>NC_053389.1:230045624-230740624 GCF_905171765.1 Bufo bufo | reverse complement strand
CGGTGCCAAACTGATGCATTCTGAGCGGATCCGCATCCACTCAGAATGCATTGGGGCAGTACGGATCCATTCGGGGCCGCTTGTGAGAGCCTTCAAACGGAACTCACAAGCGGAGCCCCGAACGCTAGTGTGAAAGTAGCCTTAGGTATCGCCGCGTCCGTATCGACCGGCTCTATAAACATATCACATGACCTAACTCCTCAGATGAACACCGTAAAAAAATTAAAATAAAAACTGTGCTAAATAAACCATTTTTTTGTCACCTTATATCACAAAAAGTACAACAGCAAGCGATCAAAAAGGCGTTTGCCCACCAAAATAGTACCAATCTAACCGTCACCTCATCCCGCAAAAAATTAGCCCCTACCTGAGACAATCACCCAAAAAATAAAAAAACTATAGCTCAGAATATGGAGACACTAAAACATCATTTTTTTTTGGTTTTAAAAAGCTGTTATTGTGTAAAACTTACATAAATAAATAAAAAGTATACATATTGGGTATCGCCGCGTTCGTATCGACAGGCTCTATAAAAATATCACATGACCTAACCCCTCAGATGAACACTGTAAAAAATAAAAACTTACATCACAAAAAATGGTAATAGCAAGCGATCAAAAAGTCATATGCACCCCAAAATAGTGCCAATCAAACCGTTATCTCATCCCGCAGAAAATGAGACCCTACCTAAGATAATTGCCCAAAAACTGAAAAAACTATGGCTCTCAGAATATGGAGACACTAAAACATGATTTTTCTTTTTGTTTCAAAAATATTATTGTGTAAATCTTACATAAATAAAAAAAAAAGTATACATATTAGGTATCGCTGCGTCCGTATCTACCGGCTCCATAAAAATATCACATGACCTAACCCCTCAGATGAACACAGTAAAAAATTTAAAATAAAAACTGTGCTAAATAAACCAATTTTTGTCATTTTACATCACAAAAAGTGTAATAGCAAGCGATCAAAAAGTCACACTCACCCCAAAATAGTGCCAATAAAACAGTCATCTCATCCCGCAAAAATCATACCCTACCCAAGGTAATCGCCCAAAAACTGAAAAAATTATGGATCTCAGACTATGGAAACACTAAAACATGATTTTTTTTTTGCTTCAAAAAAGAAATCATTGTGTAAAAAAAAAAGTATACATATTGGGTATCGCCGCGTCCGTGACAACCTGGTCTATAAAAATATCACATGATCTAACCTGTCAGATGAATGTTGTAAATAACAAAAAATAAAAACTGTGCCAAAACAGCTATTTCTTGTTATCTTGCCTCACAAAAAGTGTAATGTAGAGCAACTAAAAATCATATGTACCCTGAACTAGTACCAACAATACTGCCACCCTATCCCGGAGTTTCTAAAATGAGGCCACTTTTTTGGAGTTTCTACTCTAGGGGTGCATCAGGGCGGTTTCAATTGGGACACAGTGTCAAAAAAAAACGGTCCAGCAAAATCTGCCTTCCAAAAACCGTATGGCATTCCTTTCCTTCTGCGCCCTGCCTTATGCCCGTACAGCTGTTTACGACCACATATGGGGTGTTTCTGTAAACTACAGAATCAGGGCCATAAATATTGAGTTTGGTTTGGCTGTTAACCCTTGCTTTGTAACTGGAAAAAAATTATTAAAATGGAAAATCTGCCAAAAAAGTGACATTTTGAAATTGTATCTCTATTTTCCATTAATTCTTGTGGAACACCTAAAGAGTTAACAAAGTTTGTAAAATCAGTTTTGAATACCTTGAGGGGGGGTAGTTTATAGAATGGGGTCATTTTTGGGTGGTTTCTATTATGTAAGCCTCGCAAAGTGACTTCAGACCTGAACTGGTCCCTAAAGATTTGGTTTTTGAAAATTTCTGAAAAATTTCAAGATTTGCTTCTAAATTTCTTCTAAGCCTTGTAACATCCCCAAAAAATAAAATATCATTCCCAAAATGATCCAAACATGAAGTAGACATATGGGGAATGTAAAGTAATAACTATTTTTGGAGATATTACTATGTATTATAGAAAAAACAATAAAGACCAAAGGTGCCCAATTGGTAAAAAATGGAAAACAGTGTCCACCCAATACAACCAAAAGGACACCCGTAGTTGTAACTCTGTACTAGCTCCCGAGTAAAACAGGCAAAAAAACAAGAAAACAGAGCTTATGGTACCAAAAGTAAAAATATAATTTTATTGTAACATAGTTAAAAAGTATAAAGCAATAAGTGATATGCTGTAAAAAAGTGAATGGAAGCAGAAAAAAGAGAGAAAAGAACGCCACCCTGGCATAGCACACGTGTCAAATGTAAAAAATAATAATGATCAATGGAATAGATTATATACTGTACAATGACCGACCAATGACCAAAAAAATACTGTATAAATAACAGTTGAGTCAGCAATCAAAAAAAAACCTACACAGCAAAAACTGAAACAGGGTTTGCATTGCGAGTGCAGCATAAATGAAATAAGAGCAAACCTAAGTAGTGACTAGGTATGAAATAACCTGAATCAAATGCCGTATAGGTAAAAAAGAGAGCAAAGACTCACCAAAAAAGACTGTGTGTTATGTAACCCAGGATGGCGCTACCCCAGGGTGGCGTTCTTTTTTCTGCTTCCATTCACTTTTCTCGCCCATATTCATTGGGGGACACAGAGACCATGGGTATAGCTATGTCCTCTAGGAGGCGTTGACACTAGTAAAAGCTGTTAGCTCCTCCCCTGGCAGCTATACCCCCTCCAGCCTGGAGAGAGAGCTCCAGTTTTTTTCTAGTGTCAATAGGAGGCAAGACCTCCCTGCTCTGCATGGATCTCCTGAAGATTTTTTATTTTAGTTAATTTTTTTCCTTCTTTTTCAGATGGGAAAACAGTGGACGAGGCCTCCCTGTTCTCCCGGGGTCGAGTTGCGCCAGTGCCGGTCACCCGCACTGCTGCCTCCCCCACAGAAGACAAAGTGGACCAGGGCAGCCTCGCTCCCCTGCATCCCGCCAACCAAGGGGTCACCCATCCAAGCCCCCCATTTCCAGCGTCCTGCCACTACGGTGTCAGTAGCTGAAGGGGTGACCCTGCTGGACCAGAGGGGTGAAGATGGCGGCTGGACAGAAGATGAGGTGAGTATATGGGACTAGGTGAGTATTTAACCCTCTGGGTTGGTCCCCCCTCCCTCTTGGTGGCAATAGTCTGCGACCAGACAGGGCTTCAGCATAGCCCAGCACCCCTGAAGCATTCCCCTCCGGCACAGGCCGTTTTCCGTCCTCCGGGGCCGTTGGTTGATTTATTCTTTACCTGCGCAACTCAGTGAAGGTTCTCTGCAGGATCCCAATCCGTCCTACGGGGCCATTTGGTTGATTATTCTCAACCTGCGCAACTCAGTGAAGGTTCTCTGCAGGATCCCAATCTGTCCTACGGGGCCGTTTGGTTGATAAATTCTCCACCTGCACCATACAGTGGAGGACCTCTGGGATTCCCAATCCACCCTCTTGGTTGTTGGTTGATAATTCTCCACCTGCGCGATCCAGTGGGGTCCGCTGGAATCTCCCATCAACCCTCCGGGGTTCTTTGGTTGATAATGCACCGCCTTCGCAACCCGGTGGAGAAACTTCTGGGAGTTTCCGTTCCACCCTCGGGTGGTTTGGTTGATAAGTCCCCGCCTGCGCAGTCCACAACTGCCAGGGGCGAGATTCTGAAGGGTAGCTCTATGCGCAGGCGAACCACAGCAGGACAATTTTCTCCTCGAATATTTCCGCTCCCCTACTCTTCCTCCCTAAATATCATGCTCAGACACACCCTCCCTCACTGGGAGAATCTCTGATTCTGATCCTGATGAGTCCAAAGCAATCTTAAGAGATTGCGTCTAGTTGCCCAGCAGTACTGTCGTATGCATTACCCACTTCCTTTGGTGGTGTAACTGCACTACTTCAAGATACAGTACCTGCTTTATACATTGTCCCCTGCCATAGGTGGACTAGGTACACTGACTTGGGGTTCGGGACCTGCCATATGCAGATCCATCGGTGGCGCGATGACATTGTCACTGGTTACATTATGCGCTGTATGAATTATCCCCTTAGGTGCACTATTGCACTCCACGGGGTACAGGACTCGCCATATCCGCTAGTTCGCTGTGGGCATTCGCCCCCCTTCTTAGGTGGGGTATTCTCCCTACCACTGACCAGTATTTGCCGTATGCTCACACCTTCCTTAGGTAGCTGATTACTCTACCATTGAATACGGTTCCGACTGTCCGCTATCCTTCCATAGGAGGAGTGTTGCACATCACCGTGCTTCTGTCGCATTTCCCCCCTCCACTAGTGATCCACTAGCGGGGAGTAACTAAACATCTTCTGCGGAACTACGGTTCTAGGTGCCTTAGCTTATTTCCAAGAGGGCGTGGCTACAGTTGGTTCTCGCAGGCGCCCGATACTCTTGCCCTAGTGTTATATGGGTGCCACCAGTGGATACGGTGGCTATTCATCGTTGCATCCTTTTGGTGCTGGTTTCGCACCTGATTATGACATACTCTGTCTTCCAGGGGGTTCCTAGCATCACTTGTACTTACCTAGTGAGTACGTTCCAGCGGGTTAGCTCTTTTCGCTGACTCCGTATGCCCTATCCACCACTCCCCATTCTCTGGGGAAGTGGTTATGCTGTCGACTCTGATTTAGCTCCTACAGCTTGTTTTCCTCCACAGGTGCGGCTTGTCGCTAATGTTCGAGTTCATGGTCGCTGCAGTGGGACACCCCCCTCTGGTAGGGGTCCTACCCTGGAGCTAGCTTGGCAGTTGCGCCTGTTCAGCGCCCTTCCAGGTAGGGTTCTTTAGGGTTAGCTCCACGTAACTGGGGCAGTGTGGCACGTGGTTTCTATGGATAGTCTCGGGCCTCTCCAGTTTTTGCGTTGCCGGGGCAAGCGCTGGCTACTACTGTGGTAGCGGTATTATTTTCACTACATGCTTGGGTTCTTACTGCACAGCCCCTCGCTAGGCGGTGGACTCTTTAGCACCGGATCGGTGGCTTCTACGGGTGTCCCCTCCTCTGCTGGGAGATGGGACTGGCATTGCAGTGTGACTTCCCTTGCCTGGCTTCCTTCTCGGGCGGAGTTCTTTTGGCACGGCCGCTTGATCTTTGGCTACTTCTGTATAGCGTCGGTCTCTTACAGGGTAGGGGCTTAGACCTAGCCTATTGCTTCTCCTGTCTTCCCCCTATGGCTCATGGTTCATTGTCACCCCGTATGCCTTAGTAGTTCCTACGTTGCTACCTTCCCTCACCTGCGTTGCACGGGGTATTCGTTTGGTGCCTTTCCATTCCAGAGACGATCTGGTCCCAACTGGTGGGCTGTGCCGCCCTCCACATTCTTCCTCCTACAGGGACTCTTCCATTGGTCCGGGTGTGCTAACGGTATCTGCACAAGGGCTTCCGCCTTCTCTCCAGAGCCAGAGTTCCGGAAGCATCTGCCATGGAGGTCCTGATTCTCCTTGGCGGGAGTTTCTTCCCCTCCTTCTCAGGGTTCTACAGAAGGTCCGGATGGAGGACATTCAGACATATCCTAGTCGCTCCGAAGCTGACTCGTCGTGCGTGATACGCCGACCTCGTTCTCCTGGAGACGTCCCTTGGTCACTGCCACTCAGAGACGTCCTTCTTTCAAGGGGTTCAGTCTTACATGACCTTTTTGATGATGGCGTGGCTATTGAGACTGCCGTTCTAACGTGGAGGGGGTTTTTCGACAGATATCTTCCTCACTATGATTCAGGACAGGAGTTCTGCATCGCCAGTATCTATTCTGGAACCTGCAGGTCCTTCTGAGGCTTCTCTGAAGCCAAGACGTCCCCCTCACTTTGGGGTTTTCTCTCTCCTTTCTACTTTTAAGGGTTGGACCTTTTGTTTAGTCCTTGTTTCCTTGATGGGTCAGGTGTTGGCGCTTCTGTCTTGGGGAAGCCTTCCAGGTTCCCTGGTGCCCGTGGGAATCTTCTTTCAAGGAGCGGCACATGTGGCTCCTCTGTATCGTCTTTACAGCCTTGGGATCTGAATATGGTTTCCTTTCCTTCGCGCCCTACGGAAGGGAGTCACATTATGGACGTTGTCAGTGCTCTACTCATTATTAGCAGCCTCCAGTCCCTTTCAGCGTACGAACCCACTTTCTTCCGTCCGGAGGGTCATCGCTGGGGATTGGTGGCCCCCAAAGGGCGATTTCACGTTTGATTCGGTCTGGCAGTGCTACAGCTTACCGCGCTCGGAGCGGGGTTCCACCCTTAGGTGTCACAGCTCACTCCCCCAAAGTGATGGGCGTTTTCTCGGGCTAGGAGGAATCGCGCTTTGGCTGCAGAGTAATGTGAGGTGGATCCGGTCCTCCTTGCACATGTTCGCAAGCAGTTGCCAGGTGCATACTTATGCATCGATGGTCGCTGCGTGGTCTGCAGGCGACAGTTCTTAGTTGACCGCACGGGCTTGCTTCATGGGTCTGTGTTTTTTTTCCCTCCCTGTTGGACTGCTCTCGGACGTCCCATGATCTGTGTCCCCCAATGAATATGGGCGAGAAAACGAGATTTTGTAAAACTTACCTGTAAAATCTCTTTCTCGCTCTTCATTGGGGGACACAGCACCCACCCAGTATTGCTTTCGGCCACAGTTGTGGCTTTTGCTGGTTAGAACCTGGTTCGGTTCTTGGCATTGTTGCTGTTCCACATTGTTTCGTTGGTTTACTTGCTTCTCCTACTGCTTCCCACAAACTGAAGCTCTCTCTCCAGGCTGGAGGGGGTATAGCTGCTAGGGGAGGAGCTTACAGCTTTTACTAGTGTCAACGCCTCCTAGAGGACATAGCTGTACCCATGGTCTCTGTGTCCCCCAATGAAGAGCGAGAAAGAGATTTTACTGGTAAGTTTTACAAAATCTCGTTTTTTACGGCATATCACTTATTGCTTTATACTTTTTAACTATGTTACAATAAAATTATATTTTTACTTTTGGTACCATGAGCTCTATGTATTATAGAAGTAGAGAAATTGAAACTTTGAAATTTGCAATTTTTTTACCCATTTTTGGTAAATTTGGTATTTTTTTTTATAAATAAAAATGAATTTTTTTTACTTCATTTTACCAGTGTCATGAAGTACAATATGTGGCGAAAAAACTTTCTCAGAATGGCCTGGATAAGTCAAAGCGTTTTAAAGTTATCAGCACTTAAAGTGACACTGGTCAGATTTGCAAAAAATGGCCAAGTCCGTAAGGTGAAATAGGGCCGAGTCCTTAAGGGGTTAAAGGGTTGTGCCGAGATTTTGATACTGATGACCCTTCCGCAGGATAGGTCATCAGTATCTGATCGGTGGGGGTCTAACACTGGGGACCCACGCTGATCAGCTGTGTGAGAAGGCAGCGGCGCTGTCAGTAGCACCGCGGCCTTCTGCCGCTTTTCCTAGGCCAGTGACAACACATTCATCGGTCACTTAGGAGTGGCTCAGCTCAGTGTTTTTTATTTTTTAACAATACCCTTCTTTCTCTTCTAACTGTAGGAATGCAGCAAACCACGTGAAGCCTTTGGATTTGAGCAGGCTGTGAGGGAATATACTCTGCAAAGCTTTGGAGAGATGGCTGATCACTTCAAATCTGACTACTTCAATATGCCAGTACATGTAAGTTGTACTGCAGTTCTTTCATTTGTAGCTGTAGATTACTTTGTGAGTCTGAAACAAACCCAATGCATACGTCTTCCCCAGATGGTGCCCACAGAGCTGGTGGAGAAGGAGTTCTGGCGCCTGGTGAGCTCCATTGAAGAGGATGTGATTGTGGAATATGGCGCTGATATTTCTTCTAGAGATTTTGGGAGCGGCTTCCCGACACTCGATGGTCGGAGGAAACTGACACCTGATGAAGAGGTGAGACGCAATGTTCAGTGTGATTACTCCTGAATACGAGGCCGGGCATTTTAAGTTTGTTCTTCATATTTATTACACTTTTACAAACTGACGTGCTTGGCGAAAATAGCTCATGCAAATAATTAACAGCAGATAAGGCCTCTTTCACACTTGCGTTGTCCGGATACGGCGTGTACTCCACTTGCCGGAATTACACGCCGGATCCGGAAAAACGCAAGTGTACTGAAAGCATTTGAAGACGGAACCGTCTTCCAAATGCGTTCAGTGTTACTATGGCACCCAGGACGCTATTAAAGTCCTGGTTGCCATAGTAGTAGTGGGGAGCGGGGGAGCAGTGTACTTACAGTCCGTGCGGCTCCCGGGGCGCTCCAGAATGACGTCAGAGCGCCCCATGCGCATGGATGACGTGATCCATGTGATCACATGATCCATGCGCTTGGGGCGCCCTGACGTCACTCTGGAGCGCCCGGGGAGCCGCACGGAAGGTAAGTATACTGCTCCCCGCTCCCCGCTCCACTTTACCATGGCTGCCAGGACTTTAGCGTCCCGGCAGCCATGGTAACCACTCTGAAAAAGCTAAATGGTGGATCCGGCAATGCGCCGAAACGACGTTTAGCTTAAGGCCGGGTCCGGATCAATGCCTTTCAATGGGCATTAATTCCGGATCCGGCCTTGCGGCAAGTGTTCCGGATTTTTGGCCGGAGCAAAAAGCGCAGCATGCTGCGATATTTTCTCCGGCCAAAAAACGTTCCGTTCCGGAACTGAAGACATCCTGATGCATCCTGAACGGATTTCTCTCCATTCAGAATGCATCAGGATAATCCTGATCAGGATTCTTCCGGCATAGAGCCCCGACGACGGAACTCTATGCCGGAAGACAAGAACGCAAGTGTGAAAGAGCCCTAAGCCATAATATTGGCGTAAAATGTGTTAAAATAGTTGCAAATGCATTGCTATATGGTTACCACTGTGTACATACATGATGTTACTTAAAGAGGACCTGTCATCATGAGATGCAATGTAATCTACAGGCAGCATATTTTAGAGCAGAGTGAGCTGAGCAGATTGAATAGATCGTTTTTTGGGGAAAATTCAGTAAAACTCTTCCCCGTCCCTGCCTGCCATTGGCTGCTCTCCCCCCTAGCATATGGGGGGCTTTTTATACTCTTGGATGACCTCTAATATTTCCTATCCTCCCACACAGTAGTAATAAGTATACACAGAGTGGCCAATCCCTTTAACATACTTGTGCTTTGTCTTCTCCCAATAATGTATCTCAGATGTATGAGCTCTCTTTCTGTTAAAATGGTCCTAATAAATTCCAGGTAATAGCCAGCTAAATAAAGAATGCAGCTCTAGATGCAATCACAGTGTAAGACCCAATGTGACTCGCTGCCGGTAGAAGATAAGTGAAGCAACATAATTAAACAGGACCTTTTCATGGGTCCAGACATTATGAAATAAGTAGGGGGTTGTGTAGGGCATGATTCATGGATGTAATATCCCTTACTAGTGTGTCTGTCCGGCGCTCCGTTCCCCCGCTGTGGCCACCTGATGTGCTAATGAATAGCATTGGTACAGGGAGGAGGAGACTGTCCTGTTTCTCAATGGGCGTTTCCTTCACCCTGGCTGTAGTGCTGCCAATCGGAGATGAGAGCGCCACAGCCAGCGAGGAAAAAAAACTCCCCTTTTCCTTGGCTGTGACGCTCTCATCTGTGATTGGACCGCGCTACACTCAGGGAGAAGGAGACGCCCATTGAGAAACGGGGCAGTCTCCTCCTCCCTGTACCGATGATATTCATTAGCATATCAGGTGGGCAAAGTGAACGGGGGCCACAGCGGGGGAACGGAGCGCCGGACAGACACACTAGTAAGCGATATTACATCCATGAATTATGCCCTACACAACCACATACTTATTTCATAATGTCTGGACCCATGAAAGGTCCTCTTTAAAGAGGTTATCCGGTTTTGGATATCGGTGACCTATCCTCAGGATAGGTCATCAATATCAAATTGGGGGGGCCGACTACTGTCAATCAGCTGTAAGAAGAGAAGTGTGCTCGCATGAGCGCTGCGTTCTATTTACTGTTTACCTGCTCGCCATTGGCATCCACCACATTCTCTTGAATGGGAAGGAGCAATTGTAGTTACCCTCTGTCCCATTCAAGTGTATGGAATGAAGGAGCTGTAATTGCACTGCTCGCTGCTGTGATGCAGGTAAACAGTGAAGAGAACGCAGCTCTCATACGAGCACTTCGTCTCTTCTTACAGCTGATTGACAGGGGTGCCAGTAGTCGCACCCCCTGCCAATCTGATATTAATGACCTATCCTGAGGATAGGTCACATATATCCAAAACCAGACAATCCCTTTAACTAAGTGAAACAACATAGAATTTTTTTACTAATGCTTTTATTTTGCACTATTTCTTCCCTTTTACAGGATTATGCCCAATGTGGTTGGAATCTAAACAACATGCCCGTTCTAGAGCAATCTGTTCTTACTCATATCAATGTGGATATCTCTGGGATGAAGGTGCCCTGGCTATATGTGGGCATGTGCTTTTCCTCATTTTGTTGGCACATTGAGGACCATTGGAGTTACTCCATTAATTACTTGCACTGGTATGTTAATTGCATTTTTTTTTTTTTTTTGCATTTTTAAGATAGGATTTAAAGGCTATGGATGTCTTTGCACAGAAATTTTTTATTGTTCATTTTCTTCCTAGATGCAAAATGAAGCAACTTTCTAAATGTTCTGCCTTTTAAAAAAATCCTACCATTTTGTTTGTGTAGAAGGGATCACCTAGTTAGTGGTGCTGCTGAATCTGACTTTGAGGTTGTGGAGGCCTTACATATCGATGTCCTGTTGTCTGGTTAGGTCATAAATATCTGATCGTCGGGCAGCGAATGTAGCGAGAAGTTTTAATTACACTATGCCACCGCTCCAGAGTAGATGATGCAAAGTGTAATGAACTAAAAGCAGGGCTCGCATTGAGCGCCGCCTCCTCCTCCTCTTCAAACAGCTGAGCAGCAGGGGTGCCTGGTGTCAGAACCCTCCGATCAGATATTGATGACCTATCCTGAGGATAGGTCATCAGTATGTATGGCCTGCACAACCCCTTTAAGGGCTCTTTCACACTTGCGTTATTGTCTTCCGGCATAGAGTTCCGTCGTCGGGACTCTATGCCGGAAGAATACTGATCAGGATTATCCTAATGCATTCTGAATGGAGAGTAATCCGTTCAGGATGCATCAGGATGTCTTCAGTTCCGGTACGGAACGTTTTTTGGCCGGAGAAAATACCGCAGCATGCTGCGCTTTTTGCTCCGGCCAAAAATCCTGAAGACTTGCCGCAAGGCCGGATCCGGGATCAATGCCCATTGAAAGGCATTGATCCGGATCCGGCCTTAAGCTAAACGTCGTTTCGGCGCATTGCCGGACCCGACGTTTAGCTTTTTCTGAATAGTTACCATGGCTACCGGGACGCTAAAGTCCTGACAGCCATGGTAAGTGTAGCGGGGAGCAGGGGAGCAGCATACTTACCGTCCGTGCGGCTCCCCGGGCGCTCCAGAGTGACGTCAGGGGCGCCCCATGCGCATGGATCACGTGATCACATGGATCACGTCATCCATGCGCATGGGGCGCTCTGACGTCATTCTGGAGCGCCCGGGGAGCCGCACGGACTGTAAGTATACCGCTCCCCCGCTCCCCGCTCCTACTATGGCAACCAGGACTTTAATAGCGTCCTGGGTGCCATAGTAACACTGAAAGCATTTGGAAGACGGTTCCGTCTTCAAATGCTTTCAGTACACTTGCGTTGTTACGGATCCGGCAGGCACCTCCGGCAACGGAAGTGCATGCCGGATCCCAACAACGCAAGTGTGAAAGAGGCCTAAGTCTGTCAGAGTGCTGCTTCTGCATCTGATGACCTCCTTCCATCTTCAGTGTTAGAGATAGCAGAAGATGCATCATCTGTGTGACTGGTTAATCTACCTTTCTCTGTCTTCAGGGGAGAGCCCAAGACGTGGTATGGGGTTCCTTCTCATGCTGCTGAGCAGTTGGAGGATGTCATGAGAGAACTAGCTCCAGAACTGTTTATAACCCAGCCTGATCTATTACACCAGCTGGTGACCATCATGAACCCGAACATATTGATGGAACATGGTGTGCCCGTGAGTACCACTTTCTATTGCCTTCTATTTCTCTCCAGCTGTACAAATGGGAAATAGCCTCAGGATTTGCTTGTATCTATCAAGAGCTTTCTGTTGATGTGAACCTAGATCCAACCTAGCCTAGATTTTATTTTATTTCAACCTAGGTGAATCGGTCAGTACAGGCAGACTTACAAAAGAGTCATGATCACTGTATCTGTAACCCCTTAAAGGGGTCAGCCCACAAGCTACATTTGTCACATATAAAAGATAGGTGATAAATCTAAGATTCTTGGGGTCCAACTGCTGGGATCCACATTGATCTCGAAAATGGGGTCCCCAAGTCCCCGGTATGAATGGAGCAGTAGTGCACCTTTGTGACCACTGCTTTATTCACGATCTATGGGACTGGCAAGTAAAGCACTTGGCTACCTTTTGGCAGTCCTTTAGAAGTGAATAGAGGTGCGGTGAACAAAAGACAGCACTTCTGGCTTTTATTTTTTTACTTAATTTTATAGTTCAAGTTGCTACTGATGTAGTAATCCCAAATATCTGTAGAGATTTGTCTTAAATTTTGTTTCATACTAAAAATATTTTTTACAGGAAAAGGATTTTTTTTACTTGTTTTTCTCCATAAATTTTATTGATCTTTTTAAAATTTTTATTTGTACCATGTGATCGCTTGTATAATATACTCCAATAATTTTAGATTATAGTTATACAACTGGCATCTTATTGGTGTGCCATGAAAACCCAGTGAAACCGAATTATGTTGTAGGGGAGCTGATACGTCTCTTCCTTTTTGTCTAGTCACTTAGATGCTGTGGTCAGCATCGATTTTATGTTTTTACGTATTTCTATGGGTTAAACTGACGGGATCAGAGTACTATTAAATCATTTCAATATACTATTAACCACCTCAGCCCCCAGTGCTTAAACACCCTGAAAGACCAGGCCACTTTTTACACTTCTGACCTACACTACTTTCACCGTTTATTGCTCGGTCATGCAACTTACCACCCAAATGAATTTTACCTCCTTTTCTTCTCACTAATAGAGCTGTCATTTGGTGGTATTTCATTGCTGCTGACATTTTTACTTTTTTTGTTATTAATCGAAATTTAACGATTTTTTTGCAAAAAAATGACATTTTTCACTTTCAGTTGTAAAATTTTGCAAAAAAAACGACATCCATATATAAATTTTGCTCTAAATTTATTGTTCTACATGTCTTTGATAAAAAAAAAATGTTTGGGTAAAAAAAAAATGGTTTGGGTAAAAGTTATAGCGTTTACAAACTATGGTACAAAAATGTGAATTTCCGCTTTTTGAAGCAGCTCTGACTTTCTGAGCACCTGTCATGTTTCCTGAGGTTCTACAATGCCAGTACAAACACTGACAGTACAAACACCCCACAAATGACCCCATTTCGGAAAGTAGACACCCTAAGGTATTAGCTGATGGGCATAGTGAGTTCATAGAACTTTTTATTTTTTGTCACAAGTTAGCGGAAAATGATGTTGTTGTTTTTTTTTTTTTTTTTTTTCTTACAAAGTCTCATATTCCACTAACTTGTGACAAAAAATAAAAACTTCCATGAACTCACTATGCCCATCAGCGAATACCTTGGGGTGTCTTCTTCCCAAAATGGGGTCACTTGTGGGGTAGTTATACTGCCCTGGCATTCTAGGGGCCCAAATGTGTGGTAAGGAGTTTGAAATCAAATTCTGTAAAAAATGACCAGTGAAATCCGAAAGGTGCTCTTTGGAATATGGGCCCCTTTGCCCACCTAGGCTGCAAAAAAGTGTCACACATGTGGTATCTCCGTATTCAGGAGAAGTTGGGGAATGTGTTTTGGGGTGTCATTTTACATATACCCATGCTGGGTGAGATAAATATCTTGGTCAAATGCCAACTTTGTATAAAAAAATGGAAAAAGTTGTCTTTTGCCAAGATATTTCTCTCACCCAGCATGGGTATATGTAACATGACACCCCAAAACACATTCCCCAACTTCTCCTGAATACGGAGATACCACATGTGTGACACTTTTTTGCAGCCTAGGTGGGCAAAGGGGCCCATATTCCAAAGAGCACCTTTCGGATTTCACTGGTCATTTTTTACAGAATTTGATTTCAAACTCCTTACCACACATTTGGGCCCCTAGAATGCCAGGGCAGTATAACTACCCCACAAGTGACCCCATTTTGGAAAGAAGACACCCCAGGGTATTCGCTGATGTGCATAGTGAGTTCATGGAAGTTTTTATTTTTTGTCACAAGTTAGTGGAATATGAGACTTTGTAAGGAAAAAAAAAAAAATCATCATTTTCCACTAACTTGTGACAAAAAATAAAAAATTCTAGGAACTTGCCATGCCCCTCACGGAATACCTTGGGGTGTCTTCTTTCCAAAATGGGGTCACTTGTGGGGTAGTTATACTGCCCTGGCATTTTCCAGGGGCCCTAATGTGTTGTAAGTAGGTAAATGACCTGTGAAATCCGAAAGGTGCTCTTTGGAATGTGGGCCCCTTTGCCCACCTAGGCTGCAAAAAAGTGCCACACATTTGGTATCGCCGTATTCAGGAGAAGTTGGGGAATGTGTTTTGGGGTGTCATTTTACATATACCCATGCTGGGTGAGATAAATATCTTGGTCAAATGCCAACTTTGTATAAAAAAATGGGAAAAGTTGTCTTTTGCCAAGATATTTCTCTCACCCAGCATGGGTATATGTAAAATGACACCCCAAAACACATTGCCCAACTTCTCCTGAGTACGGCGATACCACATGTGTGACACTTTTTGCAGCCTAGATGCGCAAAGGGGCCCACATTCATTTTATGAGGGCATTTTTAGACATTTGGATCCCAGACTTCTTCTCACGCTTTAGGGCCCCTAGAATGCCAGGGCAGTATAAATACCCCACATGTGACCCCATTTTGGAAAGAAGACACCCCAAGGTATTCAATGAGGGGCATGGCGAGTTCATAGAAATTTTTTTTTTTTGGCACAAGTTAGCGGAAATTGATTTTATTTTTATTTTTTTCTCACAAAGTCTCCCTTTCCGCTAACTTGGGACAAAAATTTCAATCTTTCATGGACTCAATATGCCCCTCACGGAATACCTGGGGGTGTCTTCTTTCCGAAATGGGGTCACATGTGGGGTATTTATACTGTCCTGGCATTCTAGGGGCCCTAAAGCGTGAGAAGAAGTCTGGAATATAAATGTATAAAAATTTTTACGCATTTGGATTCCTTGAGGGGTATGGTGAGTTCATGTGAGATTTAATTTTTTGACACAAGTTAGTGGAATATGAGACTTTGTAAGAAAAAAATAATAATTTCCGCTAACTTGGGCCAAAAAAATGTCTGAATGGAGCCTTACAGAGGGGTGATCAATGACAGGGGGGTGATCAGGGAGTCTATATGGGGTGATCACCACAGTCATTGATCACGCCCCTGTAAGGCTCCATTCAGACGTCGGTATGCGTTTTGCGGATCCGATCCATCTATCAGTGGATCCGTAAAAATCATGCGGACATCTGAATGGATCTTACAGGGGGGTAATCAATGACAGGGGGGTGATCAGGGAGTCTATATGGGGTGATCACCACAGTCATTGATCACACCCCTGTAAGGCTCCATTCAGACGTCCGTATGCGTTTTGCGGATCCGATCCATCTATCAGTGGATCCGTAAAAATCATGCGGACCTCTGAATGGAGCTTTACAGGGGTGTGATCAATGAAAGGGGGGTAATCAATGACAGGGGGGTGATCAGGGAGTCTATATGGGGTGATCATCACAGTCATTGATCACGCCCCTGTAAGGCTTTATTCAGACGTCCGTATGCGTTTTGCGGATGCGATCCATCTATCAGTGGATCCGTAAAAATCATGCGGACATCTGAATGGAGCTTTACAGGGGGGGTGATCAATAACAGGGGGGTAATCAATGACAGGGGGGTGATCAGGGAGTCTATATGGGGTGATCAGGGGTGATCAAGGGTGAATAAGGGGTTAATAAGTGACAGGGAGGGGGTTGTAGTGTAGTGTAGTGGTGCTTGGTGCAACATATTACTGAGCTGCCTGTGTCCTCTGGTGGTCGATCCAAACAAAGGGGACCACCAGAGGACCAGGTAGCAGGTATATTAGACGCTGTTATCAAAACCGCGTCTAATATACCTGTTAGGGGTTAAAAAAAAACACATCTCCAGCCTGCCAGCGAACGATCGCCGCTGGCAGGCTGGAGATCCACTCTCTTACCTTCCGTTCCTGTGAGCGCGCGCGCCGCTGTGCGCGCGTTCACAGGAAATCCCGGCTCACGCGAGATGACGCGTATATGCGTCGCTGAGCGCAGGGCTGCCACCTCCGGAACGCGAATCTGCGTTAGGCGGTCCGGAAGTGGTTAAAGGGGTTTTCCCATCTTGCTAATTCATCCTGACCTGCAGCCAGCTCTGCTGTTCACTTCCTGGTTTCCTGCTTCTAAGGCTGGGCGGGCTTAGGCAGTTTGAGTGAAGGCCTGCCACACCTCCTTATGACATCACACTGAGAACTCAGTCCTTGCGTGCTCGTTCATGTGGATAGTATGAGTCATCAGTCTGGCAGCCTGCAGTGTCTGTGAAGCCCATTCTTCCTGCTGGGGAATCATCTCTCAGAGAGCCATGGGAAGTGAGCTGAGGGTACTTTCACACTAGCGTTATTCTTTTCCGGCATTGAGCTCCGTCCTAGGGGCTCAATACTGGAAAAGAACTGACCAGTTTTATCCTAATGCATTCTGAATGGAGACTAATCCAATCAGGATGTCTTCAGTTCAGTCTTTTTGCCTTTTCAGGACGGAGATAATACCGCAGCATGCTGCGGTTTTATCTCCTTCCAAAATTCTGGAACACTTGCCGGAATGCCGTATCTGGGATTTTTTCCCATTGAAATTAATTAATGCCGGATCTGGCCCCGAGTGTTCCAGCAAAACGAATCAGTTTTTGCGGTCTGCTTATGGTCAGACCGCAAAAAATGTAAAAAAAATAAGTGCCGGATCAGTTTCTCCGGATGACACTGGAGAGACAGATCCGGCATTTCAATGCATTAGTCAGACGGATCAGGATCCTGATCCGTCTGACAAATGCCATCAGTTTGCATACGTTTTGACAGATCCGGCAGGCAGTTCCGGCGATGGAACTTCCTGCTGAAATCCTCTGCCGCAAGTGTGAAAGTACCCTAAGACAGTAACGTGGCTCTCCAGCATTCTAATACAGTTTTACACACACAACCCATTCTGAGCAGCAAAACAATAATTCACTACCATACATCAGCCCAAACGCATGTTAGCTAGTGGCCAAATGATTTGTGCTTTTGCCTCCCCTAAAATATTACCTTCCCCCACCCACCATCACTGATGCAGATTTGTTTCCATTACAGCTCTACTACAGTTGTGTATACACCTTAGACCATGTATCTGTATAGATACAGATACAGCTCTGCTACATCTGTCTTTCCCAGTCCCCTCTAGCACTGTGGCTGACTAGTTTCCTATACAGCTCTGCTACATCTGTCTTCCTCTCCACTACCAGCACTGTAGCTGACCAGCTTCATAAACAGCTCTGCTACATCTGCCACTAAATAAAATGGTCCTCCAGTGTCCCTCCACTAAATAAACTTGTCCCCATTGTCCCTCCGCTAAATAAACTTGTCCCTCTGCTAAATAAACTTGTCCCCCAGCGTCCCTCCGCTAAATAAACTTGTCCCCCAGCGTCCCTCCGCTAAATAAACTTGTCCCCCAGCGTCCCTCCGCTAAATAAACTTGTCCCCCAGCGTCCCTCCGCTAAATAAACTTGTCCCCCAGCGTCCCTCCGCTAAATAAACTTGTCCCCCAGCGTCCCTCCGCTAAATAAACTTGTCCCCCAGCGTCCCTCCGCTAAATAAACTTGTCCCCCAGCGTCCCTCCGCTAAATAAACTTGTCCCTCCACTCTCCTCCAATTGCTCCACTGCATACCCCCTCTATGCGCCACTCGATCCAGAGTCCGCGCTGCATACAAAGCATGCGTGGCTCTCTATCAGACGCGGCAGTGAAGAAAGACTATGTGTGCAGCAGCGTGTGTGTACTCGTCTGAATCTCCGGCTGCCTGGGTGAAAAGGGAGAGTGGTCTGCGCAAGCGCGGCCCATAGATGCGGCCATGGAGTGGTGCCCGTATCTATGGGTTGCCAAATGTCAACAGTGGGGTAAGAGGGAAGTGTATTTCTCTAAATGGGTGCATTATAAAAAATAGAAGCTATTTACAGAAATGATGTATGGCACCAGTGTAAACTTTTAAAAGATGATCTTTCAGATGGGAATACCCTTTTAAGTTAGTTTGTGGGAACTACCTTTCTACTGCATCATAATAGTATGTTGCAGAGGGGAACTATAAACCAGCATATACTTATGGCATACAGAAGTTTCCCACGATTCATCACTCGGTCATCATACCCAGTATGAATTAGGCTGTACGATCAGAAGTACTAGAGAAAGCCCTAATAACTGTACTGTAAGTGTATGGGGGAAAATGGCAAAGTCACACTATATAGTACCATATCACTGACCAGGATTTGATTTTCTATTTCCAGGTTTACAGGACAAATCAATGTGCGGGGGAGTTTGTGGTCACTTTCCCCCGTGCATATCACTCCGGCTTCAACCAAGGTTACAACTTTGCAGAGGCTGTTAACTTCTGCACTGCTGACTGGGTAGGTATGACAGTATTTCTCTGCCAAGCTACTTCATTTATGGCGTGCAGGTTTTTTATTTTGGAATGAACAGTATTGCCCAGCATTGTTTTATTTAATAGCATTTTCCCCTGTTCTCGGCATGTGTGCAATTTCTGTATATGTAACATTTAAAATTTAATTTTTTCTATTCTTTCTGCTAGCTTCCCATTGGACGTCAGTGTGTCAGTCATTACCGGAGACTGAGACGGCACTGTGTATTTTCCCACGAAGAGCTGATCTTCAAAATGGCTACAGACCCAGAGTGCTTGGATGTTGGCTTGGCTGCTGCAGTATGCAAAGAGATGAGTACGATGATTGAGGAGGAGAGCAGATTACGGGAGAATGCCATACAGATGGTAAGTACTAACGTCTTTGTTTTCTTCGGGCTTCTTTTTTGTCTGTTTGCCAGATCTGATAGCTTTTTGTGTGTTTTTTAGGGGATCCAGCAGTCAGAAGAAGAAGTCTTTGAGCTTGTCCCAGATGATGAGAGACAGTGTGCCTCCTGCAGAACCACCTGTTTCCTCTCTGCTCTGACTTGCAATTGCAACTCAGATCGACTTGTCTGCCTGCATCATCTAGAGGACCTGTGTATGTGCCCTACGCAGAACAAGTGTCTCAGGTGAGGATTCGGGAGTAAAGGTGTTACTCCCGTGAACAATAAACTTTTCATATACCCATGATCCAATGACATCTTGAATGACCAGGGTATTTCAGTCCTCAAGCTGACCATACACGCTCAATAACTTTCTCCCGACTTTGTTCCTGGCTGACCCATAACTAGGGTTGTTTCGATACCAAAATTTTTATTCGATTTCGATACCATAAAAAAGTATTGCGATACTCGATACCATTCTATACCACACCAAAAAAGCAGCGTGCATTCTGCATTTTATGGAACATCTGGCTCATAATAACAGTCTGATCCTGTTTTTTGGGCGGACAAGGTGACCAAAAAATGGGGAGTCGCTGTTTTTAAAAAAAAAAAAAAATTCTGTTACGGTGTTCACCGCATAGAGATATTTTAATAGTTCGCTCTTTTTTGGGCGTGGCGATATGTAATATGTTTATTTATATATTTTATATGTAAAATTTGGAAAGGGGGTGATTTTAAACTTAATATTTTGGTGTTAATATCTGCGGATAGCAGCGTCCTGTCATAGAGGTCGGGTGCCGGCTATGTGATTCTGCCGCCAGCACCCGCCACCTATATTTATATTAATGGGTGAGTTATCATCATTGATGGAGCAGTGGCCACAGTATCTGCCCCCCTCTTTTCTTATTGGCAGCAGCGGCACAGGGGGGAGGGAAGGAGAGACTCGTGTGCCATGTTCTTTGATACTAGGCTGCGCAGTAAATGTCAAATCCTGGTATCGAATGAATCGATACCGTTACAAAAGTATCGATAATTTGATACCTGCTACAACCCTACCCATAACATGTATGTGTGTTATCTGGGGAGAGAAGAGAAAGCCACTGCCAGTCACCTCTAGAGACTAGTCACTTTGCTAAGACCCAGCAGCTGTGCCATGCTTGTGGGGTTCTGGGACTGGAGGGGAAATCCTATGATTGCTTGGCTCAGTAGATGCAACAACATTGCCACTGCTGCTGTTCACTACATCACACTCATTGAGCACTATGTAGACTGAAAAAAAGGGAGACCACTGTGAAAATACTATGGGCAATTTTAAAGGTGTTAAATTACATTTCACGTGTTAAGGGAACACTTTAGACATCTAATATTACTGAGAATTCAGCCCATCCATTCCCCAGAGAGCTGGATAACTGTTCTACTTTCCTTCCCTAGGTACCGATATTCACTTGAAGATTTTCCTACTCTGCTGTACGGAGTGAAGTTACGTGCCCAGTCATATGATACATGGGTCAGCCGGGTAACAGAAGCACTGACAGCCAGCCTGAATCACAAAAAAGGTGAGTCTGTGCATTCTGAAATGAACATTTACAAGGGCTCCAAGGCCTTAGAAATGCCAATAAAAGATACAGTGCAATAAAAGATAAGAAGTGTAAAGTTGTTTTCCAGGTTCCTTTTGGAACCTCTGGTCACCAAAGTGCATGAAGGATTGAGCGGTGGCTTTATATCTGCTGTCTGTAGCCTCCTTGAGTTGGCTGTATTTCCCATTTGTTTCCTATTGCTGTTTAGTGGGAAACTGGGTTGTAGTGCCACCTTCTTCCTTGGGATCGCTTTTTTTTTTTTTTAAAGTTTTCACTCTGTTGACTTAGGACCTTTTGAGGACTCAAATGTAAATATCTCCATGATGCCATTTTGCATAAAAAATGTTCTCTGAGCTGTTAATTCTATATTTTCCTGGTCTATGAGCCATTGCACAGGGCAATGTATGGGGATGAACAGATTCAGATTGCCCAATCTTCCTGTTTTTTTTTTTTTTGTTTTTTTTTGTTCTTGCATAATATTGTGATTTAAATGAGTTTTCTGGTAATTAATTATATTTTTTGTAATGCCTGCCTCTTGAAACGTAATATTCATATTTACCTGTTTCCACACCGTTCTGGTCCTCCGCTTTCTCAGTCTCCGCCTTCTCAGCAGATTTCTGCTCCTGCCCATACCCCCAGAGGATTACGGTACTAACTCCTGACATTAGCACATGGGTACCCTGTACCCAAGTACCATGCCAGGGTTAGCTGAGCGGAGCGGGGTCCTGCTCCTGCCTGCTTCGCTCAGCTAATCCTGTCATGGTACATGAGTACAGGGTACCAATGTGCTAATGTCAGGAGTTAGTAATCCTCAAGGGGGTACGGGCAGGAGCAGTAATATGCGCTCCTGCCCGTACTCTCAGCTCTGCTGCGGCCACAATTATGAATTTCACACTCCGTACACAGAGAACTGAGTTTTAAGCACACAGTGAATGGTGCGCTTTAAGGAGGAAAAAAGTATAATAAAAATACCAAATTAATAAATAAAGTATATTAGAAAAAGTTTTTTCTCGTGCATGGCATTGGGGGACACAGCACCATGGGTATATGCCCAGCTGCCACTAGGAGGCTGACACTAGAAACAAAAAAGTGTTGGCTCCGCCCAGGTGGGCTATACCCCTCTGCAAGAGCAGAGATACACCAGTCTAGTTCTAGTGTCCGTAGGAGGCAGACATGACCTGTTTTGCAGGTCATCCTGCTAATTTTATTTTTTTTATTTTATTCTATTTTTTCTACAGGTTTCTTCCGGACGCAGGGGTGGCTCCATCGTGTTCCACTTTAGTTGCCCCCCTGCGGGCGCGTACTCAGGTACCCGGCAGCCGCCCAGTCCCCACTTATCTGCTTCCGCAGCGGAATTCCGGCGGACCCACGGCTCCCGTGTTGAGTCCGCCGAGGGGGTGGTCATTGCTGCGCCTGAAAACGTCGGAAGGTGAGTATGGCAGTATCCTGTACTCCCCACCCTCACCCCCACCACCAACCACCTCTTGTCCTGGCCCCCTTTTTAGTTTAGGGAGGCTGGTGGCTCTAGGGGGCACTGCACGCTTGCCTGGGCATCCTTTTTGCGGGGGGGAAACTTCCTTTTGGACACCCTCGTTTCTAGGGCCTGGCCCTTTTAAGACGGACGATTCTGTTCTTTCGGCTCCTTCCCGTACCTATGTGTTTCCTCCGGCTTAATACCTGGCCTTCCGGGCCCCCGCACTCCCAGAGAATCGGTGCTGCGTCCCCGCTTCGGCTGCTGCCTCCGGGCGTTACCGCGATCGCGGGCGTCCGTTTCCGGCAGCATTTTTCTACTCGAGGCCCCGGCTTTTCTCCAGCCTAGGCCGCAGGTCACGTGGGGCGGAGCTCCGTCTCCGCCTTCTACCTTCCCGGGTTTTTTTTTCTTTTTTCTCCTCCCTCCCCTCTGTGGGCGGTGCCCTGGGAGCCGCGTCTTTTCCTACCAATCCAGCACCAGCGCGGGCTGCTGGGGGGGCGTGTCTTTCTCGACTACCGGCTCCTGTCCTGCCTGCAGCTGTCGCATCTTGCTCTCCTGCGACCCGGCTCTCTGGACGTGCTTCTGTGGGACACAGCACCTTGGGTCTGGTAGGCAGCCTCTGGCTGACTCTTTTTTGCTTTGCAGGCTCCTCCATCGCCCTCATGTCTTCTTCTGGTCGGGCCCCCACTCCCCCTGCCGCCATTTCCACTCATTACGCCTGTTCCGTGTGTAATAGGAAGTTCCCATGCGGTCAGTCTTCCTCTCTCTGCGTGCAGTGCCTTCCCCCCAGGCCCACCCAGTCCGCCCCTGCGGCCCCCTCTTTGTCGGTCCTTCCGGAATGGGTTGCTACCCTGTCCCAGGCCATAGGTAACCTTGCCAGCCTCTCCCAATCCCTAGCGCAGTCCTTGGACCGTCTGCCCGCTCAGATTGCGGCCGCCTCGGGCAGGGACCCCCCCGCCAGGGATGTCCGTTCCCGCTCTGGTACGAGGTCCGGCAAGCGACCTCGCACAGCCTCGGCTGGGTCCCATTCTTCCTCAGCTACCCCGGATCACTCCCCGGTTAGGTCTGAGTCGGGCGAAATTTCTTCTTCAGCCGCTTCCGCCGTTCCTGGGGACTCCTCCGCTTCTGATTCTGAATCAGAGCGGTGCTCGGCGATGTCTGCGGCCATTCAGGACCTCATCAAAGCCGTCCGTGACGCGCTCCATGTGCAGGACGTTCCCTCCTCCTCCTCCCTGGAGTCGGTGTCCTTCCGCCGGGCTAGGCGTTCCACTGTGGTCTTCCCGAATCACGAGGATCTGGACGCACTTCTGGCTAAGGAGTGGCGTCATCCTGATCGGCGCCTTCATCTTACCAAGGCCTCTGACGTCCCCTATCCTTTTTCTGAGGAATCTGTCAATACTTGGACGGTTCCTCCTCAGGTAGACCCTCAGGTTGCTCGCCTGGCAAAGGCTACTACCCTTCCCCTGGCTGACGCGGCTTCCTTGTCGGATCCCGCTGACAAACGGGTCGACTCTTTGGCCAAGTCTGTTTTCATCGCAGCGGGTGCCGCCATCCGTCCTGCGTTTGCCGCCTCCTGGGTGGCTAAGGCCTGCGCTATCTGGGCAAAACAGCTTGTTCGCGCTTTACCCCCAGATTCTGATCAAGGGGAACTGGCAGTGCTTGCCTCTCAAATTTATCAGGCGTCCAAATTTCTTTGCGATGCCTCTATGGAATCGGCCCGCCGATCCGGCCGTGCGGCCGCTAACTCTGTGGCCATTCGCCGCACCATCTGGGTTCGTTCTTGGGCGGCAGATGCCGCCTCCAAGAAGGCTCTGATTTCCCTTCCCTTTCTCGGCGGGAAGCTCTTTGGGAAGCGTTTGGAGGAGCTCATCTCGGAGGCCACTGGCGGTAAGAGCTCTCTTCTTCCCCAGAACCAGCCTCGCCGCCGTCGCTTTCCTGGGTCGTCCTCTCGGGCGCAGTCCTTTCGGGCCCCCCCTGCCCGATCTGACAAGAAGGCCTCCAGGCCTTCCTTTAAGACCAAGCCCTCCTGGCATGCCAAGCCCAAACCTGCTCGCCCCCAGTCCACTAAACCTCCTTCCGCATGACTCCGTCAAGGTGGGAGGGCGTCTGCTCGCCTTTCAGGACGTCTGGCAAGCAAGTGTAGAAGACGCTTGGGTTCTGGAGGTAGTCTCCTCCGGATACAGGATCGAATTTTCCGATCTTCCGCCGGGACGGTTCTTCCTGACGTCGCCCCCCAGGTCCCCCTCCGGGGCAGAAGATTTTTTTCAGGCCGTTCGTTCCCTTCGCTCTCTAGGGGTCATCGTTCCGGTTCCAGAGTCAGAACGCTTTCGGGGGTTCTATTCGAATCTGTTCACGGTTCCCAAAAAGGACGGTTCGCTCCGTCCTATACTGGACCTGAAGGCGCTGAACCGCTTTGTCCGGGTCCGTCACTTTCGTATGGAATCCCTCCGGTCGGTGATCGCCTCCTTGGAGTCGGACGAGTTCCTGTCGTCCATCGACATTCAGGACGCCTATCTCCACGTCCCCATTGCCCTCTCCCACCAAAGGTTCCTTCGCTTCGCGGTAGGTTCTCTTCATTTCCAATTCGTAGCCCTGCCCTTCGGCCTGGCCTCTGCTCCGAGGGTCTTCACCAAGGTGTTGGCGCCTCTCATGGCCCTTCTACGTGCCAGGGGGGTCGCCTTGATACCTTACCTGGACGATCTTCTGATTCGGGCCCCGTCGTTGGAGGACAACCTGTCCAGCCTGCACATCACCCTCTCAGCTCTTGACCAGTTCGGGTGGCTCGTCAACCACTCCAAGTCCTCTCTCGTCCCATGCCAGAGGATGCCCTTCCTGGGCATGATTTTCGACACTCGCCTCGGGCGGGTGTTTCTCCCCTCAGAGAAGATTGCCTCCCTTCAGGCGGGGGTGACGCTTCTCCGCGGCCCGTCCACCCTGACTATCAGGACGTGTATGCGCGTCCTGGGGAGGATGGTGGCTTCCTTCGAAGCCATTCCCTATTCCCAATTCCACTCCCGGGACCTTCAGTTGTTTCTTCTATCCAGGTGGGACAAGTCCCTGGCAGGTCTCGATCGCCTGGTTCGTCTCCCTCTCCAGCTTCGCCAGGACCTTTCCTGGTGGCTGCTTCCTCGGACGGTGTCCCTGGGCCGTTCCTTTCTTCCCCCCAGTTGGCGGGTGGTCACGACGGACGCCAGCCTCTCGGGTTGGGGAGCGGTCCTCGACTCTCTCACAGTCCAGGGTCTTTGGTCTGCTCAGGAGTCCTCCCTGCAGATAAATGTACTCGAGCTCAGGGCAATTTTCCTGGCACTGTCTCACTGGACCCCACGTCTTCGCGGTCTCCCGGTCCGGGTTCAAACAGACAATTCCACCGCCGTGGCTTATCTGAACCACCAAGGGGGCACCAGGAGCGTGATGGCCTTGCAGGAAGCCTCCCATATCCTGCGCTGGGCGGAGAACCACGTTCCCGTCCTCTCCGCGGTGCACATTCCCGGGGTCGACAATTGGGCGGCAGACTTCCTCAGTCGTCAGCTAGTCGACCCGGGCGAATGGTCTCTTCACCCAGAGGTGTTCCTCCAACTTTGTCACCGATGGGGAACTCCGGACGTGGATCTTTTCGCGTCACGTCTCAACCACAGGATCCCGCGCTATGTCGCGCGGTCCAGAGACCCTCAGGCTTTCGCGGTAGACGCCCTAGTTCTGCCTTGGTCTCAGTTCAACCTTCTGTACCTGTTCCCCCCCCCCATTCCCCTCCTGCCCCGAGTGCTCAAGCGTCTCAAGGCAGCCCGGGTTTCGGCAATCCTGGTGGCTCCGGATTGGCCCCGCAGGGCGTGGTACGCAGATCTAGTGTTTCTGCTCGCCGACGCCCCGTGGCGACTTCCTCTGCGCCACGACCTCCTTTCTCAGGGTCCTCTGTACCACCCGAATTTACTTCAGCTTCGTTTGACGGCGTGGCCGTTGAGACCGCGGTCTTGAAGTCCCGTGGCCTCTCGGATTCTGTCATTCAGACGATGCTTCACGCTCGCAAACCCCAGTCAGCCCGTATTTACTACCGGACCTGGAGAGCGTATTTTGCCTGGTGCGAGTCTGGGCGTTTCCGCCCTCTCCTTTTCTCCGTCCCCAACGTTCTGGCCTTCCTTCAGGCCGGTTTTGAGAAGGGTCTTCGCCTGGCTTCTCTCAGAGGACAGATTTCGGCCCTCTCAGTCCTTTTCCAACGTCCCGTGGCCTCGCGGGCTCAGGTTAGGACTTTCCTACAGGGTGTCGCTCGCCGAGCCCCTCCCTTTCGTTTTCCAGTGGAGCCGTGGGACCTGAATCTCGTCCTTGGCGCCCTTCAGTCTTCTCCCTTCGAACCTTTGGCAGAGATTTCTCTGTCGTTTGTCTCGTTCAAGGTGGCCTTCTTAGTTGCAGTCACCTCCATCCGCCGGGTTTCCGAACTGGCGGCGCTTTCTTGCCGTTCGCCTTTCCTGGTTTTTCATCAGGACAAGGTGGTGTTGCGTCCCGTTCCCTCCTTTCTTCCAAAGGTGGTTTCCTCGTTTCATATCAATGAAGAGATCGTCCTTCCCTCTTTCTGCCCTAATCCTTCTCACCCTAGGGAGAAATCCCTCCATTGCCTTGATGTTGTTCGGGCCCTTCGCCTGTACCTTCGTCTCACGGAACCTTTCCGTCGTTCGGATTCCCTTTTCGTGGTCCCGGCGGGTCCTCGTAGGGGTTTGCCTGCCTCCAAGGCCACCATCTCTCGCTGGGTTCGGCCTATATCGCAAAGGGCCGTGCTCCCCCTTCCAGGTTGACCGCTCATTCGACTAGGGCAGTTGGGGCTTCCTGGGCGGTGCGTCATCAGGCATCTGCTTCCCAGGTCTGCCGGGCCGCCACCTGGGCGTCAGTTCACACTTTCTCTAAGTTTTACCACATTCATTCTCTGGCTTCCGCTGACGCTAGCCTGGGGCGCAAGGTTCTGCAAGCAGCTGTGCTTTAGATTGGCGACATGGCGTTCTTCTTCCCTCCTCAGGGACTGCTTTGGGACGTCCCATGGTGCTGTGTCCCCCAATGCCATGCACGAGAAAAATGGACTTTTTGTACTCACCGTAAAATCCTTTTCTCGTAGTAGGCATTGGGGGACACAGATCCCTCCCATTTTCTTACTGAGTTTCTTCTTGTTGTGGTCCCGGCGATTGGTGGTCGTTGGGTTTCCCCAGTTGAAGACTTGTTGGCGTTCAGTTTTCTGTTTGTTCAGGTGTATGGCGTTCCTACTGCTTTTGTACCGACTGGTGTATCTCTGCTCTTGCAGAGGGGTATAGCCCACCTGGGCGGAGCCAACACTTTTGTTTCTAGTGTCAGCCTCCTAGTGGCAGCTGGGCATATACCCATGGTGCTGTGTCCCCCAATGCCTACTACGAGAAAAGGATTTTACGGTGAGTACAAAAAATCCATTTATTGGGGCATTAGGGACCTTATATAAAAATTTGTTATGATGGTTTAGTTACTCTTTAAAGATGTTCCATTTTAATCCTTCCTCATAGAGGAAAAAAAAAGGGAAACCAGCATTCCGTCACAGTTCTGTAATTTTGGACGGTAACAGAAATCCTGCCTGCAGGACGCAATGCTGATTTCCGTTTTTTTTATTTTATTTAAGTCTATTGACTTAAATTAAGATTTAAACGGAATCTCTTTAAAGTGTTCTGTTTGACTTTCCGTTATAGCCATTCCATTATTTTCATCACATTTGAACGGAATGCTATAACAGAAAGGGAAACACTGATGTGAACTCCCCCTTTACGTGGGCATTGTCACATGCACAGCTCCAGATAACGACTGGCTTCAGCAGTGATGTGGTCACAAGCAGCACGTCACCACTGAAGCCGGGTACCAGAAGACGGAGGCAGCGGAGGGAGTGTGGAGAAAGTAAGTATAAATGTTTTTCGTGAAGCAGACTCCAGGCATCACATAAAATATAATTATTACAGGAAAACCCCTTTAATAAAAAGCTCTGATCTGATTTGTAGACATCATTGAGTTGAAGGTCATGCTGGAGGATGCAGAGGACAGGAAGTTCCCAGAAAATGAGCTCTACCGAAGGCTCAGAGATGCAGTAAAAGAGGCTGAAACGTGTTCATCCGTTGCTCAGCTGCTTTTAACAAAAAAGCAGAAACACAGGTGAGATCTTTTATTTCTGTCCAAGTCCTATTTGGCAACATTTAGCAGCTACGGCTGTCGGAACATGCTGGGAGTTGTAATCTTCCAACCGCTGGAGAGGTACATGTTGCAGAGCACTGTGAAAGAATAGCACAACATGCATCACTATCTTCTAGTCAAAATGACAGACACCACATTAGGACTCATGATGGATTACTTTTAATTTTTAAATTACATTCCGCGCTACCAAACATACAGAAGAATACAACACCACATAGCTTTTACATCCAGAGATGTCTCCATTCGGACCAGACTGCCATGATGATTTCTTTCATCCATGTCTTGTCTCTGCAGAGTTTGATGCATACACATCTTGGTTTCCTACTTTTCCATCATCCTCCTCCACCTTCTAAACACCCCATTCTGACACCTCCAATGATGTGCCCACATACTGAAAATATTAGCATCACATTGATAGTGCCGTCTTCAATAATTATTGCCACACAGTGTTTTCTGAAAAATAATTGCACCCTGCACATTGGCCTTGACAGTAACAGTGTCGTAAACATAGAGTCCCCCAAAAATAATTGTGAGTAGCTAATAGTGTCCCAGGGTCCCCTTCACAGTAATAGTGCTCCCAAAAGTCCCACCAATAGTAATAATTCTCTACCAAAGTTCCCTTAATAATTGTACCCCCAACAGTGCCCCTAATAGTAATAATGTCCCCCATTGTGCCTAAGAAGTAAGTGCCCATAGTAGTAAAATTGTTCCCCATAGTCCCCAATAGTAATAAAGCCCACCATAATTCCCCAGTAATATGATTTTAATTTATAGGATTTACCTGTATGATATTCCTAATAGCTACTCCTGCGTTTCAACCTCCTAATAGAAGTAGAGCCTACCATAATGTCCCCAGAAGTAATAAAGACTGTCTATAGTGTCCCCAGAAGTAATAAAGACTGTCTATAGTCCCCCAGTAGTAATAAAATCCCAATAATCTAATAACACATGCTCCTTTATAGTGCTGTTTGTAGTATTAATGTCCCCAGTAGTTCTGCCCCAGTTATAATAATGACCCCCCTGATAGTACCCTAATAGTGCCCATTGCCCTAGTAGTATTGCCCCAGTTTATAATACTGACCTCCCCAGTGGCCCAATAGTGCTGCCCCAAGTACTCACCTTGATGCCGCTGTCTGCGAAGCCGTGCAGGACACAGGCCTCTTCCAGCCTGCACCCTGAACTGCTTGCAGCCCGGGTCAGGTTGACAAAGTCATCATGTCGGCCTCTGGTAGGCTGCAGGCTGTGAGCAGTGGGGCAGGGAGATATCAGCTCCTGTGCCCTGCCTGCAGCATTCTACTCTATCCCTTTCTTGAAGTCCTGGCAACCAGCAATGAAACATTGCTAGCTTCTAGGGCAGTGCCGCGTACCCCCTCAACCCTTGGTGCTGTGTACTGCTCTAGATGCTGCTTTTCTTTAATATTACAATTTTGTTCACTTTTCACTTGTTCTGACAGTAAGCTGAGCCAGGACTCTGGGAAGACTCGTACTAAACTCACTATGGAAGAACTCAAAGCCTTTGTCCATCAGCTGTTCAGCCTGCCTTGCATCGTCACACAGGCCCGGCAGGTTAAGGTTAGTTTTTTTGTTTTTGTTTTTTTTACATCGCAAGATTAATGGTTCTCTATTTAGTTGACTGAAGAACATTCCTTTAAAGAAATTGATCTCCTATCCATAGGATATTGGTTGTGTCTGACCTCCGAATAAAATGGAGCAGCTGGTCGAATATGTGTACTGATGCTTTATCTGTATGGGACTGCCAAAGATCTCCCGCCAGGCCCATAACGAATGAATGGTGCAGCAGTGCGCATGCTTGAGCAGCCACTCTGTTCATTTCAGGAATGCAAAGCCCCCTTTCTCTTGATTGCATAGGTCCCAGCATATAGACCCCAACCAGTCAAATAGTTATGTCTTACCCCCCACTGAGCGAACACCTATTTCCCATTCTGTGGATACGGGATAGTTACTTCTAACCGAAATACCTTTTTAACGTGCCATATTTTAAATGTACTTTCTATGCCGAGATATGATTGCTTGACCTTACAGGACAACCCCCTAAGGCTGCATTATTAAAGGGTATCTGTCAGCAGATTTGTACGTATAAAACTGGCAGACCTGTTACATGTGCTCTTGGCAGCTGAAGGCCTCTGTGTTTGTCCCATGGTCATATGTGCCCGCAGTGGTGAGAAAGACTATGTCTTGTCTTCAGGATTTCCTTAGTATTGAGCAGGTGACACAATTAGTGTCAGTGCATCAGGACTTACCACATGCATTCATTCTGTGGGATACTCTCAATTCTTGGTGGACTGGCGTTGAGGAACACTGAGCCCCTATTTCCAATATGGGCATTGCTATTACACCTAGAGGCTCCGTGCTGTCTGCAACAGTTACGTCCTCTGCACTTTGATTTACATGGTCAGGTAGTGAAAACATCATGGCGTCTGGCCTTATCAATCAAATTTCAGAGGACGTGGCATTTGCAGAAAAAGCGGAGCCTCTAGCCCCCATTGCTTCTCGAGGCTCATTTGAATATATTAAAACATTTTCTCTGCAAAGTGGGCACAAGTGAACATGGGACCAACACGGATGCCTTTAGCTGCCAAGCGCACATGCAACAAGTCAGCCAGTTTCATTGGTAATAATCTGCTGACAGATGCCCTTTAAGAGCTTATGAGAAAAATTGGAGGTGGACAGTTTTTGAACAGAATCTCTTAGTAGTGCAGCCTCAGGCTATGGAACTGTACATTCACGTGGTCTGCTATCAGAAAAAAGTAGGTCTCTTCTAAATGTGGTGTCTCAAGTTCTAGAACTTGAACTGTTGTGTGGGCAAAAGCTAAAATTTAATCTCAAGAGTTGTTTATGTGCTTTTTACATAGAATTTGCTGGATGATGTGGAGGAGTTCCATGAGCGTGCACAGGAGGCAATGTCTGATGAAATTCCAGATTCCAGCAAGCTACAAGCTCTCATTGATATGGGATCCAACTTGTATGTGGAGCTCCCAGAGCTACCTCGATTAAAACAAGAGCTGCTTCAGGCACGGTGGTTGGACGAGGTGCGCGGGACTCTGTCTGACCCCCATAAGGTCACTTTGGATGTGATGAAGAAGTTGATAGATTCAGGGGTGGGTTTGGCTCCTCATCATGCTGTAGAGAAAGCAATGGCTGAACTTCAGGAACTGCTGACAGTGTCCGAGAGGTGGGAAGAGAAAGCCAAATCCTGTCTCCATGCTAGGTAAGTGACAATAAAATGGGTTTATTGGAATGTGTTGCATGCTGGTGGAAAAGCGGTTAAAGGGGTTGTTTCACTTGAGACTTTAGTGGCATATCGCTATCTCCAGAACAGCCTTTTATTCATTTCTATAGCACTGCCGAAAATAGCCGAGCCATTTGTTTCGGCTATCTCCAGCAGTCCAATAGAAGTAAATAGAGCAGTGGCTGTGCTTGCATGGTGCACTCACCATTCATTTATATGGAACTTTCGAAAACAGGAGAGCTCACTCGCTCGGCTGTTTTTGGAACTCCAATAGAAATTAATGAAGAGCATGCTGCTCTTGTGCTCATTCTGGAGATAGATTCGAGTTCCAGCTCTGGAAACTGAACCTGTCTGAAATTGGTGGCATATCCTAACGATATGCCACCAATGTCTCAGATGAGACCACCCCTTTAAAGCCATCTTTGGATTTAGTTTGCAGATTATTAGCAGATACTAATATAACCTTGTGGTGTTGATCTTCTTTCTCAGGAATCTGAATCCCTTGCTTCACTGTTTATCTTTTTAATACATTTCAGACTAGGTGTAGGTTGGCGTCTGCGTCTTATTTAGAGGCTACCGACTGTCCTAAATGAATAAATGGCCTGGTGTTTTAACTTTAAAGGGGTATTCTGGTTGTTAGAAGTTATCCCCTATCCACAGGATTGGGATAACCATCAGATCAGTGGGGGGTACTACCGCTGGGTTCTCCACTATTCACGAGAACGGGGGACCCGTGCCCCTTGCTGCCCCCTGAAATGAATGCAACAGTTGGTCAGGCATGCGTGTGGCCGCTCCATTCATCTCTATGGGAGTTCCGTGGAGTACAGTGCTCGGCTATCTCCTGAACTCTGAAATTAATAGAACGGGCATGTGCGAGCGGCTGCTCCTTTTATTCCAGAGGGCTGCAGGGGTATGCTCATGGGGGTCCCAGAGGTCGGACCCCCACCGATCTGATAGTTATCACTTATCCTGTGGAGAAGGGATAACCTCTAACAATCAGAATACCCCTTTAACTTGTCATTAAGCAAGCATAGGTGCATCGTATTTGCAGGCATATACCTGTAACATTTGAAACATAATATTCACTTCTGTCGCTCCTAGGCCACAGCACAGTGTATCCAGTCTTGAAAGTATTCTAGCAGAGGCGAAGAACATCCAGGCTTATCTGCCCAATGTGTTGGCACTAAAGGAAGCTCTGCAGAGAGCTAAGGACTGGACCTCAAAAGTTGAAGCCATTCAGGTAGCTTGTTACCAACCACATTTGCCTTTATTGTAATTCATATACTTGATATATCAGTATTTGCGTCTGTCCCCTTGCAGAATGGCAGTCACTATGCATACCTGGAGCACCTGGAGTGCTTGCTGAGCAAGGGCCGCCCTATTCCTGTGCGTCTAGATGCCCTTCCACAATTAGAGTCTCAGGTTGCAGCGGCCCGAACTTGGAGGGAGCGCACTGGTAGGACTTTCCTGAAGAAGAACTCAAGCTACACATTACTACAGGTGAGAAAACATTTCTAAAAATTGGAATATTGTGCAAAGTTCATTTATTTCAGTAATGCAACTTAAAAGGTAAAACTAATATATGAGAGACTCATTAGCGAGATTTTTCAAGCCTTTATTTGTTATAATTAGAATGATTATTGCTTACAACTTATGAAAACCCAAAAGTCACAATTTTGAGGTACCCTTTGCTCAGGGCATATGGATTCATTAGCTGACTAGAGTGTGACACTTTGAGCCTAGAATATTGAACCTTTTCACAAAATTCTAATTTTAAGCTGCATTAATGCAACTCCTTTTAAGTTGCATTACTGAAATAAATGAACTTTTGCACGATATTCTTATTTTCTCGCTCATATCATTGGGGGACACAGGACCGTGGGTATAGCTTGCTGCTGCCACTAGGAGGTGACACTAGGCTGAAAACTGTTAGCTCCCCCCTGCCAGCTATACCCCCTCCAGCCTGGAGAGAGCATATCAGATTTCTCGCCCAGTTTCCTTGGGGGACACAGAAGACCTTGGGTATAGCTCATCTCCATAGGAGGCGTGACACTAAGTGAAAACTGTTAAGCCCCTGCTCCACAGCTATACCCTCAGCCTGGAGAGAGAGACTGCCAGTTTTTGCTTAGTGTCCAAGGAGGCAAGACACTCCCTGCTCTGCAGGGCTGTTTTCTCCTTGTCTAAATTTTATATTTTTACTTTTTTCTTTTTTGTTCCAGATCATCAGGGACAACAGAGACGCACTAGACCTCTCTGTTCTCCCGGGGTTGAGCTGCGCCAGTGCCGGTCACCCGCACTGCTGCCTCCCCCACAGAAGACAAGGTGGATCAGGGCAGCCCAGCTCCCCTACATCCCGCCAGCGCAAGGGTCGCCCGCACGCCAAGTCCCTCTTCCAGCGTCCTGCCACTACGGTGCCAGTAGCTGAAGGGGCGACCCTGCTGGAATGGACCGAGGGTGAAGACGGCTGTGGTAAGAGAGAGGCTTCTCCAGCCCTACGTCCCCCACCCTGGTCTCCTGCGTGCCTGACCCCCATACTGGGCCTCTGGACCCTTCCCCAATGCTGGACCTAGGCTGGCCCCTGGGGTGCCGCAGAGCGACAATCTGCTCCCTGCCTCCCCCCCCCCCTTTCCTGGCCCCCATAGGACATGCAGCTAGCACAGCTAGCTGCAGAAGCTGCTCCTCTATCCGCACGGGCACCCGGTCTCTGGGTCCCCCCATCTCCTTACCGGAGGGTTGCTCAAGGCCTGAGGCTGTGGAGCAAGGCCTCGCCTCCGGCCAGCATTAACATTCCGGTGCGGCCGGGCGCCGCAAAAATTTTAGCCCAGGCTCCGCGGCCTGCTAGGCCGCCATTCCGGGCCCTGACTCTTCCGGCCGGCGGGGTGGGCTCCCGCGGCCGGCGAGCCGCCATTCAGGGCCCCTGACTCTTCCGGCCGGCGGGGTGGGCTCCCGCGGCCGGCATTGGGCTTGACTGCGGCCCCAGCAGGCCCCGTCCGACCGTCGGTGCCGGTCGGAGGGGCTCCGCAAATTTTGTCCCAGGCTTCGCGGCCTGCTGGGCCGCAATTCCGACCGGCCCGCGGGGTGGGCACCCGCGGCCGGTTTGAAGCGCATTCCGCCTCAGGTCCCGGCAGTACATAAGGGCCGGGCGCCGCAAATTTAGTCCCCGGCTTCGCGGCCTACTAGGCCGCAAAATTCCGGCCTCTGGTGGAGGGGGCGGGAACTTCTCCAGGCGCGAATTCTTCCCGCCGGGAGGTTCCTCCGCCCCCAGGGGATCGCAGCGCCGCCCTCCAGGCCGGATCCCTGTTAACCCTTTGGGTACAGGCCGGCTCCCAATGGGCCTGTATGGTTGGGCCCCCTTTTTCCTGACTCGCAGACTATCTGTGCCCCTATATGGTGGCTCCCCTTTAGCCTCAGAGAGGCTGTGTTTAAAATATATAAATGAAAAAAATAAATAAAAAAATATGAATAATAGATAACTGATTTCTATTGGACTGCGCAGGACGCTGCAGCCTCATCAGTAGTGCTGCATGACCTCTTTCCACAGGCGGCATGGTGTTGCGCTCCCAGCCTGCGTCGCTGCTAGGACATTTCCCCTTTTAGGAGGTTTTTTCTTGCTCTCTTCCAGGATACGGTGCTGGCCAAGTGCATGCGGCCCTTCCATAGGCAGCATTCATCATCTCTCCAGTTATGGTGCCTGCCATGTGCACCCCCCCCCCTCCTAGGCGGGATACTGCACTCTCCCTGGCTGCCGGCTGGCCATGTGCATGACCCCCTTCTTAGGCGGAATACTGCACCTTCACCGGATACGGTGCTGGCCATGTGCACGACCCCCTTCCATAGGCGGAACGCTGCACTCTCTCTGGATTTGCTGCCGACCATGTGCGTGACCCCCTTCCATGGGCGGAACGCAGCACTCACTGGATTCGCTGCCCGCCATGTGCGTGACCCCCTTCTCTAGGCGGAACGCTGCACTCTTACTGGATCTGTTGCCGATCATGTGCGTGACCCCCTTTTTAGGCGGAATACTGCACTCTCACCGGATACGGTACTGGCTATGTGCACGACCCCCTTCCATAGGCGGAATGCTGCATTCTCACTGATGTGCTATGATGTACTTATGTACTATGTTACTATGCTGCACTCTCACTGGTTTCGCTGCCGGCCATAGGCATGACCCCCTTTCATAGGCGGTATGCTGCACTCTCATTGGATTCGCTGCCGGCCTTGGATATGCCTCCTTCCCTCAGGCAGCATACATACATCCCTCTGTCTGTGGTTGTTTTCTCGCAGGTACGTTGCTTGCCATGTGCATGTACCCCATACATGGCAGGGTGCTTGCACTCTCGCTGGATCCGCTGTCGGCCATATGCATGACCCCTCTTCCGTGGGCGGTGTATGCACTCTCGCTGGATTCGCTGCCAGCAAGGGGCATGCCTTCCTTCCTCAGGCGACATACACACATTCTCTCTGACTGTGTTTGTCTCTCGCCGGTACGTTGCTGGCCATGTGTATGACTCCCATACATGGCGGGGTGCTCGCACTCTCCCTGGATGAGATGCTGGCCATGTGCATTACCCCCCCTTTTTCTGGGCGGCATGCTACACTCTCACCCGATACATTGCTGGCCATGAGAATGGCCCTCTAACATGGGTGGAACGCTTGCACTTCCATTGGATACGGTGCTGGCCTTGTGCGTGACCACCCCTCATTCCATGGGCAGAATTTGGCACGCTCATGAGATTCACGGCTGTCCTTGTATGGCTGTGCTCGACTTGTACATGTCCCCCTTCATTGGCAGAGTAGTTGCACTCTCGCTGAGTTCAGTGTTGGGTGTATTATTGCACACTCACTTAATGCTAGGATAACCCTGTGCATGTTCCCCTTTCACTAGGTGGACCTCCTGCGTTCCTGCTGGATTATAGGGTATGTCCTGCTTCTCTGAAGTAGGTACGGCCTTAGGCATCACTCCCTTTTGGGACGGGCCTTTGCACTCTTGCCGACTGCAGTTTGCCAGGTACAATTTCCCCCCTTTCGGGGCGGACTGATTGCGTTCCATCGCATGCTATACTAGGCTTGTGCATAACTCCCTTTCAGGTTGCACTTTGCAATTCTGTACATGCTGTGGCGAGCCCCCTTTTTCGCTGAGTAACCTTTTTGCAGTGAGCGGAAGTTCTTGTTTGGGCCGTGTATGCCTTCTCCTCCTGTAGGGGGGTTGGCCTTCTCACTGCTTACGGGGCTCCTTGTACGTATGCCTCACCTGCTTCCTGCGGCATACTTTTGTTTTCTTGGGATTCAATGCTTGCCGCAAGCCTTGCACTCGTCTCTAAGGAGTTCATTCTGTCCACCTGACCCGGACAGGCTCTATTGCTCTCTGCTGCACCGAGCTGGGTGGTACTCATTAATTTAGTTGGCCTTTCATCCCAGGGAGTGTTCATGGGTCCTAGATGCGTGCCCATTCGTCCTTCCGCGGCATTGCTTCCCTGCGCTAGTGGTCACATGGTCGAGAGTGCTGTTGTCTGCAGCGCCCCTCGAATTCTTCGTTGGCTCTGGCAGGACTGCGGTTCCCTTGCCTGCTGCAATTTCCTCCTTTTCGGATGCAGTGTGGTATGAGTCCTTCCTCTTGGCGCCTCTACGCTTCAGTCTGATCTGCTACCAGGTTCGGGAAGCTCTTCTCAGGAAGGTCACCCAACTTCTCTTGGGTGCTCGATTACCCAGGTCCGGAGGACCTCCGCCTTGGGTTCTTCAGGGTATTCGCCTTCTGCGATGCGGTGAACCGGGCGTCTCACAGTGTAGCGGGGTTCTGCTTTTGAGCTGTCCTATGGCTTCCCTGTTGCCCACTCCTCCTCCTTTCGGTTGGAGGGTGTTATGCCGGCCTCTGTCTCGACTACCTTATCTCGCCGGCTCTGTTTGGCCCCCGCTCGGTACAGATCACTCCGATGTGGCTTCTGCCCCGCCAGACTTCAGAGGCTGTTCTTTCTCTGTCATCCCCTTTGGGGAGAGCATGGTTGTTCATGTGGATGGTTCCGGTGTTCCTTTTGGCCTGGTACTGTCTCCCTTGTTCACACTGGCTGTATTAGCTGTGTGCCTATTTACCGAGTCTACCGCGTTCTGTCCTCCCGCTGAGTGCAGATTGCGTGGTCCATTCTAAGACAATGGTCCTGCTGTAGACTTACCTTCTCGGTAACTTGGGGGGACTACCTTTCGATCCAGATTGTCCTTTGATCTCCCACACCGGGACTGTACAACGTGGCTACATCAGCATGGACTTTAGCCTGTCTTGTCCTGGCATCTGGCGGATCCTTTGGTTCCTTTCCGTCTGTCCTTCTGCTCCCCCACTCGGGTGGATACGGGACAACGTTGCTCGAGGGCCGACGGGACCAGTTTTTGTCGACCCTTCTGCCCGTGTTACTGGTCTGCGCCTGATCACATTGGGTTTTCGCCCGCTTGCCAGGCGACTGCAGCGGGTTCGCTACTGTCCGCTCCTGGCTGTGTTTCGTCCAGGATCTGTCGTAAGACTTAGGGTTTTTTGTCTGGGGTTCTGTGGGAAGCTGTGCATTCCCCACTCTGAATTTCTCTCCCCATGGTTCTGTCTTTTTTTCCAGTCCGGCCTGGACCTGGGACTGGGACTCCTTTACTTGAGGTGTCAAGTGTCGGCGCTGTTCTTCCTCTTCCAGCGTTGCCCGGCCCTCTGGGCCTGTCAAGACCTTCTTCCTCGGAGTGGCTCTTTGGTTCCTCTGTACTGTCCTTCGGTACCGCCCTGGGGACTACATACTGAGCTCTCGGCGCTCCAATCTTGTCCTTGGAGCCGTTACAGAAGTTCTCTCTACCCCTTCTGTCCTGTACGGTTGTGTTTCCGTATCAGTCGTGTCTCTGATGGGTGCCTGAATGGCCCCTTTTTGTTCCGAGCCTTCTGTCTTTTCCCAGGACAGGGCTGTTCTACATCCCGTTTCTTCCTTCCTTCCTTCCCTTTGAAGGTGGTGTTTGCCTTTCGCTTCAACACTTCACCGATTTGGACGTTGTTTGGGCCTTGCCGTTTTTACTTGGAGATCTCCGACTCTTGTCGATGTTCGGCCTCTTGGGTTTCCAGAAGGTCCGTGCATAGGGTTGACGGACTCCAGGGTGGTTTTCCTCCGCTTTATCAGATTGGCTATTGCTGAGGTTACCGCACCAAGGGCAGGATTCTGCCTTTGGTGTCACCATTCATTTCTCCAGAGCGGTCGGTGCCTCCTGGGCCGGAGGCATTGGGCTTCGGCCATGCATTTGGGCAAGGCGGGCACAGGTCTTCCTTGCACGCCTTACCGAGTTCTACAGGGTGCATACTCTGGCAGATGCTGCCTTGGCCCGCCTGGGTCTGCAGGCGGCAGTTCATTGATGCCTTTCGGGTGCTTCACCTTGGAGCTGTGGTCCCTACCCTTTTGGACTGCTTTTGAACGTCCCAAGGTCTTCTGTGTCCCCCAAGGAAACTGGGCGAGAAAACGAGATTTTTGTATAACTTACCAGTAAAATCTCTTTCCTTGGGGGACACAGCACCCACCCATTCACTGTTTTCTCTGCACGGTTTCCGAGTTTTTGTTACCCGTTGGGTAGTTGGCTTGTTGGTTCCTTGTTGGACTTTGCCTTTTCTCACTGCTTGGACACGCAACTGGCAGTCTCTCTCTCCAGGCTGAGGGTATAGCTGTGGAGGAGGGGCTTAACAGTTTTCACTTAGTGTCACGCCTCCTATGGAGATGAGCTATACCCAAGGTCTTCTGTGTCCCCCAAGGAAAGAGCGAGAAAGAGATTTTACTGGTAAGTTATACAAAAATCTCGTTTTTAGCTTAGTGTCGTAGGAGGCAGGGTGGCTCTTGTGATTTTTTTTTTTTTTTTTTTTTTATATATATATATATATATATATATATATGTATATATATATTTTTTTTACAGGTTTCTGGAGGGGACACAGAGTCGCAGGGCTTCTCTGTCTCCCTGGGAGGCTGGCCGGTGTTGGTTGTCCCACCGCCTTGCCTCCCCCAACAAGACAAGTGGACCAGGGCAGCCTAGCTCCCCTGCTTCCCGCCAGCAAGAGGGCCACCTGCTCCAAACCCTTTACTGCCTGGTCCCCTGCCACTTCGGTGCCAGCGGCTGTAGAGGTGGCACTGCTGGTCTGACAAGGAAGGGTGAAGATCACAGATGAAGACAGGTGAGTATGTTACCGCCGGCAGACCTTCCTCCCTTTCTACTACTCGCAAGCCCCAGAACAGACCTGGAGAGGGGGTAGCTTCCTGGCCTAATTTCGGGGGAGTTAACTGCCGCCGCGCGCAGGCGGCGCTCGGACATCGTTAATTCTCGGCCGGGGTACTTTTGGACACGGGCGTCCCATTCTGCGTCCCTCCTGGAGGCATGGTGGCACTAAATTTTATTTCGTATGGGCGCATCGGAGCTTCCGTGTGCAACAGAGCGGACATTCAGGGGCCGTGGCTTGAGGTAACTCACTCCAGTCATGCTCCTCAGCGTCCGGAGGGGGAGGAACCATCTTTCCCGCCGCAACAGTGTTCCTCCCCTTTTCTGCCATTTCTGGTAGGACTTTCGCTACCTTCTCCAGCGTAGAGTAGCTGTGGCACACATGTCTGAACCGGCCAATACCTCCCCTCAGGCCACCTGCAGGGCCACCTACTATGCCTGCACTTCGTGCAGGGAAAAATTCCCTCGTGGACAGGCAACATCTCTATGTTCTGCATGCCATGCGCCCGCACAGAGCCATCCCTCCCCTCTACGGCCCACAGAAGTACAGGACCATTCTGGCTGTGTGGAACCTGACTGGGCAAAGGCCCTGTCCCGGGCAGTGGAAGACCTTTCTAAAATCTCCCCCTCCACCCTTTCTCTAATGGGTCATTTGGTTGAGAAATCGCCACCGGTACAGTCTACACAGTCTCATGGCGTACAATCTCTCTCCCCCCCCCCCCCCCCCCCCTCCTCCCGGTTCCTGATCACAGGCGTCCTCCCTCTTAGGTGACACGCTGTCTGAGGGGGGGATTGTGGATTCGGATGCGGAGATGAATCCGGAGCAAACTTCCCAGATTGCATTCATGGTGGATAGTCTAGTATCTGCTATCCATGACACTTTCCAGGTACAAGAGGACCTTCCCTCCACCAGCCACCAGGGGGTGTCATTTCTGCATGCGAAGCAGGCCCCTAAATCTCTCCCCTTGCACGACGACTTTTGTGGTTGTAGCAAAAGCTTGGGACCAGCCAGGTCTGCGCTTCCTGGTTCCGAAGCGGCTGGATCTGCTCTATCCTTTTTCAGCTGAATGTGTTGAAAAATTGACCTCTCCTCCGAAAGTGGACCCACCGGTCGCTCGCCTAGCGAAAAACACTGCTATTCCGTGGCAGATGGCTCCTCTCTCCAAGACCCGGTGGACCAGCGCATTGAATCGCTTTCCAAGTCTGTATTTGCGGCCAGTGGATCGGCCCTGCGACCCATTTTTGCCTCTGCGTGTGTGGCCAAGGCGGTCTCGGAGTGGGCCCTCCGTTTACACCAAGACCTGGCGACAGATCTCCCAACTGCGGAGCTCCAATCTATGGTGGTCCAAATCTCTCAGGCAGGGAAGTACCTGTGCGAGGCGGCTTTGGACGCTGGTACTATGGTCGCGCGCTCTTCGGGTCTTGCAGTCTCTATTAGCCGGGAACTCTGGCTTAACGTTTGGGCGGCAGATTCCTCCTCTAAGCACTCGCTTTCGAGCCTCCCTTTTACCGGGTCTCGACTCTTTGGTTCCCGGCTCGAAGAGATTATATGGGAAGTGATGGGTGGTAAGAGCACACATCTTCCACAACCCAAGGCGAAACGTTCTTTTCGTCCTAGAGCTTCTTCCTCCCGTTATCAGTCCTTTCAGCGGTTCTCTGGCACCTGTCCGGCAGCTACCTCTGCAGCCAGACCACCCACACAGGACCAGCATCAAAAGCCATCCTTTAAGCCCCAGCCGGCCTGGCATTCGCGGGCTCAGCCACTACGTTCCTCTTCCAGAAAACAGTCTTCTGCATGAAGGTGTACCCCCCCCCCCCTTCCTCACGGGAGGGGGGGGGTCGTCTCCTCCTCCTCTTTCAGGAGATCTGGCGAGCTCAGATCTCGGACGCATGGACACTTGAGGTTGTTACCTCGGGTTACAAAATAGTATTCAAGTCCATCCCTCCCAACTGTTTTTTCCTCTCACAATCCCCCAGGGATACAGTTCGGGCTGCGGCATTCTTTCAGGCAGTCCAATCCCTTCTCACACGGGGGGTGATAACTCCGCTGCTAGAGGAAAGGTGCCGCTATAGGAAAGGTTTGCAGATTTTTATTCAAACCAGTTTGTAGTTCCCAAAAAAGAGGGCGAAGTCCGTCCGGTGCTGGACCTCAAGGTGGTAAACCCCTTCCTCTGGATTAAACGGTTCAGGATGGAGTCCCTTCGCTCCGTGGTTGCTTCTTTGGTCCAAGGGGAATTCATGACGTCCTTAGACATTCAGGACGCCTACCCGCACGTCCCCATCGCAGCCGTTCACCAACGGTTTCTTCGTTTCGCTGTTCAGTCGTGCCATTACCAATTCGTCGGCCTGGCGACAGCTCCGCGGGTATTCGCGAAGGTACTCGATCCCCTCCTGGGCCTTCTGCGGTCCAGAGGCATTACTCTTCTCCCTTAACTGGACGACATTCTGATCAAGGCTCCGACCATCGCTCAGTGCGAGGAAAATCTTTGGATCCCCCTGGACTCTCTCTTCCGCTTCGGCTGGATAGCGAATCTGCGGAAATCCTCCCTCAATCCGTCCACCCACGTCATGCTGGATTCGGGCGCGGCATTGGTACGCCTACCACAGGACAAGAGACTGGACATCCAGCGGTCGGTGCGTCTGCTACTCCGGCGTCGCAGTACGTCTATCTGCAATTGTATGCGGGTACTGGGGGCGATGGTGGCCTCCTTCGAGGCAGTCCCATTCGCTCAGTTCCACACCAGGTCCTTTCAGTGTGCCATTTTGTCCTCTTGTGACAAATTTCCGATTCACTGGATCGGGAGATTCACCTGTCTCGGCAGGTGGATTGCACCTGGATATGAAGAAATCCTTTCTCCCAGTCACATGGATGGTTATTACAACCAACGCCAGTCTTCACAGTTGGGGCGGAGTCTTCACCACCCGGACGGCCCAGGGCTTTTGGTCTCAATCGGAGTCCAAACTGCCCATCAACATCTTGGAGCTCCGGGCCATTTATCTATCCCTTCGCCATTGGACTTCCCTCCTGCAGGGCCGTCCGATCAGAGTGCAGTTGGACAATGCCACTGCGGTGGCTTATATCAACCACCCAGGGGGGACCCACAGCATGGCGGTGAAGGAATCCGTGATGATCCTGCAGTGGGCGGAAGACCACGTTCAGGTGATATCTGCGGTCCACATTCCGGGAGTGGACAATTGGAGGGCGGATTTTCTCAGCTGGACGACTGTGGACCCGGGGGAGTGGTCTTTCCATCAGGAGGTGTTCAAGGCTCTCTGTCTCCGGTGGGGACATCCAGGCTCAATCACAAGCTCCCGTGCTTCTTCTTCTCTCGCGCAAGGGATCCCGAGGCAAACTGCGTGGATGCTCTCGTGGCGCCATGGGACAACTTCTCGTTCCTGTACGTCTTCCCACCCTTACCTCTCCTGCCCTGGATTCTGCACAGAATCAGGATGGAGAACATCCAGGCTGAATGCTCCAGACTTGCCTCGCTGAGCCTGGTATTCAGAGCTCATTCTTCTAGAGGACGCGCAGTGGCCTCTTCCACTGAGGGCCGACCTTCTTTCACAAGGTCCAGTCTTCCACCAGAATTTGAATACACTACGTTTAACGGCGTGGCAATTAAAACCTTTTATTTTGAGACAGAAGGGTTTCTCTGATACAGTCATTTGGACTATGATTAGAGCCAGGAAACCCTCCTCATCCAAGATTTATTACAGGACTTGGAAGTCCTTCCTGCACTTCTGTGAGGAGCGCGATTCCTACCTAATATTCTGGCATTTCTGCAGTCCGGATTGGAGCTGGGTCTGGCGCTTAGTTTGTTGAAAGGACAGGTCTCTGCCCTGTCCATTTTTTTTTCCGGAGGCCCCTGGCCGGGTTAGGTTCGATCAAGACCTTTATGCAGGGGGTGGCTCACACAGTGCCTCCTTATCGTCCCCCCTTGCATTCTTGGGACCTGAACTTAGTTCACTCCGCTCCATTTTAAACCTCTGAGAGAGGTCTCCCTTCGCTTGCTCTCCTGGAAAGTGGCCTTTTTAGTGGCCATCACATCTATCCGGAGGGTTTCAGAACTGGCGGCGCTTTCTTGCAAGGAGCCCTTCTTGGTGCTCCATCAGGATAAAGTGGTGCTTCGCCCAGTGCCATCTTTTCTACCTAAGGTAGTATCAGCTTTTTACGTTAACGAGGACATTGTTCTGCCCTCGTTTTGTCTGCAGCCTTCTCATCCGAGGGAGGTCTTGCTCCATCGTCTGGATGTGGTGCGGGCTTTGAAGACTTACCTGTAAGTCGTGGCCCCCCTTTCGGCGCACGGACACTTTGTTGTCCCAGAGGGTCCTCGTAAGGGTTTGGCGGCCTCCAAGGTGACGATTGCCCGTGGATTCGATCGGCAATTGCCGAGGCTTATCACTCCAGGGACAAGGTGCCTCCTCCTGGGATCACGGATCACTCTACCAGAGCGGTCGGGGCTTCTTGGGCTCACCTACACCACGCTTCTGCATCCCAATTGTGTAAGGCGGCGACCTGGTCCTCCTTGCACACCTTTACAAAATGTTACCGGGTGCATTCTTTGGCCTCGGCGGATGCTGCTCTCGGCCGCAGGGTCTTGCAGGCCACAGTGTAGTGACTTCCATGAGGGAGTTGCTTTCTTGGGGGGTTTTGCCTTCCCTCCCTGGGAACTGCTTTAGGACTTCCCACGGTCCTGTGTCCCCCTATGATATGAGCGAGAAAATGAGATTTTTGTGAACTCACCTGTAAAATTTATATCTCGCTTTATTCATTGGGGGACACAGCACCCACCCAATATTCTTAGTGCGGCATGTGGGGTCCATGGGTTGCCAGTTGGGACCTTGTTTTTGGTTTGATCTTATGGCAGTGTGCAGTTCTTGTTTGGTTTTCAGTTTAATTTCTGCTTCTCCTACTGCTGGTGCACAAACTGATATGCTCTCCAGGCTGGAGGGGGTATAGCTGGCAGGGGAGGAGCTAACAGTTTTCAACCTAGTGTCGCCTCCTAGTGGCAGCAGCAAGCTATACCCACGGTCCTGTGCCCACCAATGAATAAAGCGAGAGAGATTTTACAGGTGAGTTCACACAAATCTAATTTTTCGAGTTTCACCAGTATATGGACTCGGACTCATACCTGGTTTGCTGCAAGTTGTGGCTTAAAGTCACTAATCATCTTAAAGGGATTCTTTCTCCAGGATTATGCCTATAGAGGCGTTCATATGTGCAGTTCAGTCTCTTTCAACTTGTTTTAAATATACTTGTGTTACTGCCATCAATGATTTATTTATATGCTAATTACCTTTATAATTAGCCCAAGGGGCTGTCCCTTTTGCTGTTGGAGCCCAGCCACACCCCTTCTCCTGGAGCCCAGCACCACCCCACATGCAAAAACGCCCTCCTTCGAGCACGGTCTTCTTTCCCTGTGCTGGCAGCAGCCTCGGGAAATGCATGTGTGCATGCACATGCGCAGTATTACAGCAGTAGACGTCGGTACTGGAAGGAGGGCATTTTTGGATGTGAGGTGGTGCTGGGCTCCAGGGAGAAGGGGCACGCCAGGACTCCAACAGCGGTAGGGATAGCCCCTTGGGCTCCTTAGGAAGGTAATTAGCGTATGAATAGATTTTTTTTATTTTAATATTATATATATATATATATATATATATATATATATATATATATATATATATATATAAATATTAAAATAAAAAAAATCTATTCATACGCTAATTACCTTCCTAAGGAGCCCAAGGGGCTATCCCTACCGCTGTTGGAGTCCTGGCGTGCCCCTTCTCCCTGGAGCCCAGCACCACCTCACATCCAAAAATGCCCTCCTTCCAGTACCGACGTCTACTGCTGTAATACTGCGCATGTGCATGCACACATGCATTTCCCGAGGCTGCTGCCAGCACAGGGAAAGAAGACCGTGCTCGAAGGAGGGCGTTTTTGCATGTGGGGTGGTGCTGGGCTCCAGGAGAAGGGGCGTGGCTGGACAGCCCCTTGGGCTAATTATAAAGGTAATTAGCATATAAATAAATCATTGATGGCAGTAACACAAGTATATTTAAAACCTGCTGAAAGAGAGCTAATTGCACATATGAACGCCTCTATAGGCAGAATCCTGGTGACAGAATCCTTTTAAAATGTAAACATCCTTGTTAGATCACATTTTAACACATAATTAATTATATTCTCTTGGCTTTCTTAGGTGCTCAGCCCCCGTAGCGACATTGGAGTTTATGGAAGTGGTCGTAATAAGAGGAAGAAAGTCAAAGAGCTGATAGAAGAGAAAGACTTGGATCTGGATTCTATGAGTGAACTAGAAGAGTCTCATGAGGAACCACGAGACACTGCCTCTGTGGTAATGAAGTCTAGAAACACAATAGCCCATGTAAATGTTTTATATATGGGGCACAGTTATTGTTTTTAGACCGGAGATATTAATGGCTGGGACAATTCATTTAGTCTTATGGTGTTTTACTTCAATGTTGTAAGGACATGGAGGCATGAACAACTGGATCATTTTAAAGAAATAAATCTGCTATTATTTCGGTGGATTTTATAGATTAGCAAAATTTAGATGACATTGATACATCCACATCAGAGACCATCTATGAAATGTATAATAGGATAGGAGACCTTTTTGGGGTGAATTCACATACGCAGGTAAAATCTGCCACTGATTAAGCCCCCATGCACACGACCATATGTGTTTTGCTGTCCGCAAAACATGAAAACCGGCCGCGTGCATGCCGCCATTTTTTCCCCTTCTATAGAAATGTCAGATCCTCGTCCACAAAATCGACAAGAATAGGTCATGGTCTATCTTTTTTGTGGGCTGGCAGAACGGACGTACACATGTGGACAGCACAGTTTTGCAGCCCCATTAAAATGAATGGTTCCCCAGCCGATTTGCAAAAATACAGTTGTGTGCATTAGGCCTAAGGCATGTGGATGAGAGCTTACAAATTCCATCCACATGCTGCATACATTTATCACACAGAAAGGCAAACATATTCCTTATCTTGCGGATCTGAACACTTTCAGTGTAGCAGGGGTGAAATACATGGTAGTTTGGTACATAACCTGCATGTAACGTGCAGATATTGTCATGGCTTAGTGGCACAAATGTCTTGCTGCATTAGGACATACCCTTCAAGAGGACCTATTGGATTTCCCAACATGTTTGTTTTAGGAAAGACATGTTTTCCAGATCAAATAATAATTCTATGTGTTACCAGTTTGCAGTGTGTCTCTACACAATCTGACTGCATAGGAACTCACACAGTTTGACAGTGGGAAATGCTAACACTCAGTTGTCAATGTATTCCTGAATTTATGGGAGGAATAACAAAGGAATGGTGCTTTGCAGGGTTCTAAGAAAATATACCCCATAGTGACCATTTTGTGCAACATACAAGTCAGTAGAGCTGACTGATGCTCTTTATAAGGAGGAATGTGCATTCATTGACTACTGCAAGAGTTGGGACCTAGTCTTCATGTGTGATTGCCAGTAACTTGATCTACCATGAGCAGCAGCATTACAATCGATGGTTGATCTGTGATATATGTAACATGGGCTTCAAAAGAAGGCGATTGAATGCTGAGATTTATTATAAATTATTTATGTAGGAAGGATCCTTCATTATATCTCTTGTCTTCCGATACAGGTTGCATTATTTAAGGATTTGGAGCACAAGGAGGTAGATTGTATGCGTTCGTTGCGGGCTGCTAATCTGGCCAAGATGGCAATGGTGGATCGTATCGAGGAGGTTCGGTTCTGCATCTGCCGAAAAGCTGCCAGCGGCTTTATGTTACAGTGTGAGCTGTGCAAGGACTGGTTCCACAGCACATGCGTGCCTCTGCCCAAAACCAGTACCCAGAAAAAAGGCACTAGTTGGCAATCAAAGGACGTCAAGTTTCTGTGTACGCAGTGCATGCGTTCTCGGCGGCCAAGGTTAGAGACTATTCTCTCACTGCTGGTGTCACTACAGAAACTACCAGTGAGGCTGCCTGAAGGGGAAGCATTACAGTGCTTGACAGAACGTGCCATGAGCTGGCAGGACCGGGCACGGCAATCGCTGGCCACAGAAGAACTCTCTTGTGCCCTGGCCAAGCTTTCTGTATTGAGCCAGCGTATGGTGGAGCAAGCAGCAAGGGAAAAGACTGAAAAGATCATTAGTGCGGAGCTACAGAAAGCTGCAGCTAACCCTGATCTGCAGGTGAGCACCATAAAAGGGGATATCTGAGTGAAGGTTTTAAAAAAGTTACACTTCTGAACCCTCATTAGTTCCAACTCTGCGGCTCCAAAGTTCCCTGCTGCTGCTGCAACCATGACATCATGTTTCTGACAACGGCGATGACGTGCCTGTATACCACATGTGACTGCTGCAGCCATTTACTGGCTACAGTGGTATACAGCACAAGAGGCGGTATTCTTGGCTGAGGCAGTCACTTATATGGGCAGGTCACCACTGCTGTCATAAAAAAGTCTGGCAGGGAGGGGGTTGGGATGGTGAGTATTGTTGTTTTTTTGTTTTTTATAATTATTTTAATGCCTCACTGTCTTCTTGAGTGGCGTTATTTTCGGAGTGTACCCAATTAGATCTCATTAGTTTCTCTAAAATGTGTCTCTCCCCCCCCCCACTTTCATCTTGTAGGGTCACCTGCCCATATTCCAGCAAGGTTCCTTTAGTCGAGGAATGTCCAGCGTGGCTTCTTCTCCACAACCACCTTTAGACTACGATGATGAGGAGACTGACTCTGACGAGGATATCAGAGAGACATACGGTTATGATGTAAAGGTAGTAAGCAACATGGTAAACACATTAAAGAAAATATCTCTTTTCCTTTTAATGTCTGTGAATATTTTGAACACTGATCAGTGGTAATATATGTTGGGTAACTTGGCCTACTTTGGTGTGATCTTAAAGGGATTCTGTCAGCTTGGTTTAGCCTATAGAGCTGTGTACATGCGCTGCTAGATCACCACTAGCACGTCCACAATATACATTCCCCATAGCTCTGAGTGCTTTTATTCAGTCAAAAAAACGATTATATATATACAGCATGTACACAGCTCTATAGGCTAAAACTAGCTGAAAAAATCCCTTTAACTTATGTACTCGTCACTTTCAGAGCTGCAATCAGAATTCTCCCTGGCTGCTGCTTATTTCTGACCTCACATTTCCCAGGATCTTTTGCTGATTAAAGATGATATCACTTTGGTTAGAGATCCAGCCTCTGGAACCACTACCTATCCTGGGAAAGCAGAGCCACAGCACTGGTGTAGTGCTCTGCCCTCTTCTATGTTTTATTTTTATTTTTCTATAAAGCAGCACCTCTGCCATCTGGCTGTGCAGGGATCTGCAGCCAGTCCCATTCAATTGATTGGTGCTGTGCTGCAGTTCCCTGCATAGTAGTTAACCAGGGCACAGCTATAAATGGAAAAACTGTGACTACTAGTCCCATGTTTCTCGTGATCCAACCGGAAGTTGGACCCCCACCAATTTCAATTGTATAACCTAGCAATATGCCATAATTTTTTAAGATCCGAATACCTTTTTAAGGCTAGAGCTGCACTGACTTATGGATTTCTGGTCATTGACCTCATTTGACACAACCTTAAAGGGAATCTGTCAGCAGATATTTGAGCCACCAAACTGCTGGAAGTGATACACATGCCATTTGAATGTATTTACATTGCCAATCGTAGTGCACTGAAAAAAGAGAAAATAGAGTTTTATTACCTCATAGACCACATGCTAATTATGAGGAAAGTTTCCACTGGGCATTCCGGAAACCCTTAGGGCTGTTTCACACGAGCGGATGCCGTGCGTGACATCCGCTCCGTGAATGACAGCCAAGACCCGATGCAGACTGCAGAGGCACGGAGCATTAACATGATTGATAATGCTCCGTGCCTCTCTGTGACCTTTTTACTACGAAATTACTACGAAATCACAGTGACCACTTTATCTCACTGTGATGGCACCTGCTCAGCATCCACTGTACATGTACAGCGGATGTCAGGAAGGGGTTAAAATATACTTGGTGTGCTCCCAGGTACTGAACAGGCATATATTTAGGGATTATACAATGAGTGGCCCAGATTTCAGGTGGGGTGCCACCATATTTTATTCCCTACCCCTTATGCTACAACAAGCAGCCGCTTCCAACTTGTCTGGATGTAGAGTATTATTAGGAATTTGGGGAATGTCACTAATGTGAGGGATGTTTCATGTTGGTTTATCACAGTTATAATCTTCCCTCCTATTTTCCAGGACACTGGTAGTGTCAAGTCCTCCAGCAGCTTAGAACCCAACCTATTCTGTGACGAGGAGATACCAATCAAGTCGGAAGAAGTTGTCAGTCACATGTGGACCACTCCATCCTTCTGTACAGAGCATGCATACTCCTCCGCCTCCAAGAGCTGTGTGCAAAGTAAGAATGGAACACAAAATTGTACTTTGGGTTAACCTATGGCAGGGATGCTCAACCTGCGGCCCCCTCAGCTGTTGTGAAACTACAATTCCCACCATGCCCTGCTGCAGGTTGATAGCTGTAGGCTGTCAGGGCATGCTTGGAGTTGTAGTTTTGCAACAGCTGGAGGGTTGCCGGTTGAGCATCCCTGACCTATGATATGTTCTACAATTCAGAACAAAAGTGGTCCCCATATTCAGGGACTCTTCTTGCTGTCAATAAATGGAAACCTTGTTTACATGCCCAAGATTGAAAACCTTGTTGAGCTAGTCCTGCTCACGCTGCAGTGTTTGTTATATTGTGTTATCGTAGGTAAGAGTTCTCCATCTGGAGTCCAGCACAGAGCAGAGATTTGTGCCACCACTGTGTTATGCTCAAAGTAGCTTGCCTGCACTGATTGAGACCAAATGGGGCAGGGTCAACCCAGGTATTCATCCTCTGAATGTAAACAAGAATTACCTTCTCTGGCAGCAAGCAGAGTTCTTGTAAATGTTAGCAAGTGAAACGCAACTGAAGACATTTAAAGGAGTTCTCCAGGCCTGTACCAGAAAAGCCTCTTTCAGCTAACCTCTGGAGAGACACTTTGTGCAATACTTACCTTTCATCGTTCTGCTGATCCTGCTATCCCAGCTGTGATCATGTGAGCCCCTGACTGGCTGTAGTCTCTTCCTCTGACATTGCCACTGTAGGTGCTCCTCTTTCTTCCTGTTCAACTACATCTACATTATGCAGCTGAACAGAAAGAAATAGGAGAGCATCTGGTAGCAGTTATCAGAGGAAGAGCCTACAGCCAGTCCGGCATTCATGTGGTCCCGGCCAGGATAGCAGAATGTGTGGAGCAGAGGAAGAGCAAGTACTGCTCTAAGTGTCTTCTCTACACAGGTTAGCCGAAAGTGGCTTTTTAGGTGGCTTTTTAGGGCCTGGAGACCCCCTTTAAGAAAACTGCTGTAGGGTAGAAGCGGAGTAGTTGTCCAAGGAAATCAGAGTTGCAGTATGTTTCATTATATTGCTTAAAGGGATTTTCTGGGATTACTGTGGTTCTTAATAGATATATTCATGTAGTTTCTTACCTCGTGTACATCTTCCCCATGCTTTTTTTTTTCAATCTGGACTCTCCTGACCTGTTTTCACAATGTAAACAAATCCTTGTCCTTTGTCTACATCCTGTATGTAGCACTTCCCGTTGCTGTATCCAACCAAACCCATGATGCACTTGTCCTTTCTCTGCCACAGGTGCAGCACCAACCCTAAAAACACCCAGCTACTTTATAGCTCCACCCAGCTAGTTAGACACTCCCCTAACACTGCTCCTGTTGCTGCCTTGCCACACACATGGACATAACATCACAGGAAATAAGGAAGAGCTGCATGGCAAATCCCGGGGCCCACTTAGGTCTATGCAGAAGATCGCTGTACAGTAGGGAATCCCACAGTGTTACTGAAGAGTTTGGTCCCAGCTTAGGAGAAGTCAGTGCTATGAACGTGAAGGGGGTATCCCCAAGCACTGTACTTAGGGACACCCAGTGTATTTAAGTCTAATTTAGCCTCTGTTTCAGAAATGTTTCTGCCGGGATTTGAACTCGCAACCTTTTACATTAGAGGCAAGAACCTTAACCACTGAGCTATAAAGCTCAATGACAAACTGTGCCTGAAAAACCTCATAGTAGTTTCTCATGTATTAGGTATTCATATACAGCAGAAGTGGCAATATATATATTTGTAATTGTAAAAAAATGTATGGCACAAAATAAATATGTAATTACAAAAAAAAAAATTATAAATTTATATATATATATATATATATATATATATATATATATATATATATATATATATATATATATATATATATATAAATTTTTTTAGATATATATAACGAAGAAGTAGGACTGCACTCCAAAATAGTGATAAAACCAGCAGTAATTTATTCACCCATATTATGGCAAGTCTTGCCACTGGACTATTTATTTATTTATATATATATATATATATATAATAAAAAAAATCATACTTCTGATATATATGAATGCATAATATGTGGTAACTACTACTGAGGTTTCTAGCTATAATATATTTACATATATTATAAATATATAATATAATATATGTAAATATATTATGGCTAAAAACCTAAAAATATATATATATATTTTAAATTTAATTTAGCCTCTATTTCTGAAATGTTTCTGCTGGGATTTGAACTCAAAAAGTAGTGCTGTATAGCAGAAGTATCATTATATATATATATATATATATATATATATATATATATATATATATATATATATATATATATATATATATATATATATATAATAAAACAAACAGCACTCCAAGTAAAAAGCAATTGGTGTTTATTCACCCATGTGGAAGGCAACGTTTCAGCTCATACAAAGAGCCTTTCTCAAGCAGAGAAAGGCTCTTTGTATGAGCTGAAACGTTGCCTTCCACATGGGTGAATAAACACCAATTGCTTTTTACTTGGAGTGCTGTCCGGTTTTCTTACCTATTGCTACGGGGTAAGCAGCTATACCCCTGGACCTAGCACCCGCCAGCTCCATTTGTCCAGTGCCGCCATCGTTTTTGTATTTTTATATATATATATATATATATATATATAATTTTTTTTTATTCATACTTCTGATATATATGAATGCATAATATGTGGGAAATTACTACTGAGGTTTTTAGCCATAATATATTTACAGCAGGTTTTTAGTAACTGCAGGTTATCATGAAGCTCTATAGCTCAGTGGTTAAGGTTCTTGACTTTAATGTAAATGGTTGTGAGTTTAAATCCCAGCAGAATCATTTAAAAAATAGAGGCTAAATAAAACTTAAATACACATGCCAACCTTTTTAATTTGTGTAACCAGTACTTTTTGTTGGGAAAGGTGGCAACCCTAACAGAAACCCCGCTCCCCTATAAAAAAAAAATGCCAGCCCTGGCTGCATGGACATGGTCATGTGACCACAGCCCAGAACGGAAGATAGAAGCAATAAAGGTAAAAGAAATATATTACAAAATTACAGCTTCAAAAATGAAAGTATGTTCATGTAGACCGGAAAACCCCTTTAAGTTTTTTGTAAATGGAAATAAGACTACTTTTAGTTGTCCTTGAATATTAGGTTTTTGTTTTTTATTTCTTAAAGCGTCAGGAACTCCCCGAAAGCAACCACGGAAGACCCCTTTGGTGCCTCGTAGCCTGGAGCCTCCTGTTCTAGAGTTATCACCAGGAGCAAAGTGTCAGCTGGAAGAGCTCATGATGTTAGGGGATCTGCTGGAGGTTTCTCTGGATGAAACACAACATATCTGGCGGATATTGCAGGCAACACATCCACCGTCGGAAGAGAGGTTCCTGCATGTTATGGAGGTAAGGATGCTCACTGTCGGGCCTTCAATACTAAGCCTGTTATTGACTTTCAGTTGAAACTCTTCATGTTGTTTCGTCAGGATGACAGCCTGGATGAGAAGCCAGTCAAAGTGAAAAGTAGGGATTCTTCTGAGAAGAAGCGCAAGAGGAAGTTGGAGCGAGCTGAGCATTTCTTAGCTGAGGGAAAACAAAGATCCAAGGAGCTAAAAAAGCTGGACAAGACCAAAAAGAAGAAGCTCAAGCTGGGACATGACAAGGCCAAGGAGCTTAGTAAACTGGCGAAAAGGCTGGCCAAGGAGGAGGAGCGCAAGAGAAAGAAAGAGAAAGCAGTCGCTGCCAAGGTTGAGCTCAACAAAGAGATCACTGAAAAGAAGCGAGAGAAGAAGGTTCTGGATATCCCATCCAAGTATGACTGGTCAGGAGCAGAAGATTCTGATGATGAGAACGCTATATGTGCAGCTCAGAATTGCCAGCGCCCTTGCAAGGACAAGGTGAGGGAGGTGTGCAGGGTAGACATTTGCTGTATCCTGTCAGTATAACTTAGCAAGTTTTTAATTATTGTGTATGGAAAGGTCTTGTCGCTTTCTTATAGACTTTAGGGGACATTAGTTGTCTCTTGTACACCAGAAAAATTGAGTAAAAAGGTGCAAAGTTTGGTGCAAGCCCCGCTTGTGCAATTTTTTTAATTTTTCATTTTTTTTTGGGGGGGAGGCTTCAGCCCCACTCCCACTTTTCCAAGGAAGTGAGTGGTGCGGGGCCAGGCATGGACAGCTCAGCACATTTATCATATCTATGCCAGGAAAGTGATGTAGTTTATACCTGAAATCTGCACCAACTTCCTGGCTGGTGTAGATTTGTGTTCCAGTGCATGGATCTACACAGATGGAACTCTTCACAATAGTGCCACATCTGATTCTTGTAAGAAATGGCCCATTTTGTGCTTTAATGGGCATCTGTCAACAGATTTGTATCTGTGAAACTGGCTGACCCGTTGCATTTGCGCTCCGCTTTCTCTGCAACTGCCGCGTCCTCTCCTCTTTGATTGACAGGGAAGCAGCAGTTGCTCCTAGACTACAGGCTCATTTGCATATATTAAAACTTTTAATTTTTCTCAGCAATGCGGGCACATATGAACATGGGACCAACACAGATCCCGTCAGCTGCCAAGTGCACATGTAATGGGTCGGCCAGTGTCATAGGTACGAATCTTCTGAGATTGCTCTCAGTGACCTAGTACTGCAAACAGCTTAGAGGTGGCTACAGTTGTACACAGTGTAAAGTATCAGTGCAGTGTCTAGAGGGTCTTCTAGAGTGGATACAATTGCAGCAAACTCTCAGCTGTGACACTTTTTAAGTCAAGACAGGTTTTCAGCCTCTTCATAGAAGAATATTTCCTTCCGCAGATATCTTGACAGTGGTGAAGAATCAAAACAAAGTATATTAGAAAATTTGAGAACTTTCTGTGTTACAGAGATTATGCTTGGTTTCACAAAACTAGTGAATCCCTTTATCAGTTTTAGGGCTCATTCACACGACCCCCACCGTGTTTTGCGGAACCGGGCCGCCCATAATGTAATTCTCTATTTTTGTCTGCAAAACAGACAAGAATAGGACATGTTCTATCTTTTTTGTGATACTACGGAACGGAGCAACAGATGCAGACAGCACTCGGAGTGCCCCATTGAAGTAAACAGCTCTGCATCCAAGCTGCAAAAGATGCGGCTCGTATGCGGACCCAAACAGCAGTTGTGTGAATGAGCAGCTCAGTAAGGCCGAATGCACATGGCAACCAATGACGCCGTGCGCTCCTGCTCTGAACAGGAATCCAGCTCGGCATACCACGGACCGCTCTCTGCCGCGGAACACGGTCGTGTGCATTCGGCCTAAAGCAGTAACCCTGTAGAGAGGGACTAGCACTTTGTAGAATGGAAGACCTGACAGTGCAGTTGTCCTGTTACTATATAGGTTCTAACAGGAAATTAGTCAGATCCTAATAATACTAGTGTAATATCTTACATACTGCATATCGCTAATAGCCTATTGCTGACTTTAAAGACTGGAAGTGGGTTGTATTAGAACAATACATCCCCCATTGTTAGCCCTCCCCTGAGCTACTTTTAGAGGCGGTCATTTCTGTAACAAGCAGCTTCTGTTCCTTGGTCTCATGGGAGCAAAATCTGCATTTAATTCTGATTTGACTGGATTTTCATGGTACAAATAATCCTCTTTTAGCTAAAAAAAAAAAGGAATAGTTTCCCACGCACCATTTCATACCGCAATTTCTGCCCTTCTTCCTTGTGTACTGTTGTCTTGACTCTACCTGCCTCCTGTGTGCGTCCTGCTTTGTACATGGCTGTTTTTACTACTGTGTGTTCTTCCCCTATTTCCCGCAGGTGGACTGGGTGCAGTGTGATGGCGGCTGTGATGAATGGTTTCACCAGGTCTGTGTCGGTGTCTCTTCTGAAATGGCCGAGAACGAGGATTACATCTGCACGAACTGTACCAGAAAGAGAGTCCCAGGACCATGCCCGCCTTACCCCCCCTGTCCCCCTACTTTGACTTTCACCGCCGGATTCCCCTTGCCTACCATTGAGGTGAAACAGGAGGTCAGCTAGCATAATGGATTTTTTTTGTTTCCCCTTCTTGGTTATCCATTTGCTCCTACTACCCTCTGCCAACTTCCTGGCAGAGTCATGTTATTAGATAGTGCCCTCAGCCTTGCACAGATCCCCATCATTGGACTACAGACAATCCGGGCTGGCATTGCTTGGTAGGAAAGATAAAACTGTATTGTCCATCAGTATCCTGTCAAGATTTCTGATCCCACCCCCAGCCGATTCATGGATTTCCCAGAAGTGACTTTTTATAATGGAAGCCCATAAACCCAGGATGTGGCAGGATGTCGCACATGGCCAGAGGGAGGGAAGTGCTTGTCCTCTCAGGTTTTAGGTGGGGTATGATTTTGTGGATGCCCTTCCTTTTCTTTCCAGGTAGGTTACAGAAGAGGATGAAGACTTATTTGCCCAAGTATTGGTGCTGGTGTCTGGATTTTTCATTACATGAAGGGTATATGACTGAACACTTCAATTTTGGCGATGGGAGGCCGAGGGTGGAGGAGATTGGTTGTCTGTGTAGGATTTGGTTTTTAGAAAATCCTGGGGAAGGTTAAAACCCATCTTCCCCTTCTTCTTTCTGTGACTACTGACTTGTATAAATAGTTTCTCTCCTATCCTCTTGTCTGGTCATCTGTATACCAAAAGATACCCTTAAAATCAAAATCCACCAGTAAATATGAGCCTTTGGGTCATCCCCTTTTGTTCCTGGGAAAGTTGGGTGAGTACCATTTTATCATTCCCTTTCTTTTTGAGGCTCTTGAATGACTAGTCTGCCTTATCCTGCAGTGAAGAGGACATGTATCCAAGCACATCTATTTTCTTCTCTGTTGACTGGGAAAGCTGGGTGGCAACCCTTGAGGAAGCTGTAATGGTGGACATAATTGTTTTCACACAGCTTTTCCAGAGATGATGAATTATAATCAGCAACTTGACCGAAAAGGACGTGATTTTATTTATGCATATGTACTGTCCACACCTAACTGTATTAAAAGCAATCAGGATGCGAGCATTGATGTGGATGTTGATTTGGATCCACACAATGTCCCCATGAAGCAGTGCACTGCTAGAGAAAGGTGCTGGAAGTGTTGTCATAGGGACATTGTCATTTTCCTGCTTTTAACAATCTTCTGGTAGTCCTTGGGAACAAGTTTCTGCACTCCGTCAGACACGTGACTGAACAGCCGACCTCCAACACTTCAATGCAAATTTCAACTGGAAAATTGTGAAAAATCTTGGAGGTTTGAGTTTGGATTTTCCAAGGCCTATCATGTCACACTCCTGCAGACCACCACTCCACCTTACAGTATCCAAACTTGACCCAATCTGATTGGACCACTGATTATATTCTATAACCCCTTTACAGATATTTCTTAAATATATAGCTTACTGCCGCAGTGTTACCCAGCTTTTCCAGACTCCTGTGTGGTAAAACTAGACCTGTGTGAACCAAGGTGTGTATTTGCGTCCCAAGCTGGTCATACACATTAGTCTTTTGTCGGTTCAACCCGTCGAGAACCGCAGGTTCGGCCGACACTCTAATGGCTGTGGGGCACTCCCGACTCTCCCCTGACATCATCAATGAATATTTTTCCTCTAACTCTCCCTCCCGGCATCCCTATACACATTCCGCTTGGCCGAACGCGCATCTGTATTCTATAGGGAGTCGGGAGAGATGGCTGTCAGCTATTGAATGATTGTAACTAAAGTCGCCATACAATCTGTAGAAAGAAAGGAAAAAAACATTTAAAGGGGGTCTGTCACCAAATTCCTCTCAATAAAACCATCTGAGGCTACTTTCACACTTGCGTTTGGTGCGGATCAGTCATGGATCTGCACAGACGGATCCGCACCGATAATACAACCGCATGCATCCAATCAGAACGGATCCGTCTTGAACACCATTAAAAGTCAATGGAGGACGGATCCGTTTTCTATTGTGCCAGATTGTGTCATAGAAAACTGATCCGTCCCCGTTGACTTACATTGTGTATCAGAACGGATCCGTTTGGCTCAGTTTAGTCAGACGGACACCAAAACGGTGCAGGCAGCGTTTTAGTGTCCGCCTCCAGAGCGGAAAGGAGACGGAACGGAGGCAAACTGATGCATTCTGACCGGATCCTTATCTATTTAGAATGCATTAGAGCAAAACTGATCCGTTTTGGACCGCTTGTGAGACCCCTGAACGGATCTCGCAAACGGAAACCAAAGCGCCAGTGTGAAAGTAGCCTTACATGGGAGAAGTACTGTTGTCAGCTGAATCCAATTGTGTTGGTCCCATCTCACTCCGTGATTGCAGAGAAAACGGGGGTGCAGCCTGTAGAAGACTGAGCAGAGCCTCTTGGTGCAATGACAATTTCCTTATTGCACCCAGGGACTAATGTTGGGTTTTCTCTGCAATCTGGCCACAGATTTAGATTTTACAATTCCTGTAACTCATCTCAGAAAGAACACGCTACATTCAGCCTCTCCAAACCCGAAATGCCTGATAACGGAACAACACCAACTGGAGAAATGACTTGAAGATTTAGTATTTGCCCTTTTTAAGATCACCCCTTTTGTGCACTAATGTGACTGCCGTGCTCTGCCCTTCTGTCAAAGATTCACTTTTATGAGTGAGTAAAAAGAAGAGGAAGCAGCCAGAGGTGATCAGACTTTAAGCGCATTCTAGACTTACGAGCCATTTACTCTGTGATCTGCTGGTCTGAGCTGGAGTTTGAAGGTAGGGAAACTGTGTGATTAATGTATGTGTTTTTCTCAAATCCTGTAGCAGAGAGTAAATTGTGCGTAACTTAATGTCATCTCATTAAAGGGGAGTTATAACTGTTTATGTAGGGAGTTAGAAATCTCTGTAATGCACTAAGGTATCAATGGAGCCCCTAGCCTGAGCTATGTCATTAGGTAAATTTAGATGTCGTTCTCCTACAACCCTTTTGTTTTTGCATTTTCACTTTTGTTCCTTCTCTTCACAGAGCCATACCTTTCTTAATTTTCCGTTCACCTAGCAGTATTTTTTGTGGGACAAGTTGTACTTTCCAATACCACCCTTTTATATGGCATACAATGTTGTGGGAAGCGAGGAAAAAAAAAAAATCCATACAGGGTGGAATTGGAGAAAAAAAACTATTCGCCACAGTTTTACAGGTATTGCCCTTTATTCTCTGGGTCAGTACGATTACAGTGATCCCACATATGTATAGTTTTTTTTTGTGTTTTAATACTGAAAAAAAAACATACATATGTAAAGACATAAACACTTATGTCTTTTTTTTATTTTATTTTTTTATATAGTATGGGTGTTTTCGGATTGTAGCCCACTACAATATTCAGTAGTTTTATTTTAGCTTATACTGTAGTTCTATGGAACTATAGTATAAACTCAGTTTGCAGTTATCCTATGTTGGCCTGCCACCTGCAGGCCTCCATAGGAACTGCAGCTCTAATATTCTGGGTCTCTTCAGAGAGACTCAGTGCATTAAACTGAAGGACCGGCTTAGGCTACTTTCACACTAGCGTTCAGAGCGGGTCCGTCTGATGTCTGCTCAGACGGATCCGCTCCTATAATGCAGACGTTTGTATCCGTTCAGAACGGATCCGTCTGCATTATAGTTTAAAAAAAATTCTAAGTCTGAAAGTAGCCTGAACGGATCCGTCCAGACTTTACATTGAAAGTCAATGGGGGACGGATCCGTTTGAAGATTGAGCCATATGGTGTCGATCGCCACACAAGGGAGACGGTCCTCACATAGAAGTGTGTTGTTTTTCACTATTTTAGATGCAGTGATGCCAGCTTTGGCTTATTTAAAGATCCTGGCCTAAGGGTAAAGTGGTTCTTTAGGCTTACCCTAAATTCTGTGTGTCATCTGATTCTAACCTGTGGAAGAGAGGAAGTTTCAGCAGTACATACCCTTCCATTGCGCCACTGATCACCGCTCACCTGGTTGCATCTTTTTCCACTGAAGTCCCAACTGGATGTGCTTGTTTCTTCCTGTTGCTGCCTGTACATTATGCAGTTGAACATAAACACACAAAAGCACTTCTGGTCGGGACAAGAGCAGTCATATAATCACGAGAGAGGTTGCAGAATGGATAACGTAATGGATGGGTAAGTACTGCTGAAACTTTCTACTGATACACAGAATTTAGGTAAACGCCAGAGAATCGTTTTAAATTAAACCTCAGTTTGTGCCAATTTTGACACTATACTCAAAATATAAAACTGAAACCAATTAACGCAGCTCCACAAAGCTATACTGGCTGTAGAACAGAGCACCCAATTTTGATGGACACTTCTCCTATGCACTTATCTCTGCTGTCCAAGATAGAGATTGGGGGTGATGTCCTGTACAATTAGATTTTTATGCTGCCATGACAAATTTAACACTTTTTTAACAAGCCCAAATAAAACCTGAAGCATTAAATAAAATGCTCTCACCCATACATTTATGCAAGTAGATATTCTGAAAATGCCTCCCAGCACTGTTTTAAATATTTTAAAAGTTAAATGCATAAAAATTAATGTTTGTGGCTAAAAGTTTGACTCTACCAGATAAGAGTTTCAGACTGTGGATGCAGAAAAACTTTAGGATGCTGAAGGCAAGTATGGGGTAGTATATGTGTATGACAGTTACAGATTGTGATTGAGAAGATGATCATTAGCATGAGGAAAAGTTTTTGTATCCCTCCTTTGGAGACACTGAAGGCTGTTTGGGGTAGAGAAAACATGAAGAATAGTCCCTGTGTATCCCAGTAACAGGCTATGATTGGTAAGAGGGCGGTAACATGAAGAAAAGTCCCTGTATCTCCCAGTAACAGGCTATGATTGGTAAGAGAGTGATAACATGAAGAAAAGTTCCTACATCAAACCACAACTCCCCTCCTTTTTTCCCCACAGATTTAAAGGTCTGCGCATGCGTGGACCGGAAGAACTGATCCGTCAGTGCGGCAATTTTAATGCACTAATACATTCAAATGGAAATTTATGCCGGATCCGGAAATTTATTTTTTATGTGAATAGATACATGAGTTTATACTGACTGTCCTCATAATACTGTATATCTTTCCTGAAACTGTGCTCCAAACCCCCTGCACATAGTTATATGATACAATTCTGCCTGCCTGCAGCCGCCACCACTAGAGGGAGCTCACTGCATGTAGATTCATACAGATTTCAGTGAAGTCCATAATAAATGTATCTTCATGTTGGTATGCCAGGCCTTGTACTCCATATAAAGATACTGTCATGATCGAAATGCTGTCGGCCAAGCTCCTACTTCTGGAGAAATCAGTTGGAAAGTAAGAGGCCTTTATTCTTTCCCTGCACAGGAGCCTTATGCGGTCTATGCCTGGCGCTCAAATAGTGGTCACCTACATGTTCTTTTAATGGAATGAAAGAGACATGAATTTTCTTTGCAGAAAACAGTACAAAATATTACATGAAGTCATTCCAAAAAACAGAATTTTAGAAATGTTTGCAAATTTATTAAAAAGGGGAAAAAAAATTGCATGGACATTTAAGTATTCAGACCCATTGCTATGAGACTTGACATTTAACTCTGGGACTTTCCATTTCTCTTAATCATCTTTGAGATGTTTCTATACCCTGATTGTAGTACACCTGTGGGTAAATTCAGTTTAATGGACATCATTTAGAAAGATACACCCCTGTCTATATACGATCTCATAGCTGTTAATGCATATTAGAGCAAAACCCAAGCCATGAAGAGGAAAGTGCCTGTAGAGCTCAGAGACAGTTAAATATGGAGAAGGATAAAAAAAAATTCTGCTGAACTAAAAGTTTCCAAGAGCACAGTTGACTCCATAATTTATAAATGGAATATGTTTGGAACAGCCAGAGCTCTTTCTAAAGCTGGCAGCCCTACCAAATTAAGTAATCAGGGTAGAAGGGACTTGGTAAGAGAAGTGACCAAGAACCCCATGTCAATCTGGCTGAGCTCCAAAGATCTTGTGTGCAGATGGGATAATCATCCAGAAGGTCAACCATTACTGCAAAACTCCACCAATCTTGGCTTTGTGCCAGAAAGAAGCCTGCCTGGAGTTTTCACAAAAAGCACCTAATGGACTCAGACTGTGAGAAACGAGATTCTTTAGTCTGATTAAAATTAAATTTTATTTACCTGAAATTTTCAGTTCTCGTAGTCCCAAGGCAGCAAAGTCACGAATGGGTGAAAGCTCCCTAGGTACAACAAGATAGAGACAGGTTAATAAGCAGAAATGATCAATTAACAAGGACCCTATAAAGCCGAGCAAGAGGAAGGAGCCAGTGTATTTTTATAAAGCAATATTTAACTTATTAAAGGGAGGGAAAGTTCTGCTGCTCATGGAATACAGGAAATTATAATAGGCAAATACATTTTCATTTTCCTGGACGCCCTACGGCAGAGCAGTCACAAATGGGACTTACAAAGCAGTGTTCAAGTGAGTGGGACAGAAGACTCCATTCAAATATCCTATGGTAAGTATAGGCCTGTGCAGTGAGACTGCCTGTAATTTCCCATCCAGGGTGAAGATGCTGACCATGCAGCCTTGTTGCAAGTTTGTTACAGTGGTATATACCCTACTTCAGTCCAGGAGATGGCAGTGGAGCAGGTAAAGTGACTGAAACTAGTAGCCCTTCTCAATAGATCCCCTGATTGACCGCACTAGTGGCATTATTTGCTCTCTGACCCATTTTGGGTCCCTGATGCTAAAAGAAACATGTCTTCAGATTTTCTGAAAATACCTATCCTTTGGATATATATTAAAGCGGAGTTGTGCAAAAGTATATAATGATGACCTTTCCTGAGGATAGGTCATCAATATCTGATCGGCGGGGATCCGGCACCCCCGCCAATCAGGTGTTTGAGGAGGAGGAGGCGACACTCCACGCAAGTACCACCTCCTTTTCATTACACTGCGCATTGTCTCCCTTATAGTGGTGGTGTAGTGTAATTACAAGTATCCATTCCAGTGAATGGAGCAAGTACTTGTAATTACACTGCTTCCAAGACGAAGGGCACCTCCTCCTTTTCAAACAGCTGAGGGTTCCAGGTATTGGATCCCCACTGATCAAATATTAATGACCTATACTGAGGATTGGTCATCACTATGTTCTGTCTGCACAACCCCTTAAAGACAGTCCTTCTGATACTAAGGTAGTACCATTCTTCCTTCTCCTGACCTTTTGGATCCCTGAGATAAGGTACCTTGTATGACTAATTCTGTAGTTCACTAATACGGCTTGTAGAGGAGGTGACAACTATCTGAGAGAAGAATCCTCCAATGTTTTACTTTCAAAGGTTATTTATTGAGCATTTGAGACAATACAGCAAATGATGTCGCATTGGAATCCACAAGGAGTATAATAAAAAACAATACTCAAAGGAAAAACAAAATCATTGGATAATATACCAATAATAGTACAAAAATAAGTACTTACAGAAACATCAGGGTTCTCCAAGGTTTTAAACAGATGTTTAGTCAGTGCAGCTAAAGACACACAAAAAGGTGCAGGTAATGAAAGCTGGTCTGAGATTCTTTAAGGTTCTGAAGAAAAAACCTGATGTTTTTTGATGATGGTGAATTGCATTATGAGTGATTTTTTATTTTTTGTTCCCTAATACATTCTACAAAAATATTCACTAACATACAGTAGTGTTAATAGTGTTAACATCAGTGGAAGTCCTAGGCCATGCAACTTCATCATGGGAGAATTGCAATGACTTCTGTCTGCTTCTCCAGACTCTTCCTGAGCACTCTTAGCAGTAATGGAAGTTATGTTGAGTCTCCATTTCTCTAGATAAAGCTCCTTGCAGCCTATTTAATATAAACTGTTTAGTAAATTATTTTGACTCAACAAGCATTTGGTGATTGCAAGGGTTAGGTTGTAAGCTAAGGCTAGCCTGACAACCCTGGATCTTTCAGGTTGGATGACAACCTCTTATGCCACATTTTGTGGACCCACAATCTGTTACCATGCGCACCCGAGTCATCCGAAACGAGGACCTTTCTGAGTTTGGGGGATCAGGAATTTGCCAGGTAGTGGATTCTTAGGTTTTAACTACCTCTTTAGCCCTTGGTGAGTTGAAGGATACATCCAAAATGTTCTTATTTATGCTCTTGTTACATCTGTTCCAAAGAGTGTATATTGTCTTGGGGAAAGTAGACATGAGATATGGCCCCTAGTATAACCTCTATCAGTCAACACTTTCATGACTTTTATGGACTTTTATTAAGAGGTGACTCGTCCACATGCTTGTGTTTCTCCTCTCTGAAGACAACTTTTATTGTTTGCTGATAGCAGTTTATTATAAAACTATGTACACTGCTCAAAAAAATAAAGGGAACACAAAAATAACACATCCTAGATCTGAGTTAATTAAAAATTCTTCTGAAATACTTTGTTCTTTACATAGTTGAATGTGCTGACAGCAAAATCACACAAAAATAAAAAAATGGAAATCAAATTTTTAACCCATGGAGGTCTGGATTTGGAGTCACACTCAAAATTAAAGTGGAAAAACACACTACAGGCTGATCCAACTTTGATGTAATGTCCTTAAAACAAGTCAAAATGAGGCTCAGTAGTGTGTGTGGCTTCCACGTGCCTGTATGACCTCCCTACAACGCCTGTGCATGCTCCTGATGAGGTGGCGGATGGTCTCCTGAGGGATCTCCTCCCAGACCTGGACTAAAGCATCTGCCAACTCCTGGACAGTCTGTGGTGCAACGTGACGTTGGTGGATAGAGTGAGACATGATGTCCCAGATGTGCTCAATTGGATTCAGGTCTGGGGAACGGGCGGGCCAGTTCATAGCATCAATGCCTTCGTCTTGCAGGAACTACTGACACACTCCAGCCACATGAGGTCTAGCATTGTCTTGCATTAGGAGGAACCCAGGGCCAACCGCACCAGCATATGGTCTCACAAGGGGTCTGAGGATCTCATCTCAGTACCTAATGGCAGTCAGGCTACCTCTGGCGAGCACATGGAGGGCTGTGCGGCCCTCCAAAGAAATGCCACCCCACACCATTACTGACCCAATGCCAAACCGGTCATGCTGGAGGATGTTGCAGGCAGCAGAACGTTCTCCACGGCGTCTCCAGACTCTGTCACATCTTCTCAGTGTGAACCTGCTTTCATCTGTGAAGAGCACAGGGCGCCAGTGGCGAATTTGCCAATCTTGGTGTTCTCTGGCAAATGCCAAACGTCCTGCACGGTGTTGGGCTGTAAGCACAACCCCCACCTGTGGACGTCGGGCCCTCATATCACCCTCATGGAGTCTGTTTCTGACCGTTTGAGCAGACACATGCACATTTGTGGCCTGCTGGAGGTCCTTTTGCAGGGCTCTGGCAGTGCTCCTCCTGTTCCTCCTTGCACAAAGGCGGAGGTAGAGGTCCTGCTGCAGGGTTGTTGCGCCCCTACGGCCTCCTCCACATCTCGTGATGTACTGGCCTGTCTCCTGGTAGCGCCTCCATGCTCTGGACACTACGCTGACAGACACAGCAAACATTCTTGCCACAGCTCGCATTGATGTGCCATCCTGGATAAGCTGCACTACCTGAGCCACTTGTGTGGGTTGTAGACTCCGTCTCATGCTACCACTAGAGTGAAAGCACCGCCAGCATTCAAAAGTGACCAAAACATCAGCCAGGAAGCATAGGAACTGAGAAGTGGTCTGTGGGTACCACTCCTTTATTGGGGGTGTCTTGCTAATTGCCTATAATTTCCACCTGTTGTCTATACCATTTGCACAACAGCATGTGAAATTGATTGTCACTCAGTGTTGCTTCCTAAGTGGACAGTTTGATTTCACAGAAGTGTGATTGACTTGGCGTTACATTGTGTTGTTTAAGTGTTCCCTTTATTTTTTTGAGCAGTGTATTTCAGCTCCTGAGTTGGGGATAGCTGTGACTCCTTGTAATTGATCAGGGAGCCATTATCTTGTAACGCTGCATCGTTGTGTGCAGATCCATCAGGAGCTGTTTGGAGGATGCCTTTACCTGCCAATCGTCTATGGGATGTCAGCCATACCTTTCACCCTTAGGGAGCCTGTCAGAAACATTGCACTCTTGGCAACACCCTGGGAGCAGAAAAAATCCTGAAAGGCAGAAAAGTGAATTGCAGATGAAGCATGTGTTGGAAAAATTATGTTATAAGGATTTAAAAGCTTGTGTGCAGGGGCTGAGGTTTGCAAATAAAGAAAGTTCTCTGACGCTTCCTCAGCGACCCCAAGAAAGGAACTTTTTTTTGTGGGATGGTAACCAATGCTTTTTGCTTATATGGTAATAACTGGCTGATTAAGGAGATGCCAGCTAGCATCCTGCCTATATGACTTCACTTTGACACCATCATCTGTGTTTGTCTCCTTATTGGCAAGCAAATAAACAAGTTCCTGCTTAAAGGGATTCTGTCACCTCGTATAACACAAATTCAGATTTTAAACCAGTCATGCTCCACAGCTTACCTTGAATCGGCTGTGCTGTTTTTTATTGTAATCCGTCCAGCAGTTTTGCAGAAAAACGACTTTTATAAAACCCTGAAGGTGCCCAGAGGGGCGTTATGTTCCCCTTTTGTGTGCCCAGTAACGCCCCTCTTACAGTGCCCAAAACGCCTTCCTCCAGAATCCCTAACCGCCCACAGCGTTTCATCCCTCTCCTCCCCCTCCCTGACGTCCGAGCATCGGACGTCACTGGGCTCGGCGCATGCCCAGTGACGACGATGAAGCTCCTGCCCTCAGTCTCCAGCAAATCGCACTGGTGCAGCCCTCAGTGGGTACTGCGTCTGCGCGAGACTTCGCTCGGCCGTCAGGGAGGGGGAGGAGAGGGATGAGACGCTGTGGGTGGTTACGGATTCTGGAGGAAGGCGTTTTGGGCACACAAAGGGGAACATAACACCATTCTGGGCACCTTCAGGGTTTTATAAACGTCGTTTTTCTGCAAAACTGCTTGACGGATTACAATAAAAAACAGCACAGCCGATTCAAGGTAAGCTGTGGAGCATGACTGGTTTAAAATCTGAATTTGTGTTATACGAGGTGACAGAATCCCTTTAAAAATCAAAATGACTTGGTAAAAGAAAAACTTCCCTAACAACTTCGAGCCATAAGCCAACATCCTCTGTCTTCAGACGTGGGCTGGAAACTGCACGGGGATATCTCGGACTTTTAGAGTGAAAAGACCTCCAGCTGAATTGCCATTAAACAGAGGCCAGTCCACCTGGCCTGAAATGAGGTGATGGATTTGTAGATATAGTCATTGGAAAATGGGATGGGTTTCATCTGAATTGAGGTAAAATATCAAGAATATTGAAGAAGTTGTATAAGGTTATTGAATATTGTATACAGAGTCGGGGAATAAATATCCAGGGTACAGCGCGCATTACAATCCCGAGAGAGTAATGTTTTATCGAGCAGCCTTGGCTCATTCCAAAACCACAGTGCAGCTAGCACAGTTACTCATGAACTGACCCCAGTTCATCCCACCCAGGCCCCAAAATATCTGTTCTTTGTAAACATATGAGGATCTCTGAGTGACTTTCTGTACTGTGTGTGAATGTATGAGGATTAAATATATAAAATCTTTAGTGTGTAAGAGATCCCAGTAGGTGTGGTTTTCTGTCATGTGGACAGAAGACATAGGGGCACATTTATTAAGACCAGCGTTTTAGACGCCCGTCTTAATAAAGCCCTTTGCTGGCGGTGGATCCGCTGGAGTTATGAAGAGGCGCCGGCCTCTACATAACTTCAGCGGATCCTCTGCCAGTTTTAGGCTACTTTCACACTCATGTTTTGGGCGAATCTGTCATGTGTCTGCAAAAACTGATCCGTTACAATAATACAATCGCATGCATCCGTCATGAACGGATCAGTTTGTATTATCTGTAACATAGCCAAGACGGATCCGTCATGAACTCCATTGAAAGTCAATGGGAGACGGATCAGTTTTCTATTGTGTTTGGCTCAGTTTCATCAGACTGACACCAAAACGCTGCAAGCAGTGTTTTGGTGTCCGCCTCCAAAGCGGTATGGAGACTGATCGGAGGCAAACGGATGCATTCTGAGCGGATGCTTTTCCATTCAGAATGCATTAGGGCAAAACTGATCCATTTTGGACCGCTTGTGAGAGCCCATGACTGATCTCACAAACGGAAACCAAAACGCCAGTGTGAAAGTAGCCTTAAATGTAAGACTGCTTCCTTGCTGTCTTATATTTAGACCTTTTTCTACGCCTGTTATGGTAAATGAGACGAGCCCACCGGCCTGTCCCCTTGCCTGCCACACCTACAATTTTAGACCTAGCGTGAGCGTATTTCAGATTGATACATGACCCCCAAAGTCCGTGAGGCAAGAAAAGGGGAAAACACACAAACGGTACATGTCCCCAGGAACTATACTCTCCCTGGTGTCTGTGAATTTCATCTCAAGTGAATTGATATCCACTGTCCTGAAGGTTTTGTCTCAGTGTTGAGAATGTAGAGAGAGACCTAAGTAAAGCCTCATGCACATGTCTGTGGAACATGGACCGTGAGATACCACCCTGGATTCCTGCTGAGTGCAGGAACACATGGCGTCATTGGTTGCTATGACGCCGTGCGCTTCGTGGCGCCACTGATGTACAGTAATACACTCGTTTAGATCATACGAGTGTATTACTGTAGTGCAGCGGCGGCACGAAGCGCACGGTGTCATAGCAACCAATGACGCCCTGCACTCAGCAGGAATCCAGGCCGGTATCTCACGGTCCATGTTCCACGGACATGTGCATGAGGCTTAACTCCTAAACGCAGGCTATTTCACTGATGAGAAGCCACTGAGAGGCGAGAAATGAAATTTATCCTGGTATGTGGGAAGCAGCCAGGAGCCAATGTGTGGTAGGGGTGAGGCTGATGCGGAATACAGAGAACCGCAATTCTGGGAATAGTGGTACCCTGCCCATAGAGCTAGTCTTGCAAAGAGAGAAACGATGCAATAAAAGAAGGTGAATATATGTTAAAACCAGCTGGTGTGTCGACAGGTGGCTGTTTGGATGTGTAATAGTGGAAAACTCTTATGTAACAGAATGGTGGAATAATCATGACATTTTTGATGGAGCAAAGTTATGGTTGGTGCGACTATGAGATATGTGTGACATTGTAAGGAGATGTGTGTATGCGTACTGTGGATTAATAACAAGACATATAAACATAAAGAATGATGAAATGTGTGAATTGGGCCCTTCGTATTGTCTTATCTGTTTGTGGTGTTATGTATAACGTTAAGTTACTTCCTTATTAATTTGTGAAAGGTAGCAAAGTATCCAAAGATAAGCTGCAGTCCTAGTGTAGTCCATGGCCACATTTCTAGGCCAGTGTATATTTCCAGGTTTGAATTCCATTCAGCAAACCTCTCTCCCTAGAAATGCATGGTGAGTGAGGCAATTTTTAGGAAGAGTAGGGTATTGTGGAGAGTGGATACCTGGTGTATCCTCCTTCTTAACCACCTCAGCTCCCCTAGCTTAAAGGGAACCTGTCACCAGTTTTATGGTGTCCTAACTAAGGGCAACATAAATAAGTGATTGATTCTCTTAGCACAATGCTGGGTCACTTTCTTTAATTGACCCAGTCAATCTGCCAACATCTTGTATTGAAAAGCTCCAGCTGATAATGATGAGTCATGAATATTCATGAGCTCCTGACTCTCCCCCCGCCCACCTGCTGCTGAGTGACAGTTTGTTTCCATATGAACCAGCAGCAGGTGGGCAGGGGAGTGGCTATAGCTCTGAATTAAATATACTCTGGACTCAATGACATCACGCCGGATTCCAATCAGCTCATTAGCATGTGGCATCTTTGTGTGTATATTATGAGGTAACCATCTGTCACACCAGTAAGTGAATACATCTAAGGCACTTTTTAGTAGTTAATGATTGTATATAATTAGTTAGATTATAATCAAATATCCACATGACAGGTTCCCTTTAAACCCCCTTAATGACCAGACCACTTTTTACACTTCTGCACTACACTATTTTCACGGTTTATTGCTCGGTCATACAACTTACCACCCAAATGAATTTTACCTCCTTTTCTTCTCACTAATAGAGCTTTCATTTGGTGGTATTTCATTGCTGCTGACATTTTAACTTTTTTTGTTATTAATCGAAATTGACTGAAATTTTAGCAAAAAAATTTAAATTTTCACTTTCTGTTGTAAAATTTTTCAAACAAAACTACATTTCTGTATAAATTTTCTCTAAATTTATTGTTCTACATGTCTTTGATAAAAAAAATGCAATAAGTGTATATTTATTGGTTTGCGCAAAAGTTATAGCGTTTACAAACTATGGTACAAAAAAGTGAATTTCCGCATTTTGAAGCAGCTCTGACTTTCTGAGGACCTGTCATGTTTCCTGAGGTTCTACAATGCCCAGACAGTAGAAACACCCCACAAATGACCCCATTTCGGAAAGTAGACACCCTAAGGTATTCGCTGATGGGCATAGTGAGTTCATGGAAGTTTTTATTTTTTGTCACAAGTTTGCGGAAAATGATTTTTTTTTTATTTTTTTTTTCTTACAAAGTCTCATATTCCACTAAACTTGTGACAAAAAATAAAATTTTACATGAACTCACCATACCCCTCACTGAATACCTTGGGGTGTCTTCTTTCCAAAATGGGGTCACTTGTGGGATATTTATACTGCCCTGGCATTTTAGGGGACCTAAAGCGTGAGAAGTAGTTTGGAATCCAAATGCGTAAAAAATGCCCTGTGAAATCGTAAAGATACTCTTTGGAATTTGGGCCCCTTTGCGCACCTAGGCTGCAAAAAAGTGTCACACGTGGTATCGCCGTACTCAGGAGAAGTAGGGCAATGTGTTTTGGGGTGTCTTTTTACATATACCCATGCTGGGTGAGATAAATATCTCTGTAAAAGACAACTTTTCCCATTTTTTTTATACAAAGTTATTTTACAGAGATATTTCTCTCACCCAGCATGGGTATATGTAAAAAGACACCCCAAAACACATTGCCCTACTTCTCCTGAGTACGGCGATACCACATGTGTGACACTTTTTTGCAGCCTAGGTGCACAAAGGGGCCCAAATTCCAATGAGAATCTTTACGATTTCACAGGGCATGTTTTACGCATTTAGATTCCAAACTACTTCTCACGCTTTAGGTCCCCTAAAATGCCAGGGCAGTAGAAATACCCCACAAGTGACCCCATTTTGGAAAGAAGACACCCCAAGGTATTCCGTGAGGGGCATGGCGAGTTCCTAGAATATTTTTTTTTTTTCGCCACAAGTTAACTCATATTCCAGTAACTTGTGACAAAAAATAAAATTTTACATGAACTCGCCATGCCCCTCACGAAATACCTTGGGGTGTCTTCTTTCCAAAATGGGGTCACATGGGTATTTATACTGCTCTGGCATTTTAGGGGCCCTAAAGCGTGAGAAGAAGTCTGGAATATAAATGTGTAAAAATTTTTACGCATTTGGATTCCGTGAGGGGTATGGTGAGTTCATGTGAGATTTTATTTTTTGTCACAAGTTAGTGGAATATGAGACTTTGTAAGAAAAAAAATAAAAATAAAATCAATTTCCGCAAAAAAAAAAATCTTCTATGAACTCGCCATGCCCCTCAAAAGTGATCTTTATAGCGCCGCAGCGATTTTACGGTGTTTTTGCAGTGATCAGAAAAAAAAAAAATTCTGTCACTGCGGTGGGGCGGACTGAACGCAAGTGTGCGCACAAGATCAGGCCTGATCGGGTGAACACTGCGTTTTTTTGTAGAGCCTATAGAACATGTCCTATTCTTGTCTGCAATTGCGGACAAGAAAAGGCATTTTCTATATAGTTCTGGCAATGTGCGGATCCGCAAAATGCGGAAAGCACATAGCCGGTGTCCGTGTTTTGCGGATCCGCAAAACACATACGGACGTCTGAATGGAGCCTTACAGAGGGGTGATCAGGGAGTCTGTATGGGGTGATTACCCCCCCCCCTGTCATTGATCACCCCCCTGTAAGGCTCCATTCAGACGTCCCTATGTGTTTTGCGGATCCGCAAAACACATACGGATGTCTGAATGGAGCCTTACAGGGGGGTGATCAGGGAGTCTAATATGGGGTGATCAGGGGTTAATAAGTGACAGGGGAAGGGGGGGGGTGTAGTGTAGTGTAGTGTGGTGTTTTGGTGCTACTTACAGAGCTGCCTGTGTCCTCTGGTGGTCGATCCAAGCAAAAGGGACCACCAGAGGACCAGGTAGCAGGTATATTAGACGCTGTTAACAAAACAGTGTCTAATATACCTTTTTGGGGTTAAAAAAATCGCATCTACAGCCTGCCAGCGAATGATCGCCGCTGGCAGGCTGTAGATCTACTCGTTTACCTCCCGATCCTGTGAACGCGCGTCTCGCGAGATGACGCGCCAATGAGGAATAACCCGGCCGCCCGCAGGACGCATCCCTGCGTTAGGCGGTCGGGAGGTGGTTAAAAGACTGTTTACAACAAATAAGCAGCTTCATAACTAAACACATGATTGATAATTGCACTAGTAGACTCACCCTTACTCTAGACTATGCCAGACATGCTGAACTAAAATAAAAAAAAATAAAAAAGGAAAAACCTGAGGTTTAAGAATAGACAGAAAAGAAATACAACTTTTTGAAATTCAGGGGCACCTAGAACAGTAATCCACCCAGCTGAGGCACCTACAATTAAACCCTCATCAGTAACAGAGGCCTTGGAAAAAAAAGCAACTGAAAAAGTAGATCATCACAATCCCTATAGCTGACATACCACAGGGCATGACAAAAGATATGAGAGGTTCTTCAGGGAAAAACAAGTCAAACTCCTCATAGGACAAATGCATTAGGTTATGCTGTAGTAACACAAGAAAAAGTACTTGTAGTTTACAGGGCCGTCTTTAATATTGATTGGACCCTGGGCAAAAATTTACTTGGGCCCCCTGGATCCCCCCCCCCCCCCCCCCCCGGACTTTGGTGTACTTGCTATGTCGCATCCAGAGCCTCCAGGTGACGTCTCCTCTCTGTCATCATCTTCTCTGTAGATCTTCTCTCTCATCATCTTCTCCACTCGGTCTGGACAACTTCTCTCAGCCACCTCGTCTCTGCAGAGTGTGACACACAGACATCTTAGCTTCCTCACATTCTATCATTATCCCCCCAACTGGAGTCCCCACAGTGTTATCCTGCTGCTTGCTGTGCCTCCCCCCCCCCCACCCCCCAGGGGTGTACCTATAGGGGGCGCAGAGGTAGCAGTCGCTACCGGGCCCAGGAGCATGACGGGGCCCAAAGACACTTGTGCCGCATAAGAAGACACACAAAGCACTGAGGGAAAGGGGGCCCAAGCTGAACTCTTGCACCGGAGCCCATGAGCCTTTAGTTACACCCCTGCCCCCCCCCCCCCCCCCCCCAATACCACCAAATACTATCCTGAAGAAACATTACTGCCCCCCATAGTAATAGTGCTCCTCATAGTCCCACCAATAGTAATTCCCTTCTAGAATGCCCTCATTAGTAACACTGCCCCAACCGTGATAATGCTCAACAATACCCCCATTATTAGAAGAGCCCTCCCATATTAATAATACCCTCACAGAGTCCTCAGTAGAAATAAGGCCCCCTATTGTTCCCCGAGTGGTAATAAAGCTCTCTACAGACTCCTCAGTAGAAAAAAGGCGGATCTATAACACCCTCCTATAGAGCCCCCAGTAGTAATAAGACCGCCTATAATGTCCCCTGGATCTGCAGTGCCCCCTGCAGTTATAATCCTCCCTCCACCATACAGTCTGTAAGGCAATCTGGACTCTCTGCCTATATGGTGTCCCTGACACCAGACTTTTCGGCGGCAAGCTTGAATTAAGTCTTATCTGGTACCAGGAGAATGTATCAGATTGAACACTAAAACACGTCTCTTGTTCCAATCCACTCTGTTAATTCATTGCTTGCAAACACTTAATATAGGGGAGGATTGACCTCCCATTACATCCAATCATATGTGAGCATTTGTCTTAACCTATGGCATGAATACACATGAGCTCTGCATTTAGGCCTCTTTCACACTTGCGTTGTCCGGATCCGACGTGTACTCCACTTGCCGGAATTACACGCCGGATCCGGAAAAACGCAAGTGTACTGAAAGCATTTGAAGACGGATCCGTCTTCAAAATGCTTTCAGTGTTACTATGGCAGCCAGGACGCTATTAAAGTCCTGGTTGCCATAGTAGGAGCGGGGGAGCGGTATACTTACAGTCCGCGCGGCTCCCGGGGCGCTCCAGAATGACGTCAGAGCGCCCCATGCGCATGGATGACGTGCCATGCGATCACGTGATCCCTGCGCTTGGGGCGCCCTGACGTCACTCTGGAGCGCCCGGGGAGCCGCACGGACGGTAAGTATGCTGCTCCCCCGCTACACTTTACCATGGCTGCCAGGACTTTAGCGTCCCGGCAGCCATGGTAACCTTTGAGAAAAAGCTAAACGTCGGATCCGGCAATGCGCCGAAACGACGTTTAGCTTAAGGCCGGATCCGGATCAATGCCTTTCAATGGGCATTAATTCCGGATCCGGCCTTGCGGCAAGTCTTCAGGATTTTTGGCCGGAGCAAAAAGCGCAGCATGCTGCGGTATTTTCTCCTGCCAAAAAACGTTCCGTTCCGGAACTGAAGACATCCTGATGCATCCTGAACGGGTTTCTCTCCATTCAGAATGCATTAGGATAAAACTGATCAGGATTCTTCCGGCATAGAGCCCCGACGACGGAACTCTATGCCGGAAGAAAAGAACGCAGGTGTGAAAGAGCCCTTACAGAATAGATGACTCATAGTAACAACAGTTAATCATTCAGGTATAAACACGTGGGCTAGTATGCTTTTAATGAGAATGACCTTGTAAAGTAAGGCTGTTTAAACAAAGGCATGTATGCCTCTTCTAAACTGGTCTCAAATTCTACAGAGGGGGGAAGGGAGAAGGGGGATCTTGGAACAGTGCACTGGCCAGATGTAATCGTAATACACGTTGCTGAAAAAGACCAAATGGAGTTACCCCATCAATCCCCTCTTTAGAACCTTATATATATATATATATATACCTTATACTATATGGTTCTTTCTCTGCTCTTCCTTTGTTTGCTTGTAAGCCTTTAGGTATTCCATATACCCTTCAGGAGTATAATCCTCAGGCTTTGTTGAGGTTGGGTTTACCTCTTCTACCTCTACCGGAGTATAGAGGAATGTTGAGTGTACCCCTCTTTCGGCCACATTTTTACATATGGCAAGAAGGGAGGGCACACACTGTAGACAACAGCAGAGACACACTATTGCAGCGACCACGGCGAGTGCCACTCCTAAAACATACCTTATTTGACCAAAGTCAGGTATCCAGCCAAAAAGCCAGTCCCACCAACCTTGGTCAACATCTTGTTTTATGTGTTTAATCATTTCTACTATTTGGCCTATTTTATCTTTTATTCCACGGGAGTGGTCTGATAAATTGAAACAACACATCCCTGCGAACGCTGAGCATCCTATACCATTTTGAAGCAATAAATAGTCAATAGTTGCCCTATTCTGCAAGATAGCCTTTTTATATGATTGTATATCGGGCAGCATATCTTGCAGAATTGCACTAGTGACATTTATTTGTTTTACCATAAAACAGGCAAGTTTTGATATTGTCCTGTGGTTATATATGGCCAACCCTGGTACCCCTATCAAAGACATCCCTAAACTCATGTATTCTGATCTAGAGAGGAGATTCACATTATAGTCACAATTTTCTGGTAGCTGTAGGGAAGTGTCTCTCGTGTGTCGTGTCTGCATTGCTGGGAATAGTGGTATCATTGCTAATGTCAACCTAGCTATTGTACAGGGCCCCTCTGTAATATTGGCCGGTATGTACGTGTAACTAGTATTTCCACAGGCCAATACCCATCCTGTTGGTAGAGGTACATGTTTTTCTAGGGATGGTACTGTTTTAGTAATATTACATTGCATATTCTTTCCTGATACTATCTTTTTACAACTATCTAGATCTCTATCGCAAATATTTGGCTTAGTCTTGTTCTGCATTTTTGCTTGTATGCAGGGAGGCAATAGTTTCTCATCACAGGTGAAATTATAACATATTTCTGCTGCTGTAACAAGACCTGTAATTATTTCTATCATGTTACTTTGCAGAGTCTCATATGTAGGACATAACAAGCATGATAAGGATTTACATATCCATATTTAACATCATGATCCTCCAAATCTGTGTCATTCCATTGGGAACGTAGGAGCCCCGTCCATACATCTACTGGGGTGGGGACTACTACCAGACATGTCTCCAAAATGTTAGATGCAGATAAAGTGGTTCGGAGACAGAAATCTGTTAAGTTCAGAGTTTTGGCCAGGTACAGCCATAAGTTCTCCTTTGTCTTCCCCTCTGCATTCCGTTTTCAGGTATGTCTGTCTGTTCCACAGCCGTGGGACAGTAAGTAGGAGATACAAAATTGCAATTATTAGGGCACTGCATCTCAGCCATCTCGAGGAATTTCCCGACTGCGTCATCTTGTTGGGGGTCAAGGCTGTCTGCCTCCGTTAGTACCCCTTCTGTATCTTCTTTGAGGTCAAGGCTGTCTGCCTCCGTGCCTGCCTCCTCTCTTTCTCTCACAAGCTTCACTCGGGTGGCGTGGATCCAAATTGGAGATTGTTCAGTCAGCACAGCTGTTCTGGTTACTACAACCACGGTCGTAGGTGGGATCACCTTGAGCTCTTCCTTTCTTCAGTGTTTCGACCACCACCTCATCCCCCACCCTGTATGGGTGGGTGGGTGGGTTCATGTGGAAGAGAGGGAGACTTACAAGAAACTTTTTTTTTCTCAGTTTTGTTAAGTACCTGTATCAATTTGGTGACATAGTCTTCTCTTATTAAATCAAGGTCTCCTTCCTACACTATTATTGGGCCCAGGGGGTGGGGAAAGTCCTCCCCATGAGTATCTCAATGCTGTTTATGTCCTACTCCGTGGAAATGTGCTATAAAGATGGAAGCACTGTGTTGGGGAATGCATAGGTGGATAACACCAGTCTTACTGTTCATGTTCAGTGGCATACCACTGAAGATCAGTAAGCATTTGCAACATCTCAGGGGTTGGAGGTGCCAGACATGGCATCTCCCAATGGTTACACAAACCTGTGGGGTTGCATTTGGCCACCTTATCTGCCAGCGCATTGCCCTGTGAGACATGATCCTTACCATCTGCTGCCGTGAATCCTCTCCTCTGCCAAATCATACCATGGTCCCACACTACCCCATGTGTGTACCTACTCTCAGTATAAATGGTGACAGGTCTATCAGTATGTACAATACATGCCCTAGTGAGTGCAATGAGCTCAGCTGCCTGCTGTGTTCAGTGTGGATGTCCTTGAGTAGGCCCACAACATCATGAGTGGTGTGCAAAATGGTGTAATGTCACATTATGAAAGGAGTTGCCAACTCTACCATCATAGCACAGGCTGCAAGAGAACACAGACATGCCGGCATCCCTTGAACAGGGGTGGGCATTACCTTTGAGAAAAAATACACAAGAACGCAACTTGCCTCCGTTTTCTTGTATCAGTACACCCGCCATGGTTTTACAATTTTGGCGTGCAAACATGTGGAAGGGCATATTATAGTCAGGGAGGCCCAGCCCTGGACTCGACATGAGTAAACATTTCAGATAATCAAATGCATTGTACATTTTCAGAAGACCATTTAATCAAATCTGGATTTTCGTCCAGAGCGGCTTGTCTCAAAACATTGTCATAATAGGAGCAATCAGGAATCCATTGTCTACAGTAGTTTATCATCCCAAGGAAGGATAACATTTCTTTCTTGGTGTGCAGGGTGACCAGACCCGCAATAGACTGGACTCTTTTTGCGCTGATTCTCCTTTCACCTTTTGTGAGGACAAAGCCCAAGTATTCAACCTGCATTTTACACCATTGCATTTTCTTAAGTGCCACTTTGTGACCACATCCTGACAACCATTTTAACAGTGATAAACCATCCTGAATGCTGGCCTCCGCTGACATGCTACACAGTAACAAATCATGGACATATTGCAGCAGCACAGAACCTTGGGGGGGGGGGGTACCATGGTTTTAACGTGGCTTGGAGGACTATGCTGTACACTACAGGTGAATCAGCATATCCCTGGGGCATTTCTGCACCAGGTCAGTTGACGTCTGTCAAAGGAAAAAGCAAAAAGTAGTCTGGTTATCTTATCAACTGGGATAGAAAAGAATGCATTTTTCAGATCTATCACACTGAACCAAACAGCGTCTGCTGGAATGGCAGATAATAATGATGTTGTTGATGACCCTTAAATCCTGTACAAAGCGGGTAATACCATCTGCCTTTGTCACTGGATTCACAGGCGTGCTGTAGGGTGAAATCACCTCTTCCAGGATTCCCTTTTGTAGGAATTCTCCTATCATTGGTCTAAGTCCATCAAGTTTCTCTTTTGACAGCGGGTATTGTTTCTGATATACTGAGATGACACCTGGATTCACAGTAGCTTTGTAAGGTGTGCAATCTATGAATCCTGTGTCATATTCATTTGAAGACCATAATGCAGGGTTAATGTTGTTAAGTTCTGGGTGATCCTGTATGTTTGCAAGAATCAGTGGCACTGGTGTAGAGATTGGAATGAGACCTGAGTGTACTCTTATGTCCTGATTCTTTGCTGATACCTGCAAGTCAAGCTTAATGAACAAATCTCTCCCTAACAGGCTGACTGGGCAATCTAGTATAATGCTAAATACATGATCTGTGATGTATTCGCTGTCCATGGTCTCGAGTGGTAGTGAGTCAGTTTTGAAAGGTTTTGTCAATACCCCATTAATTCACATAGAAGGCTTAGATTCTCTTTCCTCCCACTCTTTAGTCATCTAAGTCCACCCCTTTTAGTCGGACTCTGTGGTCCTCCTTCTGTCTGTCATTAGTGTCCCAGCTGCCCATGAGGACAGAGCTCTGATGTTAAGCACAACACTTAACATGTAACACATAACTCCAAACATTGAAACAAACAGATCTGACAAAACAGACATGAACACACAAAGGGCCCATAAAAACTTTTCATTGACTTCAATAAAAAAAATGTACAGCTTGATCAATGCTGTTGGCACCAATAAAAACCAAAAACTTCCAAAAAAATAAAATCTAATTCTCAATGCACATATTATATGAAAACAAATACCGTATTCCATACGCATTCACATTTTCATGTACTCATTTTCACAAACCGCTCATAACCTCGCCCTCATACATAAAAACTGAATTGCACACACAGCTCTGCTAAAAACATCTCTCAGTCTTCTTACATTTTCAACTCCACTACAACTCGGAGCCACACCCATTCACATTCCACTGAATCATGTATCTTCCAACCCAGTCAAACAATTTCTTTGTTACATTCCAAAACTTGTAGCACAGACAAACACAGCTTTCCTGGAAACAGATATCCACACCACACCCAGAATTGCTAATGGTCTGTCACTGTTTGTGCTGCTTTTTCCAATATCTTCTGGTCTTCACTCTGTGATTAATCAACTCTTATAAGAAGACAATATACATGTTATAATCATACAGTAATTTTGTGAAACCCATATCATCTTATATACCATGTGGTCTTAGTTTAGTGTTGCACACATCGTCACTTACTCTATATAATTCCCTGCCCCTTCTTCCCTGTGTCACTGCGTTTCTCTTATCTCAGGAATATTCCTCAACTCTTACAGATACTGCACCAGACAATACTGTGTTTTCTCGCACTAGGTACAATACTTATCCATTAACTGACCAGGCTATGGGTCTTCCCTATTTCCTTATTTAAACACACACATATCATTAGGGTAACAAACCTTAACCAGTTCATTTCTGAACATTTAACACAAGCCCTTTCTGATTGCAGACACTGGGGCACTTTTTTCCTTGCCATCAATTAACTTCCGGACACTGCTCTGTTTTCTCACTCACCAGAGCCCCCCTTCACCATCACAGGAGTTCTGATGTACACAGTCTGTAAACTCTAACTTCACAGATTCTTACAGATTTTCATCCCTGTTGCCAGCCGGGCATAACATTCTGTTTCACATTTTAACTGTCAATTCTCACATCCTGCCAAATTGTCTACCCATGGGTTAACTAGGAAGTAATTTGTGGGACTAGACCGTGCAACATAAAGTTTACATGTTGGCAGTGATGGAAACAGAATGATTTCACAGTGGGATGTGACCGTACACTTACCACCCGGTCAACATCTCACACAGACAGATAATCTTATCACTTCTAAAATACTTATACTATATATACACTATATTTATATCTAGTGATATAGACTCCCAGAGTCTCTTATAATCATCTTTCTCAGCTCCCTGAGCCTTGATGTGTCCCCTGGACACAAAAACCTACCGAAGTCTTAAGTAAATGGTTCAACTTACTTGGGTCGAGACGTGGTCAGTGCCCTCGGATCCGAGGGAGGACAAGAATTGATGTCTTTCACAGCAGACCCGAGGATGACCCTCTCGATCGCGGACCTGAGCCCCCAAAGCTGTAAGGCAATCCGGACTCTTTGCCTATATGGTGTCCCTGACACCAGACTTTTCGGCGGCAAGCTTGAATTAAGTCTTATCTGGTACCAGGAGAATGTATTAGATTGAACACTAAAACACGTGTCTTGTTCCAATCCACTCTCTTTATTCATTGCTTGCAAACACTTAATATAGGGGAGGATTGACCTCCCATTACATCCAATCATATGTTAGCATTTGTCTTAACCTATGGCATTAATACACATGAGCTCTGCATTTACAGAATAGATGACTCATAGTAACAACAGTTAATCATTCAGGTATAAACACGTGGGCTAGTATGCTTTGAGTGAGAATGACCTTGTAAAGTAAGGCTGTTTAAACAAAGGCATGTATGCCTCTTCTAAACTGGTCTCAAATTCTACAGAGGGGGGAAGGGAGAAGGGGGATCTTGGAACAGTGCACTGGCCAGATGTAATCGTAATACACGTTGCTGAAAAAGACAAAATGGAGTTACTTATACCCCATCACAGTCCCATGTAAATAACATCACCTCCTCCCAGCCGCCTCCAATGCACAATCCCATGTAAACATCACCCCCTAAGGTTACTTTTACACTTGCGTTCATGCGGATCTGTCCTGTACTTGTACAGGACGGATCCGCACCGATAATACAAACGAATGCATCCGTTCAGGACCAATTCGTTTGTATTAGATTTGAATTTCTAAGTCCCAATACGGATCCGTCCCGACTTACATTGAAAGTCAATGGGGGATGGATCCGTTTACAATTGCACCATTTTGTGTCAATGCAAAGGGATCCGTCCCCATTTACTTACATTGTAAGTCAGGACAGATCCGTTTGGCTCCGCAAGGCCATGCGGATACAAAAACGCTGCTTGCAGCATTTTGGGGTCCGCCTCCAAAATGGAACGGGGGGCTGTACGGAGCCGAACGAATGCATTCTGAATGGATCCGCATCCATTCAGAATGCATTGGGGTTAAACTGATGCATTTGGGGCTGCTTGTGAGAGCCTTGAAACGGATCTCACAAGCGGATCCCCAAATGCAAGTGTGAACGTAGCCTAAACATTAAGTCCCATGTACATAAACATCATTCCCCCCACCATCCACTTTCAACATACAGTCCCATGTAAATAACATCACTCCCTCCCCCAGCCACCTCAAGCACACAGTTCCATGTCAATAACATCCCTCCCTTCAGCCCTAACATACATCCTAGTTAAATAACTACAACTCCCAGCATTGCTCTGCCTCTCCCTTCACTTACCTCTCCAGTCCTCATATACAGACATCAGCATTAGGCTTCTTCTCCTCTTCACTCCGATCCAATCCTGCACTGGTCACATGATGGTGACATCATCCAGGTCATCCTATCACAGCCTGTTTTGCTGATCACATGACCTGTGATGTCACCACAGGTCCTTCACCTCTTCCCAGTGTATTAGATTCAATTGTATTGCCGTTCTGTGTACGGCAATACAGTTGTATCTAGCAGGCAGGCAGGACATTCGGGGCCTGGGACAAAACATCAGGGGCCCAGGCCCCGAATGTTTTACCCTAGCGACGCAGTCACTAGTGAATGGGAGTCGGGAAACGGAGCTCCCTTGGGCCCCCAGGAGCAACTGGGCCCGGGGCAGCTGCCCCTTTTGCCCTGCGGCAAAGACGGCCCTGGTAGTTTAAACCACTCCCGAAACATCTTTTAGCACACGTGGAACCTGTATTCCCTGAATTTAATGGAGGCCGGTATGGCACCTAGTGAATGAAGTATATAGTGGTTCCTGTCCAGGGACAAATAATTTTGTACAAAATGTATTTGCCAAGAATCTCACTTTTATAAGTGAGCATTAACATTTTATATTTTCTGTAGTGAGTATGGAGCTATTGTTTTTAATTTATTATTTGTGCTTGCAGAGTGCTGTTGCACTATATTGTTTTTGCTTTTGTGCTTCCAGCCATGGTGACCTGCACACTGGGATGTGCTGACTAACCCCCACTTTCATTTTCTTTGCAAAATACATATTAGGCCTCATGCACACGGCCGTGTTCCGCGGCCGAGAGCGGTCCGTGGTAACCCGGCCGGGATTGCTTCTGACAGCAGATTATACGAGTGTATCACTGTATAGCAGCGGCGGCATGAAGCGCACGGCGTCATAGCAACCAATGACGCCGTGCGCTCCTGCTGTCAGAAGGAATCCCGACCGGGTTACCACGGACCGCTCTCGGCCGCGGAACACGGCCGTGTGCATGAGGCCTTACCCAGCAATCTTTTCAGGTATGCAGCTAGTTAAAGCCATGGAACAAGTCATGTCTGAACAGGAGGGATGGTAGAGATAATATCCAGAGTCTTCAAAGCCTATGGATTTACTAACTATTCTCCAGACATAAAAGTAAACATGCTTAACACTTGTCCTACAAAGTTCTTGGCTGTCAGGTGAATGCCTATTGGCTAATTTTTGGGGCCTGTACTGGCCGACAGTTACATTGTAGGTTTCTGTGGCTGGAAGTACATTAGGCGGTCACAGGATAACAAAGTTCTTTGATGTCAGGTGAATGCCTATTGCCTAATTTTTGGGGCCTGTATTGGCCAACAGTTAAATTTTTTATCTCTAGCCACATAATCACACCCCTTTCTCACTCCTCTGCCTCTAATTATGGTGGCGCATGAACCGCATTCACCATAAGGACCTTATAATGTCACAGGGTCATGTGACTGTGCCCCTCACCCCGTACTGCGCCCCTCACCCCGTACTGCGCCCCCTTATACCCTGCATTGTGCCCTCTTACCACACCCTGTGCAGTGCCCCTAGTCATTCCCTGTACTGTGCCTTCTTATACTCTTTTATCTGGTCACGGTATTGTAGTGTTTTCCGGTCACTGTACAGAGGTGTTATCCGGTCAATGTATGGCGGTGGTATCCAATAACTGGATGGCCATAACTGTATCCCTTTCCCTGCTTATGCCATCCTTTTTTTTTAGACCTGGCATGAGCTGGAAAAATATGCAGATTGCGGTGCTAAGGACCAGAAATACGCCTAAAATAGACATTTATATATAATAACTGACCACCTAATTGTATTATTATTTGGGGTAGGGCTAATATCTTTATATTATGTAGATTCTAGTGTATTATACTGTGCCCTGTATTTCCCAGTAGAAAATGATCCTTGGGAAACACAGTCCTCATCCCTGACCACCAGTACCATGTAGCGCTCTGTCAGTACATGGCGGCCTTCCCTCTCCGCCACGCTGCTCCGCTGGGTTCACATCCTATTTTTGCCATCCATTTAATGCATACCGAAAATGTATGTGCAGTGACCAGGAACGGGTTCGCTGACACCACTTTAATGCAGTGGCCGGGTCAGGTGGATAATATATCCTGTATTTGTCGTGACGCCAGTTGTAGCGTGTGCAGGCTATTATCCCAGGGCCCTTCCAAGGTGTTATAACGCACGTCTCTTAGGAGATAGTAGCAGGGTAGAGTCGTGTAGTAACACAACTCTGGGGTGTTACATTCCCCCTTATTTTGAGTCAAGCCGCCTTTGGCTTGTGCTTAGGAGGAGAGGAACAAGCTCTGGGGTACCCAATTAAATACAAAGTGCTGCATGAAGTACATATAAAAACAAACAAAGACAAACATATAACGGCTACCCTAAGGTTCCTGCCCGCATGAGTAGGGTGTCTTATTAACAGTTTCCCTCTCAGTATTCCGAGTGAACCAACAGTCTGCACTAAGCAATCATTACTGACTGACTTTGAAGTATATTGGGTTCTAATACCAAAGATAGCATGAGGGTGTCTTTACTCTGTAATCCCACCACTGTATAATGAAATGCCCGCAAATGGAAGGGTGGCTTTATCCTGTTTTCCCATCCCTGCATCAAAGTCGGAAATTAAGGCTTATAGCACGATGGTGCACTATGGGTAGCTAAATGGCTCTAAGGTGGAGCCGCCATACCTTAGTTAAAGGCACAGAAAGGGGAGGTATACGCTTCTCCAAACGCTTCTGGCCATATCACAGGAGGAGGGTATAATAATCCCATGAAACTCCTGGAAGACAGACCAGGATGGGGGTTTAGTAGTCCCATTACCAATCCTGGCACATATAACAAATAGGAAGGAGGGGTAAATGACTCCCCTAGCCATTCCCGAAGCAGCGGGGTTACCCTTGTAGTTGCTGGACCTGCCTGGGACTTACCATTTGTCCTACCTGGGTACCCGGGTTATGACACCAGGAATAGGCCATTAGTATTAAGCGTCCAAAAAGGCAGTTCGTTTAAAGAGAACAGAGCTGTAAAGCACAGTGACACAACAGAAAGGTGCTACAGATCTGGCTAAGTGCAAAAGTAGATGTAATTTCACAAAAAAGTGCATAGATTCACATTGCAGCACCTGAAAAAGAATACACACCATGGCCATATGATACTTGAACGTTGCATCACCTGTAAACCTGTTGGGAAAAACAGTACAAATATGTTCTGAAAATATCAGTGCCATCAATTTTATCTTAATACTGCTCAAATGTGTCTTGAGTCCTTTTTCTTGGAGTGCTTTAAAGTTGGAATCCTCTGGAAACAAACAAAAGTCACTTGTAATCCAATAAGAGGTATAGTTGTAATCCAAGGACCGATATAAAATGTTATATAAACACATAAAATAGCAGCAAAAGTGAGAACCATAGTTCCATGAGGCGCTCAAATAACCTGAGGAAAGGGATAAAACAATGCACTAACTTTGGCACAAACTGGGGTGTAAAGAGTTAAGGTAGTTGGAGGGAGTCCTGACAAATGTGTCCGTCCATCTGAGGCTGTAACAATTGGGAACAAAACATAAAGCAAACTGGCCAGCAGTCCTGCATCTTTCAAGACCAGTCCACACTGTGGCTGCCAGGTAGTTTTTTTTATTCAGGCATAAAACATTAAGTGTGGGGCCCTTTAAATGAGGACCTCCACCTCTTTTTCACTGCTTGAGCTACTAAAACTCAGAGGGCGCTCCTGCCTCTGGTTACTGAGCCTTGTGGCTGTGGTGGTGTGCCAGTGCCCTCTGGTGGTATCTTTTGGTAGTGGCTGAGCAGTCAGCCCGGTGAATGCTGCTGTGATCTCCTGCAAGCCGTAATCCCTTGCCGGTGCAGAGGCAGGCAGAACCTCTGGTTGAAGGAGTTCTGGAAGGCAAGCCGGGGGTGCCTGTGGGAGCTTCCAGGGTAGTATGTATGGTTGAACCCTAGGGCTGAAAGTCAACACAGAACTGTTGATTTGGTCCACCGTATGCGGCCGTCTGAACATACTTGGAGACGTCTGACTCGTCCATCAGACCCTGGTTCTCCCTGCCAGACTTCGGGGGTTATGGCAGGGGACAGAGATTTGGCCAGGAGGGTCACTCCAGCTGCAAATAAGCCTTGCACAGACCGCATCGGGGTGTACTCCACTTGAATCCCGACATAAAGGTTGTGGCGGGACTGGGGCAAGTAAGCTTGTTTAACGGAGCGGTGGACCACAAATAATTCTTCCCCACTGTGGCTGTCCTGAAGGAATCCTACTCCTCTTTCCACTGAAAACCACAGGACAGTCCCAGTGCGCGGGGCGAGTTTGGGATTGCCAGGTCGGGGGTCATCCAGGACCTGTTTGACCCATTCCTCCACTGCCGTTTTGTACTCCCATTGACCCTGGGCATGGCAGGTTATCTTAAGGGGGACCTCGGGGTTGAGGTGACTTGGCCTGGGGCTGTCTTTCCTGGGCGGCGGAGTGGAAACTCCAGCCGGCTCGCAGAGCGGGGCCTCTCTGGGCCTAGCAGAATTATCGGATACCACTGGACCCGGTGCAGGGGCAGCTACAGGCTGGACCAGGGCCTCAAGGAGCGGGATGGCTACTACCTGTTGTCGCGGCATGGTGGCCAGTTCCAGTGCCTCCTGCTGGTGTGCTGCAGTGGTCGCGGCTGTCTCCGGAACTGCGGTCAACTCCTCAGAGGACGCTGCTTGTTCCTGGGCCGGGACATCGGTCGCTGGAGTGATGATGCGGCACTTGGTGATGCAGACGCCTCCAGTGCCTGGACGACTTCACAGTCTGTGGCTTCCGCGTGAGCGGGCTTGGCTGTGGTGGCCATCTTGGGGAACGGCTGGGTTGCTATTTTAGTAGCCGCAGAGGAACCCACAGCCTCCGGGATCTGGACTGCTCTGCTGACGTCGGCTTCCGCAGGAGTAGGCTCGAGAACGGCGGCCATCTTTGAGTCAGGGGTGGCGGCCGTCTGAAGAGGAATCCACAGCCTCTGGTATCACAGCAAACACCGACGGGCCTTTCTTGCACACAAGTTGGGAGACCCGGATCTCCGGTGGATATTTATCGTACACCGGTTCGCGTTTGACTGTCATTTAGTCCCACTTGGGCTTGGGGAGAGCCATCTTCCTTTGCTCCTCAGCCATGTTGGATACAGGAAGTGAAGGTGGAGCATGAGAGGCGGGGTCTCCACTCCCTTGGCTCACATTGCAAAGCTCTTGGTAGGCAGGATTTAGATTTCACGCTTCTAGGGGGCGTAGTTAGCATTTTTGTGCTCCTGAGAGAGCGTTCTTGTGTTTTCCCGCTTCTGAGGGTCACGAAGAAGCTGCGCCATTACAGAAATATGGCGAATTAACCCTTGGAGTGCTGGCATGCATGGTTTAGCGCCTTTTTGCACTGCAATAAAAGCAATAAAGTAAATTTTCAGGGTTTCTACACAGTTCCTAGGCCTTGTAGTAGTGTAAGACACACAATCCGATCCTGTTCGTGACGCCAATTAATGCAGTGACCAGGAACGAGTTCGCTGACGCCACTTTAATGCAGTGGCCAGGTCAGGTGGATAATATATCCTGTATTTGTCATGAACCCAATTGCAGCGTGCGCAAGGTATTATCCCAGGGCCCTTCCAAGATGTTATAACGCAGGTCCCAGATTAGGAATGCCAGAGTGGTGTAATGGCCTATAATATCTCTGTAGGATAGTGATAATTGTGTCACGATGTCTCCTACCTGGGTACAGCCGGACTTCTGGCTCATTTGCAATAAATTTGAGTGTAGTGATAGGAGTAATAGAGGAATTTTGCAGAATAAATGATGTCCAGACCTTTAGATGAAGTTCAAACGTCCCAGCAGGTTTTGGCAATCATTGGCAGGAATGAGTACTTCTGCTTTAAATGTGGATCTTGCAGGATAAAACGTCTGCTTGGTAGAGATGTCGCGAACATAAAATTTTCCGTTCGCAAACGGCGAACGCAAATTTTCGAAAATGTTCGCGAACGGGCAAACCGCCATAGACTTCAATAGGCAGGCGAATTTTAAAACCCACAGGGACTCTTTCTGGCCACAATAGTGATGGAAAAGTTGTTTTAAGGGGACTAACACCTGGACTGTGGCATGCCAGAGGGGGATCCATGGCAAAACTCCCATGGAAAATTACGTAGTTGACGCAGAGTCGGGTTTTAATCCATAAAGGGCATAAATCACCTAACATTCCTAAATTGTTTGGAATAACGTGCTTTAAAACATCCAGTGTGTGTATACGATCAGGTATGTTGTATCGATCAGGTAGTGCAAGGGTTACGCCCGCTTCACAGTGACAGACCAAACTCTGACAGACCAAACTCCCCGTTTAACGCACCGCAAACAACCGCAAACAGTCCATTTGCACAACCGCAAACTCCCCATTTGCACAAGGTTGGATACCAAGCTAGCCATGTCATGTTCCTTGTCCTCACTGACGTCATTGAAGGTCTCTTCCTCCACCCAGCCACGTACAACACCAAGGGTCCCCGAAAGGTGACAACAAGCCCTCTGGGACGCCTGCTGTGGTTGGTCTTCCACCTCCTCAAAGCCACCTTCCTCCTCTTCTTCAGACTCCTCTCTCTGCGTTGCCGCAGGTCCAGCAATCGACGACGACAAGGCTGCTTCTGGTGGTGATGGTGACCACAACTCTTCCTCTTCATGCTCATCTATGGCCTGATCCAGCACTCTTCGCAGGGCACGCTCCAGAAAAAACGCATATGGGATGAGGTCGATGATGTTGCCTTGGGTTTGACTGACCAGGTTTGTCACCTCCGCAAAAGGACGCATGAGCCTACAGCCATTGTGCATGAGCGTTCAGTAACGCGGCCAAAAAATACCCAGGTCTGCAGAGGCTGTCCTCCTTTTTTTTTTTTTTTTTTTTTTATAAAAAAAATCTGTTCTTACCAGTTTAATCTCTGTTTTGTCCCCTATCAGGGGCCGGTGTATAGAATAGATTTTAGGAACCGGGAGATGGAAAAAGATGCTTGGTCGGTCCTCTTACTTCCAATTTGGGGCACTGCACGTGCACCGTGTAATGTACTGTGCAATCCCAATATGAGTGGTATGTTAAGTAGTACTATTCCTATCAGTTTAATCCCGGTTACGTCCCCTATCAGGGGACGTTTATGGAATAGATTTTAGACAACCGCAAAGAGTTGTAAATAGTTGACACACTCATGACATAAATTTTATTCCTCTATTCGTCAATCTTGGTGTAGTGATGACTGTGCTCGTGCGCACGTTTGGGAGATTGCAGGCGATGGGGGTTTTTCAAAGCCTATGGTCGTGCTGAGGTAGTTCAGTAACAGTTAAGTGACCCAGAAAAAAATTATTCTGCAGTGTGGGCCCATTGTTGGCCTAGTAGGCTTTAATGATCACCTTAGATGATCACAAAGAAAATTAATGTTTTTTCTATGCAAAATTATCGAGCCGATCGCTTTTGGTCTGTTCACAATGAAGCAACGACCTTATCATCTGGAGTGTGCCAACATTGCGATTGCCACACACTCATAGAGGTGGTCGCTTCATTGTGATACGCAAGCCCCTTCACCACAACAAGGTAACGATCACGAAGGGGAATTGACACATGTATGTGCCTTTTTTTTTGTTTTGTTTTTGCAGCCACAGTGCAGCACCAGAGGCCAGAAAAATTAGGCATGTACACATGCCAGAAAAACTAGGTATTGTTGCAGCCGCTGCTGTAGCAGCGGCCAGAAAAATTTATGTTTTCCAGGCAGAGAGTGCACTAAACCATTGCGGCTTGAACCCTAGTTGGTGGCGGATAAGTCATGCAAGTCATCCGGCATGCAGAGATAAAATACAGCAGTGTGTGGACCATTTTTAGCCCAAGGCAGCTCATCTTATCACCAGGCCTTTTTTAGTCAAATGTATCGCCCACTGTCAGTCCCTTCGGGATCCATGCCTCATTCATCTTAATAAAGGAGAGGTAATCTAGACTTTTTTGACCTAGGCGACTTCTCTTCTCAGTGACAATACCTCCTGCTGCACTGAAGGTCCTTACTGACAGGACACTTGAAGCGGAGTTCTATCGCAAATTGGGATAGCTCAGGCCACAGGTCAAGCCTGCACACCAAGTAGTCAAGGGGTTCATCGCTCCTCAGAGTGTCGATATCTGCAGTTAAGGCGAGGTAGTCTGCTACCTGTCGGTCGAGTCGTTCTCTGGGGGTGGACCCCGAAGGGCTGTGGCGATGCGTAGGACTTAAAAAGCTCTGCATGTCCTCCATCAAAAACACGTCTGTAAAGCGTCCTGTCCTTGCCGGCCTGGTCGTGGTAGGAGGAGGATTACTTTCACCTCTTCCCCTGTTAGATTCCCGTTGTGCTGTGACATCACCCTTATACGCTGTGTAAAGCATACTTTTTATTTTTATTTTGGAACTGCTGCATCCTTTCCGACTTCCGGTAATTCGGTAACATTTCAGGCACTTTCTGCTTATACTGGGGGTTTAGTAGTGTGGCCACCCAGTACAGGTCGTTCTTCTTCAGCCTTTTTATACGAACAGGCATGATAGCATGAAAGACCCCATTTGCACAAGGTTGGATGCCGAGCTACTCATGTCCCGTTCCTCGTCCTCACTGATCTCACTGAAGGTCTGTTCTTCCCCCCCCAGCCACGTACAACACCACGGGTACCAGATAGGTGCCAACGAGCACCCTGGGATGCCTGCTGTGGTTGGTCTTCCTCCTCAAAGCCACATTCCTCCTCTGACTCCTCTTCCTCAGACTCCTCTTCCAGCGTTGCCGCAGGTCCAGCAAGCGATGCTGATACAGCTGTTTCTGGTGGTGATGGTGACCACAACTCTTCCTCTTCACGCTCATCTACGGCCTGATTCAGCACTCTTCGCAGGGCACGCTCCAGGAAGAAAACAAATGGGATGATGTCGCTGATGGTGCCTTCAGTGCGACTGACTAGGTTTGTCACCTCCTCAAAAGGACGCATGAGCTTACAGGCATTGCGCATGAGCGTCCAGTAACGTGGTAAAAAAATTCCCAGCTCCGCAGAGGCTGTCCTAGCACCCCGGTCATACAAATACTCGTTGACGGCTTTTTCTTGTTGGAGCAGGCGGTCGAACATTAGGAGTGTTGAATTCCAACGTGTCGGGCTGTCGCAAATCAAGCGCCTCACTGGCATGTTGTTTTGCCGCTGGAATATCTGAAAAGTGCGCCATGGCCGTGTCGGAACGCCTGAAATGGCCACACACCTTCCTGGCCTGCTTGAGGACGTCCTATAAGCCTGGGTACTTATGCACAAAGCGTTGTACAATCAGATTCAACACATGTGCCATGCACGGCACATGTGTCAACTTGCCCAAATTCAATGCCACCAACAAATTGCTTCCGTGGTCACACACCACTTTGCCGATCTCCAGTTGGTGCGGAGTCAGCCACTGATCCACCTGTGCGTTCAGGGCGGACAGGAGTGCTGGTTCGGTGTGACTCTCTGCTTTCAGGCAAGTCAACCCCAAGACGGCATGACATTGTCGTATCCGGGATGTGGAATAGCCCCTGGGGAGCTGGGGGGGTGCAGTTGATGTGGAGCAAGACGCAGCAGCATAAGAGGACTCAGCCTAGGAGGTTATCGAAGAGGATGGAGTAGGAGGAATAGAGGAGGTGGCAGCAGGCCTGCCTGCAAGTCGTGGCGGTGTCACCAACTCCTCTGCAGAGCCACGCATTACATGCTTGGCAGCCGTCAGCAGGTTTACCCAATGCGCAGTGTAGGTGATATACCTGCCCTGACCGTGCTTTGCAGACCAGGTATCAGTGGTCAGATGGACCCTTGCCCCAACACTTTGTGCCAGACATGCCATGACTTCCTTTTGCACAATCGAGTACAGGTTGGGGATTGCCTTTTGTGCAAAGAAATTTCGGCCGGGTACCTTCCACTGCGGTGTCCCAATAGCTAAATTTTTTTTTGAAGGCCTCAGACTCCACCAGCTTGTATGGTAAAAGCTGGCGGGCTAAGAGTTCCGACAAGGCAGCTGTCAGACGCCGGGCAAGGGGGTGACTTTATGACATTGGCTTCTTACGTTCAAACATGTCCTTGACAGACACCTGACTGTGGGCAGATGAGCAGGAACTGCTCAAGGCGAGAGACCGAGTGGTGGATGGTTGAGAGGGGGCAAGGAGGACAGCAGTGGTTGACGTGGCTGAAGATGCTGGACCAGGAGGAGGATGGCGGCTTTGAGTTTGTGTGCTGCTTGTACTCATGTGTTGATCCCATAGGCGTTTGTGATTTGAGATCATGTGCCTTTGCAAAGCAGTTGTACCTAGGTGGGTCTTGGACTTCCCACGACTCAGTTTCTTTTGGCACAGGTTGCAAATGGCATCGCTGTTGTCAGAGGCAGACACACAAAAAAAATCCCACACTGCTGAGCTCTGCAATGACGGCATTTTGGTGGTGGCAACAGCATGCGTTGATTGGCGTGCTGTCTGGCTGACCCCGGGTGCTGATGCATGCTGTCTGACTGTGCCACTAGCTCCTTGCGACGACCTCCCCCTGCTCCCAACTCGTCTCCTCCTCCTCTCTGTCTCCCCATCTGAACTTTCCCCCTGTTCTTCTTCTCTTCGAGCGGGCACCCACGTGACATCCACGGACACATCGTCATCATCAACCGCTTCACTTGTATCTGACAACTCAGCAAAGGAAGAAGCAGCGGGTACAACATCATCATCATCACACCGTACGTCCATGTGTGTAATGCTGCCTGACTGAGACATATCCCTGTTATCTATATCCTCTGGCAATATCGGTTGCGCATCACTCATTTCTTCCAACTGATGTGGAAATAACTCCTCTGACAGATCAAGTGAAGCAGCTGTGGTGCTAGTGTTGGTGGTGGCGGCAGGCGGGGGAGTGGTAACTTGAGAGGTGCCCGAAGCTGAGCTGGAGGAGGATGGTGCTCCAAGGTTCCGAGCGGAAACTGTAGAAGATTGGGTGTCCTGTGTTAGCCAGTCAACTATGTCCTCTGAACTTTTCGAGTTCAGGGTACGTGGCCTCTGAACACTGGGCATTATTCTAGGGCCAAAGGGAATCACAGCACCACGACCACGGCGGCCCCTGCGGGGTGGCCTGCCTCTGCCTGTCATTTTTTTTTGATTAGTTTAGTTGTACAAACCGGAATCCAAAAAAGTTGGGACACTATACAAATCGTGAATAAAAACTGAATGCAATGATGTGGAGGTGCCAACTTCTAATATTTTATTCAGAATAGAACATAAATCACGGAACAAAAGTTTAAACTGAGAAAATGTACCATTTTAAGGGAAAAATATGTTGAATCAGAATTTCATGGTGTCAACAAATCCCCAAAAAGTTGGGACAAGGCCATTTTCACCACTGTGTGGCATCTCCCCTTCTTCTTACAACACTCAACAGACGTCTGGGGACCGAGGAGACCAGTTTCTCAAGTTTAGAAATAGGAATGCTCTCCCATTCTTGTCTAATACAGGCCTCTAACTGTTCAATCGTCTTGGGCCTTCTTTGTTGCACCTTCCTCTTTATGATGCGCCAAATGTTCTCTATAGGTGAAAGATCTGGACTGCAGACTGGCCATTTCAGTACCCGGATCCTTCTCCTACGCAGCCATGATGTTGTGATTGATGCAGAATGTGGTCTGGCATTATCTTGTTGAAAAATGCAGGGTCTTCCCTGAAAGAGATGACGTCTGGATGGGAGCATATGTTGTTCTAGAACCTGAATATATTTTTCTGCATTGATGGTGCCTTTCCAGACATGCAAGCTGCCCATGCCACACGCACTCATGCAACCCCATACCATCAGAGATGCAGGCTTCTGAACTGAGCGTTGATAACAACTTGAGTTGTCCTTGTCCTCTTTGGTCCGGATGACATGGCGTCCCAGATTTCCAAAAAGAACTTTGAATCGTGACTCGTCTGACCACAGAACAGTCTTCCATTTTGCCACACTCCATTTTAAATGATCCCTGGCCCAGTGAAAACGCCTGAGCTTGTGGATCTTGCTTAGAAATGGCTTCTTCTTTGCACTGTAGAGTTTCGGATGGCACGGTGGATTGTGTTCACTGACAATGGTTTCTGGAAGTATTCCTGAGCCCATTCTGTGATTTCCTTTACAGCAGCATTCCTGTTTGTGGTGCAGTGTCGTTTAAGGGCCCGGAGATCATGGGCATCCAGTATGGTTTTACGGCCTTGACCCTTACGCACAGAGATTGTTCCAGATTCTCTGAATCTTCGGATGATGTTATAGAGGATGCACAGTTGATGATGATAGATGCAAAGTCTTTGCAATTTTTCGCTGGGTAACACCTTTCTGATATTGCTCCACTATCTTTCTGCGCAACATTGTGGGAATTGGTGATCCTCTACCCATCTTGGCTTCTGAGAGACACTGCCACTCTGAGAAGCTCTTTTTATACCCAATCATGTTGCCAATTGATCTAATTAGTGTTAATTGGTCTTCCAGCTCTTCGTTATGCTCAAATTTACTTTTTACAGCCTCTTATTGCTACTTGTCCCAACTTTTTGGGGATTTGTTGACACCGTGAAATTTTTAATCGACGTATTTTTCCTTTAAAATGATACATTTACTCGGATTAAACGTTTGATCTGTCATCTACGTTCTATTACAAATAAAATATTGACATTTGCCATCTCCACATCATTGCATTCAGTTTTTATTCACAATTTGTTTAGTGTCCCAACTTTTTTGGAATCCGGTTTGTACTATGCGTGCAAGCTACTGTGACACCAGATATGAGTGGCACTGTGCACTGGCAGAAGTTGGCAGAGTAGACGCTGTAGGCCTGACACACACGCTTGCAGACAACTAACTGCTATTCAATCTATTACAGTCAAAATTGTTGTTTTTAAAAAAAATGTAATCTACTGTGACACCAGATTGGAGTTGCGCTGGTGACACTATGCACTTGCAGGGCCTGAAACACACACGCATGCAGGCAACTGACTGCTATTATTTTACAGTCAAAATTATAATATTTTTTTTTAATGTAATCTAATTGTGACACCAGATAGGAGTTGCGCTGGTGACACTATGCACTTGCAGGGCCTGAAACACACACACAACTGACTGCTATTATTTTACAGTCAAAATTGTTGTTTTTTTAAAAATGTAATCTACTGTGACACCAGATAGGAGTTGCGCTGGTGACACTGTGCACTTGCAAGGCCTGAAACACACACGCAACTGACTGCTATTATTTTAGTCAAAATTGTTTTGTTTTTTTAAATGTAATCTACTGTGACGCCAGATAGGAGTTGCGCTGGTGACACTGTGCACTTGCAGGGCCTGAAACACACACGCGTGCAGGCAACTGACTGCTATTATTTTACAGTCAAAAATGTATTAATTTTTTTAATGTAATTTACTGTGACACCAGATAGGAGTTGCGCTGGTGACACTATGCACTTGCAGGGCCTAAAACACACACACGCGTGCAGGCAACTGACTGCTATTATATTACAGTCAAAAAAGTTTTTGTTTTGTTTTTAAATGCAAGCTACTGTGACACCAGATATGAGTGGTGGCACTGGGCAAGTGGGCACAGTATACGCTGTGACCCTGACACACGCTGGCAGGCAGCTGCAATTAGATTACACAGGAAAAAACAAAAAAAAGCAGACTGATGTACTAGCCCTAAAAAGGGCTTTTTGGGGTGCTGTCAGGACGCTGTCCTTACAGCAGAGATCAGATGAGTCTTTTAGGACTGGAGTGGACGCTGAATACACTAGCCTAGCTATCGATTTCCCTATTAAATCAGCAGCAGCTACACTGTCCCTCCTCTCACTAAGACTGCAGCTTCCGAATGAATCTAAAATGGATGCTGTCCAGGAGGTGGCAGGGTCTGGGAGGGAGGGTATGCTGCTGATTGGCTGGAATGTGTCTGCTGACTGTGAGGTACAGGGTCAAAGTTTACTCAATGATGACGAATAGGGGGCAGACCGAACATCGCGTATGTTCGCGCGCCGCGGCGAACGCGAACAAGCGATGTTCACCGGCGAATAGTTCGGGACATCTCTACTGCTTGGTAGCTCTGTAACTATGGCAGGATTAGCTTCTGCACTTATCTATACCTTCTGCTTTGTGGGGACAGACTAGCTGAGGAGGGATTGGCTTCTCCTAGGCACTGGACTGATCTCACAGATGGATTCTCAGGGGATGCTTTCTTCCTGGAACTCTGGAGGTTGTCTGTATTTTCTGCATTCCTTCATCCAGCAGAGCTGAAGGTGCTCAGACTGGGAATTTTGCCAAGTCTTAGCCGAGACTAGGTCCTTGCTGTCTTCCCTATGCAGGGGAACTCCTGGACACTATCACACAGCCTTCCCCAACAGGAGTGGCTGGCACACTGACTCTAACTTCCTTCTTCACCCATGCTGCAGGATGTGGGACCAGCCCACCTCTCCACACAGGGGTAGCCAAGGTGGAATAATCCATTCCAGCTTAGATTCACTAAACTATTCTTGCCAATGGGTTGCTGCCACCTACTGGTAACCAGGCAAATTACATGAACAATGGCATTTAACATGGTTTTGTATGCACATTTGTAGAAGACATAATATAAATTACATCAGATCACAGTATAAAGGCTCTTAGGAGATAGTAGCAGGGTAGAGGTGTGTAGTGACACAACTATGGGGTGTTACATATGCGTTAACAGATGCCTCAGACTGATGCCGTACAGTGGCGTCCATTCACCATACAGTTCCATGGTGGAAAAAGAATTTACGTTAACGTATGCATTTTTTTAATGGACTCTGCAGGATACAAAAACGTGAAGTGCTGCACATTTGTATACATCAAACCGATAGGAAATAAACATTTTCTAGGCTCCATCAGGGCACATTTTTTTAGAGTTTCCCTTTAAGACGCATAAAAATGGCCCCTAATTAAAATACATATTTTTTGTGGGAATTTTTGCCAATGATTCCCCTCTGGTATATCACTGTCCATGTATAGGGACTATTTGTGTACTTCGAGTAAGTGTTTGCTGGCTGCAAATATGATCTGAATGTTTTTCAGGTTCGCCTGCCATTAAAAAGAATGGGAACCACCGCGAACGCGCGGTTCGCGAATATTTGATCGCGAACGCGCGTTCGCTATTCGTCCCAGCCAATGTTCGTCCATCACTACTGGTAAATAGTCCGGACCTGATAATCTGGAAATATTCTGGACTTTAGGTGTGAAAACAGCATTATGCTGTTTTGAAGAAAGCATACACAGTATGAAAACTGGGGGGGACTACACCATAGCCAGAACAAAGATATCTATTGAACAGCAACCATAGTGTGCCACAAAACGTTCAGCAGCATAGCTATGATAAATGTACTGATAATGACTGCCATACTTACCTAGGGTTTGTAGAGGGTGCTATTGCTGGGTGTATGCAAACTAAAGTCAAATCACCAAGTAGCACATAGAGAATGAATGAACTCAACTGGGACCTGAACTTCTGATCCTCAGAATAGAGTCAGATCCTGTACTGACTAAACTACTCAGGCTCATTCATAGTAGATACAGTTTTTGAGGAGTGCACTGACGGCCATTTTGTGCATTCAGTTTCCCCAGCCTGGAGGCGAAGAGCATTAGGTTCAGAAGACCCAAGTACGTGGGCAACAGTCCAGTTCTGAAACACCATTAGAGAAAGGACCCTGGATCCAACTCCAGACTGATAGCAGAATTATTGGAGACTACTTCTCAAGTGGAAGAACACCTGAAAGAATCAGAAGAGCTGATCCAGAATTGACTCACCTTCAATAAGGTCTACTGCTTAGGAAAATGCTTGATTCCATTACCGAGCACCTACATCAAGAAGTAGTACCCACATAGATGCAAAAGTGGTCTTAGAAATGTACCACGATAGATCAGGACATTTTGGCATCAGATGCTGTTTCTGTTGAGTTGGAATGAGGTCAAACATAGAAACTTGGCCCCTTATGTGCCATCAGCAGAGGGGACACACATGACCAAAGGGCTCCTGTTCATCCAATTGTGAGTAAAACACCACTTGAGAATGTAGCTATTAACCATGTCAAGATTGAACAAAGTTGGTCAGGGTACAGGTACGCAACGAGCATCATAAGCCACTATACCAAGTTTGCAGTTGCAGTACCTATCTGAGACTTAAAAGGGATTTTGTCACCAGGTTTGACCCCTGTCAGCTAAACATATGCTGATGTTCAGGGCATCTTTACGATTCCTAATGTGGGCTTATAAATGTCATCTGTGGGCTTATTTAGCTAAAAAACAGCTATTACTAACCTGTCAGCAGTGGCGTACCACCAATATAGGCAGGGTACGCCACTGCTATGGGGCCCGCGGCACAGGGGGGCCCGGAGCGCACGGAAGGCCCCGCACCCTGCAACTGCGCTCACTGCAGGCTCAGCTTGAAGGCCCCCCCGAACTCTCACGGACTCTGCGCGTTCCCTAGGACCCAGCCTGGCTGCGCGCTCCTTCGGCTCGTGTACCTGCACAGCACCACACATTGGGCCAATCAGCATAAGGAGTGTGCAAAGATCCTGCTGCTGATTGGCCCAGTGTATCGCTGGCAGGCAGCAGGCGCGCACCCAGCGTGGAAGAAGTTGAAAGTGACTTGTGCTGCCTGCCTGCCTCACCAGTGTCGCCAGCCAAACCGTCATCCCGCAGCCAGTCTGGACCTGTGCCACTGCCAGCCCGCCCACAAAGTAAGACTGCCCCAGCCCCCAGTCACTATCTTTCCAACCCCAACCCGGATCATTAAACAAAAAATTCCTGTACTAATAACAGTCTCTGACACTGGCGTAATTATAAATGATTGGGCCCCACAGGAAACTTTTGTACGGGCCCCACAGCACATTTTTTAATAGGCCCCCCCAGTTGTCCAGCACCTCTGACCAGCAGAGACCCTTCTTTCCTATTCAGTCCAATTATCGTCCAATAGACAGTGTCAAAATATCATACTACAGTATACATATATTTCCATGACTTGTTTATTGGACGATAATCGGACTGTATTAGGGAAGAAATCAAGGGTCTCTGCCGGTCAGTGGTGCTGGACAACTGGGGGGGCCCATTCAAAAATTTCCTGTGGGGCCCAGACATTTCTAATTATGCCGGTGTCACTAACGTTTTTGATAGGTCATGTATACATTTCTTTAGTTGCAAATGGGTGTGTGGCATGGGAGGAGGGCAGGAGGTGGGATGGGCCAGGCTAGGGGGCCCAATTCAGATTCTTGCTATGGGGCCCAAATTTGATTTCTATGTACGCCCCTGCCTGTCAGTCAAACAAATAAGGTGCCCAAGGGGATGTTAATGGGTGCAAGATGCCTGCCGCACCCACCGCCGTTCGTGCCCAGCGCCGCCTCTCGCTCTCCCTCCCTCCCTCCCCCCTCCTCCCGCTGTAAGATCTCGCGCATACAGGGGTTGAGCGAAGTGCCGGCGCATGCGCACTTCGCTGTAAGAAGCCAAATGGAGAAGTCCGCGCGGGCGCATCAGGCAGAGCCCTGTGTGCAAGCGCGAGATCTTACAGCAGAAGGAGGGGGGAGGGAGGGAGGGAGAGCTAGAGGCGGCACAGAGGATTAGGAGGCAGCGCAAAAGTCCGGAAAGGCGGCGCTGGGCACGAACGGCGGTGGGTGCGGCGGGCATCTTGCACCCATTAACATCCCCTTGGGCACCTTATTTGTTTGACTGACAGGTTATTAATAGCTGTTTTTTAGCTAAATAAGCCCACAGATGACATTTATAAGCCCACATTAGGAATCGTGAAGACGCCCTGAACATCAGCATATGTTTAGCTGACAGGGGTGAAACCTGGTGACAGAATCCCTTTAACAGCCAAAACCATGGCAGCCACATTGTGGAACAGCCTTCTACTACCTTATGGGAGTCCAGACAAAATCCTTACTGATCAAGGGTCAGAATTTAAATCTCTTCTGTTCCAAGAACTGTGTACCTTGTATAGGGGTGGACTGGAAACTTAAAATGGCCCTGGAAAAAATAAAAAATAAAAGTGACCCCATGTTGTAGGAGCGTCCAAACTGACAGAAGCTGTGGCAAGACAAGAAGGCAGTGTCAGAAATACCATAGCGCAAAATATTGTCCTGTCAGAACCATATACCACATCACAGCATAATATATTGTCCCAAAAGCTGTCCCACAGTGGTGGTGATTGACTCCACCGTCCATCTGCCTTGCACACATCCCCCTAACATTAAGGACACCCTACCTAACACCAGACAGGAGTCCAAGGTCCAGGGTCCAGCCCCTCAGGAAGAAGTGTTGTGTCCTCCATTCACTGCATGGCCCAGGGAGAGCCACAGAGAGGACTACCACCCTGAACTGTGAGTACCACTACCACCACAATCATAGCGACTACTACACCACCCTTTTACTGCAAACTCTTGCAGCCATTAGTTGCCATGTGTGAACGTGGTGTGGCTGCATGGGGCCAGCTGAACCTGGGGCCATACCCTTATAATGTTTTGCCAATCACATGCCCCCTCCCTCTATAGGTCTATATCCATCTTGCCGCCTCTGGTGCGCTCTGTTCCCTCAGCGTTTCAGTCACGTGACCTCTGTTATGTCTAATGTTAACAAATTAGACGTTCTGATGTTTTTTGCTAGGACCTGAGACAGGTCACAGCTGCCTGACCTCCACCTGCAGGAGAAGAAGGAGGGAACGTGGCCCCACGCTGCGCAGCTCCAAACATCAACATGGGGTCGTTTTTGTTCCACTCTGAGGCAAATTCCTCGCTGTCAGCTGTAGAACAGGAGGAAAGACTTAAAGAGGATTTCCTCTTATAAAATCTTTGTAAATAAACTTTTTGTATCTGCTTTTGAGAAATCTGGGGGCCATATCTGCTTAGTAATAGAGCAGTACTGGGCCATGGGATATGTCACTGCATAACGAGGCAGATTTGCCTGCCAGGACTCTGGGAAAGCTGGGTAACCACCCCATGTGGGTGCAGTAATGGAGAAAGTAAGATGTAATTAATGTATACGCTGCGACCTATGTTTGCTAAGAAGAACTGCTTGATGATCTGTACTTTGTACAAAGCCCCTGGCTTTGAGAGGGTTAACGCGACTCTGTTGCTCCTGTGGGTGATGGCATTTTTAGGGTCGTCGTTTGCATTTCAGTCCCTGAGGCTGCTTTTCTTTGAGCAGGGCCACCTCTTGGGCGAGCAGCTGGATCTTCAGATGTTCAGATGGGCTCAGTGAACAGCAGGGCGGCGACACACTGAGAGGGGAAGAGTTCAGCCTCAGACAGCTGCCTTAATGTGCAGCGTGAGCAGGAGAGCCTGAGCTGTAATGGTGACCAGAGCGACATTGGGCAGATTACATGTAGAATATCTGCATAGGGGTAAACACATCTTCAACATCCTACAATAATCTCCTGGGACCCTGAGCTACTCAGATGGTGTATCTAAGCCTTTCGTGTGTGACACTGCTGAACTGGTGTATTTGAGACCTATTATGCGTGATACTGTCTGCTAAGCTTGTGTATCTAAGCTAACATGATACTGTCTTCTGAGTCGCTGTATATAAGTCTATGATATGTAGTACTGTGCTAATGAGTTGGTGTATCTAAGCCTTTCTGATACTGTCTGCTGAGCTGTGTGTGTCACATGGGGAGATGTACTTTAGCCATTGGTCCTTGCTTTTAGCGATGTCCGATGGGTTTACTCCATCTCTCATGTGTCACTTGCACATAGGAATTGGTTTGTTTTGTAATACACAATTTTTGGTCCACAATTATTAATTTAGTTTTTTTTTTTTGCACAACTTTGTTTCACATATTTGATATTTACATGACCGTTTTCACATAATTGCTCATTTTTTGGGCCTTATGACGTGTGTAGCACTAAATAATCACAACAATAGTAATTTATATCAAAATAATTACCTATCTATATTATAAGTGAATTAACTATACAGGATTGCTTATTTGCATTATGAGATCTTATATTATGGATTGATTTTTATCAGTATCTTGATTATAGGATTTAATTAATCCCGTGTGATTATTTGTGCTATAAGATTTTATATGACATGATCATGTGTTTAATTTATTATTGGTATCACGATCATGGGATTTAATTAAAGTCTCAATCCCAGATTACAATATAGTTTATAGAAATGAGTTTTGAAAAAAAAAAAAAAGAGGAAGATAACAGTAACAGGTATCCAGTGTATGGATAAACAATGTTTGCCGCTATTATAAATCAACGTAGGTACTTACAGTTTTTAAGGGGAGTATTTAGGATTCGTTTTCCAGGGAGCCCATGTAGTGTTACAAGAATTGGGGGAGATTATTGTAGCGACATGTTGTGTTTAGTTCCTGTATCACCTCCGATAGAGCAGGGGGTTCTGCCTGCTTCCAATGGCGAGTTATTATTAGTTTAGCACTAAGTAGTATGTGTCCTATAAGGCTTCTGTATTTGGGATGTATTTTCTGTATGCCAAGGAACAGTAATGCAAGTTCCGGAAGTGGAATTACAGTTTCCAGTGTTATATCAGATACTAACGCAAATATCTGTTGCCAAAATTGGGAAAGTTTGGGGCAGGTCCACAAAATGTGGTACAGAGAACCTAGTAACACTGAAGAGGACAGTATACTGTTACAGAGGGATCTGGATAGACTGGAGGCTTGGGCAGATAAGTGGCAGATGAGGTTTAAGGCTACTTTCACACTAGCGTTCGGGTGTCCGCACGTGAGCTCCGTTTGAAGGGTCTCACAAGCGGCCCCGAACGCATCCGTACGGCCCTAATGCATTCTGAGTGGACGCGGATCCGCTGAGAATGCATCAGTCTGGCAGCGTTCAGCCTCCGCTCCGCTCAGCAAGCGGACACCTGAACGCTGCTTGCAGCGTTCGGGTGTCCGCCTGGCCGTGCAGAGGCAAGCGGATCCGTCCAGACTTACAATGTAAGTCAATGGGGACGGATCCGTTTGAAGATGACACAATATGGCTCAATCTTCAAACGGATCCGTCCCCCATTGACTTTCAATGTAAAGTCTGGACGGATCCGTTCAGGCTACTTTCACACTTAGAATTTTTTTTAAACTATAATGCAGATGGATCCAAACGTCTGCATTATAGGAGCGGATCCGTCTGGGCAGACATCAGACGGACCCGCTCTGAACGGTAGTGTGAAAGTAGCCTAACTCGGTAACACTGACATGGAAAAGGATCTAGGAATTTTAATAAACAGCAAACTAAGCTGCAAAAACCAGTGTCAGGCAGCTGCTGCCAAGGCCAATAAGATAATGGTTTGCATCAAAAGGGGCATAGATGCCCGTGATAAGAACACAGTCCTACCACTTTACAAATCGCTAGTCAGACCACACATGGAGTACTGTGTACAGTCCTGGGCTCCTGTAAACAAGGCAGACATAGCAGAGCTGGAGAGGGTCCAGAGGAGGGCAACTAAAGTAATAACTGGAATGGGGCAACTACAGTACCCTGAAAGATTATCAAAATTAGGGTTATTCACGTTAGAAAAAGGACGACTGAGGGGAGATCTAATTACTATGTATAAATATATCAGGGGTCAGTATAGAGATCTATCCCATCATCTATTTATCCCCAGGACTGTGACTGTGACGAGGGGACATCCTCTGCGTCTGGAGGAAAGAAGGTTTGTACACAAACATAGAAAAGGATTCTTTACGGTAAGAGCAGTGAGACTATGGAACTCTCTGCCTGAGGAGGTGGTGATGGTGAGTACAATAAAGGAATTCAAGAGGGGCCTGGATGTATTTCTGGAGCATAATAATATTACAGGCTATAGCTACTAGAGAGGGGTCGTTGATCCAGGGAGTTATTCTGATGGCCTGATTGGAGTCGGGAAGGAATTTTTTATTCCCCTAAAGTGGGGAAAATTGGCTTCTACCTCACAGGGTTTTTTTTTTTGCCTTCCTCTGGATCAACTTGCAGGATGGCAGGCCGAACTGGATGGACAAATGTCTTTTTTCGGCCTTATGTACTATGTTACTATGTTACTTCCTGCAACAGCAGGGAGAAGTATCTGGATAGATTTTGTTCAGTCTCTAAGGGGTAAAGTATCAATGCAAGAGTGTTTTTATCCCTGCTTCATAATGCGTAACGCATTAAAGTTTGAGGCGAGGAATTTTATAGCTGCTGTCCATGTGTGTCATGGTCTTACCTGCTTGCTGCTCTCCTTCGTTTGACATGTGCTGGCGGCCATCTTGGGTTCTGGGTTTCTTGTAGCCTTCCACCCTGCGGCTCCTCCTTCCCCTGGGAGGAGCTGGATGCCTAGCTCATATATATAGGAGGTCTGTGGCTTCAGTTCCTTGCTTGGTCATCCTGTGTTCACATGCTTCTAGACTGCTGCTGCTTCTGGTTCCTGATCCTGGCTTCGTCTGACTACCCTGCTGGTTCCTGATCCTGGCTTCGTCTGACTACCCTGCTGGTTCCTGATCCTGGCTTCGTCTGACTACCCTGCTGGTTCCTGATCCTGGCTTCGTCTGACTACCCTTCTGGTTCCTGACCTCTGGCTTCGCAAAGACTCTGCTCGGTTTCACCATCCGTTTGGACTTTTGCTTTACAGCTTTATTTTCAATAAAGCCTTCTTATTTTCACTTATCTCTTGTTGTACGTCTGGTTCATGGTTCCGTGACATTAGGACCAAGCCATGAATTCTGACGGTACAGGGCCATCCTCGCTACCCACGCTGGTTGCCAGACTTGATCAGCAGGATCACCTGTTGGGTCGGTTCGCTGTGGCGTTGCAAACCCTGCTTGAACGCACGGCTCATTTCGCTCCCGTTGCCGATGGGTCGGTTGTCGCTCCTGGGCTCGCTCCTACTGCCGCTCCGGTTGTTGCGCCAGAGTCTACCCCGACACCTGTTGTTGCGCCTGCGGTGTTTCGGGGTATGACCGGTTCTGCCCCTCTTCCACAGCGCTTTGGGGGAGAGCCAACTCAGTGCCGAGGTTTCCTTAACCAGGTGGGCATTTATTTTGAGTTGCTGCCACATGCCTTTCCTACTGAGAGATCAAAGGTGGGCTTCTTGATCTCGCTGCTCTCGGACAAGGCCTTGGCCTGGGCCAGCCCTTTATGGGAGAACAACAATCCGGTGGTTGCCGAGTTTTCCGGTTTTGTTGCTTCTCTTCGGAAGGTATTCGATGTGCCGGCTCGTGCTGCCTCTGCTGCGAAGCTCCTTATGTCCATCAGACAGGGTTCACGATCCGTAGCTGAATACGCCATTGAGTTTCGTACCCTGGCAGCAGAGGTGGGCTGGAATAATGAGGCTCTGGTCGCTGCTTTCTCTCATGGTCTCTCGGATGCCTTGAAGGATGAGGTTGCAGCTAAGGACCTACCTGTTGAGCTCGAGTCTCTTATTTCTTTCCTGATTTTGATTGACACCAGACTCAGGGAGAGACCTTCTTTTAAGGAGAACCTGCGGAGGTCTTCTAACAGATTGGTGCCAACGTTTGCTGTCCCACCCGTGCCTCCCTCTCCTCCCACGCCTCCTGGGGATGACTTGTCTGGGGGTGAACCCATGCAGCTGGGGTTTGCTCGCCTGTCCGAGGGGGAGAGGGTTCTCCGGAGACGCGAGGGCCGATGCATGTACTGTGGTCTCGGTGGGCATTTTCGGTTGGCATGTCCGAACCGTCCGGGAAAACGCTCGCACCTGAGATCCTGTCGGGGGCAGATCTTGGGTGGAGTCTCCTCGTCCCCGGTTTCCCGTGTTGACAAACCACTGATCACTGTTGTCCTCTCCTGGGTCGGGGGCTCGGTGACGACCCAGGCGTTGGTGGACTCTGGTGCTGGTGGTTTGTTCATTGATAGTGTGTTCGCTGCCGCCAATTCCATTCCTCTGCAGGCTCGAGGTTCCCCACTGGCTCTTGAGGCGATAGACGGCAGACCCCTTCTGCCGCCACACGTGACTCATGAGACCCTTCCAGTGGGGATAGCCATTGGTGCCGTTCACAGAGAGTCGGTCTGCCTCCAGGTTATTTCGTCTCCACACTACTCGGTGGTCTTGGGGTACCCCTGGCTCCAGAAGCATAATCCGACTTTCGATTGGAGATCGGTCGAGATCCTCTCGTGGTCACCGCAGTGTGGGGCTAGTTGCATCCATGGGTCTGTCAAGTTGCTGTGTACTTCCTCGGACTCTCTGTTGCCTCCTGAATACGAGGAGTACCGGGATGTATTCGATAAGGTGCGCGCGGTTGCCCTACCTCCGCACCGCCCATACGATTGTGCCATAGAGTTACAATCTGGTGCCGTTCCTCCTCGTGGCAAAGTCTATCCACTGTCGGTAGCGGAGAATGAGGCCATGGAGGAGTACGTGAGGGAGGCGCTTTCACGCGGACACATTCGCAAGTCTTCGTCCCCGGCAGGGGCTGGATTTTTCTTTGTGAAAAAGAAGGGCGGTGAGTTGAGGCCTTGCATCGATTACAGGGGTCTCAATCGCATCACGATCAAGAACGCTTACCCGATACCCTTGATTTCCGAGCTGTTCGATCGCCTTAAAGGGGCCACGGTCTTTACCAAACTCGACCTGAGGGCGGCATATAACCTGGTAAGGATCAAGGCGGGCGATGAGTGGAAGACCGCGTTTAACACCAGGACCGGTCATTACGAATCCTTGGTTATGCCCTTTGGGTTGTGCAATGCGCCCGCAGTCTTTCAGGAATTCATCAACGATGTTTTCCGTGACCTGTTGCAGCAGTGTGTGGTAGTCTATTTGGATGACATCTTGGTATATTCTGAATCCATGGAGGCCCACATTCTGGATGTCAGACGAGTGTTGCAACGGTTACGAGAGAACAAGCTGTTCGGTAAGCTTGAGAAATGCGAATTTCACCGATCCAAGGTAACCTTCTTAGGTTACATCATTTCCGCTGAGGGGTTCTCCATGGATCCTGAGAAGGTTTCGGCTGTCTTACAGTGGCCCCAGCCCAGTGGTCTTCGTTCCCTGCAGCGCTTTTTGGGCTTCGCCAATTATTATCGGAAGTTCATCAGGGACTTTTCCATGCTGGCCAAGCCTCTCACGGATCTGACCAGGAAGGGCAGTAATTCCCAGGTCTGGCCGCTCGAGGCCATCCGAGCTTTTGAGGCCCTAAAGTCCGCCTTTGTGTCGGCTCCGATTCTGTCGCATCCCAACCCTGGGTTGCCCTTTGTCCTCGAGGTGGACGCGTCTGAGACGGGAGTAGGCGCCCTTCTGTCTCAGCGTAGAACACCAGAGGGTCCTCTGCTTCCTTGTGGGTTTTACTCCCGGAAACTGTCTTCCGCGGAGTGCAACTATCAGATTGGTGACAGGGAGTAATTGGCCATCGTGCAGGCCCTTAAAGAATGGAGGCACTTGCTCGAGGGTTCGGTGGTTCCGGTTCTCATCCTGACGGACCACAAGAATCTGACCTACCTTTCTGAGGCCAAGAGATTGACACCACGTCAGGCCAGATGGGCTCTGTTCTTGTCACGTTTTAATTACGTGGTCTCCTACCTACCCGGTTCCAAGAACATCAGGGCGGATGCCTTATCACGGCAGTACTCCGAGCTGTCCAGGGAGGAGTCGATTCCGACTTCGGTCATACCTCCGAATCAGATCCTGGCCGCCATTCGCACCAGCCTGACCTCTCCCCTGGGTGAGCAGATTTTGGCGGCTCAATCTGGTGCTCCCTCTGGGAGACCCAACGGCAGATGTTTTGTGCCTGAGGAGTTGCGCACTCGGTTGTTGCGAACCTACCATAACTCCAAGACCGCGGGGCATCCTGGAAAGAATCAGCTGTCCTGGGCTGTTTCACGTCTGTTCTGGTGGCCTTCCCTACGTTCCGACATCGCCGCATATGTAGCGGCATGCTCCATTTGTGCCCAGAGTAAGTCCCCTCGGCACCTTCCGTTGGGCCTTCTGCAACCCATAGCCACCGGGGAGCGCCCATGGTCACACCTGGGGATGGATTTCATTGTGGACCTCCCTGCATCCCGAGGCCATACGGTCATTCTCATGATTGTGGATCGGTTTTCCAAAATGTGCCACTGTGTTCCTCTCAAGAAGTTACCCTCTGCACAAGAGTTGGCCACGATTTTTGCCAGGGAGGTCTTCCGGTTGCACGGTTTGCCTAAGGAGATTGTGTCGGATCGGGGGAGTCAGTTTGTGTCCAGGTTCTGGCGCGCCTTTTGCTCCCAGTTGGGGATTCATCTCTCCTTCTCCTCGGCCTACCACCCTCAGTCCAATGGGGCCGCAGAACGATCCAATCAGGCCTTGGAGCAATTCCTTCGTTGCTATGTCTCCGATCACCAAGACAATTGGGTTGACCTCCTGCCTTGGGCTGAGTTTGCCAGGAACACGGCGGTGAACTCTTCCTCTGGGACGTCTCCCTTCATGGCCAATTATGGGTTCCAACCTGCCGTGTTACCGGAGGTATTCTCTCCCCAGGATATTCCGGCTGTGGAGGATCACCTTTCCGTCCTACGTGCTTCTTGGGTACAGATCCAGAAGTCCCTTGAGGTCTCTGCGCAGCGCCAGAGACTCCAGGCTGATCGCAGACGAGCGCCTGCTCCTTCCTACCAGGTCGGAGACCGTGTATGGTTGTCCACCCGCAACCTCAACCTTCGAGTGCCCACTCCCAAGCTGGCGCCTCGCTTTGTTGGTCCCTTCCGAGTGCTTCGCAGGGTAAACCCGGTAGCCTATGCCCTTGCGCTTCCTCCTGGCATGCGGATCTCCAACGTGTTTCATGTCTCCCTGTTGAAGCCACTGGTGTGTAATCGTTTCACTTCCTCGGTTCCTCGGCCTCGTCCGGTCCAAGTGGGCAATCGTGAGGAATATGAGGTGAGCAATATCCTGGACTCACGCCTGGTCCGCGGTCGGTTGCAGTTTTTGGTCCATTGGCGTGGTTATGGTCCAGAGGAGCGTTCCTGGGTTCCCTCCGCAGATGTCCATGCTCCTGCCTTGCTCCGAGCCTTCCACGCACGCTTCCCTCAGAAACCGTTTTGTGCTCCGCGGAGGAGGGGCCCTTGAGGGGGAGGTACTGTCATGGTCTTACCTGCTTGCTGCTCTCCTTCGTTTGACATGTGCTGGCGGCCATCTTGGGTTCTGGGTTTCTTGTAGCCTTCCACCCTGCGGCTCCTCCTTCCCCTGGGAGGAGCTGGATGCCTAGCTCATATATATAGGAGGTCTGTGGCTTCAGTTCCTTGCTTGGTCCTCCTGTGTTCACATGCTTCTAGACTGCTGCTGCTTCTGGTTCCTGATCCTGGCTTCGTCTGACTACCCTGCTGGTTCCTGATCCTGGCTTCGTCTGACTACCCTGCTGGTTCCTGATCCTGGCTTCGTCTGACTACCCTGCTGGTTCCTGATCCTGGCTTCGTCTGACTACCCTTCTGGTTCCTGACCTCTGGCTTCGCAAAGACTCTGCTCGGTTTCACCATCCGTTTGGACTTTTGCTTTACAGCTTTATTTTCAATAAAGCCTTCTTATTTTCACTTATCTCTTGTTGTACGTCTGGTTCATGGTTCCGTGACAATGTGTCTTCGGAGAAAGATTGTCTCAGTTCGAATTCCCATCGTTTAATGGGCATAGATTTGACGAAAGTAGCTTTGTCTCCCAACAAGTCATATATGTGTCTTGTAGTGTGTTTTTCAAAGAGAGAAGGGAATTGGTAAAGTCTAATAATGTCATTGTGTACAGATGGGGGGAATTGTATTATGGTTGCAAGGAAATGACGTACTCTTAGGTAGTTGTAAAGTTCCCCTTGTGGCAACGTAAAGGACTGTTTAAGTGATTCAAAAGAGAGGACTGAGTTTGCTTCCATCAGTTGGGAGATATTAATTCCTCTTGCACGCCATTCAGATAGGCTAATGTTAGATATCGCCGTTTCTAGTGTTTGAGTAGTGGCTTGTTGGAATAGAGGTGACTTCGAGTCCCCCTGTGGCCCATGAATTTGGATCCAGAGTCTACCCGCATGATCCACTGTCAACAATTTAGCTTTTGGGAGCCTTTGGTTCCATAGAAGCTGTATTAAGTAATCTTTTAAAGTGCCCTGCTCCAATGACTGGGATTCTATGTGGAACCAGACTTTTGTGCTATCATGGGACCACCATTAGCAGATAAATGAGAGCCCAATTGCTTTATAATAATCTTCAATGTTCGGTAAGCCCATTCCTCCTGCTCTTTTTTTTTTCTTAAAAAACAGCATTTGGGCGACTCTACATTTAGATGAACCCCAAATATAACTACTCAATTGGGCCTGTGCTTTCTTGAAGAATTTGGATGGTACGGCGATGGGAAAAGCTCAGAATATGTAGATAAGTTTGGGGGAGGGTCATCATTTGGAATGATGCAATTCTGCCAACCCATGATATTGTTTTCATTGCAAAATTTGAGAAGTCTTTGTTCATAGTTGAAAGAAGTGGCTCATAGTTCTGTTTATATAATAGAGAACATGGTGATGTAAGCTTGACTCCCAAATAGGGCAGTTCAGATGTTTGCCAATCTAAGTCATATTGGGACTGTAACAGTGTCACTTCATCCCGTGGTATATTAATGGGGAGGGCTTGGGATTTGGAACTATTTATTTTATAGTAGGATAATGATCCAAAGTGGGAAATTATGTCTAAGGCTTGATTTAGAGAGGTAAGGGGTTCTGTTAATGTAAGGATGATATCATCTGCGTAAAGTGTGATCTTGTGGGTTTGTTCCCCTGTCTCGATTCCTGTAAGGTTTGGTGAGTTTCTGATGTGTTGCACTAGGGATTCTAAGGCGAGGATAAATTATAGTGGCGATATGGGGAATCCTTGTCTGGATCCATTGGTTATTCAGAAAGGATCAGAGATCACACCGTCGACCCAGACTCTAGCTGAGGGAAAGGAGTATAGGTTTTCAATGGCATTCATTATGTGTCCCATAAATCCCATCTCTCGAAGGGCAGAGAATGCAAAGGGCAAGTGAAGGCGATCGAATGTCTTTTCTGCATCCAATGTCACTGAAAGCATTGGTAAGCCATGTATTTCAGCATAATTAAACAGATCTATTATTCTTCTAGTATTGTCGGAGGCTTGTGTCCCTGCTACAAACCCAGTCTGGTCCGTCTTAATCAGAGAGGGGAGCAGAGGGGACAGTCTGCTTGCAATGAGCTTGGCAAAGATTTCTATATCAGAATTGAGTAGAGAGATGGGCCTAAAATTTTGAGGTGTGTCCAGGGGTTTACCCGGTTTTGGGAGGGTTACTATTAACACTGTCAACATGTCCGTTGGAAAGGGGGTCCCCTCTAATGCTCGATTGAATATGTCTTGTAAGTGTGGAATTAGTATAGTTTGAAAATGGCAATAATACTCATTAGAGAGCCGATTAGGGCCCGGAGATTTGCCCTTTGGGAGTGAAGAAATCAGTTTCTTGATTTCCAGTTCAGTAAATGGAGCATTTAGAGACTGTAATTGTGCAGGGGTGAGGGTAGGGAGCGTGGCCTGTGCTAGGAAGTCTGCTACCAAGGTTGAATAGTTATGAGGTAAAGAGGTAACGTCTTTGAGGTTGTAGAGTCCCTGGTAGTATATGCAAAATTGTTCTGTGATGTCTCTTGGGTCTATTAGTTTGGCTTTAGTGTTGGGATGTATTATATGGGATATTTTGGATTTTGATTGTTGGGATTTAAGTTGTCTTGCAAGTAGTTGTCCCGCTTTATTACCTTGGGAATAATGTTTAGATTTGAGCCGAAAGAGAGACTTGCTATAATTAAAAAGTAGTATTCCTCTTAGTTTGTCTTGTTCTGTTTTTAGTTCATCAGAACATTGGATTGTGGGGGAGCTTTTGTTAATTTTTTCCAGATGGGCTATTTTTTTCAAGCGTTTGGGTAATTTCTTTTTCTCTAAGTTTTTTCACTTTATGGACCAGTTTAATTAAAGACCCTCTCATTTATGCTTTATGTGCTTGCCAGAGGACATATGTGTCCGAGACAGACCCCTTATTGAACTGGAAATATTCTTTTAGGCCTATACTGTAGTGAGTTCCTCAACATATTTGGAGTTATGGAAAAAAAATGTGTTGTTCCTCCATACAGGAGCTCTTTGGGATTAGTAAGGTTCGTTCAAGGTAATACTAATCGGGGCATGATCGGACCACTGAATGAGTCCGATATCTGTAGAGAAGGTGTGTAGTAGAGTGGTGTGATCAACCATAAACATATCGATACGGGAATATGATAGATGAGGCGGTGAAAAGAAGGTAAAGTCCCTCTCCTGACTTTGTTGGGCTCTCCACACATCAACAAGACCTTCCGAGTGCAGGAATGAAGCTATTCCCGCTTCAGATCTCCGTGTTGGGGATGTAGAGTCCAGGGATGGGTTTAATACGGGGTTAAAATCTCCACAAAGAATAACTTTTCCTTTTTTCAGTTTATTTACATGTCACATTACTTTGTGTAGGAAAGACAGCTGGTGCGTATTGGGCGTGTAGAGGTTAACCAATGTGTATGTAATGTTGTTAATGGAGCATACCAATATGAAGTAACGGCCTCCAGGATCAGCTCTGGTGGTGATAGGGGTATAGGCGACCGTATTCTTAATGGCTATAGGTACCCCCCTGGACTTCTTGCTGAAATGAGAATGCATAATGTTAGGGGAAAGGTGGTGGTGTACTCTCGCCGCGTCACATTGCATTAGATTGGTTTCCTGAATACACAAAACATCAGCATTGGACGCAGATGCTTCTTTCCAGATATAGGACTGCTTTTGAGGGCAATTGAGCCCCTTGGCATTTAATGACATAATTTTAAGCCCCATAGTGGTGGAAAGAAGGCTGCTGTGTAAGTTCCATAGAACCTAAGAAGATGCTATGCTGGCACAAAATATAATCACAGAGCATTGTCTGAACAAGTTATTACCAGAACTTGGGAATGTGAACCAGAAAAAGAAAAGTAGAGAAAGATAAGAAAGATAGCAGATCAGGACGGTACTCAACCATCTATAATGTTGTAGGGCGTAAGTCCCTTTTTGAGGCTGAGAGTGGTAGTTGTAATATGGTATTCTCTAGAGGAGGGCTGGCACCTTATCAGGAAACCCTAGGCTAGTTCCCTAAAGATGTAGTCCGTTGTGCGCTCTTATGCCCAGTGTGAAGTGTTTGAATAGCAAGATGCTTGTAGAAATCTCTTTAATTAAATATCAATATCAGTCCATATTTTTGACCTTCAGTTCACTGCATATCCAGTTGAATTAGAAGGGTCCATCGAGGGGCCACCCTATGATTTCCCAGTGGGTAATGTAATTTGCCAGGCGTGGAGTAACTCCTTTCCATGTTCAAAGGACTTGATGACGTGAACCTGGCCGTTCTTGTGGAGTAATAATTTCAAGGGGTACCCCCATTTATAAGGAAAGCCATGTTCCGGGAGAGCCATTGTGATGGGTTGTAGTAATCTGCGTTGGCGGAGGGTTGCCATTGACAGGTCAGTGAAGAGTTTGACAGATTGATATGGCGATGGAAGTGTTCCTTGTTTCCGGGCCACTGTCATTAATGCTTCTTTTGTATGGAAAAAGTGAATTTGGGCCAGGGTGTCTCGTGGGACACTTGGGCCCAGATGAGGGGGCTTCGGTACCCTGTGGGCTCTATCAATTCTCATATCCGGAGTGGGTATATGTGGTAGGAGTGCTTTTATCAGACCTTTCAGGTATGGTTGTAATTCTTGAGGTGTGATTTCCTCTGGGATGCCCCTAAATTTTACATTATTTCACCTGGAGCGATCTTCCATGTCTGCTATCTTCAATTTAATGACTTCTAGTTCATCTGCCATATCGTTATGGGTGTTTTGGGAGTTAGCAAACTCACCCATTTTAGTTTAAACATGGAGGATTATATCTTCCGCTTCGTGTACTCTGGCAGTGAGTGGGTTAATTAAACCTTCGATATCTGCATGCAGGGAGGATTTTAATGCTAGGAGCATATTCTTTAATGTTTCCTCTAATAGAGGTTTATCTGAGGTGGGGTAGTCTTGAAATGAGTCAGTGGTTGTGATAGCGAACCTAGTGGCGTGAGTGTGTTCACTGATCTCCATTCTAGGTCTCTGCTTCTGAGGGCTGCTGGATGGGGATTCCCGCGGTGCGTTGGTCCGGGCGCCATCATGGATTCTGTGAGCCGCGCTTGTGGGAGATCTGGTGTTGGAGGTAAGGTAGGTGTTGCGATGTCCAGTGGGGTTAATGCACCGGAGAGTGCCTGAGAAGATGGTGATCTCAGTGTTTGTGAGGGAGACATGTCGCATGCAGGCGCTGGTGGAGACATTACACTGTTAGGCTTGGCGCCATCTTTGGTGTTTCCTTTGTCGAAGGAGTTGTCCAGATTACCACTTTTTTGTCTGGGTAACTGCCGTTTGGACTTTCCCATATTGTCAGGGAGAATGTTAGGCATTGATAGGGGCTGAATGGAGCAAACAGACCAGTGCTGAAAGTGTGTTCGTTAGCTTTTAGTCGCCTCGGTGCTGCAGCTCTCCTCTCAAGCGGCCATCTCTCTCAGCGGCCAAGCCACGCCCCCCCAATATTATGAATTTTGATTAATAAATATTTCTATATATTTATGATTAGTCCTATTGATCCATTTTTGTGGAGCTGTGTATCTGTTGAGCAGTGTGTTTCTGCTGAGCCAATGTATGTAATCTTATCATGTGTGTTACTGTCTGCTGAGCCACTGTATGTAATCTTATCATGTGTCTGCTGAGCCAGTGTATGTAATCTTATCATGTGTCTGCTGAGCCAATGTATGTAATCTTATCATGTGTCTGCTGAGCCAATGTATGTAATCTTATCATGTGTGTGACTGTCTGCTGAGCCACTGTATGTAATCTTATCATGTGTCTGCTGAGCCAGTGTATGTAATCTTATCATGTGTCTGCTGAGCCAATGTATGTAATCTTATCATGTGTCTGCTGAGCCAATGTATGTAATCTTATCATGTGTGTGACTGTCTGCTTAGCCACTGTATGTAATCTTATTATGTGTCTGCTGAGCCACAGTTTCTCAGCTTAGGCTACTTTCACATCTGCGTTTTCCTTTCCGGTTTTGAGATCTGGGAGGGATCTCAAAAACAAAGCAAAATTCATCTGTATGAATAATACAACCGGCTTCATCCGTTCAGAACAGATCCGTTGTATTATATGTAAAATTAACATACCGGCACCATTGACTTACATGGTTCTCAGTGTTTAGTTTCCCATGCCGCACACAAAAAACGCTGTTTGGAGCGTGGGCATGGGAATGCAATGCATTCTGGTGCACTCTGTTACGGTCTGTTCAGTTTTGTCCACATTGAAAATGAATGGGGACAAAACTGAAGAGCTTTCCTCCGGGTTTGAGATCTTCTGCCGAATCTCAAAACCAGAAAGAAAATTGCATATGTGAAAGTAGCCTAAGGCAATTTGCAGAAAGGAACAGGCGGCCCATTATAGAAATGCCTATTCTTGTCCACAAAACGGACAAGAATTGAACATGTTCTATTTTTTTTGCGGGGCCACGGAACGGAGCAACAGATGCAGACAGCACAACGGCGTTTTTGTGGCGAAATTGGTCCCATAGGAATGAATGGCGGAATGTTCAAAACTAGAGTGGGAGCTGACAAAAGCTAGAGTGTGAGCTGAAAAATCAGGACATGATTTCTAAACTGCCACCACTCCCTCATTTTCAAGCCCACCTACACAAATCTTATATCAAAACGTTCAGCTATCCCTGCTGAAGTCCTGATAGTTTTCACAATATCACCATTTGTTTGCAACTCACGCCGCCCATTGACATTTATTGAAACTCCACTCTAGCCACCTCAAATTTGAAGGGCAATTTCTAAACTGCAACTGTGCCTTCATTTTTAATATTTCAGAGACATACTATGCATCAAAATGTAGGGGTCTGGGTCTTGTGATTCTCACAATATAAAGCTCTTCGCTGTAGGATTTATAATTTTTAAACTACAACCGTTTGAAGATGGCAACCGCCAGTGAAGTGAGCAAGTTGGAGCATTTTTTTTATTTTTTTATCAAATCTTTATTTAAGATTTTATATGCAGAAAGCACTGGAAAAGACATTGTACATGTGAACAACGTAGAAAACATAAACAACATCCTTGATTTGAGTCGTGAGATGCGTAGCTAAGGGATTAGGCACATACAAAAGACAAGACAATCGCTCGTGACTGTCAGCTCCATATATTATTCTGGCGAACATAGACCATAGAGTGGTGGATTCGACGTCTCATTTCTCTAGAGCTTTTACATTGTAGTTGGACCAAAAGAAAGCCTTACAAGATATAAAGGGATACATATATAAGGTTCGGTGTTGCATTAACAACCCTAACACTACTTTGACGGCCTGTGCCTATGCCGAATGAGCCTTATCTATATGGACAAAACTTTTATACCACTCCAGCCATGGATTCCAAATCAGTAGATGCTTATCATGCGACAGAGATTCCCAACTGGACAGCTCCTCAAGCTGGCATAACTCCTGCACTTTATTAACCCAATCCCCAATTTGCGGCATTTTGCTGGATAACCAGAACATAGGGACTAATAGCTTTGCTGCAGAAACTAGGGAAGCTAGCAGGGAATGTTTTAACATCACAAAGCTAGCGTTAGGTAGATTAAGCAAGACCACTAATGGGGTAAGTGACGAGGAAGAAGGGCAGATCTCTTGGATATGTTTGGAGATCATGTCCCAAAAGGGCGATATCAGTGGGCACGACCACCATATATGAAATGTGCCTATAGCATCTCCGCATCTCCAGCATTGAGATGAATGTGAGGAATCCATGGCTCAGAGTTTTACAGGCGTGTTGTACTACCTAGTGACTATCTTATAAGCGTTTTCCTGAATCCTAATACAACGTGGACAACCATGTGAATGGCACAAGATCCGATCCACTGTTTTACTATCGAAAGAGATATCCATGTCTTTTTCCCATTGTGTAATAAAGAGGGGTTTGGGGAATCAACAGTGTCTAATAATTTATTACATATCATTGAGACCACCCCTTTCTTGCTCTCTTATTGCGTCAAGACTGCATCATACCAAGTAGGGTCAAAGTGCCTAGGGGTACAGTCTATGTATTGGGGGCCTATTTTCAGAAACTGCGAGTAATGCAGGGGTGTCCAAGGTATTTGTGGGAAGCTAGATTGGAGCCATTGAAGTAGAGGGACCCTACGCTGTTTCATGAAGTCCCCTACTGCACCTGTTCCCAATGCCGACCATAGTCCCAAGTCATCTTGGAAATCCTTAACCAATAGGTACGGTAAATAGCATATAGGGGTGAACGGTGACAGACATTGAGTGGGGTAGATGTGCGCTGACAGTTTGGACCACGTGACCAAAACGCCTCAAGATTGTCTAAGCCCTTATTACTTTTAACTGTAATTTTAGGGTCCCATAGCCCTGCTAAACCTCTCGGGCCTAGTAACTTCCTGGCTATTTGGCAGCCTAATTTGCAAACCTTTGGGTTGCTAAGTTCAGAGAGTAATCTTAGCTGAACTGCCCTATAGTAATTAGCTGCGTCTGGAAGTCCAAAGCCACCCTTGAATCTAGGTTTAGATAAAACCTTGTATGCGAGCCTAGGGCTGCTGTTACCCCAAATAAAGGAGGAGAAGAGTCTGCGAATTTGGGCCAGAAAAGATTGAGGGAGGGAAATTGGGAGGGTCTGCAGAGTATATAGGAGTTTGGGTAAAATATAAGTTTTTAGTAAATTTTTTCTGCCCACCCAGGATAGATAAGGAATCTTAATGTCCGCAAGTTGTTGTCTAATACTAGATACCTCTGCACCCCCTATAGCTACGCCCCTGAGTAGAATGTATAATCTCTTCTATCCCCATGCACCGATCTCCAAATGTCACTGAGATGAAGGTCTCTAATACGTGTTTGAACAGACTTGAGAGCTCGAAATGAGACAGCAGATTTCTGTGTTGAAGAATCGAACAGGGGGTTTAAGGTTAGGTTGAGGTCCCCCCCAACTAAAAGGACGCCTGTGGCGAAGGCACTGATCGTATTAAGCATGACCTTTAACCAGCTGGCCGTTTTAACATTCGGAGCGTATATATTGCAAATAGTGACCATCAAGTGCCCTATTTCACCTTTCAAAAGAAGGTACCGTCCTTCAGGGTCTTTCAACTCTGAATGTAATGTAAAGGGGACACCCCGTTTAAATCCAATGCTAACTCCTCTTGCGGATGAGCTATCAGAAAGAGCATGATACCATAGACTAAAAGGGAGTTACTCAGGTTGGGCACACGAGGGCTAGAGAAATGGGTCTCTTGAAGGAGGGCTATATCAACTGTGATTCTTCTAAGGACCTGAAAAATTCGACTGCGTTTCACAGGATTGTTACAACCATGGACGTTAAAGGTGGAAAAACTTAGTGTTAATGGGGCCATTAGTATTGTCTACAGAGCCGCAAGTGAAGGCCATAGCTGACTAACATCAAGAATGTACTCAACAGATTAAACAAAACCATAAAGTAAGCGAACATATCTAATAAGTAAGTTCCAATATAATCGGAATATTGTACTGGGGGGGGGTATGTAAATGCGCATGTCGGTAACATGTGTATCCTGACTAGCCCAGAACCCCACCATCCCAGCCTCGCAATTAACTGTGATAAGGTAGATTGAAGCTACCTCTTGTGACCCACCTATTAGCCGAAAGAGAGAGCCCATACTTGGCAAAAACCAGTAAGTATAGTGCAAAGCAAACAGGAACGACAAGAACACTGTGTACCTAGGAAAAAACGGCTGTTAAGGGTAGCGTATGTACTATAAGGACAAGGTCCTAATAAACTGTCATTAGTAGTAGTAAGATACCGCAAGTACCAGACCCTCAATCTGGCGTGCCTTTGGACAAGGCCTTTTTATTCCTCCCGGATCTCTGGGGTCTAGGTTTCATCCATTCGATACTGCTGGGAGCGGTGGCAAGTCCTCCATGGTTGTGATGGGCATCCACGAAGGTATCTCCAATGGCGACTGTTGCAGTGTATCCCATACTGGTATAAGATCCTCAGGTTCTCGGACGGTTATGCGGCGGTTCCCTGCTGTAATCAGGATCCCGAAAGAGAAGAGCCATCTATAAGGAATCTTGGAGGAGCGGAGGAGGTCAGTGAGCGGTTTCAAAATCCTCTGTTTTTGAAGGGTAGAAGCAGCTAAGTCCTGGTATAACTGGACATTAACCCCTTGTAGCTTCACCTCGCCTCTTTTCCTTGCCGCCTGTAAGATGAGCTCAGTATCTCTATAGCTCAAAATGCCGCAGATTATATCCCTAGGGTTGTCAAGGGATACCGGTTTAGGTCGCAAGGCCCGGTGTACTCTCTCAACTGTGACATGGGCCGCTTGTTCTGGGCCTAGGAGCGTATGAAAGAGAGAATCCATAACCTGAAACAGGTCCTCTTTATCCTCCGCTTCTGGTAAGCCTCGAATCCTAATGTTCCTACGCCTATTCCTGTTCTCCTGGTCCTCCATTTGCAGTAGTAGGGTATTCATTGCTCTGGTGTGAGAGTGCAAGGAGTCCTTCATTGCCGAATTGAAGGTAAGTATAGCGTCCTGGGACTGCTCAAGGGTTTCGACCCGATCACCAATATGGCGGACGTCAGATTTAATGGACACCAGGTCTGCTGCCAGCGGAGCCAAAGCTCTTTGTAGCACTGCCTCCAGAAACTTTCTGGTGAGTACAGATTGCTCACCTCCGTGCTGCAGGCTACAAGCCCCCATGGCCTCATCATCTCTTGATGCCTGGGAGACTGCTGTGCCATCCGGAGCCGCGCCATGCTGTTTCGGCGCCATCTTGGAGGTCCTCGCTGGCATCTGAGAAGCCGGTTTACTAAGGAATTTCTCCATATCCGACCGTGGATTCTGGTCTCCCTTATACCCAGGGACGTCTTGCGGGCACTCGTTCGGTTGAATCTTCATGCTGGTCGCAGGTTAGTGCTAAGAATGAGGCTGAGATAGGGTCTGGTGGCGAGAGCTCTGCTAACAAGCAGCCGCCATCGAGCTCAGTCAGGCCACGCCCCGGAGCAGTTTGTTTTTAACCGCTCTTCTCTGCCCTTGCTGTAGAGTGAGTTGCCATAGGAACCCAGGTGTGTGAGCAGCAAGCAGATTGACAAAAGCTAGAGTGTGAGCTGAAAAATCAGGACATGATTTCTAAACTGCCACCACTCCCTCATTTTCAAGCCCACCTACACAAATCGGCTGCTAATGTTTTTTATAAATGTATGTTTTAATGTAACTGTGAAGCACTTTGGGCAACAACATTGCAATTAAATGTGCTATATAAATAAATAAAAGTTGAAATGCATTTCTCACTCTATCAAGCTTGCAATGTGAACTTTTTAAATTTGATCAATCAATTGGTTAGTGTTTACTGTCTTTACTCACTCTAAACACTCCACACAGTCACTCTGCCCACTCCATAAAGTTACTCTGCCCAGTCCAACCTTTGCACAGTTACTCCAGCCACTCCAAACACACAACAGTTACTCAAGCCACTCACACAATTTCCCCAGAAATTGTAGCTTTTCTAGTTATAATATAACCCTTTTAAGCTGAGGTGGATCAATCGCAGTAGCAGAGGGTGGGACTGTGACAGGGGGCCTAAGGGGGCTACATGGCTGCTCATACAAGCGGGCTGTGGCTGTTCTTTTTAGAAAAGATAATATCCTCCCTACTACTGTTATTTTCATTCCACATGTCCATCTTTTCAGAAGTGTCACCAGCCGCAGAAGAGCACCAGCCAGGCCAGGCCAGCATTCAATTATCAGTTGCCTCCTTGCGTTCACTGTGTCTGTGCAAGAAGCAAGGTAAGGTTTCAGGCTTTCAGTAGACAGTTGGGGTTATTTATTATGGGACTTGTGACTATTTCAGATATAAAAATAGTCTCAAGTCCCCTTTTTGATCGGCCAGCCATGCAACAATATTAAATTTATGAAAACTTTTCATAGTTGGGCAGGACAGGAGCAGAGCAGGGGTATATCTGGGGCAGCGCCGGCCCCGGCCAATTTACAAAGATGGACGTCTAGAAACAGACGTACGTGTTGGCTAAAGACAATGCCAACCTGGGGCTGGTGTAGTTCTTCCGCCAGGCGTACAGCTACCGGAGGATTACTCAAATTTATAAAGAGTTGCACGTCTCATCATAAATTAGACTAATCCTCTGGCAGCGCAAGGGGAAATAAAGACTACTGTGAAAACGCCAGTATCTGTAAATGTGCTCCAGTGGCTGCTGCCTAAGCCACCTGGATGATGATGATGATGATGATGATGATGATGACTTTCACACTGCTACTGTTCACATTGTTTTTTCCAATGGATTTTGTTGCTTATTACACAACAAAATCCACAAGAAATCCATGTCCCATCATTTTGAATAGGAATATTTGTTATTTATATCGCATGGAAACTGAGTTGGGTCTACCACACGCAGATTAGCCTATAGAATGGGGTTAATTCATGTGTGGATCTTCAGTGGTTCAAACTGTAAATCCAGGGCAGAAATCTGAGGGTCTGCCTTGGATTCCTTTCACAAATTCTGCATCAAAATTTTCAATACTACTATTATGTGAACATACTCGTACATTACTATATGATGCATTGGGAATCTTGGTCCAAAGTTTGCTTTGGGGCCCTTGTACTCTAGTTACGCCACTGTAAGCCTATGATTTGTTATTTTTGTGTAGCTAAGCCTTTGATGTGTGATTTTTGTTTAGGTAAGCCTGTGATATGTGCGATCGAGATGGCCAGGGGAGCCTCTGGATAACTTGAAGAGCACATTGTGTAGGGTGGGTAGTGTGTGGATGTGTATTATCTGTATTATGTGATGTGTATTACTCAACCTGTCTATATCAGGGCATCTTGTGTTCTAATCCAATGGGGCGCTGAGTCCCTGGATCTATCAGGTTCTGATCTGTCTTCTGATTTGGTACTGCATTGTTCACCCGGTTCTGACCCATTCCCGTTTGGCTCAATCTCTGTGTTTTTTCGTCTGTGTGTGTCCCTCATGCACTTAGCAGGGTAAGGAACGTCGACCAGTTGCAGACTTGCCACCTAGGGCTTACACTGCAAGTAGGCAGAGAAAGCGGACTGGGTTCCAATTAGGGCTCACTGTCTGCGTGTTCCTGCCCACTTTGCTGACATTCAAGTCCCCTAAAAGAGCAAGGAAAAGGGACAAAGAAAATGTAATGCTACTTCCCCCCCCCCCCCCCCATAAAAAGTACATTAAAAAATATGTATTTTATTTTTTTATAGTTCATAAAAATAAAAACATAATTGGTACTATCACAGTCATTATAAAAAAAGAATGGTGGAACTGCTTTATTTTTTATTTTTTTTGCATTCCCCACCAAAAAAAATTATACAGTATAAATAAAATCAATAGATTATATGTACTCCAAAATAAAAACTTCGACCTGTCCTACAAAAAACAGTCCCTCATAGTTGCATTGATGGGGGAAAAAAAAAATGTCTCTCAGAATACTGCAACATAAAAATGACTTTAAAAAAAAAAAAAAAAAACATTTTCATTATGCAAAAATACAAAAACGTAAAAAATCCCTGAGGCTTGTTTGGTATCTCTGTATTCATATCGACTTTACCACCATGCAAAACACCAGATTTTATAGGGGGGGAAAAAAAAAAAACTAAACTGCAGTGGGGGAGTAGTGGGTCAAAGGAAGTGGAACGTAGTTGGCAGATGTGGGTGGAACACTGCAGGGTGATGGGATGGACCTTAGTGGTATGATGGGGGACCCCAGGCATAACTTTACTTGTAATCATGTCTACATTTAAATCTTTTTTTTCCCTTTTTTACGATTCCTGATTACATTATCTGCATCTATAGCTCTATTCATCCAGATTGGCCATCCCTGATCCAGAGCTTCCTGGTTTATGAATGAAATTCCAGAACTGCAGTAAGGACTGGCAGAGACAAAGGCTAGAAGGAGAAATGGAGCAGGGGTAGGAAGGTTTTCAAAGTCTGTGGAGCATAACCCTAGTGGGCACTGCAACCTGTGAGGGGATAAAAGCAGAATCATGACAAGTCTGTTTATATTTGGTTCATAAAAAGCTAGGTGACAACCATCATGACCACCATTCCCTTAAGCCTCTAGAACTAACTTTCCCAAGTTATTAAATAACAAGAATCTGCCTAAATATACAGAGATAAGAGAATGGGATATATATTGGACTGGAAGACTAGATAGATTTGACTTTTAGGAAAGATGAGTGACAACCTTTGCAGAAGCTAGAATATTGGTAGTCACCCAGCTCTCGTGAAAACAATCTGGGGACTGATATTTACTGTGCCTTGTGTAATGCATTGATTATTAAGTGGCTAGTGCAGGAGGAAGGGTCAGTTAGTGACTTTTGTGCTAGTTGTGTTGGTGCTGCAGAGGGCGTCTTGTGACCTGGCTGCCCAGTGACCTCTGTGCCCTCCTGCTGGACCCAGGAATGTGAGGGTGGGGACTTTTAGAATTACTTCCTTCATCCTTTAAATATCTCCAGCAGCATTGGAAATTTTTACACTAGTGTTTGGGAAGAAAACATTGAAGTTTGTGGACTCTCTGCCTCGCTGCACTGACCCCAGGCTATGGTTATCCAGCACTGATCTCCCAGCATTGACTCTTTACTCTGAACTCCCTGCATTGATCCCCAGGAACTGGTCTCCCAGGACAGAACACCAGGTTGTGGTTTATCACCATTGATCCCCAGGCTCTGGTTTCGTTGAATTGGCTCCTGGGCTTTCAGCATTGACCCAATGCTCTGGTTTCCCTACACTGAGCCCCAGGCTCTTTGCTCCCTGTATTGACCCAAGGCTCTGGCCACCCTATACAGCACTGACTCAAAGCTATGATCTCCATGCATTGACCCTTAAAATCTGGTGTCCTTTCCCTGACCCCAGACTTACTTCTTGCTGGCATGAGGAATTCCTACTGACCCCAAAACTCTCTTCTCAGTACTGGATTTCTATACAGGAAGACTTCTTGACGTCATTGAACCCCAAATCCTTTGCCTGGTACCCAAAAGGTATTTATATTTCAAGCCCAGGTGGGTTTCTTTTCCGACTTAATTATTTGGCTTCAAGGACAGAAGATGACAATTCATTGAGTAGCAGTAATATTTTATAGAACATCTCCTAAAATAAATGCTCTGTAGATATCAGTCCTGTTGCCCTCTACTTCCATTGTTAAAAATCTGCTGTTTTACCTATATCTGTTTCTGGGAAAGCTGGGTGACAAATATAATGGCTGTCATTCCAGGACCATGAGATTGTCAGTCAGCCTCTTCAGGTTGTGAACTGAAAATCTGACGATTAAGCATGAATTAGTGGCATATTGGTTGGAATGCAGTCAAAGTCCAATGAGACTGACTCTGTTGCTTGAGGTACAGAACAATGTCTCACTAATACTTGAGGTACAAAATATGGCACACTGACACTTGTCGTACAGGACAATTACAATGACACACTAACACAGAGTGAAAGTAATGATAGCGAGCAGTGGTGTCCCACTGCAGAGGTAGTAGAGAGCAGCGGTGTCAGGCAGCAGAGGTGCTAGAGAACAGTGGTATGGGTCAGCAGAGGTCATTTTTTTTAGGTCTTTATTTATGGTTTAAAAGATAATTACAAACTTACAATACAGTTGTCAGAACCAGAATCACACATACTGGTGTAGTGCATGTTCAAAAAATATATCTCATAATATTTATCGGTAATGTGAATAGATGTCCATGGATTCTTGGATTTGACTAACAGACACTCACACACACCTACCACAGTGCCACCGGCTCACCTACAACCCCCAACCACCAACCAGGGACCCCATATTTTTCAAATCTCTCCAGCTTCCACCTCCCTAAGAAAGTTAGTCTGTACATCAGCAGAGCCGCTTCTATAATCTGCATCCAATGTTGGACAGAATTTTAGTGGGTTTCCAGTTTAACAGAATGGATTTCCTAACATAGAACATTAGGGGTCGGTATAGCATCCTAGAATATTTGGTCTGAATCAAAATCATTAACCAACCGCAGCACACTGTTCTCTGGGGGGCAGACTGCTGGTAGTCCCAATTTCAGATGTAAGAACCTATGAATCTCTGACCAATATGGGGCAATAACTGGGCAGCTCCAGACCATGTGGATCAGGGTGCCTCTGTCTCCATCACATCTAGTACACTGAGCACTATCCAGTTTGTGCATACGCTCCAGTCTAACTGGAGTTAGGTCAACAGGGGTAATAGAGAGCATTGGTGTCTGACAGCAATGGTAAAAGTCTGGGTATGGGAGAGCAGAGGTAGTAGAGAGCGGTGGTGTGGGTCAGCAGAGGTAGTAGAGAGCAGTGGTGTGGGTCAGCAGAGGTAGTAGAGAGCAGTGGTGTGGGTCAGCAGAGGTAGTAGAGAGCAGTGGTGTGGGTCAGCAGAGGTAGTAGAGAGCATCGTTGTCAAACAGCCATGATAGTACAGAGCATTGGTGTGGGACAGAAAAGAAAAGGTAGTAGAGAACAGTGGTTTGGACAGCAGATGTAGAAGAGAGCAGCGGTGTCAAAAGCAGAAATAGAGAACAGTGGTTTGGGCAGCAGAGGTAGTAGAGAGCAGTGCTGTTAGACAGAAGAGGTAGTAGAGAGCAGTGGTGATAGACTGCAGAGGTAGTAGAGAGCAGTGGTGATAGACAGAAGAGGTAGTAGAGAGCAGTGGTGATAAACTGCAGAGGTAGTAGAGAGCGGTGGTGTGGGTCAGCAGAGGTAGTAGAGAGCGGTGGTGTGGGTCAGCAGAGGTAGTAGAGAGCGGTGGTGTGGGTCAGCAGAGGTAGTAGAGAGCGGTGGTGTGGGTCAGCAGAGGTAGTAAAGAGCAGTGGTGTGGGTCAGCAGAGGTAATACAGAGCATCGTTGTCAAACAGCCATGATAGTACAGAGCATTGGTGTGGGACAGAAAAGAAAAGGTAGTAGAGAACAGTGGTTTGGACAGCAGATGTAGAAGAGAGCAGCGGTGTCAAAAGCAGAAATAGAGAACAGTGGTTTGGGCAGCAGAGGTAGTAGAGAGCAGTGCTGTTAGACAGAAGAGGTAGTAGAGAGCAGTGGTGATAGACTGCAGAGGTAGTAGAGAGCAGTGGTGATAGACAGAAGAGGTAGTAGAGAGCAGTGGTGATAGACTGCAGAGGTAGTAGAGAGCAGTGGTGTGGGTCAGCAGAGGTAGTAGAGAGCGGTGGTGATAGACTGCAGAGGTAGTAGAGAGCAGTGGTGATAGACAGAAGAGGTAGTAGAGAGCAGTGCTGTTAGACAGCAGAGGTAGTAGAGAGCAGTGGTGATAGACAAAAGAGGTAGTAGAGAGCACTGGTGTCAGCAGAAGTAGAGAACAGTGGTGTAGACAGCAGAGGTAATAAAGAGCAGTGGTGTAGATAGCAGAGGTAGTAGAGAACAGTGGTGTGGACAGCAGAGATAGAAGAGAGCAGTGGTGTAGATAGCAGAGATAGTAGAGAGCACTAGTGTCCGACAGCAGAGGTAGTAGAGAACACTGGTGCAGACAGCACAGATAGTAGAGAGCAGTGGTGTCGGATATCAGAGGTAGTACAGAGCTGTGTTGTGGACAGCAGAGGTAGTAGAGAACAGTAGTGTGGACAGCAGAGGTAGTAGAGAACAGTAGTGTGGACAGCAGAGATAGAGAGCTGTGGTGTCAAACAGCAGAGGTAGCAGAGAGCTGTGGTGTAGGGCAGCAGAGGTAATACAGAGTATCGTTGTTGAACAGCAGTGATGGTACAGAGCATTGGTGTGGGACAGAAAAGGTAGTAGAGAGCAGTGGTTTGGACAGCAGATGTAGTAGAGACCAGTGGTGTTAGACAGCAGAGGTAGCAGAGAGCACTGGTGTCAGACAGCAGAGCTAGTAGAGAGCACTGGTGTCAGACAGCAGAGCTAGTAGAGAGCACTGGTGTCAGACAGCAGAGCTAGTAGAGATGACTGGTGTCAGACAGCAGAGCTAGTAGAGAGCACTGGTGTCAGACAGCAGAAGTAGTAGAGAACAGTGGTGCAGAGGAAGTAGAGTTGTGGTGTAGGGCAGCAGAAGTAGTAGAGAGCATCACTGTAGGACAGCAGTCATAGTAAAGAGCATTGGTGTCAGACAGCAGAGGTAGTAGAGAACAATGGTGTAGACAGCAAAAGTACTAGAGAGCCGTGGTGTCTGACAGCAGAAGTAGAGAACAGTGGTTTGGGCAGCAGAGAGAGAGAGTAGTGGTGTCAGATGGCAGAGTTAGTAAAGAACAGTGTTGCTTACAGCAGAAACAGTAAAGAGCTGTGGTGTCAGATAGCAGAGGTAGTAGAGTGCCATGGTGTTGGATAGCATAGATGGTAGAGAGCTGTGGTGTCGGACAGCAGAGGTAGTAGAGAGCTGTGGTGTCAGATAGCAGAGGTAGTAGAGAGCTGTGGTGTCAGATAGCAGAGGTAGTAGAGAGCTGTGGTGTCGGACAGCAGAGTTTGTAGAGAGCCATGGTGTTGGATAGCAGAGGTAGTAGAGAGGTGTGGTGTCAGATAGCAGAGGTAGTAGAGAGCTGTGGTGTCGGACAGCAGAGTTAGTAGAGAGACATGGTGTTAGATAGCAGAGGTAGTAGAGAGCTGTGGTGTCAGATAGCAGAGGTAGTAGAGAGCTGTGGTGTCGGACAGCAGAGTTAGTAGAGACATGGTGTTAGATAGCAGAGGTAGTAGAGAGCTGTGGTGTCAGATAGCAGAGGTAGTAGAGAGCTGTGGTGTCGGACAGCAGAGTTAGTAGAGAGACATGGTGTTGGATAGCAGAGGTAGTAGAGAGCTGTGGTGTCAGATAGCAGAGGTTGTAGAGAGCTGTGGTGTCGGACAGCAGAGTTAGTAGAGAGACATGGTGTTAGATAGCAGAGGTAGTAGAGAGCTGTGGTGTCAGACAGCAGAGGTAGAAGAGAGCTGTGGTGTCAGACAGCAGAGGTAGAAGAGAGCTGTGGTTTTGGTGATGCATACAGTACCTCCCAACTTTTGAAAAGCCCAAAGAGGGACACTATCAGCATACGACTGGACTTTTTGGCCTGTCAGAGGAAACTTATGGCTCTTTGTGTAAAAGATGCAATCACTGGCTGAGACGGGCCATGGCTGCGCAGCATTCCCAGCCTTGTCAAGACAGTAACCAGAAGTGATGTCCATGACGGACCCGTTACTGTCAGAACTGCAGCACTGGAGAATCGGTAAGTTGGTATAACGTCTGCCCCAGTTGCTGGAATACCCTCTTAAATAGCACCAAAATCATCTAATATAGACATTTTAGCAAAAAAAATTTAAGAAATATATAAGTTGAGGTGTAATCTGCAGGTATGAGCTAGACAGATGGTTTCTGGATCAGTTTAGTACATTTATTATTGTATATTTATCACCCAGGTCAAAAAGAGGGACACTTAAAAGTAACAAGGAGGGACAGAGGGACTTGGGTTAAAAAGAGGGACTGTCCCTTCTAAAGAGGGGAGGGGGACATGTGTTGGTCACATACTCCAGAGAGATCAGACACATGCACAGTTATCATAATCTTCTATGTTTTATAGGAACCATGGATAGCAAGGTCCCAGGAGCAGTCGGGAATGGGGAATCTTTTCCAGTGCAGCCTTTGATGGAGAAGGAGCCTCAAGATGAAAGCGGCAAACATATGACAGAAAGGGGTCAATGGAAGAACAAGATGGAGTTTGTGTTGTCAGTGGCCGGAGAGATCATTGGACTGGGCAATGTATGGAGGTTTCCATACCTGTGCTACAAGAATGGAGGAGGTATGTGTAGGGGAAATCTGATGTTATCTTTACCCCCATCCCCCAGAGCTTACAATCCAATAACATGGGGACAGCGCTGAAATGAGCACAAATGGGGCAGGCACATTGGACTGATAATCTGCCCTGGAATTCTTTCTAGCTTATTCCCTCAAGGATTTTGCTGTTACTTACAGTGGATTTGCATTGATTATGAAGCAATTTGTGCGTTCCCTTGTGAAATGAGCAATAATGGTATTAACATAGCATAAAATAATAGAAATAAAGAGCCAGTCCCCCATAAATCATTAAATTCCTATATTACGGAACCTGTCAGGAGGAATTATGGGGGAGCTTTATCATGGGTCGGCATTTTACGCCAGTGTATGAGATCTCCTGCGCTGACGGAAGATGCAAATCATTTATGATGGCTGTCTGTGTGCCAGGGTGAAATCTAGGGCAGCTCTGAGCTCCCATAGATTTCTGTCTTCATTAGCTCCTGAAAATAGGCGCAAGTGAAGATAAATGTGGCGATCATGTCCCCCCCCCCCCCCCCCTTGCCACGCCCTCTTTTTAGAACGTGGCAGGGGCAGCAGAAATGCCACTTGTAACAAAATTTGTCGCAAGTGGTGTTCAAAACGTACAATAGTAGGGACTGTATTCAAAGGATCTATAAGGAGTGATGGAGCTGCTCATTGGAGTCACACTGATCAGTCCTACTCCTGGCTTGATTGATGTCCACCGCACTGCACAAATAAAGCATGAACAGTACACCTTGCTTCACCACGCATGGCCCTAGATGCCACTGGAGGTGGCTTTTGATGATATATCCATCAATCAGGCCAGAAGCTGGACCGGCCAACAGGGGCGGACTGGAGACTTAAAGTGGCCCCGTTTTGTAGTTGGGTCCAAATTGAAGGAAGGCAGGACCAGCAATATCATATTGCGGGACATTTTACTACTCCAACAGAGCCAAATACCACAGTCCATCACAAAATACTGACAGCAGCACAAAATACATCCCCAAAAACTTCCACTGGACGGCCATGAGGAGGGCTCAGGTGGCCCCCTGGGCATCGGCCCGCCGGGAAATTTCCCTGTAAGGTCTATGGCCAATCCGCCCCTCCGGCCAATATGACTTTTCTGAGGAGTAGATCCATCCTATGACTCCCTACAGGTTATATGAACATAGTCAGCACTACTTTCACTGTTTTCAAAGTTATTTTTCTATATATCACCGCCTTGGTTAGAATATAAAAGGACATCATTGTCAGCCTGATACTGTCATGAATTGCAGGTTGGTGGCAATTTGGGGACTTAAATCTTACTGAAAGTTTCCCTTAATTTGGCATTGCAGCTCCTTTTAGTGTGAGAAATGGTGGGGTCCTGGCAACCATGGACTCATAATTGGCTACCCTTTCTGATAGTAAAACCCCTGTATAGAATCAAAATCAGGCCAACCATAAGGTTGTAATGGACTTTGAGTACAGCTCCATGGTCGGCATATGAACAGGTTCATTGTCATCTGTACGCACTGTCAGTGAACTTTGTCACCCCAGGGTCACTGCGCCACATTGTACTTTACACCATGTAATCTCTGTTCCTTACATTAAAGCTTGTGTGACTGTAACTTGATGAATTGGTAACTGTTTAAAGGAACACTAACCTTGTAATTGATTGAACCAGCCGTAGTGCACCTGCTATATATATATATATATATATATATATATATATACACATATATATACAGTTTATATAATAAATATATCATCAAAAGATATTATACCTAGTTATATGCAGGCAATTGTAGAGCTTCCATGTCACAGATAAAACAGACAACTATTTCACAATGAAAATGAGTATGTACAGTATGAGCTTGCTAAGTTGAGATTTAGGCCTCTCAGAGATTGTCCTGTTCCTCCCCCTCTGCTATTGGTCACATTTTTCTCAAGTCGGTTTCTCCTGACAGGTCCAAAGTCTAAGAACAAGGTGATCAACATTGTGGCTGAAACAGGCCGATGAAGCTTAACTTCCATGAATGAAGGAATTCATACTGATCCATAATAATTACTGTAATGGAACAGTCTGGGGTCTAGGGTCTAGCAGCTAGGATCCCTATCAGCCTTGAGGACAACTGCATTCCAGAGACATGAGTCTTGTTAGTGAGGTCTTGCAGCTGGGTTCCACACCGATCTTGAGAACAAGTAGTTGGAGTAGTCTGAAAGCAAAAATCCCAACTAAATCATAAGAAGAAGTAGGCCCTAGGGTTTGTTTTAATAGAGACACAAGTCTGGTGAGGTGTGGCAACTACATGTATGGTCCCCACCAGTCATAAGGGCAAGTGGGCTCTAGGGTTGATTTTTATGGACACATATGTAGTCACCTCACCACTGAAAATAGTGTTGAGAGAGTCAAAGCATACGAACTGGAATTCGATCCGAAGTTTAGGAAAAATTTGATTCTCCGCAAATTTCCTCGCGCTTTGTGGTAATAAATTAATTTTTACTAATATAATGGCTGAAAATAAAATTATATTCACCTCATCCAATTGATCACGGAGAGGCCATCCACTAACCGCTCGGTTCACCGTGCACAGCCAGCGTGATCACAAGGTGACATCACCACGCTCGCCACAGGTTCATTGGCAGGTTTTCTTCAGTCAAGATGGAAGCCAACGGCCTCTCCGCAAACAAGTAAATGAGTTTTTTTTAACCCCTGGATTAACCCGTTGAGCACCTGAATGTGAGTCTCAGATGCCGCATGGAATCTGAGGGGATAAATGATATGGATGGGGGGGGGGGGAGTGGTGTAATCGCCCTTCCTCATCATTGCGCCCGTTCCATACAATAAAAGCAATTCATGACAAAGTAATTTGTAACGAATTGAATTTCTTGACAAAGTTCGGCGAAGCTACCAAATCTAACTAAGATCAATTGGCATTTTGGAACATCTACATATGCAATCTGAAAGATTGTGGGGTGACCTTCCCCCCTCAGTATCAATGCGGCTTTACAGTCACATGCTCTGATTGTGTTTACAAAAATACTTTATGTAGTGACACCCTCATAGTCTCTTGTAACAATAAACAAATTTCAGGAAGACACAGGATAACATTTTTTACAGTTTCAGCCAACCTTCAGTCAAAAATTGATTGCAACAGTTTGTCCCAAAAAGCATCTGCTGGTAACATGGTCGAAGAAGCTGTATATAATTGCCTGCTTATTGCCCACCTTTTTCTGCATGCCAGTCCATGATGAGTGAAATGTTGCCCCAATGCACTTTTCCAAGGGCTAAGAATGTTTCACAGAGGGCAAGGTTGAACATCACATCTTCCACATGTCTTAAAATAAACTACTTATGTCTATCATTAACTTACCAATTTATCTTACTATTTCTATTTTCTATACAGGAGCCTTCTTCATTCCATATCTCATCTTCCTTTTCACCTGTGGAATTCCAGTCTTCTTCCTAGAGACAGCACTGGGGCAATATACCAGTCAGGGAGGGGTCACATCATGGCGTAAGATCTGCCCCATCTTTGAAGGTTAGATTGGATAACTCTTACTCTTCTGAAGTTGAATTATTTGGAGGGCACACAGGTCTTGTATCCAGTTTCCAAAACTCACTGGGCCAGATTTATCATTCCTCTGACAGCTCACTCCACTTTAACATATGGCTAAAGTCAGTTTTAGCCAAGTCAGATTTATGATCGGCCCTTTAAGACTGTAATAAATGTGGTTTGACGGTAGCAGTTTATCCGTCAGTAAGCAGCTTTACAAAAGTCGCACATCTTTACGAAAAAGTCGCACGTTTTTATGAAAAAGTCGCATGTTCTATTAAAAAGTCTCATAAGATAAGCATGGTCCTCACTGGAGTGAAATTGGGACTTTTTTGCGACTTTTTTAAATAGTCCCAATAGTAAATCTGTCTAGAGATTCATTTACATAAGAAGACACGCCCACTTTCAGAAAACTGGCGAGCATAGTGCAGAGCAGAAAAAAGTCGCAAATTTGTGCGCAGTTTTAGCGTTTGGGACTTTTTTGGGACTTTTTCACTCCATTATTCTGACCTGAGCTAATGATAAATCTGGCCCATTATTTTTGCCAAGATTGCTACTTCCAAACTGGTTGTTAAAATCCATAGAGAAGTGATTTTTATTGTGCAATATCAAACTCTTGTGAGGAGGTCAGTTACCTCCCCATAGCCTGACCTTACCACTTGGCTTTCTGGATCCTGCCTACAACATACCCACTGAAGACCCAACAGTTTAATTTGGTTTTGATGTATGAACTGGCAGGACTGGAGAACTTTGTTCTCCCTGATGTCTTAGAGTTGAGCTGTGTAACATAAAATGCTAGGACCTTGAGTTAGACTGGTGGTGGTGGTCAACTTTTTGGACCTCCAAGTTCCAACATTGCAAGCCTTAGGGTAATATATTCTATATGTGCATGAGGGAGGGCAATGTGCATCTAGATCAACATTTATGTAGGTGGGACAGCATTGCCAATGGTCTACTACAACACCAGTTGTCAGTGTTCGCCTATGCTGGCAGAATGTACTCCAAATGTTGTAATGATGGGTTAAAAAGACTATAATGCCTAGTTTTTCACCTTGGGTCTGAGCATCAACTGTGACTGTCTGAAATTGAACTTCTTTCTCTCCAGGCATCGGGTACTCATCTCAAGTCATCGTAATTCTGCTGAACTTCTATTATATTGTAGTCTTGGCATGGGCATTCTTTTATCTCTTTAATTCCTTCACATCTGACCTTCCCTGGGCTTCCTGCAACAATTTATGGAACACAGGTGTGTTACATTAGTTATAATATAGTCCTAATAATACATAGAATCACAAATATACTAGATAATATTATAGAAAGTTTATACATGATGTACGGTAACAGATATTTAGTAGCTTTCAATAGTCACAATATTTCTCGGTAATAATAGCAGATTATATCCCTGTCCACAAGGGGCAGTATTATACTAGTTATATTCTTGTACATAGGGGGTCAGCATTATATAGTAGTAGTACAGTATATTATTATACATAGTGGTCAGCATTATAGTAGTTATATTCTTGTACATATGGAGCAGTATTATATTAGGTGTGGTATATTCTTGTACATAGCAGTTATAATCTTATAAATAGGGGGCAGTATTATAGTAGCTACATTCTTGTACATAGGGGCAGTATTATAGTAGTTATATTCTTGTACATAGGGGGCAGTATTATAGTAGCTACATACTATACATTGTATAGTATATACAGCAGTGTACTGATATGTGATGTATGGGGTATAATGTATGCAGTGTGTATAGATATATAGTATATACAGCAGTGCACTGATATGTAAGGTATGGGGTATAATATATGGTGTGTACAGGTATATAGTATATACAGTAGTGTAATGATATGTGAGGTACGACGTATAATAGATGCAGTGTTTACAGATATATAGTATATGCAACAGTATACAGATATGTTAGGTATGAGGTATATACACTGCTCAAAAAAATAAAGGGAACACTTAAACAACACAATGTAACTCCAAGTCAATCATACTTCTGTGAAATCAAACTGTCCACTTAGGAAGCAACACTGAGTGACAATCAATTTCACATGCTGTTGTGCAAATGGGATAGACAACAGGTGGAAATTATAGGCAATTAGCAAGACACCCCCAATAAAGGAGTGGTTCTGCAGGTGGTGACCACAGACCATTTCTCAGTTCCTATGCTTCCTGGCTTATGTTTTGGTCACTTTTGAATGCTGGCGGTGCTTTCACTCTAGTGGTAGCATGAGACGAAGTCTACAACCCACACAAGTGGCTCAGGTAGTGCAGCTTATCCAGGATGGCACATCAATGCGAGCTGTGGCAAGAAGGTTTGCTGTGTCTGTCAGCGTAGTGTCCAGAGCATGGAGGCGCTACCAGGAGACAGGCCAGTACATCAGGAGACGTGGAGGAGGCCGTAGGAGGGCAACAACCCAGCAGCAGGACCGCTACCTCCGCCTTTGTGCAAGGAGGAACAGGAGGAGCACTGCCAGAGCCCTGCTAAATGACCTCCAGCAGGCCACAAATGTGCATGTGTCTGCTCAAACGGTCAGAAACAGACTCCATGAGGGTGATATGAGGGCCCGACGTCCACAGGTGGGGGTTGTGCTTACAGCCCAACACCGTGCAGGACGTTTTGTATTTGCCAGAGAACACCAAGATTGGCAAATTCGCCACTGGCGCCCTGTGCTCTTCACAGATGAAAGCAGGTTCACACTGAGCACATGTGACAGACGTGACAGAGTCTGGAGACGCCGTGGAGAACATTCTGCTACCTGCAACATCCTCCAGCATGACCGGTTTGGCATTGGGTCAGTAATGGTGTGGGGTGGCATTTCTTTGGAGGGCCGCACAGCCCTCCATGTGCTCGCCAGAGGTAGCCTGACTGCCATTAGGTACCGAGATGAGATCCTCAGACCCCTTGTGAGACCATATGCTGGTGCGGTTGGCCCTGGGTTCCTCCTAATGCAAGACAATGCTAGACCTCATGTGGCTGAAATGTGTCAGCAGTTCCTGCAAGACGAAGGCATTGATGCTATGGACTGGCCCGCCCGTTCCCCAGACCTGAATCCAATTGAGCACATCTGGGACATCATGTCTCGCTCTATCCACCAACGTCACGTTGCACCACAGACTGTCCAGGAGTTGGCAGATGCTTTAGTCCAGGTCTGGGAGGAGATCTCTCAGGAGACAGTCCGCCACCTCATCAGGAGCTTGCACAGGCGTTGTAGGGAGGTCATACAGGCACGTGGAGGCCACACACACTACTGAGCCTCATTTTGACTTGTTTTAAGGACATTACATCAAAGTTGGATCAGTCTGTAGTGTGTTTTTCCACTTTAATTTTGAGTGTGACTCCAAATGCAGTCCTCCATGGGTTGAAAAATTTGATTTCCATTTTTTAATTTTTGTGTGATTTTGTTGTCAGCACATTCAACTATGTAAAGAACAAAGTATTTCAGAAGAATATTTAATTAACTCAGATCTAGGATGTGTTATTTTTGTGTTCCCTTTATTTTTTTGAGCAGTGTAGTATATACAGCAGTGTACTGATATGTGAGGTACAAGGTATAATAGATGCAGTGTGTATAGATATATAGTATATACTACAGTGTACTGGTATGTGATCTACAAGGTACAATAGATGCAGTGTGTACAGGTACAGTGGATATAAAAAGTCTACACACCCCTGCTAAAATGTCAGATTTCTGTGCTGTAAAAAAATGAGACAAAGATAAATCATTTCAGAAATTTTTCCACTTTTAATGTGACCTATAAACTGTACAACTCAATTGAAAAACAAACTGAAATATTTTAGGTAGACGGAAGAAAAAATATAAAAATAAAATAATATGGTTGCATAAGTGTGCACACCCTTAAAGGAAGTCTTTCACCTAATCTGAGCGTTTTAGACCGCTCAGATCAGGTTATAGACTCTTTGACCCTCATTACAATGTTACCTTTGTTTTCTGTGTCCCTCGTCCAGATATTGAAAAAAACACTTTTTAAACGTATGCAAATGAGCTTCTGAAGGTGCCCAGGGGCGGCGTTACTAGGCGATGTGCCCAGAAAAACACACCTCTTTCAGCCCTCTGGTCCGCCCTTCTGTCCTATTATTACCTCCTCCTCTGCCTCCAGCCGGCGGACATCACGAGCGGCAAGAGAAGAAGTCAGGCTGGGAACTGGCCCGCACCTGCGCACTTTTCTTCCCATTATGGGCAAAGGAACAGCTTTTCATATTGCGCATGCCGGCTGGCTGTCTTTAGAGGAGGAGGTAATAATAGGACAGAAGGGTGGGCCAGAGGGCTGAAAGAGGTGTGTTTTTCTTGGCACATCGCCCAGTAACGCCGCCCCAGGGCACCTTCAGAAGCTCATTTGCATACGTTTAAAAAGTGTTTTTTTCATGATCTGGACGAGGGACACATAAAACAAAGGTAACATTGCATGATTATAGCACATTCCAAAATGTTTATCTTCTTCTGGTCTCCCCAAAGCACCATGCTTCACTGTGGGTATGGTGTTCTTTTGGTGATGTGCAGAGTTGTCTTTGCACCAAACATATCTTTTGGAATTATGGCCAAAAAGTTCAACCTTGGTTTTATCAGACCATAACACCTTTTCCCACATGCTTTTGGGAGACTTCAGATGTGTTTTTTGCAAAATGTAGCCTGGCTTGGATGTTTTTCTTCGTAGGAATAGGCTTTCGTCTTGCCACTCTACCCCATAGCCCAGACATATGAAGAATACGGGAGATTGTTGTCACATGTACCACACAGCCAGTACTTGCCAGATATTCCTGCAGTTCCTTTAATGTTACTGTAGGCCTCTTGGTAGCCTCCCAGACCAGTTTTCTTCTCGTCTTTTCATCAAATTTGAGGGACGTCCAGTTCTTGGTAATGTCACTGTTGTGCCATATTTTCTCCACTTGATGACGACTGTCTTCACTGTGTTACATGGTATATCTTATGCCTTGGAAATTCTTTTGTACCCTTCTCCTGACTGATACCTTTTATCAATGAGATCCCTCTGATGCTTTGGAAGCTCTCTGTGGACCATGGCTTTTGCTGTGGGATGCGACTAAGAAAATTTCTGGAAAGACCAACTAGAGCAGCTGAACTTTATTTGGGGTTAATCAGAGCCACTTTAAATGATGGCAGTTGTATGCTGACTCCTATTTAACATGATTTTGAATGTGATTGCTTAATTCTGAACACAGCTACATCCCCAGTTATAAGAGGGTGTGTACACTTATGCAACCACATTATTTTAGTTTTTTTTGTTTTCTTCCCTCCACCTAAAAGATTTCAGTTTGTTTTTCAATTGAGTGGTACAGTTCATAGGGCACATTAAAGGTGGAAAAAGTTCTGAAATGATTTATCGTTGCCTCATTTTTTTTACAGCACAGAAACTTGACATTTTAACAGGGGTGTGTAGACTTTTTATATCCACTGTATATAGTAAATACAGCAGTGTATTGACGTGAGGTATAAATTAAAGCATCTATAATACTGTGTAATATATGCAGTGTGTGTGTATATATATATTGTGGAGTTTCGCTTTGGTCGGCAGGATTAGCGGACTCAGTATTGAGGCAACAACAAGTTCTTTGGATCAAACAGTTCAGAGTTTTATTCACACTTTAGGCAAGTGACAAAACAAGCAGTCATAATCAAACAAAAAGTCACCTTGCGGTGGTGGTATTAATTCAGACCATGCGGCAATTCTGCCTCAAAGACCATAGCAGCACCAACCTGTTTTTACGCCAAACAGGTAGCAAGCCTTCATCCAGACACAAGGCTCCCAGATCCCAACACAGAGACCTCGTTTCTGAGCCCAGCTGCCAATTTAAGGACAGCCAGGTGCTGCCAAAACCCGGACCGGCACTTAAAATCCTGGCTGTAAATCAGCCCAGCAGCACATGCTGGGAGGAAAATACCTGTTTTCCCAGACAAAATCTCTCACTGTGTCACTATATATATATATATCTATATATATATACACACACACATATACAGAGCAGTGTATTGATTTAAGACAGACAAGGTATAATAGGTGCAGTGTGTACAGATATATATGGTCAGTTATACATTATGGTCACTGTGTGTGAGATTCCTGAGGTAATGGTCACTGTAACTGTCTGAAGTATTATGTATGAGTGAGCAATGAATAAAAACAGGGCATAGGTAGGGAGCAAATGAAGAGAAAAGTGGAGGACCTCCTCTTACCACTCCTTTCCAGTCTGTATGGACCAATGCAGAGCTGATAGTGAACTTCTAATACTTGCTGTTAGGGGTTGAAGGACCTGTGATGATGTCATCACATGTCCTGGCAGATGTACCTTTTAAACCTAGGAGCTACACCAGTAGGGTGGCCAGACATCCGGTTTTAGGCCGGACAGTCTGGTTTCCTGGCACCCTGTCCTCCGTCCGGCGCAGGGCCTGGACGGACACAGGGATGTCCACCCCTTCAGTAGCTCACGCTCAGACAGCAGCATTGCGCTGTCTGAGCGTGAGCTGCAGCAACTGACTGAGGCTTCTCTCACCCCCAGTCAGTGACTAGAGCCGCAGACATGTCTCCCTGTGGCTGAGAGGGGGAGAGAAGCACCCCGGCTGCCCCCAGCTCACCTTCCATTCAAGAAGTTCTTCCCTCTCCTCCCCCGTTTCCCCCCCTGCTCGGCGATGGGGGGGCGTGGCTTCACAGTGGCGTGGCCTGTGAGGTCCGGCTCTCTGGGGTGAAGCCAGTGGCCACCCTATATACCAGGGGGGCACGTTTTTTGGTTGAAGGATACATTGCCAGACTGAACCAATGACGAGGGTTGCCACCTTTCCCAACAAAAAGTACCGGCCAAGTTAAGCCACACCCCAAAGGGGTTGTGATTATGAGGGCGTGGCTTAACACTGAGTATTAAGTCGCTATGTCATAATGTGGCTTACAGTATTAATAGAGCCCCCATGTAATATTAATGCCTCTGTTAGTGCCCCTCAGAATTAATAATGCCTCCCATAGCGCCCCCAGAATTAATTATGCCCCCATTAGTGCCCCAAGTAACAGTAGTGCCCCCCAGTAATAGTAATGCCCCCATTAGTGCCCTCCAGTAATAGTAATTCCCTCAGTAGTACCGCCCAGTAATAGTAATGCCCCCATTAGTGCCCCCAGTAATAGTAATGCCCCCATTAGTGCCCCCCAGTAATAGTAATGCCCCCAGTAGTACCGCCCAGTAATAGTAATGCCCCCATTAGTGCCCCCCAGTAATAGTAATGCCCCCAGTATTGTGCCCTGTAATAGTAATGCCCCCATTACTGCCTCCAGTAATAGTAATGCCCCTATTACTGCCTCCAGTAATAGTAATGCCCCCATTAGTGCCCCCAGTAAGTCACTTCAGCACGAAGTTGTGGTATTAATTTGCTTTTGGGGGGGAGAGCATGCCTTTCACTTTTGCACTGATTCACTGTCTGCAATTGCCAGTGCCACTAAAGCAAGCCACTCATCAGTTTAGCATTCTCATACCTAAAAAAAAAAAAAACAGTCTTCCTCCTCCTATGTCCAGAGCAGAGGGCTCAGGGCACGGCGCGCTCCGTTGCGGTCTGCCTCAGTCAGCCTCCTCCTACAGCCTGCTGTGCCGTGTAAGTAACTGCGATCCTCATCCTGTCTAAAAGGAGCAGTGGTCACGCGCAAAGCGGCAATCTTATATAATGCAGATGACTCTTCCCTTGTCCTATTCCGGCGTCAATAATAAAATTACCAGCCATTATCATTGCCGGTACAAAGAATATACTGGCACCGGCAGGCTGAGTAAAATATCGGCCTTGCCAGTGAAATACCGGTCAGGTGGCAACCTTAAAGGGGTTATCCCATGACTTATGTAGAAAATGGAAATCAGAGATCATATAGTGCATGTCAATCTCTTTCTAACAAAGCTAGAACCAGCCCTGTACCTCACATGGATCCAGAGATCTCCCCATTCATTGTTCTGCTAGATCAAGCTGACAGCTAAAGGGTAGTGTCTTTTCTGCTGAAGCTAAGGGGGGCGTGTCTATATTCTTGTACATAGGAGCAGTATTATAGTAGTTATATTCTTGTACATGGGGGGGGCAGTATTATAGTAGTTATATTTTTGTACATAAGAAGCAGTATTATAGTTAAGGATGAGCGAATCGACTTCGGATGAAACATCCGAAGTCGATTCGTATAATACTCCGTACAGTATTAGAATGTATTGGCTCCGATGAGCCAAAGTTATTAGTTCGCGAAGTCTTGCGAGACTTTGCATAATAACTTCATAAATCAATTTCTACTGTAAAAAAACATTTAGGGAGACAGTTTTCTGAGTGTCCTAACATAATATTCAATAACCTTTCTTTACAGTTTTGTCATGTAAAAACTCATTTGCATAAACATGGGCATATGGGAAAGACATGCCGTTTTCAGCTGAAAAACCATTTGCATGGAAAATTCGTGATCTACACTACTCCTGAACAGCTCCATCTATTGGTTTCATAGTCTTATGACAAGAGTAATCGTCTAGTGTAGATCGCAAATTTTCCATTCAAATGTTTTTTCAGCTGAAAAACAAGGCAGATTCTGCTCATTTGCATGTCTTTCCCATACGACCATGTTTAGGCAAATTTGTTTTTACATGACAAAACTGTATAGAAAGGTTATTGAATATTATGTTAGGACAATGAGAAAACTTTTTGTCTCCCTAATGATATTAATCTAGGTGCGCAGGTCCACCCAAGCCATCCAACAGATCTGAAGTAACTTTGAGGCTTACTGGCTCTTAGTCAGATGTCTCAGATTGCACAAGGCTGCCATTGTAAGATATGCTGACTAAGCCTGTCATCTGTCTCATGGATAGATTGATGACTTGCATATACCTGGCTATTGGCATATAGCCTTTGTGTGGTTGTCTATTGTATGCCGTAGATAATAGGAGTCCAAGACGCATCCAGCTATCCTCTTAATGCTGTTTCCAAACCATTTTGATGGGGTTTCCATCAATTTCTAACCTTTTTTTGTGAACCAGACACCCTCTTCTCTTCCGAGCAGAGGGTGCCTGGGGTTCTCCCATTGACTTCCATTGTGCTTGGGTGCTCGATAGAGCACAGGGGCATACCAATGTGTTTCGCCAGAGCACCCGAGCACACAAGTATTTTGGTGCTCGATCAACACTAATTATTGTAGTTATATTCTTATACATAGGGGACCATTTTATAGTAGTTATATTCTTGTACATAGGAGGCAATATTATAGTAGTTATATTCTTGTACATAGGAGCAGTATTATAGTAGTTATATTCTTGTACATAGGAGGCAGTATTATAGTGGTTATATTCTTGTACATGGGAGGAAGTATTATAGTAGTTATATTCTTGTACATAGGAGGCAGTATTATAGTAGTTATATTCTTGTACATAGGAGGAAGTATTATAGTAGTTATATTCTTGTACATAGGAGGCAATATTATAGTAGTTATATTCTTGTACATAGGAGGCAGTATTGTAGTAGTTATATTCTTGTACATAAGAGGCAGCATTATAGTAGTTATATTCTTGTACATGGGAGGAAGTATTATAGTAGTTATATTCTTGTACATAGGAGGCAGTATTATAGTAGTTATATTCTTGTACATAGGAGGAAGTATTATAGTAGTTATATTCTTGTACATAGGAGGCAGTATTATAGTAGTTATATTCTTGTACATAGGAGACAGTATGATTGTAATTACATTTACCTTATATTACTGTACAAAGGGAGCAGTATTAAATTAGCTATATTCTTGTATACTGAATATTTTCTCTTCATCATGCTATCACATTTATTTCCTCAGAGAACTGTATAGATTTTCACAAGAGCAACAACACTCACAACATGACAATAAATGGAACATCCAGCGTCATTGAGTTTTGGGAGTAAGTTGAAGGCTGCTTTCTGACCATCCTGGACACTTGAGGGCCCTTTACACAGGCCGACACCGAAGGCAATTATCAGGAACTAACCATTTGTTCCCAATAGTTACCTGCTTGTTGCAGCAATCACCTTCGCTGTATGGTGTTTAAACAGAAATTATGTTTTAGGTGATATTACCAGCAATGCCTTCAACTAATGAATGAGCATTTGCTTGTTCATTTGGTGATTGGTGACACCTTTACACAGGGTAAGTATCAGGAAGGAATGTTGCAAGGAATAATTCTTCTTGATAATTGCCCCAATCATTGGCCCATGTAAAATGGGCACCTTCAAGGGGTTGTCTTACTTCAGCAAATAGCATTTGTCATCTAGAGAAAGTTAATGCAAGACACTTACTGATGTGTTGTGATTGTACCAGGGGCGTAACGATCGCAGTCGCAGAGGGTGCGACCGGGCCCGGCGGGGGGAGGGGGCCTGCTGCACTCACGTGTAATGGGAGCGCTCTGACGGGGCCCGGCATGAAGTACAGTGAGAATTCCGGGCCCTATCAGAGCGCTCTTCAAACATAAGGGCCGCAGGGGGGAGCGTAGAGGCAAGGAAGGGGGGGTACTCACCCGGTAGTTCTTGTTACTGCCGGGCTGTTCGTTTTCAGATTAAAGCAGGGAGACCTCTCCGCTCCCTGCTTCACTTTTCTTTTGATCTCCGGCGCTCCCCCTGCTGGCCGCACATCGCGCTGCTGGCTGTGAGAGGAGCGCTGAAGGCCCGGGAATCGGCCTCCAGCACAGCCAGCAGCGCACGTCATCAGGGAAGAGGGTAAGTGTGTGTTTTTTTTCCCATAAAGCTGCGGACAGGAGGCAAAATGGGGGCAACAACTAGAGTTAGGGGGCACAAAAGTGGACATCTTTACTGAGGGGGCGGCCTAATCTGGAATAACTACTGTGAGGGGGCACCTAATCTGGAATAACTACTGTGAGGGGACACCTAATCTGGAATAACTACTGTGAGGGGGCACATATCTGGCATAACTACTGTGAGGGGGCACATATATGTCCACAGCCACTGTGAGGGGGCACATATCTGGCATAACTATGGTGAGGGGGCACATACCTGGCATAACCACTGTGAGGGGGCACAAATCTGGCATAACTACTGTGAGGGGGCACAAATCTGGCATAACTACTGTGAGGGGACACATATCTGGCATAACTACTGTGAGGAGGCACATATCTGGCTATAACTACTGTGAGGAGGCACATATCTGGGCATAACTACTGTGAGGAGGCACATATCTGGGCATAACTACTGTGAGGGGGCACATATCTGGGCATAACTACTGTGACAGGAACAAAGTTGGGCATAACTGCTTTGAGGGGCCACAAGGAGGACATAACTATTTTGAAGGGACCACAAGGTGGGCTTAATTACTGTGAGGGGCCACAATGTAGGCATTAGTACTGTGTGGTAGCACTTAGGGGGAAATGTCCTAGATTACCCTGCTATGCATTGGCATAGCTCAGTCTTACAGGACCAGCACAGCGCCCCCTGCTGGGGATTTCACAGGGGCAGTCACCGTCCCTTCCTTATGTGATTATTCTTTTTTTCTCTATCACCTCAGGGACCTTGTTCTGGATCCAGTAGACATTACGCCGACGCCAGCGACACCCTGGATGAGGTAGGACCAGATTTTATTAGGACTGGGTGAGTGTAGCCATGCATTGGGCTTAGGGCTCTTTAACATGAGCGGATCCTGTGAGGGTAATCCGCTGCGTGAAATAGCCAAGCCCCTTCCAGACACAGAGCATTAACATGATTGATAATGCCCCGTGCCTCTCTGTGATCTTTTTATTACAAAATCACAGTGACAACTTTATCTCACCCTGATTTTGTAGTAAATAGATCACAGAGAGGCACGGGGCATTATCAGTCATGTTACTGCTCCGTGTCTCTGCTGTCCGGAACGGGGCTTGGCTCTCCTTCACGCAGCAGATTACCTGCACGGCATCCGTGTGAAAAAGCCCTTAATGTAAAGAAAATCTGCCGCCTCTTTGTAAAAATGGAGGCGGGGCCCGATCCAAAGTTTGCACTGTGGCCCATAACACTCTAGTTACACCACTGGATTGTCCATATTGCCTCCTTTGCTGGCTCGATTAATTTTTCCATCGTATTATACACTGCTCATTTCCAGGGATTACGGCCACTGCTACAACACAGATATGAGGTGCCCGGGACAGGAGCTGCTGCTCATGAGTGCCTATACGCACTTCCACTGTCCCGGCCTCCACGGAGGCCGGTGCTTTTTCCTTTAGTGTGAACTTACATTAGTAAGTGCCTTGCATTAACTTTGTCTACACGATAAATGGCATTTGCAGCAGTGAGACAACCCCTTTTAAAGTATCAGTGAATGTCCTTGTCTAGGACTTTTCCCTCTGATGTATACTGGGTTCACACGTTGCAACATCCTTTCTATGAATATCCAGATTCTGCTCTGGTCATAATTCATGCACAGGATACATTCCTATTCTGTGGGAACTGTAATTGATTCCTTATGGGTTGTTACTAGGGATGAGCGAACTTCATATTTTGAAGTTCGTGTTTGGGGGCTCCAGCATATGCAGGCCATCGACTTCTATTATGACGGAATGTCTCTAAAGGCATTCCGTTATGCATTCTGCCATGAAATTGCGTTATGGTCCGTGGTAACGGAATCCATAATGCAATTCAGCATATACCCCAACCCGAACTCAAACTTCAAAATATGAAGTTCGCTTATCCCTAGTTGTTATCAAACCTTAATAAGTGTTATATTACTTGATTCCACACAAACCAAGTAAATCCCTATCTTCTCTCCAGGAGGCGAGTACTTAGCATATCAGATGGCATTGATCAGATCGGGAGCCTACGTTGGGAGCTTGCTCTGTGTCTCCTGCTGGCCTGGATAATCTGCTACTTCTGTATCTGGAAGGGGGTTAAATCAACTGGAAAGGTGAGTGCATTTTCTTTGAAATAAGCCAAAGTCCACATTTAAGGCTTTCATTATGCAGCCGTTTGACTAAAAGTTGAGCTTTAAAGGGAGTCTGTTACCTACTCTGAGTGGTTTACACCGCTCAGATCGCGTTATAGAACGTTTGCCCCCCCATTAAAATAGTACCTCTCTTGTGTCTGTCCCACGTAGAGATCCTGAAAAAAGTGCTTTATAAAGTTATGCAAATTAGCTGTTGCGAGTGCCCAGGTCCCTCAGCTATGTGCCCAGATAACCGCTTCCCTTGCAGTCCTCTGGCCCGCCCTCCACTCCTACTTCATCCTCCTCCTCTGGCTTAGAGATCTCGCATGAGCGCCGGCCACCGCTGGGCCTGCGTATGCCCACTGCTCTGCCCACTATGGGCAGAGGCACAGATCTTAACAGTGCGCATGTGCAGGCCTGGCGTTGACCAGCGCTCGCGCGAGATCTCCAAGCCAGAGGAGGAGGACGAAGTAGGAAAGGAGTTTACAGCCTTTAAAAGTTTACAGCCATATGGGAAGTAATTTATAGCTAAGTAATTTGTAGTTTTAATTACGTTTCATCCCCCTTATTGCTACTGTGAAATGCTGCAGAATTTCCATCTGTACTCCACAGCCCAAGATCTTCAGCATATGCATCCAACCCTAAAATGAATTACATTTAGATCTATCAAATCACAAAGACGTGTGAACCATGAGCTTGGACACCACCAAGCTCATGTGTAAGTGGAACTCCTCTTTAGATGACCACACATGGCTTGCCATCATAAATCCTAGCCCAGGAGCCCTAGACTTTTTGTACATCCCTTGACTGGACAATTACATTCATATTTATTTTTTAAAAGTGCATATTGTATAGATTGTCCCTCATCTACACCCTAGTGAGGTGCTTGAAAAAGTTGAAGAAATGCTACGCTTAGAGGTTTTCAGGTAATAATTACATTTTATCTAATATCCACAGCCTGCCTCCTGAACAGAAGAATAATACTAACCTGCTCCCCGCTGTTCCAGTCCTCCACGCTGCCTCCACTGTCTCCATCTTCCACAGTGTTTACATCTGGTGGTGCATGGGCTAGGTTACATGCTCCGCTGCAGCCAATAACTGGCTTCAGGGTTAATGTGGCCACCAGCAGCACGTCACCACTGAAACCAGTTAATGGCTGCAGCGGAGCATGTGAACATGGCCATGCATTGCCGGATGTAAACACTGTGGGGACTGGAAGATGGAAACAGTGGAGACAGCGTGGAGGACCGCAGCAGTGGGGAGCAGGTAAGTATCAGTCTTCTTTTTCAGGAGGCAGCCAGAAGGCATTAGATAAAATGTAATTATTACCAGAAAACCCCTTTGTGACTAGAGATGAGCGAATTTTTCAAAAGTTTCATTCGGCGGATTCACCGACTTTTACAAAATAGCGCCCCCCCATCATTGTACCCCTCAGATGCCGCGTTCATACATGATCGCAGCATCTGAGTGTAAAAACAGTGTGAAATTAACATATTTTTTTTTTTTATCAAACTTATCGCCTCCATTTGCTCGGGACGGGCTGGCCACTGCCATCTTGCTTGAAGATCTGGAGTGAAATCTCGCACAGCGTGAGATTCCGTCATCATGTGGCTAGATCTTCAATCAAGATGGTGGCTGGCGGCCCGTCGCGAACAAATGGAGGAGGTAAGAATGATTTTTTTTAGTTTTTTGCACTATTTCAGGTTAAACCGATTAGCTTACACGAAGCACGAGGAAATTCAGCTTTGAAGCAAATCTAATTTATCCTGAAATTCGGATCAACTTCCACTTTGTGGGATTCGATTCGCTCATCTCTATTTGTGACTATCAAATTCGAGTGAGAATTTTTTTTTCTGCAGGTTGTTTACTTTACGGCAACTTTTCCTTACTTGATGCTGATTGTTTTGCTTATCCGAGGGGTCTCATTGCCTGGTGCTCTGCAAGGCATTCAGTTCTACCTGTACCCAGACCTCAGCCGGCTTCAGGATCCGCAGGTGATTAAAGATGAATGTCACTGCATTAGGCAGATATCTTCTACTAAAGCTGCGCATAAATGTGATGATGTTTCACAAGATACATTCGCAAATAATGACTGTTAGCAATAACAATTATTATTACCCCAAGAGTAGTAAAATTTATCGGAAACGTTCAGGTGGAGTTGTCTTTTGTTCAGTAACAATCACTGTTAAAGGGGTTTTCTGGATTCTAGATATTGAAGTGAAGGAAAGCCAAGCTGCAATACACTGCAACGGCTACTACACATTGAATAGAGCTTTCTGCTTCTGCCCCTGTCCACTCAGTTTTTTTTCCAGTGCCAGTCTGCTGAAAATAGCTGATTGGGGAGGGCCCCAGGTGAGGGACTCTCGCTAAACTGATATTAATGACTTATACTGAAGGTAGGTTATCAATTATCTAGAATCTGGAAAAACCCTTTAAGATGAGTATAGTAAGCATAGTAAGCTAACCAAAAAAATAAGATTGTTGTCTCCAAACCTCTGTATCCGCCAATAGTCATGGTCATCATCTCTATGGAAGAGGGAGATAGAGGGCTGACAAACACTTATGACACCACCTATCTCAAGTAAAATTATAGGGATGAATAAATCCATTCTATCAAATATTTGTTTCACCTAATCGACTAACAAAAATCTCATGTCTATAACCAGCGTACTTACTAGCATTAGGGAAGCACACTCATTGATATACATGAAGAGTAGAATGGGTCTCTTGCAAGAGAAAAAAATCTTATCATGGGGTGTCTTGTAGATGCTTGTTCTAAATTTATAATACCCACACCTAATGTAGAGGAGCATCCTGTATTTTGGGTGGAGTTACCCTTTAGGATGTTATGGTCAAGTAACTCCACCTATGGAGGACTGTAGGTCCTTGATTCTCTACTCATGACTGTCATGAGTCTGGAGGACCACGGCCAAATAGCAGAAGTCTGCAGACTGGTTAAATAATTGGCTTGTGTTGCATTCATTTTCAAGTTATGTGATGGCGCAATTTGCAGCATTATGCCTGTGAAGGGGCAAGTTCACAAGGACAATAGTTTTTCCTGCAGTGAACCAGATTGACAGCCGTTGAGCATATCTTGCTGAGCCCAACAGGGTGGCATAGAGTGAAAGCTGTGTGCTGTCAGAATCCTGATATTTACACATATCTGAGCCTGGCAGGGGCCTTCCTTTGGTTGAAAACATTCTTCAGGCCAAGTACAATCCAGAGAACAAGCTGATTGGAGTCAGCGATATGGAAAAATTCTGCAATTTCTTTTTATTAGTTAGAATTTTTTGGTTCTTTGGTTTGTTTTAGCTATGCTCATTTGTGGCAAAAATCGGATTAAAATACAGATGAACGAGATAAGTGTGGCTTCAGTACACCAACTTCTTTTAGCCTCTTCTTTGGTCCTAGTTTATTGGCAAGTGTGCCTTGTGTTGCAAATCAAAGCAATCCGCAGGCAGACTGGGCGCTTGGGTCATACTGCCTGATGACTGTGGTTGTTAGGCAGTGTATCCTTAGCAATCAGCCTGAAAGATAGGAGACAAATGTGCTTAAAACTGTAATGGCACTGTGCAGACACCAGAGAATGCAAACTGCAGCTGCTATGCAATTTCCTATATCAGGCTGCATTGTTAATCAGATTTTTTTCTTTAAAAATGGAAATGCAACCTAAGTAAAACAAAAAGCATAATAATACAAATCTATCAAATCATGTGACAGTCAATCTATTGAATATATTCTGCAGAAGTCAAGATTACTAGGGGTCCAAACCTGGGGCATTTTGTAACTGAACCAGTAGAGCTAGTGTAAAAACCATCCATAGAGACAGACCATGCTGCTTCTGTGGGCTGCACGATATTTGTTTTAAATTAAAAAGGTTTGTCCCATGAAAAATATTCTACATTTTTAAAGCATATAAGTAAACATTCAGTATACTAGCCACTGAGTTATTCAATAAAATCTATCTGTATAGCTGCACCTGATGTTTGTTCTTTTCCTCATGTCTCTGTCCACCTTGCTGAGTTGGTCACACATGCTCAGTTCCATCCTTCACCTGCCTCCAGCACTATCTTCTGTTAGAACCTGTGAAAGTTACAGGACACACCTCCTAAGCAAGGATAAACCCCTGAGCTACTAGCATGAAATACATTTAGCAAAACAATTGGAGCAATGAATGGGGCAGCTCTAGATCCATATGAGGTACAGAGCTGGTTGTAGCTTTGTTACAAAGAGATTGTCACGTACTATATGATGTCTGATTTTCATTTTCTACATTGATTATGGGATTTCCCCTTTAATGTTTGTATGAGAAGTGTTTTAGTAGTGACTAGTGTTGAGCGAACTTGTTTTTTAAGTTCGGCATCTAAAGTTCGGGTTCGAGTTATCGAAGAATCGCATTATGGATTCTAAATTCCGTTATGGTCCGTGGTAGCAGAATCCATAACGGTATTCTTCAATAACCTGAACCCGAACTTTAGACGTCGAACTTTAAACACAAGTTCGCTCAACACTAGAAGTGACCCATCTTCTCCAGTACTCATTGTCCTCCGACTGCTGATCTTCATTCATCAAAAATCTGTCAGCTGGTTTGTTGATTGAACTTTGCATATTAAAAATGAATGATTAATCTATTAAATTTGAATTGTGCCAGCCATGTGCTTGGGCACCACTGATCTCAAAATGAAGGAGCTACTTTATTTTGGGATTAGTGGTGTCCAATCCCATGGCTGACATGAATCGGTTAGGGACATGAGGAGCAGATGTGTCCTTTATCAACTGATCTTATATTTGCCATTCACCAGACTGTGCTCGGCAGGTCTGGATGGACGCTGGAACACAGATCTTTTTCTCCTTTGCCATTTGCTTGGGATGTCTGACAGCATTGGGAAGCTACAATCAATATCACAACAACTGCTATAGGTAATTATTTATAAGATGACATGCTCGCTGGTACTTTAATTTGTAGAGCATTAATAGCATATATAAATATATACACTCACCTAAAGAATTATTAGGAACACCTGTTCTGTTTCTCATTAATGCAATTATCTAGTCAACCAATCACATGGCAGTTGCTTCAATGCATTTAGGGGGGTGGTCCTGGTCAAGACAATCTCCTGAACTCCAAACTGAATGTCAGAATGGGAAAGAAAGGTGATTTAAGCAATTTTGAGCGTGGCATGGTTGTTGGTGCCAGACGGGCCGGTCTGAGTATTTCACAATCTGCTCAGTTACTGGGATTTTCACGCACAACCATTTCTAGGGTTTACAAAGAATGGTGTGAAAAGGGAAAAACATCCAGTATGTGGCAGTCCTGTGGGCAAAAATGCCTTGTGGATGCTAGAGGTCAGAGGAGAATGGGCCGACTGATTCAAGCTGATAGAAGAGCAACGTTGACTGAAATAACCACTCGTTACAACCAAGGTATGCAGCAAAGCATTTGTGAAGCCACAACATGCACAACCTTGAGGCGGATGGGCTACAACAGCAGAAGACCCCACCGGGTACCACTCATCTCCACTACAAATAGGAAAAAGAGGCTACAATTTGCACGAGCTCACCAAAATTGGACTGTTGAAGACTGGAAAAATGTTGCCTGGTCTGATGAGTCTCGATTTCTGTGAGACATTCAAATGGTAGAGTCCGAATTTGGCGTAAACAGAATGAGAACATGTATCCATCCTCTGATGGCTACTTCCAGCAGGATAATGCACCATGTCACAAAGCTCGAATCATTTCAAATTGGTTTCTTGAACATGACAATGAGTTCACTGCACTAAAATGGCCCCCACAGTCACCAGATCTCAGCCCAATAGAGCATCTTTGGGATGTGGTGGAACGGGAGCTTCGTGCCCTGGATGTGCATCCCTCAAATCTCCATCAACTGCAAGATGCTATCCTATCAATATGGGCCAACATTTCTAAAGAATGCTATCAGCACCTTGTTGAATCAATGCCACGTAGAATGAAGTCAAAAGGGGGTCCAACACCGTATTAGTATGGTGTTCCTAATAATTCTTTAGGTGAGTGTATATACAGTATATATTACATACACCTTCATTGTGACATTGTCTACCTGTCCATTTACCTCAAAGCTGTCCCTCATTTACCTCAAAGATGTCCCTTAGATGCTTTATATAAGAAAATGTGAGCACATCTTGTGAGAGTTATTTACTGCAAAAAAATGCATCAACAATTAGTACTCTAAAATCTACTCTACAATATCTAATTCAGTAGGCCGTACATCAAAGCCTTTAGTAAAGTGGGCCTGGTTGGAAACAGCCTTAAAATGAAGTTATAATTAAATATCATTTGGCGGTCTCAGCAGGAACCTACTTCTATTCTGACTTCCTGCCAATACAGCCACATTTGACTAGAGACATACCGTATATAGGTGGTGAAAATCTGTATTGTTCTTATATTCTGGCAGAGATTGCATCGCTTTATGCTTTCTGAATAGCGGCACAAGTTTCGTGGCTGGATTCGCCATCTTTTCCATCTTGGGTTTTATGGCAGAAGAGCAAGGTGTGCCAATATCGGAGGTGGCAGAATCTGGTTAGTAGATTTATGTTTCTTTTTTTATGATAGTATATAGGTAAGTAGTAGTTGAATGTCCCCAGCATGAATACTGCTAGCACTGTTCAGAAATCAATTAGAAATCTGTAATGATAGATGCCATTATTCCATTATTTAGATCATTAAGCCCAAGAATTCAATAGAGCACTGATATTTGTGGCCACTTTCTGATAATTGTCCTGATAATTATATAATGATAAAATGAAGAAACTTTGTAGCAGACCTAAATCAAACCCTGCAGGACCAGGTCAATTTTGGAAATTTTGTATTCGATTTTTCCTTCTCGTCTTCCAAGGGCAATAAACTTTTTTTCTTTTTCCATCAACATCACCATATGAGTTTTTTTGTGGGACAAGTTTTTGGGACATTATTTGTGGGGTGAAAAAAATTTGATTTGGCCATTGATATTTGGGTCATTTGCATATATTAAAACATCATTTTTCTCAGCAATGAGGGACCAACACAGATGCCAGACAGTTCCGCAGGTGCAAAACTGCCGACAGATGCTCTTTAAATTGATTTTTACTTTTAGTTCCCTTAGGGGACTTGAACCTGTAATTATTTTTCCTAATATTTTTCCTAATATTCAAATTAGGCATTTGGTGCAATGAGGGCATCACCATTGCTCTAATTGCACCTGAGCTCTACTCCTTTCTGTGGCCACTCTGCTTTGCCACTGCTTAACACTGTCAATCAGCACAGCAAGGGAGGGGTTGGCCACAGAAAGGAGCAAACCTTGGTGCAACCAGAGCAACGTCAACTTTCTCACTGCCCAAAATGCTCAATTTGCATAGTAGGAAAAGTTATCATAACTTGGGAACAGAGCCTCAAATCAACAAATTAAAAGCAGCTCTTCAATCAGATGAACTACAGTTATGTGTCTATGCAAACAGTTGGATAGGGAGGTCACTGATGAGAGATTCCTTTTAACCATGGCGGATCCTATCAAAGGATGATGTAGCTTCCTTCCACTGTCTAGCTGCTCAGATGCCACTGTTGTTATTGACTGTGGCATCTGAGTTAAACAACTGGGATTGGTTTTCTCTCTGATCCGACATACAGCAGGCAGGTGCCAGTTGTATAATGCAGCTGGAACCCGCTGTGTATGGAGTGGGCTCAGCTCATGATCCCATTCCATACTCCCCTCAAATTTTCTTCCATTTGGCCCCTACATTGTGCTAATGTATATTTAGTAGGTTAGCCAGAAACAGAGGACCTATAGGAGGGAATATGACTGCAGAATAAAACTATACAGAGGTTCATTGTTGTATTTTCAGATTTGTCAGATAGCTGTATTATTTTTACTTTCGAATAAAATAATAACTTTTACAAAGACAGGTGCATTCTGCGGTCTTACTAAACCCTCATACTGATGTAAAATTGAGAGATTACATATCCTACTGTGGTGCGGTGCTCGGCCTCAGACATGTCCTCCACAGTAGGATATGTTGGCTAATCTCTCAATTTTACATCAGTATGAGGGTTTAGTAAGACCGCAGAGTGCATCTGTCTTTGTAAAAGTTATTGTTATTTTGTTTGTTTGTTTATCACATCCACACATTTGCTATCCTGTGTAGGATGTCTATTGCGGTACTTGTGGTCCGCTGCTGGCATCCTCCATTCTATGCATTTTTGCAGGGGATGGCCATTAGCAGTGGACCACAAGTGCAGGATCTACCCCCCTGTATAGATGCGCCACTGCATATGGGGTTGAGCACTTTTTGCTTTTCATTACCACGCCAATTTGTAGTTTATTTTTACTTTTCTAACAGCTTTTAAACACTCATTTAAAAAAGTTGTATTTTGCTAAGTGGTGGGCTATCCTCAGGATAAGCCATAACTTGCTGATTGGTGAGGGTCTGACGCGCCACCCCCGTCCTATCAGCTGTTCGGGTGTATCTTCGTTGCCGGAAGTTGGTGCTGGAATTTACTTCAATGGGCTGGACAACATCTTTAAGCTTAATTCTTATTAAACTGATAAGAATTTTGCTTAAATGTGTGTTGATGAGCTGTCAGGGAACTAGAGATTTGTCTCCTCTGAGCCCTAACAGTCTGCAGATGCAGTAAAACTGAAAGAGGACAAACTGTGTAAATGTTTTAATAAAGACCATATAGGGGTTAACATTTTCTGTGGCTGATCAACCTATGGTAGCGATGTGCAAAATCAATAGCCCTATCCACTCTTCCACTTATTAGTCCAATATCTTCTGGAGGGTCATTGAGTAAAAGGTGTAGAAAAGGTTCTACCTAGAACACATTGGAGAGAGCTTTGCCTCAAGACAATTTGCTAGGGAGATTTATTTAGTAAAGCACTGAGTAAGCCACAACAATTTTACAACTCCATCAATCCCGCAAAATGTGGAGGATAAGTGAAATAAAAGCAATCTTGAATCACAATGAAGATGGGGACACAGTGTTGAATCCAGTACAGAAATAGACAAAGTCAACACAAATGGATGCATTCACTTGAATGATAGCTGAGCTGCATTAACCAAGCAAGCGCACTGCACTTTGAACAGAGCAGACCCCCATGATCTTCTATTGATGAGCTGTGCTGAAGATATGTCATCAATATTGTTTTAAAGGTTTTAGCCCAAAATAAGTGGGATGCTTAATAAACAAAAAAGGCATTCAGAGTTGATCTTTAGTTCCCACTCATTGCAGCTGCCATAAAGCACACACACTGTGCTGCACTGTTTATACAGATAATAAAGAGAGGACGTGTACGTTTCCAATATGGCCGCCAATAAGAAAGTGTTTGCAAATAGTTAATGTACATATTTTTTTTAATTACAGATGGTAATCTAATTAATAAGACTAAAATTAAATACATGAGATTATCAATTTAAGACAAAATATGTGAGTTTTGCTAACACAGTCATAGACAGTGGAATCTGCATTTGAAACCTAGATAAGACTATTTTCCATTATCTCGTTTTCCAGGTCCAGGTTTAGCTTTTATTGCCTACCCCCGAGCTGTTTCTATGATGCCATTCTCTCCACTTTGGGCCTGTTTCTTCTTCATCATGGTCATTCTTCTGGGTCTGGACAGTCAGGTACCCTTGTATAAACTATGAGATATTTGTAGTTGTAAAGGCTATGTACACTCTCATTTTTTATTGCTTCAATTAATCTATGTTTTTCATGGTAACCTACCACAAACAAACCTTCTGTAGTCTGATCTATATTTCCATCCATACCATTCCTTACTTTATGTTAACATACTTTAGGTTAGGTTAGCAAGAAGTAGGGGACAGATGGAAAAGAGTTGATTGCAGGATCAGACTACAGAAGGACACAAAATCTAAAGTCAATGGCTTATAATACTGCACCATGCTAAGGAGCTGCTAATATAACCAGCATGCATGTTATCAGATGTTTCTGGAGGTTCTCAGAATTTAAGATGTGAGATATACAGTATCAGAACACCAATCCAGGTAAGCTAAACTACATTACAGTTGCATGTTTCTTTACCGACAATCTTGGATGGAGATTTCCAGAGATGATCTGTTGGGTGTTGCAGGTAATGCAAACAATTTGTATTCCAAAGCTGGTCATCTTGCACCACTTATCTTGAGACACAGTAGCTAATCCCTAGAGGAAAGGAAAGGAAGAACAAATCTTGTATATTAGATTGCATACCTAAAAACATCAAATAGAGTGAGGATAATTGTAAGCTTTAGTGTCACTTAAATACAGAAGAACACATACATTATATCTACTGTATATAAAGAAGCATGCAAACTATGCAATAGCCTCCTTAGTTATGGTCTATATTGATATGTTTTCCCATTTTTGTCCTTTCTTCAGTTTGTGTGTGTGGAGAGCCTGGTCACCTCTTTGGTGGACATGTATCCCAGGACCTTTCGCAAAAAGAACCGCCGTGAGCTACTTATCCTGGTTGTCTGCATCTTCTCCTTCCTTATTGGTCTTGTCATGTTGACAGAGGTATGGAATGAAGAATGTAGCAATAAAACATGATGGCTTTTAAGTGTATTCCCTTATTCTGGTATTGGTGCATGCTCCTCCTTTCACCTACCAGGACTGGAGCACTTATACTGGTTACTCACCAACGTTGACAATTATTGTAGGCGATAAGGCAGTAAAGTAACCTTGAGGGCTGGTTCATACCGCTTTTGTTTGATACGGTGTCTAAGAAGATTGTAGTGTTGGAATGGTTTATCATGAGCAGGAGATAAGAACATCGAGTGGTGTGGTCTCAATGGGACTGATGAATGGCATCATGGAGCAGCATGAATGTATCATTATTTGAGTCATGAAGATGTGACTCTTGAAGGATGACATTACTTTGCATCAGTATCTTCTAAATAATCCTAACACTTATGTTGTTGTATCCACCCAGGGTGGCATGTATGTGTTTCAGCTATTTGACTATTATGCTGCCAGTGGAATGTGCCTGCTGTTTGTCGCCATCTTTGAGACCCTCTGCATTGGTTGGGTATATGGTAAGTAGTATTACCTTAAGAACATTATTATAGTGGTGCAGCAACCCAGCTATGCCCTCAGGTACCTTCTCCCTGCTTTGTTAGGAAGGATTGGTATAACTTCCTCTTGGGCCAGATTAGTTGGGTATGGGTAGTAGGAGCAGTCTAGATGCTCCACTAGGCTCTGGATTAGACAGTGTACAATGAATTTAAATATACTCTTTTGGTTCTATAGGTGCCGATAACTTCTACGACAATGTGGAACATATGATTGGCTACAGACCCTTGCCCATTATCAAATACTGCTGGTTGTTTATTACTCCTGCGGTGTGCCTGGTGAGATGGTGGTATTATTAATCTGGTGGAAGGTGGTGCAGCTGTAGTATGTTTAGCACAATTTCACCTAAGTTTTTTTTTTTATTCCCCAGGCCACATTTATCTTCTCACTGGTGAAATACACTCCTCTTCAGTATAACAAGCGTTATACTTACCCCTGGTGGGGGGATGCTGTGGGCTGGCTGCTAGCACTGTCGTCTATGATTTGTACCCCACTCTGGATTTGTTACAAAGTTTCGACAATCAAAGGACCTATTGTAGAGGTAAGATGTGGAGGCCTGAAGGTACTGTGATCGTTTATCTCTGTCCGGTAATACATTCTGGTTAGGTAAAGGAAAGATGGTGTCTAATGTTTTTTGTAAAGAGAACCTGTCACCTCTCCTGACATATTTGTTTTAGTTACTAATTGTATTCCCCATCTAATTAACAATGCTGGAGCATCTATTCCTATGACTCTATCTTGTGCCTGTTGGGGAGGGTGTCTCTGCACAGTCTGACACTGGCAGCACTGAATGGATGGTGTCAGATTGTGTAGGGATACACCCCCAACTGGTAACTTCCACCTGTACCTTTTTATCTATAAACTTCTAGCAAAAATAGTAGAAGAATGGCATAAGAACATATGCTCCAGAATTGTTATTACATGGGGAATGCAAGTTGTGACTAAAACAGACATGTCAGGAGAGGTGACCAGTCCTCTTTAAGGTGCGCAGAGTCGGCAAAATAAGACCATTTCGGCGGGGCCAGTTGAGTATCTTATGTATATGTAGGTGTCTCAACATTCCCCTGACAGATGATGTTAGGAGAAAGAAGGATTGGACTTAATTTAAACATGCCTAAACCTTTGTTCTCAAGGCAGATAGGCCACAGTCAAAGGTGTCTGGTAGATGCTTATTCCCCCCTCTCCGTTGAATACACATTCATGCTCTGCTAACTGAGCTTGCATGTGTATGGGGGGTCGGCTGGTGGAGCATTCACCCAAACAACTATGAGAAGTGTATGACTGTCTTTAACCTTAGCATTGATTATCACTAGAGATGAGCGAATCGAAGTTGACGAAGTGAAATTTGATCCGAATTTCGGGAAAAATTGCTGCTGCATGTGTTAGGACATGGAGCAAAGAACTCTGGGAACAAAGGATCACCCACAATCCCATGCATGCAGCCAATCAGCAGCCAGCCAGCCCTGTGATGTCACAGCCCTATAAATAGCCTCAGCCATCTTGTATTCAGCCATTTTCGGTGTACTTAGTGCAGGGAAGACATGACAAGCGCTAGGGAAAGTGGTAGAAAAGACTTTAAAACTTTTTTTGGGCTGAGTAGAAGTTCAGGGAAAGATCATTAGAAGTGTAGGGAAAGGATAGGGAGGAATTATTCCACACTATAAAAGGAGAACAGGGTCCAATAGGGGAGTGTACAGCCTGGGTAATAGGAGCAATTCTATTACACCTTGCTGCACTGACTGGGGATCCAAATTGCCATTATACTGCTGCTTTTAGGTTTGCAACAGATGATATCTCTATAATTCCAGCAAACCTCGCTTGTTATTGGGGTGCAAGTGCTGTGTGATACAGCCATTAACAGGGTGTATTACTAGGAAATATTTCTACGTCTTATTAGCCGTTCAGCGGTGCAGTTATATGTTCTGAAGCCTTTTTTGGGGTGTATTATTGGAAAAATGGGCTTATTTGCCATTCAGCGGTGCAGTTATATCTTCTAAAGCCTTTTTTGTGGTGTATTAGTGAAAAAAGGCTTGTTAGCCGTTGTGCGGGGAAGTGACCAAATTACAGCCTTTTTTTGGGGTGTATTAGTGGAAAAAAAAAGTCTTATTAGCTGTTCAGCGGTGCAGTTATATGTTCTTGGGGTGTATTAGTGAAAAAAAAGTTTTTGGGGTGTATTAATTTCCTTTTTATTTATTTATTTGATCTAACAGTATGTCAGACAGAGAAGTGCCAGGCCCTGCACAGGGGAGGGCAGAGTCCCTAAATGTTTCTGGCGCAGGCACAGGTGACAGCAGAGTAAGGGGGCATGGCAGCAGGGATCACTTCGAGAGGCTAGTGTCATCTAGCGGTCGTGTCTTGACCAGCAACCCAGCGGTGCTTGAATGGTTGACTGGGTCATCCACTTTGTCCAAAGTGACATTAGCTCCACCACCTCAGTCGAAGGTAGCTGTCTGTTCTTCCCATCATCTACTGGTCCTGATGCTCCTGCTCCTCGTCCTCCTACTCCTCTTCACTCATTTCGTCAGCAGTCGATCACCGAAGCGATTGCCAAGAGACAGCAATACGCGTGTGGTCATCCTATGGCACAGAAGCTGAATGTGCTCCTGGCCAAGTTGCTGGTACTGCAGTCCCTCCCTTTCCAAGCGGTGGACCCTGCATCTTTCAGAGAAATGATGGCTTGTGCTGAGCCGAGGTAGAGAGTCCCAAGCCGTAATTTCTTTGCAAAAAAGGCAGTACCAGCCCTGCACAAATATGTAGCTGTAACTACGGTCCGGGACAATACATGTCCTTTACAGCCCACTGGGGGAATGTGGTTCCGGCCCAGCCACACCAGCAACTTGGCAAGATAACGCCGCCTCCCCCTCCACATTCTCACGCCGTTGGTCCTGCGACAATGTCCGCCTCTGCCTCCTCATCCACCATCGCGTCCTTAGCCTCCACTGCAGGGAGAATTCACAGTGCTCCTCCAGCATACCACATGTGCAGGGCATGGCGGTGTCACGCTGTTCTACACCTCGTTTGCCTGGGCAAACAGAGTTACACAGGGGAGGAACTGCTCCATGTCCCTCATCAAGAAATTTAATCCTGGCTTTCTCTGCGACAAATCAAAATCGAAACCATGGTGACCGACAACGGGAAGAACATGGTGTCGGCGCTGCGTCAAGGAGGGCTGAGCCATGCGTCCTGCATGGCGCACGTGTTAAATCTGGTTGTCAAGCGGTTCCTGAAGTCTTCCATCCATCTGCAAGACATCCTAAAAATGGCCAGGAAACTTTGCATGTACTTCAGCCACTCGTACACCGCCAAGCACACCTTCCTTGAGCTGCAGCGGCAGAACGGCGTCCCCCAATGTAGGCTGATATACAACGTTTCCACCAGTTGGAATTCCATCCGCCATATGTTGGACCGACTATATGAACAGAGAAAGGCCATAAACGATTTCTTGATGATCCAAGCGGACAGGAGCACTCCCCTGTGTAACTTCGATGTCAGCCAGTGGCAGCTCATGCATGACACCTGCCGTTTGCTCAGGTCCTTTGAGGATGCCAGGTTTTTTGACAGTCACCAGGACTATGGGATGAACAACGTCATTTCACTGCTTCATATCCTGGAACAGATGCTGGTAAATTTGGCTGGTCAGGCAACTGGATACGTGGCGCCTACATCTCACAGCCACATGAGCCCTGTGGGGGCTGAACTGGAGGAGGAGGAGGACATTGGAGCACAAGCAATGTGTAGCGAAATGGGTGATTTTTCTACACAGGTGCCAGGAGATGAGGAGCAGGAGCAACCAGAGGAGCAAGAGGGAGATGAGTAAGACACGGCAGATGACCCAGGCACACTGTGGCAGTATGTAGTGGAGATCGAGGCAGGGAGTCCCTCTGAGTCACTTGCTCAAATGGCCCGCTGCATGCTCACTTGCTTGGGTAGTGACAGCCGAATTGTCGCCATTCGATGACTTCTGGATTTCCACCTTGTTGGACCCTCGTTACCGGTCTAAAATTGGGGCCTTTTTTACACCTGCTGAGAGAAAGGACAAATTGAACTACTATAGAGACATCCTATGTAGTCAGTTGGCCGCTGCCTATCTGTGCCATCGTCGATCCTCTCGCAGTTCTGACCAGGGGGGCCATCTGCGCTCTCTTTTCACTGCCATGGCTGCTGTGGCGGGGTTGGGGGGTGGGGTTGTAGCAGTACCAGCTCCATCAACAGTGCTGCTGTGCGCCGCTGTTCCCCTGCTTACCGCCGCGGTTCCCGGTGCCGTGCTCAGCGGTGATCTGCTGCCAGTGCTTCCCATTCCCCGTTGCAGTCCTGGGCTCTGTCTGTGTAGGTACTGTTGTTATGGTATCCACTCCACAGGGTCTTCGTGCTATACAGCGCTTCCTTGGATTTGCTAATTTCTATCGTCCGTTCATCCTGAATTTTTAATCTCTTACATCTCCGATCTCCGCTCTTACTAAGAAAGGGGTGAATTCCAGCGCCTGGACTCCTGAGGCGAAGGCTGCCTTCGTACAATTAAAGAGGTCCTTTGCTTCTGCACCTGTTCTGCGTCATCCCGATGTCTCCCGACAATTCTTTTTAGAAGTGTATGCCTCCTCCGTAGGAGCCGCTGCTGTTTTACTACAGAAAGGTTCCAAGGGCAAGAAGTTTACATCTGGATTTTCCTCCAAGCTCTTCTCCCCTGCTGAGAGGAATTATTGGCGTTATCTATTGCAGGGGGCCCAGCATCCGGTGATAATCTTCACCGACCACAAGAACCTTACATATCTGCAGACAGACCAGCGTCTGAACCCTCGCCAAGCCAGATGAGCACTCTTTTTTTCCCATTTTGATTTTGAGCTTCACTTTCGCCGGGCCGAGAAGAACATCAAGGCGGTTGCTCTGCTTCGGTCATTTGACTTCTCCGACCAGCAGGAGGAGCCCCAGTACATTGTAGATCCTGCTCGCTTGATCACAGTGGCTCCTGTCCTGGTGAAAGTCATCCCTCCCGTGAAGAAATTTGTGCCATCTACCAAGAGAAAACTTATTCTAGCTTGGGGGCACAACTCCAAACTGACTGGTCACCCAGGGATATTAGCAATCAGTAAGGTTTTAGCAACAGATCCCGATATGCCCACAGCACAAAAAGACTTTATTTTAAAATCTATCAAATTCATTTTAAATCACAATTACTTTATTTTTAATTAAACCTTTTATATCCAAGTCAAAGGGACCGCTATGGGGCAAAATTCGTGCCATCTTACGCCAACCTCTTTATGGGGTACTTTGAAGAGACTTTTGGCCTACTTTCCCATCCAAACATCAAGTTCTACCGTAGGTATATTGATGATATCATTTTCATCTGGGACAGTAATGTGGAATAACTCCAAACATTCATCCAAAAACTCAACACTAACAATTGGGGTCTAACGTTCAGTCTTGAATACAGACCCAAGGAAGCCATCTTTCTCGATATCAACTTGACTATAACCTTTAATAAAATCACCACCAAAACACATTTTTAAAAGGTTGATGCTAATAGTTATTTGGAATACACAAGTTGCCACCACCAAAAATGGAAAAGAAATATCCTGTACAGCCAAATGAAAAGTAATTGTACGGAGGACAGTGTAGAAGACAACAACTTGAAATCCTTGAACACCGATTCTTAGATAAGGGCTACCCCAAAAAATTGATGAGTAGGAGGAGTCAACTAAAAGTGCCCTTAAAATAAACCAGAAAGAGGCCCTCCAACCAAAATATCTAGATCCCACAAAACAAAACGCTTCAATAAAATTCCAATTCAATTTGACAACCAGATACAACTCAGAACACATGAGGATCCGACAAATATTGAAAAAACACTGGGGCGTACTTCGTAAAGATCCTATCCTAAAGAAAGAGTTACCATAATTTCCCGTCATCACCTACCGGAGAGCACAGACTCTAAAAAATATTATTGCACCTTCCCTCACAAAAAAAATAAGACAAAAAATAAGTAAAAAAAGGGGAACCTACAACCTTTCCTGCCAAAAAAAGAAAAAGACACTCCTACAATAAAAGCGGCACACAAATGTAATAAGAAATGTAAATGCTGTGATATAATCACCCACAACAGAAAAGAGATCAATATTCCCTCTTCCAATGACATATTCTATCTCAAACACAATATGAGCTGTGGGACCAGTAATGTCATCTACCTCTTACAGTGCCCCTGTTATCTGCTATATGTAGGTAGAACCATTCAAACCCTACGTGAGAGATTGAACGAGCATCGCTCCAACATCAAAAGAAATTTTCCCTTGAGACATTTTTCCACCCACCACAACAAAGATCCTTCTCTCCTCCAAGTGACTCCCTTGGATCCCCCAATCCTATCAGTCACTGTGCAGGAAAGAGATGTATTGGATCTTTCATCTTAATACCTTATCTCCCTTTGGGCTGAATTAATCCCTTAAGTACACTAACTACTAACCATCAAGTACCCCACCTTAGTTAGTTCCACCTTCCGCTATATATATATACACTCACCTAAAGAATTATTAGGAACACCATACTAATACGGTGTTGGACCCCCTTTTGCCTTCAGAACTGCCTTAATTCTACGTGGCATTGATTCAACAAGGTGCTGATAGCATTCTTTAGAAATGTTGGCCCATATTGATAGGATAGCATCTTGCAGTTGATGGAGATTTGAGGGATGCACATCCAGGGCACGAAGCTCCCGTTCCACCACATCCCAAAGATGCTCTATTGGGTTGAGATCTGGTGACTGTGGGGGCCATTTTAGTACAGTGATCTCATTGTCATGTTCAAGAAACCAATTTGAAATGATTCGAGCTTTGTGACATGGTGCATTATCCTGCTGGAAGTAGCCATCAGAGGATGGATACATGTTCTCATTCTGTTTACGCCAAATTCGGACTCTACCATTTGAATGTCTCAACAGAAATCGAGACTCATCAGACCAGGCAACATTTTTCCAGTCTTCAACAGTCCAATTTTGGTGAGCTCGTGCAAATTGTAGCCTCTTTTTCCTATTTGTAGTGGAGATGAGTGGTACCCGGTGGGGTCTTCTGCTGTTGTAGCCCATCCGCCTCAAGGTTGTGCGTGTTGTGGCATCACAAATGCTTTGCTGCATACCTCGGTTGTAACGAGTGGTTATTTCAGTCAACGTTGCTCTTCTGAATCAGTCGGCCCATTCTCCTCTGACCTGTAGCATCCACAAGGCATTTTTGCCCACAGGACTGCTGCATACTGGATGTTTTTCCCTTTTCACACCATTCTTTGTAAACCCTAGAAATGGTTGTGCGTGAAAATCCCAGTAACTGAGCAGATTGTGAAATACTCAGACCGGCCCGTCTGGCACCAACAACCATGCCACGCTCAAAATGGCTTAAATCACCTTTCTTTCCCATTCTGACATTCAGTTTGGAGTTCAGAAGATTGTCTTGACCAGGACCACACCCCTAAATGCATTGATCACTGCCATGTGATTGGTTGTCTAGATAATTGCGTTAATGAGAAATAGAACAGGTGTTCCTAATAATTCTTTAGGTGAGTGTATATATTTCATAGCCAGATACATCCCTCTGCATATATATATGATCTGTTTAATTTGTAGTTAGTTCCAATTTTCGATATATCTATATCACAGATAGATCCACCTCCCTATATTCATTAATCGTTCTTATCCAGTTCCAACAACACGTTTTTAGTACTGTACTGTACATATAAACACATCCTTGTATTTATTTTAGGGATCTTTTATTTTACTTAAGGATCTTCATTTAAAACATATTTATGACCCCTTATAGGTACATATAGCAACTATTCCATAGCCCTAAAAAAAACACATGCTTTTAGATTGATATACACCACACCCGATAGATGGATCCTATCATCTTTTCCCCGATGCTACTTCAGTATATTTTTTTATATATATATGTTTATATATATTATTCCAATGGTCCTCCTTACTTAGATTTATTTTTATTGTTATCATATTTTATATAAGATTTTCCTAATTCTAATAATTTTGTACCTACTTTTTATGACCTGATAACCCTGTGATCTTTATGATTATTACTACTCTCGATAACCTGACGATCCTGTATTTCTAATGATGATCTCTATTCACTAAAATCGAATCTGCCCCTGTAATCTTAATGAACTATCATTTTTATATGTAATTTTATTTGCATATTTATATGTATGGAAAATGCAAATGTGATCGCACACTACATCCAGCATTCTGCCCTGCCTCCATGCTGGATGAGACATTGGTGTACATTTTGGCCAAAGCGTAATAAGCCACTCACTGCGTCAAGGTCGTCTCATTTAAGTGGTCCCTAACACTTGTTCCTACCTGTTTATGGGCCATGACAGCCACATAAAGTCCAGGGAATGCAGGTCAGCATGCAAGCCAAGCACACTCTGCTTTTAACCCCGTCCGGTGCCATTACAGCTTTTATCGGATCCAGGGATGCAAGTACCAACATGCATGCTGAGCCCAGCCATTTGGCTCCAGGAGAAGTATATGGTGGGCTCAGCATGCATGTTGGTACTTGCATCCCTGGATCCGATGAAAGCTGTAATGGCACCGGACGGGGTTAAAAGCAGAGTGTGCTTGGCTTGCATGCTGACCTGCATTCCCTGGACTTTATGTGGCTGTCATGGCCCATAAACAGGTAGGAACAAGTGTTAGGGACCACTCAAATGAGACGACCTTGACGCGGTGAGTGGCTTATTACGCTTTGGCCAAAATGTACACCAATGTCTCATCCAGCATGGAGGCAGGGCAGAATGCTGGATGTAGTGTGCGATCACATTTGCATTTTCCGTTTGTATATGTATTTCGCCATAGTGATATGCACCTACATGCGGGTTGTGCGGACTCAACCCCCCATATTTATATGTATGTTTACATTCTTAATTTATATATTATCATCTCCTGCAAGTATCTCCCTCTTATCTATGAATTTTACCTATAAAGAGTGAGCCTTATATACCAAAAAGCTTTTCAAGGTCCCCCGACAACACAATTCCCCCTCTTTACTTTATTTTATTTACCTGGAATCGATTTAGGGCCTTTTACAGATTCTAGAGTACACCCCATTCTTCGTCATCTAGTTTTTATTCTAGCTCCACATTTTTAGTTTTTTTTGCACCCCAGTATCAAGGTATTCCTCTTTCCCCATCGAAAAATGTGACAGGAACATGTGATAAACCATACAACACCCCCCAGCGGTGGCCGCGGACGCTCCCGGCACTTTAAACATCAAACTGGAAGTCCGCGAGCCACTTGCTTTCCACGGACCAGAAGTGCGCTTCAGCTCTCCACTGGAAGTTTGGAGAGCATCTGTGTAACGGATCTCCTGGCACTCCGACCGGGTACAGTTGATGGATGCTCCTAGTGCTTCCCGAGGACTCCAAGCACTCCACTCGACACCGATACCACCACAGGAACAAGGAACAGGAACAGCTCTTACAAGAGCTAGTAGTTATAGCCAGGGGAGTATTGCAAATCTTCAGCGTATAGCAATCCCCAGTGTCGATCAGTTACCCAAACACCAGCCTCAACATGATGAAGGGTAAAACAGGAACTCCCTTTATTGAAGATCAACTCAGTATATATGCAGTTCACGAAGTCTAACAACATAACGCAATCAACCATGAACAACATGCAAACAGACATCTTCACCCCCTCCATAATGAATGAATAGGAAGAGAGGAGACACATGTGATGGGATTATCTCCTGAGTGTATCATAGGGTGATCTACTCATCTAGGAGTCGGCTGCTCCTATAATCAGCTATCTTAATCCCATCACTAACACAATCAGTGGGAGTCTTAGTGCAGAGTTAACCCTTTTTGCGTTGCTGAATCCACACCATGCCTTTTTAATGGGCAATAGTAAATATGTGGCATATAAATTCCACACATAAATCATGGTTCATAGTACCTTGTAACCCCAAAAGGTCTGAGGGGGTCTCCATAGTTCTGGGTCCATAGTCTGTAGGAAGGAGGCTGGCCCTCAGGCTTCTCCAGCAGCCCCAGTGACGGTTCAGTCCGTCACAATCTGCATTCCATTAATGCGTTCCACGACGAGCAGAACCGGAAGTACTCCTCCGTCCCGCTCGTCACTATGAGGATTTGACTCTTTACATCCATCTTAGCATTCCTTACACCCCTATGACCACCAATAATACTAATAAAAAATCATAATTTATATGTTTATTTATTTACCACTCTGGAACGCATACTTCCGGTTTACACATACAGGAAGTGACATTCCTCTCACCCCCTCCCCAGCACATGCCACTATATAAGGCTCACTGGTAAGTTTATATACTGTGATTTTATTATCTGCTCCTGATGAAGGGGGTATCTATTGTCAAACCCCTGAAATGCGTTGAGCCCACCTGTGATTTTCAGAAATGAAAAAGAAAGCACCAGAAGTACTGGATACTGCCGTGTTATTCCCACGATACTACAAACTATCCTGGCGGGGAAGGTTGTGTCTTGAGCTTTATCCCATTGACCTCCTCCTCAGTGAAATAAGTCAGTTTCTCAGATTTTCCTGGATTTTATCTCCACAGAAAGACCTTTTCCTTTTATCTATGCCGGCCTTGATAAGGCCTTGTGCTATATCTACTCATTTATTACATTTATTTATCCTTTCATTTTTTACATTCATTTATTTTATCTATTTATTTATTCATTCATCCTAATAACAATTTTAGTCCCTCCTCCAGGGGTCAAATCCACCTTGGCGCCATTTTGGTGGTTGCCCCCCCCCCCCCCTTCTTTGTCTCCTTTCCACCCAGGGATTTGCAAGACCACAGAACTTTTGTCTCGCCACTACTGGTGGGGCCCATACTGTCTAATGATGTGTGTGATTATGTGTCTGCCTGCACCGTCTGTGCTCAGAATAAAGTCCCCAGGACTAAACCACCCGGGCTGTTGTTACATTTTCCTGTTCCTGATGCCCTGTGGCAACACATTGCCATGGACTTTGTTACAGATCTGCCCTCTTCTGCCAGATGTACAGCTATCTGGATGGTCGTGGACTGGTTCTCCAAGATGGCGCACATTGTTTATTTGGCCTGACTGCCCTGGGCTGCTGAACCTCTAAACTGTTTGTGAGACACACATTCAGCTTGCATGGTCTACCTTGGCATATTGTTTTCGATCGCGGAGTCCAGTTTACCTCTAAGCTCTGGAGATCTCTTTGCTGGCTGCTCGAAATTGAGCTGGACTTCTCTTCTGGTTATCATCCCCAGACCAATGGGCAAGTAGAGCGGGTCAATCAAATATTAGAGAACTACAGTATCTCCGGAATTTTGCTTCAGCCCAACACGACAACTAAGTACAATTGCTAACTTGGGCTGAGTTCTCCTATAATAACCACTCTAGTGACAACACTCTCGTACTCCTCTCCCTGTTCCTACATCTTCTGGGGTACCAGCTGCGGATCTGCTGCCAGTGCTTCCCATTCACCGCTGCAGTCCTGGGCTCTGTATGTGTAGGTACTGTTGTTCTGGAATACGCTCCACAGTTTCCTCTCATCCCTGGCCACAGCATGCTTGCTGCTTGTTCCCTGCCGGCTCGCATCACTTCCTGTTCTTTATAGGTTAGGTCATGTGACCTCGCTGACCAATCCTAGCCCTCCTGCACATATGTAAGTGGCTCAGCCTCCATCCCAGATGACTCAGTGTGAAGGTCCTTGTGTCCTGCTAAGGTTCCTGATATCTGCCTGTGTTCCTGACTCGTACTTGTATTCCTGGACTCTGCTTCCTGTTTGATCCCTGCCTGCTTGCCTTGACTCTCCTGTTGCCGACCCGGATTGCCTGATTTGTACCTGTGCCACCTGCCCTGACCTATTCCCTGTTTGACTTCGCCTCTGCCTCATCCTTTGGTCCTGCACTGTTGCTCCTGGTTACGACTCAGCCTGCTGACAATGCCTGTACCTCTGGTACCTTGCTCAGGTACCACCTGGTTTTCCTGGACCAGCTGCCTCGTGTGCCAATCCTCCTCAAGAGGTAGCGACCTGATGTTCCCCTCATGAAAGTCTATCCCCACCATCAGGGGTACTGTGAAGATCGAGGGGTTCACTTAGACAACTCCCTTAGAGGAGGTAGGACACGTGGCACAGTGGGTTAACACCCGCTCGTTCATGACAAGCATCACCTTGAGTCTAGAGTCGCTGATTAGCAGCTTTCTTCACCCGCCTAGTGAAGAAACTACTCATAAGCAGCAGCAGCAGCTAGACCTGGAGCAGAACCTGAACCAGCAAGTGGTGGCATACTTAGACAGCACCCTGCCACCCCACATTGAAGATCCGTTGGACTACTGGGCAGCCAAACTGGATTTGTGGCCGCAACTGGCCGAGTTTGCCCTGGAAAAGCTGTCCTGCCCGGCCAGTAGTGTGGCATCAGAGCGGGTGTTTAGTGTGGCGGGGGCCATAGATACCCCAAGCAGAACTCACCTGTCCACCCAAAATGTGGAGAGACTGACCTTTGTCAAGATGAATCAGGCGTGAATCAGCCAGGATTTCCACCCACCAATGCCTGATGCATCAGATTACATCATCCATGCTGCCTCACCCAAACCTTGACAAAAGAGACCGGTTTCTTCTGTCTACCTGCCTCAGCTACTATTCTGATGCTGCCACCCGCCTGATGCCACACATCTGATGCCAAGTGTAACTTCTTACACCCACCATCGTTAGCGGGTATTGTTATTGCCACCCACCTCCCCACTCTGTCACCGGGTCACTCTGTGGTCTCCTGATGCTGCTGCCACCTCACCACTCAGGTCTCCTCATGCTGCTGTTGCTAGGTACCACACTATGTCACCTTGCCACTTTGTGGTCTCTTCATGCTGCTGCCAACTCACAACTCTGTCTCTGGGCCACTCTGTGGTCTCCTCATGCTGCTGATACCACCTCCATACTATGTCATCTTGCCAGTCTGTGGCCTCCTCATGCTGCTGCTTCTGCCACCTCCACACTCTGTCATTGTGCCACTCCTCCTGGTCTCCTGCTGCTGCCAAATCACCACTCTGTGGTCTCCTCGTGCTGCTGCCACTTCACCATTCTGTGGTCTCCTCATACTGCTGCCACATCACCACTCTGTGGTCTCCTCATGCTGCTGCAACATCACTACTCTGTGGTCTCCTTATGCTGCTGCTACTTCAACACTATGCCACTGGGCCACTCTATGGTCTCCTCATGCTACTGCCACATAGAAACATAGAATGTGTCGGCAGATAAGAACCATTTGGCCCATCTAGTCTGGCCAATATACTGAATACTATGAATTGCCCTTGTCCCTATCTTATATGAAGGATGGCCTTATGCCTATCCCATGCATGCTTAAACTCCTTCACTGTATTTGCAGCTACCACTTCTGCAGGAAGGCTATTCCATGCATCCACTACTCTCTCAGTAAAGTAATACTTCCTGATATTACTTTTAAACCTTTGCCCCTCTAATTTAAAACTATGTCCTCTTGTAGCAGTTTTTCTTCTTTTAAATATTCTCTCCTCTTTTACCTTGTTGATTCCCTTTATGTATTTAAAAGTTTCTATCATATCCCCTCTGTCTCGTCTTTCTTCAAAGCTATACATGTTAAGGTCCTTTAATGTTTCCTGGTAAGTTTTATCTTGCAATCCATGTACTAGTTTAGTAGCTCTTCTCTGAACTCTCTCCAAAGTATCAATATCCTTCTGGAGATATGGTCTCCAGTACTGCGCACAATACTCCAAATGAGGTTTCACTAGTGCTCTGTAGAGCGCCATGAGCACCTCCCTCTTTCTACTGTTAATGCCTCTCCCTATACCCAAGCATTCTGCTAGCATTTCCTGCTGCTCTATGACATTGTCTGCCTACTTTTAAGTCTTCTGAAATAATGACCCCTAAATCCCTTTCCTTAGATACTGAGGTTAGGACTGTATCACTGATTTTATATTCTGCTCTTGGGTTTTTACGCCCCAGGTGCATTATCTTGCACTTATCAACATTAAATTTTAGTTGCCAGATTTTTGACCATTCCTCTAGTTTTCCTAAATCCCTTTCGATTTGGTGTATCCCTGTTACAAATCTTTGTGTCATCAGCAAAAAGACACACCTTACCATCGAGGCCTTCTGCAATTTCGCTTATAAAGATATTAAACAATATGGGTCCCAGAACAGAACAGGTACCCCACTGGTAACAAGACCTTGGTCTGAATATACTCCATTGACTACAACCCTCTGTTGTCTGTCCCTCAGCCACTGCCTAATCTATTCAACAATATGGGAGTCCAAGCTCAAAGACTGCAATTTGTTGATAAGCCTAGATAAGCGATGTCTACTGCGCCTCCGCCATCTATTATTTTAGTCACCCAATCAAAAAAATCTATAAGATTAGATTGACATGATCTCCCTGAAGTAAACCCATGCTGTTTTTCATCTTTCAATCCATGGGATTTTAGATGGTCCACAATACTCTCCTTAAGTATGGTTTCCATTAATTTCCCCACTATTGATGTCAGGCTTACTGGCCTATAGTTGCCCGATTCCTCCCTACTACCTTTCTTTTGAATGGGCACAACATTTGCTAATTTCCAATCTTTTGGGACGACTACTGTTACCAGTGATTAGTTAAATAAATCTGTTAATGGTTCTGCTAGTTCACCGCTAAGGTCTTTTAATAGCTTTGGGTGTATCCCATCAGGCCCCTGTGACTTATTTGTATTAATTTTAGACAGCTGACTTAGAACCTCTTCCTCTGTAAAGACACATGCATCAAAAGATTAATTAGTCTTTTCCTTCATTTTCCTTTGTAAAAACTGAACAGAAGTATTCATTGAGGCAGTCAGCTAGTTCTTTATCTTCTTCCATATACCTTCCTTCTTTTGTTTTTAATTTGGTAATTCCTTGTTTTAGTTTCCTTTTTTAATTTATGTATCTGAAGAATGTCTTATCACCTTTTTTCACTGGCTGAGCTAATTTCTCTTCTGCCTGTGCTTTAGAAGCTGTTATAACTTGCTTGGCCTCTCTCTGCCTAATCTTATAAATTTCCCTGTCATCCTGTTTTTTTTTTTTTTTTTTATAATTACTAAATGCTATCTTTTTGTTTTTAATGATTTTGGCCACTTCTGCTGAGTACCATAGTGGTCTCTTCCTTTTTTTGCTTTTACTGACAAGCCTAATGCAATTATCTTTTGCCTTCATTAGTGCCACATTTAAGTAGTCCCATTTCTCCTGGACTCCATTTTTTATTTTTTTTTTATTAAATTATATTTTGTTTTACAGAGGATAGAAATCTACAGTCTTCCATTTCGATATCACAGAACAATAATACATCGTCTCATCCTATACTAAATTTCCCTCTTATTTTTTTAACCCCCCCTTCCCTCCCTCCAACCCCCTTTTTTCCGCGGAGCTACTGTCATTACGCCTAGTGTTATCATTTCCAATTGCCCCATATCCGCAACCAAGCTGCCTTTTTCACTGCTGTTTGGGCGAGAATGTGTTCATATTGCTTAACCCTATTCATCCGCTCCATCCACTCCTGAAAATTAGGATATTCCGTAGTGCCCCAATATTTAACAATTATTATTTTGCCCAGGGCGATGCCCCGGAGCCAAAGTATCTGCTCAATTTTATTTTTATCTGTCTCTGGAAGAGAGCCCAGGATAACATAACTAATGCATGCTTTATATTTCATAGGGGAGCTATCCCGCAATTTCCGGAATATTTTGATCCAATAATCCTTTATCCCTGGGCATTCCCACAGCAGATGTTTATAGTCTCCTTTGTCTTTACTACATTTATAACAGTTCTGTTTCCTGTCATTGTAAATAGTATGCAAGAATGCTGGTGTGTAATAGAGACGGTGTATGATTTTCAAAAGAATCCATGCATGGGCGAGGGAAACCGTCGATCTTTTAATGTTTCTGTAAACGGTGTTCCACGGAATAGGTTCCCCATTTTGCAGGTGCTTTTCCCATTTAGCCTCACCTCTGAATGTGATCATTTTAGTGTATTCATATTTTAGCTTTGCATAGATGTGTGATATAAAGGACAGATTAAGCCTTTAAATGAAATCCTACCAGACACCACACTAGGATTTATTGATAAATTCTGATATGAACAATTACGACACGCTATACACTACACGGAGAATAAGAATTACTTAAATATTGTACGGAACACTTTTTTAGATTTTTGTCAAGATATGACTTTCAACACTTCTATATCACATATCATATATCACTCATTATATCATATCTATATCAGTTTTTCTAAAATCTAAAACTTTTTTTTGTGTGGTGTGACTCAGTCACTGTACTTATAGTAAACCACACTGACTGGTGATCACTAGATCCCAAGCTTTCTCCTACAGTAATATCAGATACCAAATTCCCATTTGTGAATACTAAATCTAAAATGGCCTCCTTCCGGGTTGGCTCCTCAACTACTTGCTGTAGAGATAATCCCAGTAGGGAATTTAGAATATCTGTGCTCCTGGCAGAACTAGCTATTTTGGTTTTCCAGTTTACATCAGGAAGATTAAAGTCTCCCATAATGATAACTTTCCCTTTCAATGTGATTTTAGCTATTTCCTCAACTAGTAGATCATCTAATTCTTTGACTTGGCCATGTGGTCTATATATCACACCTACACAAGTTACCTTATGATTATCAAGCTGCAACGTAACCCAAACTGACTCTAAATTGGTCTCGTTAACTTGTATTAAATTAGATTTTATGCTATCTTTCACATACAGGGCCACCCCTCCCCCTTTCTTGCCTTCCCTGTCTTTCCTATATAGAGAGAACCCTGGTATTGTTATATCCCAGTCATTACTCCCATTGAACCATGTCTCAGTCACAGCCACTAAATCTATATTCTCAAATGCTATTATAGACTCAAGTTCATTGATCTTATTCCCTAAACTGCGAGCATTTGTAAACAAGACTCTGAGCTTCTCATTTCTTAACCTATGTGCTAATGGCATCTTCTGGTATTGTGTCGGGGGGCAGTCGGACTGCTGGATTATCACTCTTTTGCCCTCCTTTCCTAGTTTAAATGCTCCTTAGCAAATACTTTGAACTGTTCACTGAGGACATTCGTTCCCTTGAGAGAAAGATGCAAACCATCTTTCTTGTACAGTTCTTTTCCATTCCAACGAGAGCTAACATGAGACACAAAGCCAAACCCTTGGTTCAGAGACCATTCACTAAGCCATACATTGAATTCCTTAATGCACATCTGCCTGTCATGCTGAAGGTTATGCACAGGCGAAACTGCAGAGAATGAAACAGTCGATGCAACCTCCCGTATATCATCACCAAGTATGTGAAAAGCTTCCTTCACCTTTGAAACCTCATTGCAAGCCAGATCATTTGTCCCAAGATGGACAATAACATCCGCCTCCCTTTCCTGCTTTGCTTGCCTAACAATATTAAGGATACGTCGTCTGTCCCTGCTAGCACTAGCACCAGGGAGACATCTCACAAAACCATTTTCCTCAAACTTCACACCTCTTATGATAGAATTGCCCACCAACAGCTGCTTACTATCAGTCCTAACCTTACTCTTTTTGTCTTTGGCTGCAGTCTTTCATACTTTAGGCATAGGAGATGATTGTTCCTCACCCAATGTGCCTGAGCCATCCTCCATGTTGCTCCTGCGCTCTGAAAGTGCTGCAAATGAACTATGGAGAGCCACAGATTGTGGGACATGTCTTCTATCAACAACTCTAAGTCTATCAGAACCTGCAATAACCCATCTTCCATTTATTGGGGGCCTCTGTGGCAGTGGCATTGCAACGTTCCCAGCCTGAGTTTGTTTAAGAGTTAATTTACAAATCTCAGATTTCAAAAATGCAATTTCTTGCTGCATTATGGAGAGCTGTCTACAGATCAGACAGCATCCAAACCTCCGAAGAGTGGAACCTGAAATAAAAGCACAACAATTCCTGCACAGAACCAGGTCTGCCATTTTAAAGAAGGGAAAGATTTTAAACAAACAAATCTTACTTTTTTAGATTGTATCCACCTCCAGATTACCTCCTGAGTATCTCCTGAATATCTCAAATGCACTTAGAAATGCTGCACTTTGAGAATAATGCAAGCTACTATGTCGCTGGGCCACTCTGTGGTCTCCTCATGCTGCTGATACCTCAACACTATGTAACTGGGCCACTCTGTGGTCTCCTCATGCTGCTGCCACCTCACCACTATGTCACTGGGCCACTCTGTGGTCTCCTCATGCTGCTGCTACCTCAACACTATGTCACTGGGCCACTCTGTGGTCTCCTCATGCTGCTGCCACCTCACCACTATGTCACTGGGCCACTCTGTGGTCTCTTCATTCTGCTTCCACCTCACCACTATGTCATTGGGCAACTCTGTGGACTCAAGCTGTTCCCCCTCCCCACTCCATGACTGGACCACTATTTTGCCTTTTTGGCCTGGTTGACATCATCATTTATTTGACCCTTCTTCTGATCTGTCGGAAGGAAGGAAAAATGAGATGCAAAATGGATCCTGTCTATGTAGCAGCTGTAAGGCCTGTATGTTCCCATTAGAATTGGCTTATGATTTGGTATCCAGAAGATTTAAGAGACTGGCTGCACGTGATGCGATCTGACAGCCTCTTTGGTTTTACTTGTTTCTGTGTTTTTGCTGGGTATGACCACACCTCTTGTCTCAGGTGTAGCTTAAGTGGTCATTCAAACTCCTCTATTTAATCTGGTCTCACCCACCATGCTATGCAGTTGATAGCTCCTTTTTGGTTGCGGAAGTGATGGTGTTGGTTCTCCTCTGAGTTCCTGCTCGTCTGTGTACTTCGGAGTTAAGTGTCTTTTCCTTATTTCTTGTTTGTGGTATTTCCCTATCTCTGGGTATTAGGCCTGAGGGAGTCTCCTGGTACTTCAGCTGGGAAGGAACAGGACGTCTTTGTCCTGACACTATTTCTAGGGCCTTTTAGAGTCAGATAGGGCTCTACTTTCCTGCGTATGAACATTCCTACCATCGAGGTCTGTTCATACTGATAGTAATCAGGGCTCGGTTTAGGGATTCACTAGGTGGTGACCTTTCCCCTTTCCCTAGTTTCCAGGCATAGTACCTTTTCCCTTCTCTCTTGTGTTCGGTGTGGAGTTTACTACCCACACCGCGCCGTGACAGCAGGAGTGGGTACAAAACACAGAAGACATGCAAATATACCATTCACGTGTCATCTCTGTTTTGGATCCACTTCTGTTTTTTTTTTGGGCTTTAGCAATACTGATGGATTATTAACCAAATGTTGACCGAGTGAAGGCGGATGCTCAACAGACAGGATCCGTTTTTTGGGGTTATTGTTCTGATGGATCAGAGGAAGGGCAAAATAATCAGTGACGTCAACACAAACTTACTGCTGATACCCTCTCCACTCTTTTGGGGGCTCTACTTGTATAATATAACAGGTTCTGTAGACATTTATGTGAGATCAGCTGACGACGGTGTAGAAGGAGTGCGTTTCTTCTTGACGCTAACATTTACCTGTAAGGCTGAGTTCACACTTGAGTTATTTGGTCTGTTTTGGCCCCATAAATAAGGGCAATGTGCAGTGATTCTAAGAGCGACGCCTGTCATCTGCATGTCATACTGACTCACAGTATAGTTTCACTACAACAGCAGACTCCCTATGTTTGTTACTGCAAGGCGCAGTGTTCTACACCACTATACAGTATCTCTGCAGCCAGGAAATAGCTGTTTTTAATGCGATTCGCCACAAATAAATTCGGATCGAATCGAATCTTTTCGGAAAAATTCGGCAAACCGGCCGAATCAAATTTTTGAGAAATTCACTCATCTCTAATCTTTCAGGCCAGGCACAGTACTGCACACTGAGCAATGATACAGAATATTAGGCATTGCAACGTGGCAGCGCTGCAGTCAAGTACCCGTGGCTGTACATGGTCTAAAGCAGTAAGGGGTTAATGTCAGTATCCTTGATGGTGTAGGGAGGCATCTTTTCATACCTGGTGCCTAGTCCACCTTCCTAAGCTCCAGAAGTGTCTTACAGGATATGAAGGATTTGTACTAATCATAGCATCCTGTTGTTTCCCTGCATGGATGACAGATATCAGAGCAGGGAGGACAAGAGGACCAGGGCTTGCTCTGTGCTTGGGAAAGTGAGTTAGTTAACCACTTCAGCCCCCCTAGCTTAAACACCCTTAATGACCAGACCACTTTTTTTACACTTCTGCACTACACTACTTTCACCATTTATTGCTCGGTCATGCAACTTACCACCCAAATGAATTTTACCTCCTTTTCTTCTCACTAATAGAGCTTTCATTTGGTGGTATTTCATTGCTGCTGACATTTTTACTTTTTTTTGTTATTAATCGAAATTTTATGATTTTTTTGCAAAAAAATGACATTTTTCACTTTCAGTTGTAAATTTTTGCAAAAAAAACGACATCCATATATACATTATTCTCTAAATTTATTGTTCTACATGTCTTTGATAAAAAAAAAAATGTTTGGGTAAAAAAAAAAATGGTTTGGGTAAAAGTTATAGCGTTTACAAACTATGGTACAAAAATGTCAATTTCCGCTTTTTGAAGCAGCTCTGACTTTCTGAGCACCTGTCATGTTTCCTGAGGTTCTACAATGCCCAGACAGTACAAACACCCCACAAATGACCCCATTTTGGGCATAGTGAGTTCATAGAACTTTAAATTTTTTGTCACAAGTTAGCAGAAAATGATGATTTATTATTTTTTTCTTACAAAGTCTCATATTCCACTAACTTGTGACAAAAAAATAAAAATTCCATGAACTCACTATGCCCATCACGAAATACCTTGGGGTGTCTTCTTTACAAAATGGGGTCACTTGTGGGGTAGTTATACTGCCCTGGCATTTTAGGGGCCCAAATGCGTGCGAAGTAGTTTGAAATCAAAATCTGTAAAAAATGGCCGGTGAAATCCGAAAGGTGCTCTTTGGAATGTGGGCCCCTTTGCCCACCTAGGCTGCAAAAAAGTGTCACACATCTGGTATTGCCGTACTCAGGAGAAGTTGGGCAATGTGTTTTGGGGTGTCATTTTACATATACCCATGCTGGGTGAGATAAATATCTCGGCAAAAGACAACTTTTCCCATTTTTTTATACAAAGTTGGCATTTGACCGAAATATTTCTCTCACCCAGCATGGGTATATGTAAAATGACACCCCAAAACACATTCCCCAACTTCTCCTGAGTACGGCGATACCAGATGTGTGACACTTTTTTGCAGCCTAGATGCGCAAAGGGGCCCACATTCCTTTTAGGAGGGCATTTTTAGACATTTGAATCCCAGACTTCTTCTCACGCTTTAGGGCCCCTAAAATGCCAGGGAAGTATAAATACCCCACATGTGACCCCATTTTTGAAAGAAGACACCCCCAGGTATTCAATGAGGGGCATGGCGAGTTCATAGAATTATTTTTTTTTGCCACAAGTTAGCGGAAATTGATTTTATTTTTTTTTTCTCATAAAGTCTCCCTTTCCGCTAACTTGGGACAAAAATTTCAATTTTTCATGGACTCAATATGCCCCTCAGCGAATACCTTGGGGTTTCTACTTTCCGAAATGGGGTCACATGTGGGGTATTTATACTGCCCTGGCATTTTAGGGGCCCTAAAGCGTGAGAAGAAGTCTGGAATATAAATGTCTAAAAATGTTTACGCATTTGGATTCCGTGAGGGGTATGGTGAGTTCATGTGAGATTTTATTTTTTGACACAAGTTAGTGGAATATGAGACTTTGTAAGAAAAAAAAAAAAATTTCCGCTAACTTGGGCCAAAAAAATGTCTGAATGGAGCCTTACAGGGGGGTGATCAATGACAGGGGAATGATCAATGACAGAGGGGTGATCAGGGAGTCTATATGGGGTGATCAGGGGTGAATAAGGGGTTAATAAGTGACGGGGGGGGGGGGAGTAGTGTAGTGTGGTGCTTGGTGCTACTTTTTACTGAGCTGCCTGTGTCCTCTGGTGGTCGATCCAAACAAAAGGGACCACCAGAGGACCAGGTAGCAGGTATATTAGACTGTTATCAAAACAGCGTCTAATATACCTGTTAGGGGTTAAAAAAATCGCATCTCCAGCCTGCCAGCGAACGATCGCCGCTGGCAGGCTGGAGATCCACTCGCTTACCTTCCGATCCTGTGAACGCGCGCGCCTGTGTGCGCGCGTTCACAGGAAATCTCGCCTCTCGCGAGATGACGCGTATATGCGTCCACCCAGAATAGCAGGGCCGCCGCCAGGACGCAATCCTGCGTACGGCGGTCCTGAGGCGGTTAATCTAGGAGGGGAAAGCTCTTTCAGCAGGAACAAACACAATTTGAGCAGTAATTATTATTGTTGGTAAAAATTTAAGTAGCCACCTACTAGTTGGGTGATCCTACCCCTAGACTTTCCTTTTTGCCTTCAATTGAATTGACTCTTTCATGTGACTTATCAGCAGATACTGCATCTTTCATGTTGTTATTTTACAGAGATTTCGGCAGCTGACATGCCCAGACCCATATCTGCCTCAGAAACCTTTACGAGAGCACCAGACACAACCGATGACTGTATCAAAACTAGATGAATCACAGTGTTAGGACATACAGCTATGTGATTTACACCGTCGGACCCAAGTCTGGAGTGAAACCATTGTAAATACATAGAGAACCCATGATGGTATCAAATGCATGTATGACCTTATTAACGTTCAGATCTGAAAGATATTTTCAGAGTGTGGAGAAAACCCATGAGACAATGCTATTCCGTTCATTTAAGTCCTTTTTTTTTTGTGACTTGCCACATTTTCTCTCAGCGAATCTGGTGATAAAACCAATGGAAACTCTATGAGTAGAGTATAATAGTATAAGATTTGATGAAAACAGAAGAAACGGCATCTTAACTGCATTGGTGAGGAGTCCATGTGCTGTGATCTCCATTAAAATTCTATACAAAATGTTTTCAGCGCTGAGTAAACATCTGGTGATGTGCCGTTTCGGACATTGGTAAAAGTCTTATTTCACTGAATCCCAACAGTATTATTCTCAAATTTCCGTTTTCATGTCAGAACCTTGAGAAGACCAACCATGATGTAGATTTTTGTTCATGAATTTTAATTTCTCTTATATCCTTAGTTACATTGCTATGTTCTTTGAGAAGATCATCCCACAAAAAAAAAAGCACAACTCAAAAATTCTACATGGTGTATCAGTGAACAGTGGGAGGAAAGTGGCATAGATTTAGTTGTGCAGACGTTTACGTCAATGCAAACTTTCTATATTGAGATTTCGTTTTGCAGATGCGACATAAGACCTTTTCCCTGGCTTTTCTATGTGAAGATCGTTGTTCGAAAGATCATCTCAGAGGCCCTGGTTACTGGGTGTTGTCCTGACCTTCCAATGGATCATATGTGAAATGAATTATTATGGAAAAAGTGCAATTCTTGAAATACGGTCATAATACAAAATGTATGACACTTAACAGTGCCAATATAATAAAGTAGTCCTAACACCTATGAGACTTGTGGTTGGTTTGCAAAATAAATAAAAAAATGAAAAGTAATTTTGGATGTGGAAGTTATGCTAACAGGTTCATTTGGCCATAGATATCTGTAGACTCTACAGGGGCTGAAAATATCATAGACGAGCATTTTACGCCATTCTATGATTTTTCTCACCCTGCTGGAGGATGCGCCTAATTTGACGAGGTGCATGCCTCATCATAAATTAGGCGCATCCTCCAGCAGTCTGTGTGCCTAAACTGAAATCTGTGTCAGCGCTGGCATTTTTTACGCCAGACCACTGGGGGCAATGATAAATCAGTCTTTCCTGACTAATTGAACAGACTTTATTTAAGGTGGGATAAGTGGCTGGCTGGCAGCACTGGTGTCACTTATGTTGTGCAATTTCATTGGACTGAACAGGTTGAAATCCACCCTTTCCAGTCCCTGTTTCTCTACTGTCTATTAGACTGCATGTAATGGACTATTAATTATTCCTATACTGAGTTGCCAACCTGAATTTTTATTCATTCTGGACAATTTACCCATAAATCAGACAACCACTATTTTTAGGAACAAAACCTATAATATTACCAGCATATAATCATAACTGTAAAATGGTGATAATTACAATCACAGTGCTCTGTTCAAGAACCATCAACCTCAAATAAATCATGGACACTATTTATTTTCATGGACACTGGAAAAAAGGACCCTATTTTCATGGATTGTCCAAGAATTTCTAGATGGTTTGTAACCCTGTTTCCATACAAGGTTTACAACTATTGGTGGGTTGGCAGACCAGTATGACATTTTCTGGAGAGTCATGAAGGAGGTGCTTCATGACTGGCTGTCATCAAATTGCCAAGATCAACAATTAACAAAACACAAAGTAAATGAACAAAAGTGAAAACTAAATCAAATCAATATTTGGGGTGACCACCTTTTGCCTTCAAAATAGCATCAATTCTAGGTACACTTGCACAAGGTCATGGATTTTGTAGAACTGGTTTTAAACTTCCAGAATGGATGGGGTTACATGCACTGCTGCAACCAGTGACTGTCTGCAGTGGTATTGTGTCCTCCAAGCGGCACATGAGCCCTGTAATATGCTACTGTTGTCTCCCCATGTTTCTTAGCTTTTTTTTATCCTCATCAGATGCAGTGTGTACAGATATATAATATATACTATGATCAGTACACTGCTATCTATTTGTACACACTGCGTCTATTATACCTCATACCTCACATACCAGTACACTGCTGTGTATACTATATATCTGTACACACTGCATCTATAACTTATAATATATGCAGTATGTATGTATATATATATATATATATATATATATATATATACCGCAGAGTACAGATGTGAAAGGTACAAGGTACAAGGTACCAGAGTACTGATATGTGAGGTAAGCAGTATAATAGATGCAGTGGCTACAGATATATAGGCAGGGGTGTAGCTAAAGGCTCATGGGCCCTGGTGCAAGAGTTCAGCTTGGACCCCTCTTCCCTCAGTGCTTTGTGGCCAGGGGTAGAGATACACTTAGCCTTTGTATTGCCTGAGGCAAAAATTGAAACAACACTCCCTCTCCATCCCCGCACGCACGCAACATTCTTGACCTAACCCCTTTCCTCCAGCCAGAGGTGTAACTTGACCAGCATGCACTTTCTATAATACCAGTGTCTTCTAATGCCGCACAAGGGTCTTTGGGCCCCCTCAGACTTCTGGGCCAGGTAACGACTGTTACCTCTGCACCTCCTATAGCTACGCCCCTGTATATAGTATATACAGCAGAGTACTGTTATGCGAGGTATGAGGTATAAATTACACCTTGTACCTCACATAGTACACTGCTGTAGATACTATATATCTGTACACACTGCATCTATTATACTGCTTACCTCACATATCAGTACTCTGATGTATATACTATATACCTGTACAGACTGCATCTATATACATCATACTTCACATATCAGTACACTGCTAGATATACTATATATGTGTACCCCCAGCAACTATTATACTATTAGACCATATAATATATTCAGTGTGTGTGAATATGATATATATATATATATACAGTACAGACCAAAAGTTTGGACACACCTTCTCATTCAAAGAGTTTTCTTTATTTTCATGACTATGAAAATTGTAGATTCACACTGAAGGCATCAAAACTATGAATTAACACATGTGGAATTATATACATAACAAACAAGTGTGAAACAACTGAAAATATGTCATATTCTAGGTTCTTCAAAGTAGCCACCTTTTGCTTTGATTACTGCTTTGCACACTCTTGGCATTCTCTTGATGAGCTTCAAGAGGTAGTCCCCTGAAATGGTTTTCACTTCACAGGTGTGCCCTGTCAGGTTTAATAAGTGGGATTTCTTGCCTTATAAATGGGGTTGGTACCATCAGTTGCGTTGAGGAGAAGTCAGGTGGATACACAGCTGATAGTCCTACTAAATAGACTGTTAGAATTTGTATTATGGCAAGAAAAAAGCAGCTAAGTAAAGAAAAACGAGTGGCCATCATTACTTTAAGAAATGAAGTTCAGTCAGTCAGCCGAAAAATTGGGAAAACTTTGAAAGTAAGGGCTATTTGACCATGAAGGAGAGTGATGGGGTGCTGCGCCAGATGACCTGGCCTCCACAGTCACCGGACCTGAACAGAATCGAGATGGTTTGGGGTGAGCTGGACCGCAGAGTGAAGGCAAAAGGGCCAACAAGTGCTAAGCATCTCTGGGAACTACTTCAAGACTGTTGGAAGACCATTTAAGGGGACTAACTCTTGAAGCTCATCAAGAGAATGCCAAGAGTGTGCAAAGCAGTAATCAAAGCAAAAGGTGGCTACTTTGAAGAACCTAGAATATGACATATTTTCAGTTGTTTCACACTTGTTTGTTATGTATATAATTCCACATGTGTTAATTCATAGTTTTGATGCCTTCATAGACATGAAAATTAAGAAAATTCTTTGAATGAGAAGGTGTGTCCAAACTTTTGGTCTGTACTGTATATATATATATATATATATATATAACGTGTATATATAGTATATACAGCAGTGGACTGATATGTGAGTTATGAGGTATAATAGAGACTGTGTACAGGTATATAGTATATACAGCAATGTACTGATATGTGAGGTACAAGGTATAATAGATACAGTATGTACAGATATATGTGGTCAGTTATACATTATGGTCACTGTGTGAGGGTTGTAGTTGTCTGCATTACTATATGTCAGTGAGATATGAGGTACTTAATTATAATGTATAATCTGGTATTTTCCCCTCACCCATGACGGCACCCTATGCGACCTCCCATCTGGACCTCCCATCTGGACAGGAAACTTGAGAAGATAAAAAGAACACGCCCCCACCAAGCACCAGTTCAGGTTTCCTGTCCTCCGGATGGGAGAACCTGAGAAGCAGGGCAGCGGAGATCCGCTGCCGAAGGAACATGCCTACATTCTCTAAGGCGGCTGATTTTTTAACGGATGCTTCTACCGATGTTATTCGTTTCGCTGCCAAATCCTCGGCCATGACTAATGCCGCTAGAAGAGCCATTAGGCTTAAGTCATGGAAAGGGGATCAAGGTTCTAAAGCCAGACTCTGCGCCCTTCCATGTGAAGGGAACAGACTTTTTGGATCTTGTCTGGATGAAATACAGGGAGTGCAGAATTATTAGGCAAGTTGTATTTTTGAGGATTAATTTTATTATTGAACAACAACCATGTTCTCAATGAACCCAAAAAACTCATTAATATCAAAGCTGAATATTTTTGGAAGTAGTTTTTAGTTTGTTTTTAGTTTTAGCTATTTTAGGGGGATATCTGTGTGTGCAGGTGACTATTACTGTGCATAATTATTAGGCAACTTAACAAAAAACAAATATATACCCATTTAAATTATTTATTTTTACCAGTGAAACCAATATAACATCTCAACATTCACAAATATACATTTCTGACATTCAAAAACAAAACAAAAACAAATCAGTGACCAATATAGCCACCTTTCTTTGCAAGGACACTCAAAAGCCTGCCATCCATGGATTCTGTCAGTGTTTTGATCTGTTCACCATCAACATTGCATGCAGCAGCAACCACAGCCTCCCAGACACTGTTCAGAGAGGTGTACTGTTTTCCCTCCTTGTAAATCTCACATTTGATGATGGACCACAGGTTCTCAATGGGGTTCAGATCAGGTGAACAAGGAGGCCATGTCATTAGATTTTCTTCTTTTATACCCTTTCTTGCCAGCCACGCTGTGGAGTACTTGGACGCGTGTGATGGAGCATTGTCCTGCATGAAAATCATGTTTTTCTTGAAGGATGCAGACTTCTTCCTGTACCACTGCTTGAAGAAGGTGTCTTCCAGAAACTGGCAGTAGGACTGGGAGTTGAGCTTGACTCCATCCTCAACCCGAAAAGGCCCCACAAGCTCATCTTTGATGATACCAGCCCAAACCAGTACTCCACCTCCACCTCGCTGGCGTCTGAGTCGGACTGGAGCTCTCTGCCCTTTACCAATCCAGCCAGGGGCCCATCCATCTGGCCCATCAAGACTCACTCTCATTTCATCAGTCCATAAAACCTTAGAAAAATCAGTCTTGAGATATTTCTTGGCCCAGTCTTGACGTTTCAGCTTGTGTGTCTTGTTCAGTGGTGGTCGTCTTTCAGCCTTTCTTACCTTGGCCATATCTCTGAGTATTGCACACCTTGTGATTTTTGGCACTCCAGTGATGTTGCAGCTCTGAAATATGGCCAAACTGGTGGCAAGTGGCATCTTGGCAGCTGCACGCTTGACTTTTCTCAGTTCATGGGCAGTTATTTTGCGCCTTGGTTTTTCCACACGCTTCTTGCGACCCTGTTGACTATTTTGAATGAAACGCTTGATTGTTCGATGATCACGCTTCAGAAGCTTTGCAATTTTAAGAGTGCTGCATCCCTCTGCAAGATATCTCACTATTTTTGACTTTTCTGAGCCTGTCAAGTCCTTCTTTTGACCCATTTTGCCAAAGGAAAGGAAGTTGCCTAATAATTATGCACACCTGATATAGGGTGTTGATGTCATTAGACCACACCCCTTCTCATTACAGAGATGCACATCACCTAATATGCTTAATTGGTAGTAGGCTTTCGAGCCTATACAGCTTGGAGTAAGACAACATGCATAAAGAGGATGATGTGGTCAAAATACTCATTTGCCTAATAATTCTGCACTCCCTGTATTGGAGAAAGCTTCAGACAAGAAGAAGGGATTTTCTACACCTCAGAGGAATCCCTTTTTTCGTAAACCCCAGCAGAGTTTTAGAAAACAGAGGGGCAAACCGTATGATAAAAAGGAAAGAGGCAGGTTTCAAAAAAGATCAGGTGGATTCCTCTTTAAAGGGTTTCTGTCACCCCGCAAAACTCATTTTTTTTTTTTTGGATAGTTAGATTCCTCATAGTGCGATATAGGAGAATATAATGCTCTTACTTACTTTCATGCGGCCGATTCTTTATAAAACGAACTTTTATAATATGTAAATGAGGGCTCTACCAGCAAGTAGGGCGTCTACTTGCTGGTAGCTGCTGCAGAAATCCGCCCCCTCGCCGTGTTGATTGACAGGGCCAGCCGTGATCTCCTCCTCCGGCCGGCCCTGTCAGTAATTCAAAAATCGCGTGCCTCGCGTCATTCGGCGCAGGCGCTCTGAGATGAGGAGGCTCGTATCCTCAGCACTCCCTCAGTGCGCCTGCGCCGATGACGTCTTCTCTTTAGGTGATGTCATCGGCGCAGGCGCACTGAGGGAGTGCTGAGGATACGAGCCTCCTCATCTCAGAGCGCCTGCGCCGAATGACGCGAGGCGCGCGATTTTTGAATTACTGACAGGGCCGGCCGGAGAAGGAGATCACGGCTGGCCCTGTCAATCAACACGGCGAGGGGGCGGATTTCTGCAGCAGCTACCAGCAAGTAGACGCCCTACTTGCTGGTAGAGCCCTCATTTACTTATTATAAAAGTTCGTTTTATAAGGAATCGGCCGCATGAAAGTAAGTAAGAGCATTATATTCTCCTATATCGCACTATGAGGAATCTAACTATCCAAAAAAAAAAAAATGAGTTTTGCGGGGTGACAGAAACCCTTTAAGACACAGGATAACACGCCAAAAGGGAAACAACAATGACGCCAGACTCCAGGTTGGGGGAAGGTTGGCTTACTTTTTCCCGGCTTGGACAGGGATTACCCAGAACAAGTGGGTCCTGGGGGGATAAGGAAGGGATTCCGGTTGGAGTTCCGGTATTATCCTCAAGACTCTTTCACCTGCACTCCCCTTCCCAGAGACTACCAAAAGTCCAAGGTGTTAGAATCGGAAGTCCGTTTACTACTAGACAAAAGAGTAGTCTGCCAGGTACCCAAGAGGGAGGAAGGCAAGGGGTTTTACTCCCCTCTATTTTTGGTCAAAAAACCAAACGGATCCTTTCGCATGATATTGAACTTAAAAAAGCTCAACAAGTTCTTAAAATACAAAAGGTTTCGTATGGAGACAATAAAAAATACCCTAGATCTATTGTTCAAGGACTGCTGGTTGGCGAGCATAGATCTAGAAGATGCTTATTACCACATCCCAATTCATGCTTCCTTCCAAAAAAATTTGAGAACAGCAGTCTACTTGCATGGTCAGCTTCTGCATTTACAATACAGGGCACTCCCCTTCGGGGTATCACAGGCCCCGAGAATTTTCACAAAAGTGGTGGCGGAGATGGTGGCCTTCCTCCGACTGTCCAGGGTGGTGTTGATACCTTATCTGGATGACTTTTTGTTCATTGCCACACAGAAGACCAATTACTGAAAGATCGAGTTCTGGTATGCTCCCTGTTAACCACTTAAGGACTTAGGGCATACCGGTACGCCCTATTTCCAGAGTCCTTAAGGACTCAGGGCGTATCGGTACGTCCTAAGTTTAAATCGCGATTGCGGCGGGGGTTAATCGCAACAGGATGTCCGCTGAAATCATTCAGCGGGCATCCTGTCACAACGCCCGGGGGGGTCCCGTGACCGCCCCATGTCGGCGATCGCCGCAAACCGCAGGTCAATTGAGACCTGTGGTTTGCAGCTTTTACCTTATCCGGCGGTTGCCAAAAAACGTCATTTTCCCCAAATAAAGTTGAAAAAATTTGGTAAAAAATAACCAAAAAAAAAAAAGTATACATATTAGGTATCGCCGCGTCCGTATCGACCGGCTCTATAAACATATCACATGACCTAACCCCTCAGATGAACACCGTAAAAAAGAAAAAAAGAAAATGTGCTAAATAAACAATTTTTTTGTCACCTTACATCACAAAAAGTACAACAGCAAGCGATCAAAAAGGCATTTGCCAACCAAAATAGTACCAATCTAACCGTCACCTCATCCCGCAAAAAATGAGCCCCTACCTGAGACAATCGCCCAAAAAATAAAAAAACTATGGCTCAGAATAAGGAGACGCTAAATCATCATTTTTTTGTTTCAAAAATGATATTATTGTGTAAAACTTACATAAATAAAAAAAAGTATACATATTAGGTATCGCCACGTCCGTATCGACCGGCTCTATAAAAATATCACATGACCTAACCCCTCAGATAAACACCGTAAAAAATAAAAAATAAAAACTGTGCTAAATAAACAATTTTTTGTTGCCTTACATCACACAAAGTGTAATAGCAAGCGATCAAAAAGTAATATGCACCCCAAAATAGTGCCAATCAAACCGTCATCTCATCCCACAGAAAATGAGACCCTACCTAAGATAATCGCCCAAAAACTGAAAAAACTATGGCTCTCAGAATATGGAGACACTAAAACATGATTTTTCTTTTTGTTTCAGAAATGATATTATTGTGTAAAACTTACATAAATAAAAAAAAGTATACATATTAGGTATGTATCGACCGGCTCTATAAAAATATCACATGACCTAACCCCTCAGATGAACAACGTAAAAAATAAAAACTGTGCTAAATAAACCATTTTTTGTCACCTTACATCACAAAAAGTTTAAAGGGTTTCTATCACTTCGTATCACATATTTAGGTGTCAGACACTAGCGATCCGCTAGTGTCTGCTCTAACAAACCATCCTAACATAATAGGTTTTGGGGCAGCCGTTTCGCTAAAATAAGAACTTATATCTATATGCTAATGAGCCTCTAGGTGCTATGGGGGCGTCATTAGCACCTAGAGGCTCCGTCTACCTTCATAAACTGTCGCCGCCCAGCGCGTCCCTCCAGCCCGCCCATCTCCTGCTGAATGCGATCCTCTCCGTGCGCGTCTCTGTTCGGCGCATGCGCAGTGAATGTCTGACCGCTTCCCTGCACAGACATCTCCACTGCGCCTGTTCCTCGGAGCACTATAATGTCATCGGCGCAGGCCCAGTGGAGATGTCTGTGCAGGGAAGCGGTCAGACATTCACTGCGCATGCGCCGAACAGAGACGCTCACGGAGGGGATCGCATTCAGCAGGAGATGGGCGGGCTGGAGGGACGCGCTGGGCGGCGACAGTTTATGAAGGTAGACGGAGCCTCTAGGTGCTAATGACGCCCCCATAGCACTTAGAGGCTCATTAGCATATAGATATAAGTTCTTATTTTAGCGAAACGGCTGCCCCAAGGATGGTTTGTTAGAGCAGACACTAGCAGATCGCTAGTGTCTGACACCTAAATATGTGATACGAAGTGATAGAAACCCTTTAATAGCAAGCGATCAAAAAGTCATATGCACCCCAAAATAGTGCCAATAGAACCGTCATCTCATCCCGCAAAAATCATACCCTACCCAAAGTAATCGCCCAAAAACTGAAAAAATTATGGCTCTCAGATAGAGTTGAGCGAACACCTGGATGTTCGGGTTCGAGAAGTTCGGCCGAACTTCCCGGAAATGTTCGGGTTCGGGATCCGAACCCGACCCGAACTTCGTCCCGAACCCCATTGAAGTCAATGGGGACCCAAACTTTTCGGCACTAAAAAGGCTGTAAAACAGCCCAGGAAAGAGCTAGAGGGCTGCAAAAGGCAGCAACATGTAGGTAAATCCCCTGCAAACAAATGTGGATAGGGAAATGAATTAAAATAAAAATAAAAAAAATAAAAATTAACCAATATCAATTGGACAGAGGTCCCATAGCAGAGAATCTGGCTTCACGTCAGCAGAGAATCAGTCTCTTCATGCCATAGCAAAGAATCTGGCTTCATGTCAGCAGAGAATCAGTCTCTTCATGCCATAGCAGAGAATCTGGCTTCATGTCAGCACAGAATCAGTCTTCATGTCATAGCAGAGAATCAGGCTTCACGTCACCCACCACTGGAACAGGCCACTGTCACATATTTAGGCCCCGGCACCCAGACAGAGGTGAGAGGTCCCGTAACAGAGAATCTGGCCTTATGTCAGCACAGAATCTGTCTTCATGTCATAGCAGAGAATCAGGCTTCACGTCACCCACCACTGGAACAGGCCACTGTCACACATTTAGGCCCAGGCACCCAGGCAGAGGAGAGCGGTCCCGTAACAGAGAATCTGGCCTTATGTCAGCGCAGAATCTGTATTCATGTCATAGCAGAGAATCAGGCTTCACGTCACCCACCACTGGAACAGGCCACTGTCACACATTTAGGCCCCGGCACCCAGACAGAGGAGAGCGGTCCCGTAACAGAGAATCTGGCCTTATGTCAGCGCAGAATCTGTCTTCATGTCATAGCAGAGAATCAGGCTTCACGTCACCCACCACTGGAACAGGCCACTGTCACACATTTAGGCCCAGGCACCCAGGCAGAGGAGAGAGGTCCCGTAACAGAGAATCTGGCCTTATGTCAGCACAGAATCTGTCTTCATGTCATAGCAGAGAATCAGGCTTCACGTCACCCACCACTGGAACGGGCCACTGTCACACATTTAGGCCCCGGCACCCAGACAGAGGAGAGCGGTCCCGTAACAGAGAATCTGGCCTTATGTCAGCGCAGAATCTGTCTTCATGTCATAGCAGAGAATCAGGCTTCACGTCACCCACCACTGGAACAGGCCACTGTCACACATTTAGGCCCAGGCACCCAGGCAGAGGAGAGAGGTCCCGTAACAGAGAATCTGGCCTTATGTCAGCACAGAATCTGTCTTCATGTCATAGCAGAGAATCAGGCTTCACGTCACCCACCACTGGAACAGGCCACTGTCACACATTTAGGCCCCGGCACCCAGACAGAGGAGAGCGGTCCCGTAACAGAGAATCTGGCCTTATGTCAGCGCAGAATCTGTCTTCATGTCATAGCAGAGAATCAGGCTTCACGTCACCCACCACTGGAACAGGCCACTGTCACACATTTAGGCCCAGGCACCCAGGCAGAGGAGAAAGAGAGGTCCCGTAACAGAGAATCTGGCCTTATGTCAGCGCAGAATCTGTATTCATGTCATAGCAGAGAATCAGGCTTCACGTCACCCACCACTGGAACAGGCCACTGTCACACATTTAGGCCCCGGCACCCAGACAGAGGAGAGCGGTCCCGTAACAGAGAATCTGGCCTTATGTCAGCGCAGAATCTGTCTTCATGTCATAGCAGAGAATCAGGCTTCACGTCAGCCACCACTGGAACAGGCCACTGTCACACATTTAGGCCCAGGCACCCAGGCAGAGGAGAGCGGTCCCGTAACAGAGAATCTGGCCTTATGTCAGCGCAGAATCTGTATTCATGTCATAGCAGAGAATCAGGCTTCACGTCACCCACCACTGGAACAGGCCACTGTCACACATTTAGGCCCCGGCACCCAGACAGAGGAGAGGTTCATTCAACTTTGGGTTGCCCCGCAATATAATGGTAAAATGAAATTAAAAATAGTATTGAATGAGGAAGTGCCCTGGAGTAGAATAATATATTGTTAAGGGGAGGTAGTTAATATCTAATCTGCACAAGGGATGGACAGGTCCTGTGGGATCCATGCCTGGTTCATTTTTATGAACGTCAGCTTGTCCACATTGGCTGTAGACAGGCGGCTGCGTTTGTCTGTAATGACGCCCCCTGCCGTGCTGAATACACGTTCAGACAAAACGCTGGCCGCCGGGCAGGCCAGCACCTCCAAGGCATAAAAGGCTAGCTCTGGCCACGTGGACAATTTGGAGACCCAGAAGTTGAATGGGGCCGAACCATCAGTCAGTACGTGGAGGGGTGTGCACAGGTACTGTTCCACCATGTTAGTGAAATGTTGCCTCCTGCTAACACGTTCCGTATCAGGTGGTGGTGCACTTAGCTGTGGCGTGTTGACAAAACTTTTCCACATCTCTGCCATGCTAACCCTGCCCTCAGAGGAGCTGGGCGTGACACAGCTGCGTTGGCGACCTCTTGCTCCTCCTCTGCCCTCGCCTTGGGCTTCCACTGGTTCCCCTGTGACATTTGGGAATGCTCTTAGTAGCGCGTCTACCAACGTGCGCTTGTACTCGCGCATCTTCCTATCACGCTCCAGTGTAGGAAGTAAGGTGGGCACATTGTCTTTGTACCGGGGATCCAGCAGGGTGGCAACCCAGTAGTCTGCACACGTTAAAATGTGGGCAACTCTGCTGTCGTTGCGCAGGCACTGCAGCATGTAGTCGCTCATGTGTGCCAGGCTGCCCAGAGGTAAGGACAAGCTGTCCTCTGTGGGAGGCGTATCGTCATCGTCCTGTGTTTCCCCCCAGCCACGCACCAGTGATGGGCCCGAGCTGCTTTGGGTGCCACCCCGCTGTGAACATGCTTTATCCTCATCCTCCTCCACCTCCTCCTCATCCTCGTCCTCCTCGTCCTCCAGTAGTGGGCCCTGTCTGGCCACATTTGTACCTGGCCTCTGGTGTTGCAAAAAACCTCCCTCTGAGTCACTTCGAAGAGACTGGCCTGAAAGTGCTAAAAATGACCCCTCTTCCTCCTCTTCCTCCTGGGCCACCTCCTCTTCCATCATCGCCCTAAGTGTTTTCTCAAGGAGACATAGAAGTGGTATTGTAACGCTGATAACGGCGTCATCGCCACTGGCCATGTTGGTGGAGTACTCGAAACAGCGCAACAGGGCACACAGGTCTTGCATGGAGGCCCAGTCATTGGTGGTGAAGTGGGTCTGATCCGCAGTGCGACTGACCCGTCCGTGCTGCAGCTGAAACTCCACTATGGCCTGCTGCTGCTCGCACAGTCTGTCCAGCATATGCAAGGTGGAGTTCCACCTGGTGGGCACGTCGCATATGAGGCGGTGAGCGGGAAGGCCAAAGTTACGCTGTAGCGCAGACAGGCGAGCAGCGGCAGGGTGTGAACGCCGGTAGCGCGAACAGACGGCCCGCACTTTATGCAGCAGCTCTGACATGTCGGGGTAGTTGCGAATGAACTTCTGCACCACCAAATTCAGCACATGCGCCAGGCAAGGGATGTGCGTCAAACCGGCTAGTCCCAGAGCTGCAACGAGATTTCGCCCATTATCGCACACCACCAGGCCGGGCTTGAGGCTCACCGGCAGCAACCACTCGTCGGTCTGTTGTTCTATACCCCGCCACAACTCCTGTGCGGTGTGGGGCCTGTCCCCCAAACATATGAGTTTCAGAATGGCCTGCTGACGTTTACCCCGTGCTGTGCTGAAGTTGGTGGTGAAGGTGTGTGGCTGACTGGATGAGCAGGTGGAAGAAGAGGAGCAGGAAGCTGAGTAGGAGGAGGAGGAGACAGGAGGCAAAGAATGTTGCCCTGCGATCCTTGGCGGCGGAAGGACGTGCGCCAAATAGCTCTCCGCCTGGGGCCCAGCCGCCACTACATTTACCCAGTGTGCAGTTAGGGAGATATAGCGTCCCTGGCCGTGCTTACTGGTCCACGTATCTGTGGTTAGGTGGACCTTGCCACAGATGGCGTTGCGCAGTGCACACTTGATTTTATCGGACACTTGTTTGTGCAGGGAAGGCACGGCTCTCTTAGAGAAGTAGTGGCGGCTGGGAACAACATACTGTGGGACAGCAAGTGACATGAGCTGTTTGAAGCTGTGTGTGTCCACCAGCCTAAATGACAGCATTTCATAGGCCAGTAGTTTAGAAATGCTGGCATTCAGGGCCAGGGATCGAGGGTGGCTAGGTGAGAATTTACGCTTTCTCTCAAATGTTTGTGAGATTGAGAGCTGAACGCTGCCGTGTGACATGGTTGAGATGCTTGGTGACGCAGGTGGTGGTGTTGGTGGTACATCCCATGTTTGCTGGGCGGCAGGTGCCAACGTTCCTCCAGAGGCGGAGGAAGAGGCCGAGGTGGCGGCAGCAGCAGCAGAAGAGGCCGAGGCGGCGGCAGCAGCAGAAGAGGCCGAGGCCGCAGCAGCAGAAGAGGTAGCAGGGGGAGCCTGAGTGACTTCCTTGTTTTTAAGGTGTTTACTCCACTGCAGTTCATGCTTTGCATGCAGGTGCCTGGTCATGCAGGTTGTGCTAAGGTTCAGAACGTTAATGCTTCGCTTCAGGCTCTGATGGCACAGCGTGCAAACCACTCGGGTCTTGTCGTCAGCACATTGTTTGAAGAAGTGCCATGCCAGGGAACTCCTTGAAGCTGCCTTTGGGGTGCTCGGTCCCAGATGGCGGCGGTCAGTATCAGGCGGAGTCTCTTGGCTGCGGGTGTTCTGATTTTGCCCACTGCTCCCTCTTTTGCTACGCTGTTGGCTCGGTCTCACCACTGCCTCTTCCTCCGAACTGTGAAAGTCAGTGGCACGACCTTCATTCCATGTGGGGTCTAGGACCTCATCGTCCCCTGCATCGTTTTCCACCCAGTCTTGATCCCTGACCTCCTGTTCAGTCTGCACACTGCAGAAAGACACAGCAGTTGGCACCTGTGTTTCGTCATCATCAGAGACGTGCTGAGGTGGTATTCCCATGTCCTCATCATCAGGAAAAATAAGTGGTTGTGCGTTAGTGCATTCTATCTCTTCCACCCCTGGGGAAGGGCTAGGTGGATGCCCTTGGGAAACCCTGGCAGCAGAGTCTTCAAACAGCATAAGAGACTGCTGCATAACTTGAGGCTCAGACAGTTTTCCTGATATGCATGGGGGTGATGTTACAGACCGATGGGCTTGGTTTTCATGCGCCATCTGTGCGCTTTCTGCAGAAGACTGGGTGGGAGATAATGTGAACGTGCTGGATCCACTGTAGGCCACCCAATTGACTAATGCCTGTACCTGCTCAGGCCTTACCATCCTTAGAACGGCATTGGGCCCCACCAAATATCGCTGTAAATTCTGCTGGCTACTGGGACCTGAGGTAGTTGGTTCACTAGGACGTGTGGCTGTGGCAGAACGGCCACGTCCTCTCCCAGCACCAGAGGGTCCACTAACACCACCACGACCATGTCCACGTCCGCGTCCGCGTCCCTTATTAGATGTTTTCCTCATTGTTCCCGTTCACCACAATTTTGAGAATGGCAAATTTGGAAATGCTTTTTCAACCCAGAACAAAAAGTCTGCTTTTACGGTCACTACAAATAACTTGACCAGCTAAAACTGTGCATATTTGGTTGAATAGAGATGTGAGACCTGTTTTTTTTTTGCGCTGTGTGACAGTTATAGGTTTAATCACAGAATGACACTTCTATCAGCACGCTAGCGTGTGTCTTAGGTTTTTCTGAATCACACTATCAATACCTTCAATGTAAGATTTTCTTTTTGGGATAGATTTCAAGTAGGCCTCAAATACCACAAACTAGTTATTTTCAGAATGGCAAATTTGGGAATGCTTTTTCAACCCAGAACAAAAAGTCTGATTTTACGGTCACGACAAATAACTTGACCAGCTAAAACTGTGCAGATTTGGTTGAATAGAGATGTGAGACCTGTTTTTTTTTGCGCTGTGTGACAGTTATAGGTTTAATCACAGAATGACACTTCTATCAGCACGCTAGCGTGTGTCTTAGGTTTTTCTGAATCACACTATCAATACCTTAAATGTAAGATTTTCTTTTTGGGATAGATTTCAAGTAGGCCTCAAATACCACAAACTAGTTATTTTCAGAATGGCAAATTTGGGAATGCTTTTTCAACCCAGAACAAAAAGTCTGCTTTTACGGTCACTACAAATAACTTGACCAGCTAAAACTGTGCAGATTTGGTTGAATAGAGATGTGAGACCTGTTTTTTTTTGCGCTGTGTGACAGTTATAGGTTTAATCACAGAATGACACTTCTATCAGCACGCTAGCGTGTGTCTTAGGTTTTTCTGAATGACACTATCAATACCTTCAATGTAAGATTTTCTTTTTGGGATAGATTTCAAGTAGGCCTCAAATACCACAAACTAGTTATTTTGAGAATGGCAAATTTGGGAATGCTTTTTTAACCCAGAACAAAAAGTCTGCTTTTACGGTCACTACAAATAACTTGACCAGCTAAAACTGTGCAGATTTGGTTGAATAGAGATGTGAGACCTGTTTTTTTTTGCGCTGTGTGACAGTTATAGGTTTAATCACAGAATGACACTTCTATCAGCACGCTAGCGTGTGTCTTAGGTTTTTCTGAATGACACTATCAATACCTTCAATGTAAGTTTTTCTTTTTGGGATAGATTTCAAGTAGGCCTCAAATACCACAAACTAGTTATGTTCAGAATGGCAAATTTGGGAATGCTTTTTCAACCCAGAACAAAAAGTCTGCTTTTACGGTCACTACAAATAACTTGACCAGCTAAAACTGTGCAGATTTGGTTGAATAGAGATGTGAGACCTGTTTTTTTTTGCGCTGTGTGACAGTTATAGGTTTAATCACAGAATGACACTTCTATCAGCACGCTAGCGTGTGTCTTAGGTTTTTCTGAATCACACTATCAATACCTTCAATGTAAGATTTTCTTTTTGGGATAGATTTCAAGTAGGCCTCAAATACCACAAACTAGTTATTTTGAGAATGGCAAATTTGGGAATGCTTTTTCAACCCAGAACAAAAAGTCTGCTTTTACGGTCACTACAAATAACTTGACCAGCTAAAACTGTGCAGATTTGGTTGAATAGAGATGTGAGACCTGTTTTTTTTTGCGCTGTGTGACAGTTATAGGTTTAATCACAGAATGACACTTCTATCAGCACGCTAGCGTGTGTCTTAGGTTTTTCTGAATGACACTATCAATACCTTCAATGTAAGTTTTTCTTTTTGGGATAGATTTTAAGTAGGCCTCAAATACCACAAACTAGTTATTTTCAGAATGGCAAATTTGGGAATGCTTTTTCAACCCAGAACAAAAAGTCTGCTTTTACGGTTACTACAAATAACTTGACCAGCTAAAACTGTGCAGATTTGGTTGAATAGAGATGTGAGACCTGTTTTTTTTTGCGCTGTGTGACAGTTATAGGTTTAATCACAGAATGACACTTCTATCAGCACGCTAGCGTGTGTCTTAGGTTTTTCTGAATCACACTATCAATACCTTCAATGTAAGATTTTCTTTTTGGGATAGATTTCAAGTAGGCCTCAAATACCACAAACTAGTTATTTTGAGAATGGCAAATTTGGGAATGCTTTTTCAACCCAGAACAAAAAGTCTGCTTTTACGGTCACTACAAATAACTTGACCAGCTAAAACTGTGCAGATTTGGTTGAATAGAGATGTGAGACCTGTTTTTTTTTGCGCTGTGTGACAGTTATAGGTTTAATCACAGAATGACACTTCTATCAGCACGCTAGCGTGTGTCTTAGGTTTTTCTGAATGACACTATCAATACCTTCAATGTAAGATTTTCTTTTTGGGATAGATTTCAAGTAGGCCTCAAATACCACAAACTAGTTATTTTGAGAATGGCAAATTTGGGAATGCTTTTTCAACCCAGAACAAAAAGTCTGCTTTTACGGTCACTACAAATAACTTGACCAGCTAATACTGTGCAGATTTGGTTGAATAGAGATGTGAGACCTGTTTTTTTTTGCGCTGTGTGACAGTTATAGGTTTAATCACAGAATGACACTTCTATCAGCACGCTAGCGTGTGTCTTAGGTTTTTCTGAATCACACTATCAATACCTTCAATGTAAGATTTTCTTTTTGGGATAGATTTCAAGTAGGCCTCAAATACCACAAACTAGTTATTTTGAGAATGGCAAATTTGGGAATGCTTTTTCAACCCAGAACAAAAAGTCTGCTTTTACGGTCACTACAAATAACTTGACCAGCTAAAGCTGTGCAGATTTGGTTGAATAGAGATGTGAGACCTGTTTTTTTTTGCGCTGTGTGACAGTTATAGGTTTAATCACAGAATGACACTTCTATCAGCACGCTAGCGTGTGTCTTAGGTTTTTCTGAATGACACTATCAATACCTTCAATGTAAGATTTTCTTTTTGGGATAGATTTCAAGTAGGCCTCAAATACCACAAACTAGTTATTTTGAGAATGGCAAATTTGGGAATGCTTTTTCAACCCAGAACAAAAAGTCTGCTTTTACGGTCACTACAAATAACTTGACCAGCTAAAACTGTGCAGATTTGGTTGAATAGAGATGTGAGACCTGTTTTTTTTTGCGCTGTGTGACAGTTATAGGTTTAATCACAGAATGACACTTCTATCAGCACGCTAGCGTGTGTCTTAGGTTTTTCTGAATCACACTATCAATACCTTCAATGTAAGTTTTTCTTTTTGGGATAGATTTCAAGTAGGCCTCAAATACCACAAACTAGTTATTTTCAGAATGGCAAATTTGGGAATGCTTTTTCAACCCAGAACAAAAAGTCTGCTTTTACGGTCACTACAAATAACTTGACCAGCTAAAACTGTGCAGATTTGGTTGAATAGAGATGTGAGACCTGTTTTTTTTTGCGCTGTGTGACAGTTATAGGTTTAATCACAGAATGACACTTCTATCAGCACGCTAGCGTGTGTCTTAGGTTTTTCTAACCATATTTCTTTTTATTGAGGTAAGAAAACAAGGCCACATGCCTACACAAGACAACTGTTTCATAACATTAAGAGTCACAATAGTTATCCAGCATACAAGTCATGTGTAAGCAATACCAGCTATTATCATCTTCATCAAAAACATACATCAAAAGAAACAAAGAGAAGGAAGGAAAAAGGGGGGGGAGAAGTGAGGGGATCCTGCTCTATCATGTGAAATTCCTGTGTGATTTCCACGGGGACCATAGCTTTAAGAAACAATGGCGGGAGTTTGTTTCCCAATGTGCCAGTTCCTCAAAGCGATAGATATGATCTACCTTGTCCGTCCACATATCTAGATTTGGAGGGGAATCGGTTTTCCACAAAAAGGGAACTAGTAGTCTAGCTGCTGTGATCAGCATTGTAGGGAGATTATTTTTGGCCGGGGTTATCGTGCTATTAGGGCACCATAGTAAGATAAGTTTAGCATCTAGTACGACTTTGGTTTTGCAAACACTATTAATCATTGATTCTACCAATTTCCAAAACGGTTGAATCTTCTGGCAGAGCCACCAGATATGTGATAGTGAACCGGTTTCTATGCCACATCTCCAGCACACCTCGGGTACCTCAGGGTTAAGTTTGTGCAAGAATTCAGGAGTTTTGTACCATCTACTTAGTAGCTTAAAAGAATTCTCCTGAACTCTCACACAACGACCAAAGCCATGAGAATGAGCCAAAACAAAGGCTCTCTCTGGTTCCGTCAGAGTCATAGAAAGCTCTCGCTCCCATGAAGTCAAATACCCAAGTTCTGGTGGTATGAAGGAAAGCATTTCTTTATACATCTGGGATAATGGCCTAAGAGGAGGACTAGGAGCCAGTACTTTCTTCTCAAGCCAAGAGGGGGAGCTGCTACTAGCAAAGGTTCCAACGCATAATTTGGTATCTCTCTTAAAATCTGCCAAGTGGAAAAAGGGAGCTGTCTTGATTTCGGGGCGATCCAATATTAAATCCCACTGCAAACTACCATCTGGGAGAAGGACATCCCGCAGGAACAAGCCAGCGAGCCTAGACCAAATCCCAGAGGGGCTTGACACAGAAGGATGAATATAGCTCTGTAATAGTTTAAGAGGCATACAGGGATTAGGAAAGCTAAACTGCTGGGATTTGACCATTTTAGACCATTCTACTAGCATTCCTTTCCAGACCGGGGATGAGGCGTAATGGTTAGCTGAAAAGGGCCTAACACCCCATAGAGTGAGTTGATCTTGGTTGGTGAGTAATACAGATTCGAGCCGTGAGCAAAGGGAGTTAGATTTACATGTTAGGGTAGATACACATCTACATAACTGAACAGCAGTGTAATATGACTTTACATCAGGCATCCCAAAGCCTCCAAACTTCTTGTCCCTTGTAAGGACAGAGTAGGCAATGCGTGGCGACTTGCCATTCCAGAGAAAGCGCGTGAACACTCGGCGGACCTCTGAAAAGTATGAGTTTGGCAGCCATATAGGGATGGCTTGTAGCAAATAAAGAAATTTGGGGAGAATGAAAGTTTTCAGATAGTTTTTCCTCCCTATCCATGAAACAAAAGGGAGTTTCAAATTTTGTAAGTGGGTGCGAACCTCTTGTAGTAGTGGAGCATAGTTAAGGGATGCTAGGTCTAGAATATTGGCCGAAACATGCGTTCCTAAAAACGTAATGTCTCTGGAGGCCCAGGTAAATGGAGTGGAACGTTTTAGACTGTTGACTACAGATTGGGGGCAAGAAATATTAAGTGCCATGGATTTCCCATAATTTATTTTGAAGTTGGATACAAATCCGAAGTCCTCAAAAGTATTCAGCAACTTGGGCAAGGCTTCTGCAGGGTTGGAGGTCATGACTAAAAGGTCATCCGCGAATGCTGCAGTAACATGGGTTTGTGGGCCAATCTGGAGGCCTCTAATAACAGGGTCTGATCTAATTTTACACAGAAGGGTTTCCATGACCAGTACAAATAGTGCCGGGGAGAGGGGGCACCCCTGTCTTGTCCCGTTGGTGATGCGAAATGGTGGGGATAATGCTCCATTGACTTTGACCATGGCAGAGGGGGCCGAATAAAGGGTGTTGACAGCACTGATAAACTGGTCCGGGAGGCCAAACTTCGACAGGGTCCGCGACATAAAGAGCCAGCTGACCCTGTCGAAGGCTTTTTCCGCATCCGTGCTCACTAGAACTAAAGGCCTAGAGGATCTCTTGGCCCAATTCACTAGATGAAGAAGCCGTACCGTGTTCTCCGACCCCTGTCTGCCATGGACAAAACCTACTTGTTCTTCATGCACAATGTCAGGGAGAACATCCTGAAGCCTGGTAGCCAGAATTTTCGCCCACCACTTCACATCATTATTAAGTAAAGATATTGGCCTATAGTTACTGCAGCATGTTGGATCCTTATTTTCCTTATGAAGGACAGTAATGTGCGCCATTAAGGAATGAGGAGCTAGAGACCCCCCTGTCAGAAGGTAGTTGCACAAGTTCCTGAAACGTGGGATCAACACATCCTGAAAGGATTTATAGTATGCAATGGAAAATCCATCAGGACCGGGGCTTTTACCCGATGGGATAGACATAAGGACCTTGCGAACCTCTGAATCGGAAATAGGCTTAGTCAGGAGGGAAGTTTTTGATGGGGATACAGAGGGAAGATCTAGAGACTGCAAGAATTTATCAGTGGCCTCGGATAGATCTCCAGGGGTAGCCCCATTAGGGGGTGGCAAATTATATAAGGCCTCATAGAAGGTACAAAATGCCTTAGCGACGTCTGGGGTAGACTTATGTACTTTGCCCTTGGAGTCTTTAATAGAGGAAACAAAGGAGTCAGAGAACTGCTTCTTGGCAATTGCCGACATCAGTCTGTTTCCTCTATCCCCATGAGCATAGGCCTTGAATCGGGAACGGAGGACCAGCTTTGCTGAGGTGACATTCAATAAATTTTTTAGTTTTGTTCTGGCTTCAGTTAGTTCTGCTAGGGTGCTTATAGCCCTAGATTCCTTGTGGGAAGATTCTAGACGAGATATGGTCGCCAATAAGGCGTCCAGGGCTAGTGTCCTTTGTTTTTTCACAAAGGCTCCCAAAGCTATGAGTTCCCCCCTTAGGACCACTTTATGGGATTCCCATAGTATAGATGGAGAAGGAGGTGAATCTGGGGTGTCATTAAGTGTGAAAAATTCAGATATTGAGGCCTTAAGCTTGTCTGCATGTCTAGGGTCTAGAATCAGGGTATCATTGAGACGCCATAGGCGCTCCTTTCTCTGCGGGCCAGACAGGGAAAAATTTACAATGACAGGGGCATGGTCGGATAATGTTATATTACCTATCCGGGCTCCAGAGACATTACATACATATTAACTAGACAGGAAAATGTAATCCAATCTGTGGAAAGATAGTTTGGCATGTGAGTAAAAGGTATACTCTCGGCCATTGGGGTTTAGGGCCCGCCAGACATCCAATACTTTAAGTTTTTTCAGGGAAATTTTCAATCTTTTCAGGAGCCTATAAGATACAGAAGGTCTACCCGCCGAGGTGTCCACCGCTGGCTCCAGAGCAACATTGAAGTCGCCCCCCAGTACTAATAAGCCCTCTGAGAAGGAGGATAACGCAGCAAGGGTCTGAACGAGCCATGGTACTTGGCCTTTATTGGGAGCATACACGTTGGCAAAGGTCACTGGAGATTCGCCCAATGAACCCTTTATAAAAATGTATCTGCCCTCTGGGTCTGCTGAGATAGCCGAGTGTTTAAAGGGGAGGCATTTATGCACAGCTATACTAACCCCTCTACTGGCGGAGTCGTGAGTACTATGATACCACTGGACAAATTTCTTAGGGGGAAGCTTAGGAATCTTGCCCGTTCTGAAATGGGTCTCTTGCAAAAAGGCCACAGAGACCTTATCTTTCAGAAGGAGAGATAGTGTTTGAGACCTTTTACATGGCTCGTTCAGCCCGTGCGCGTTTAGTGAGGCGACCACTATAGAAGACATTTCTGCATACAATCAGGTGAGCAAATGCATAATACATCCATGGAAGTATGGAAGAGCACACATATGATATGAGCAGGTGAAGGGAAGGAAGGTAAGGGAAGCACAAAAGAACAAAAAATGAACAAGGGAGCATTAAACATGTCAAGTTGACCAGTGAGTAATTCAGACATGACACCCTTCTGAGGAAGGTTAGTACTCTACCTATCACCAGCCAAGACAGGGTTGGACTGGCGAGGGGGCAAGTAAAGCACCTGTGGTCTGAACAAAAGAGACCAAAACAAAAAATGTGTCCAGCATCTTAATCCGTCCGGGCATCACCCTGCAATGAGGAGCAGAATGCGTTATCCTAGAGGTAGCGTCCCGTAGCAGCAATAATACGGTACAGAACCGTTAAAACATAACATTAAGCCCAACTAAGAGATAGGCCATAAAAATAAAAACTTTAAGAATGCAGAAAACCTTTAAAGTGTAGAGAGGCCAAGTCCGCCTTTAGTAACCTGTGTAACAGAGGTGAGTAACAGTCATCTCCTATTCTGGGGAGGTAAAAATATCAGCAAGGTATGCTTACAAGCAACTCTAATCAGGTGGGATCTCTATCCATCCTGCCGCGTCCCGAACGATCCGGTTTGCCTGCGGACGCCGTCTGCCATGCGGTCACACGAGGTGGTGCGGGAAGGGCGCCATCTTGGTCAGCTGGTAACCATGAGGGGATCTCCATCGGAGGAACGTCCAGGGACCGCCAGACAGAATCCAGGTCAGTAGGAGAGCGTACGGTGAGTAGCTTACCATTCCTGGAAATCGCCAACCCAAAGGGGTATAACCAGCGGAATGGGGTCGAGGTTTTCCTCAGGATATCCAGGAGAGGCCTGAGAAGGCGCCGCTTGGCCAGGGTGGATGGGGCGATGTCTTGGAACATCTGAATCGGGGTATTTTCGTACTCCAGTACCTCCATTTCTCTTTGGCTTTTAAGGATGGCTGCGGTATCAACGTAGCTCAATAAGCCACAGATTACGTCACGTGGCGGTTCTTGCGGTTTAGGCCTAGGGCGCAGCGCCCTGTGTATGCGCTCCACCACGATTCCCGCCGCTCTGTCAGGATCCAGCAGCTTAGAGAACAATTCACGTGCTACAGTTGGTAAGGCCTCCGCTGCAAACGACTCAGGTAGGCCGCGGATGCGGATATTGCGCCGGCGGCTGCGGTTTTCTTGGTCTTCCAATTTCAGGAAGGCATCGTTTAGCAAGGCCTTGTGAGACGCCAGCACCTCCGACGCTTTACTCTCATACGTCATGATGGCCTCCTGAGTGGCTTCTAACGCCACCACTCTCTGCCCCAGATGCTTCATGTCGTCCTTGATATCAGACAGGTCTTGTTTCAAGGGCGAGAGGGCCGATTCAAGGACCCGGCGCAGGGTTCGCTCTGAGAGAGGTGGGTCTCTGGGTCTCTTGTCCGAGACATCGGAGCCGCTGCCTGCGTCTGACAATTCCCCGGCGTCAGAGTCCTGTGCAGCAGACGTCGCCATATTGGGGCCTTTCTGCGCCGTAAACCTCGACGTTTTCCGGAGAAACTTCTCCATCTCTGGCTGTTTGGAGCGCAGTGGGGTGGACTCTGAGCTTCCTCTGTTCTTTTCTCTGCCAGGTTTCCCCATAATCAAGCAAATTATGAGCTTTTATAGGGCAAATGAGCCGGAATGCTGGAGGAGCTCAAGCTCGTGCGGCCATTCAGCAGCGTGGCTAGGCTCCGCGCCGTGTCTTAGGTTTTTCTGAATCACACTATCAATACCTTCAATGTAAGATTTTCTTTTTGGGATAGATTTCAAGTAGGCCTCAAATACCACAAACTAGTTATTTTGAGAATGGCAAATTTGGGAATGCTTTTTCAACCCAGAACAAAAAGTCTGCTTTTACGGTCACTACAAATAACTTGACCAGCTAAAACTGTGCAGATTTGGTTGAATAGAGATGTGAGACCTGTTTTTTTTTGCGCTGTGTGACAGTTATAGGTTTAATCACAGAATGACACTTCTATCAGCACGCTAGCGTGTGTCTTAGGTTTTTCTGAATGACACTATCAATACCTTCAATGTAAGTGTTTCTTTTTGGGATAGATTTCAAGTAGGCCTCAAATACCACAAACTAGTTATTTTCAGAATGGCAAATTTGGGAATGCTTTTTCAACCCAGAACAAAAAGTCTGCTTTTACGGTCACTACAAATAACTTGACCAGCTAAAACTGTGCAGATTTGGTTGAATAGAGATGTGAGACCTGTTTTTTTTTGCGCTGTGTGACAGTTATAGGTTTAATCACAGAATGACACTTCTATCAGCAAGCTAGCGTGTGTCTTAGGTTTTTCTGAATGACACTATCAATACCTTCAATGTAAGTTTTTCTTTTTGGGATAGATTTTAAGTAGGCCTCAAATACCACAAACTAGTTATTTTCAGAATGGCAAATTTGGGAATGCTTTTTCAACCCAGAACAAAAAGTCTGCTTTTACGGTTACTACAAATAACTTGACCAGCTAAAACTGTGCAGATTTGGTTGAATAGAGATGTGAGACCTGTTTTTTTTTGCGCTGTGTGACAGTTATAGGTTTAATCACAGAATGACACTTCTATCAGCACGCTAGCGTGTGTCTTAGGTTTTTCTGAATCACACTATCAATACCTTCAATGTAAGATTTTCTTTTTGGGATAGATTTCAAGTAGGCCTCAAATACCACAAACTAGTTATTTTGAGAATGGCAAATTTGGGAATGCTTTTTCAACCCAGAACAAAAAGTCTGCTTTTACGGTCACTACAAATAACTTGACCAGCTAAAGCTGTGCAGATTTGGTTGAATAGAGATGTGAGACCTGTTTTTTTTTTTGCGCTGTGTGACAGTTATAGGTTTAATCACAGAATGACACTTCTATCAGCACGCTAGCGTGTGTCTTAGGTTTTTCTGAATGACACTATCAATACCTTCAATGTAAGATTTTCTTTTTGGGATAGATTTCAAGTAGGCCTCAAATACCACAAACTAGTTATTTTGAGAATGGCAAATTTGGGAATGCTTTTTCAACCCAGAACAAAAAGTCTGCTTTTACGGTCACTACAAATAACTTGACCAGCTAAAACTGTGCAGATTTGGTTGAATAGAGATGTGAGACCTGTTTTTTTTTGCGCTGTGTGACAGTTATAGGTTTAATCACAGAATGACACTTCTATCAGCACGCTAGCGTGTGTCTTAGGTTTTTCTGAATCACACTATCAATACCTTCAATGTAAGTGTTTCTTTTTGGGATAGATTTCAAGTAGGCCTCAAATACCACAAACTAGTTATTTTGAGAATGGCAAATTTGGGAATGCTTTTTCAACCCAGAACAAAAAGTCTGCTTTTACGGTCACTACAAATAACTTGACCAGCTAAAACTGTGCAGATTTGGTTGAATAGAGATGTGAGACCTGTTTTTTTTTGCGCTGTGTGACAGTTATAGGTTTAATCACAGAATGACACTTCTATCAGCACGCTAGCGTGTGTCTTAGGTTTTTCTGAATGACACTATCAATACCTTCAATGTAAGTTTTTCTTTTTGGGATAGATTTCAAGTAGGCCTCAAATACCACAAACTAGTTATTTTCAGAATGGCAAATTTGGGAATGCTTTTTCAACCCAGAACAAAAAGTCTGCTTTTACGGTCACTACAAATAACTTGACCAGCTGAAACTGTGCAGATTTGGTTGAATAGAAATGTCAGGTCTATTTTTTAGGCGCTGGGTGACAGACTCAACTTGCCCCTGATGTAATATATGGCCAAAAAATAACCACACTGTTGATAGTTAAATGCACTTGGGTGACACAGGCTCAGCCTGCACCAGATGTAGTATACGGCCAAAAAATAACCAGACTGTTGATGGTTAAATGCACTTCTTTGACACAGGCTCAGCCTGCAGCTAATGTAGTATATGGCCAAAAAATAACCAGACTGTTGATGGTTAAATGCACTTCGGTGACACAGGCTCAGCCTGCAGCTGATGTAGGATATAGCACAAAATAACCACACTATCGATGGTTAAATACACTTGGTGATAGCTCGTGCTGGCGCACCACAAGTCACAAAATGGCCGCCGATCACCCCAGAAAAAAAGTGATCTAAAAACGCTCTGGGCAGCCTCAAAAAAGTGAGCAAGTCAATAATAGCACTTCAATGATCCACAGCTGCAGATCGATCACAGAATGAAGTCTTTTGGAGGAGTTAATCTGCCTAATCTCGCCCTAACGTCGCAGCTGCAACCTCTCCCTACACTGATCATAGCAGAGTGACGTGCGGCGCTACGTGACTCCAGCTTAAATAGAGGCTGGGTCACATGGTGCACTGGCCAATCACAGCCATGCCAATAGTAGGCATGGCTGTGATGGCCTCTTGGGCCAAGTAGTATAACGCTTGTTGATTGGCTGCTTTGCAGCCTTTCAAAAAGCGCCAAGAAAGCGCCGAACACCGAACCCGAACCCGGACTTTTACGAAAATGTTCGGGTTCGGGTCCGTGTCACGGACACCCCAAAATTCGGTACGAACCCGAACTATACAGTTCGGGTTCGCTCATCCCTACTCTCAGACTATGGAAACACTAAAAAATGATTTTTTTTTGCTTCAAAAATGAAATAATTGTGCAAAACTTACATTAAAAAAAGTATACATATTAGGTATCACAGCGTCCGTAATAACTTGCTCTATAAAAATATCACATGACCTAACCCTTCAGGTGAATACCGTAAAAAAATAAAAATAAAAACGGTGTAAAAAAAGCCATTTTTTGTCACCTTACATCACAAAAAGTGTAATAGCAAGCGATCAAAAAATCACACGCACCCCAAAATAGTGCCAATAAAACCGTCATCTCATCCCGCAAAAATCATACCCTACCCAAGGGAACCTGACGCCGTCTCTTTCTCCTATGCTGTAGCGCTGGCCAATCGCAGCGCTCAGCTCATAGCCTGAGAGGTTTTTTTTTCTCTCAGGCTATGAGCTGAGCGCTGCGATTGGCCAGCACTACAGCATGGAAGAATGAGACGCCGGCAGGTTCCCCTGGGTGGAGCCTAACTATGAAGATACCGGAGGCTATAACCGGTATAACAGTAAGTGCAGGGAGATCCCTGGGCACCGCTCTACACATCTGTATAGTTAGTTTAGAGGTTTTATTATGGTGAAAGGTCCTCTTTAAAAAGTGGGTTTTGGAAATTTTCAGAAAAATTTCAAGATTTGCTTCTAAACTTTTAAGCCTTCTAACGTCCCCAAAAAATAAAATGGCATTCACAAAATTATCCAAACATGAAGTAGACATATGGGGAATGTAAAGTAGTAACTATTTTTGGAGTTATTACTATCTATTATAAAAGTAAAGAAATACAAATTTGTAAATTTGCTAATTTATCCAAATTTTTTGTAAATTTGGTATTTTTGTATAAATAAAAATGAAATTTTTGGACTCAATTTTACCACTGTCATGAAGTACAATATATGACGAGAAAACAATCTCAGAATGGCCTGGATAAGTAAAAGCGTTTTAAAGTTAATACCACATAAAGTGACATGTCAGATTTACAAAAATCGGGCTGGGATTTAAGGTGAAAAGTGGCTTGGTAGTGAAGGGGTGCTATAAACGTTAGTGCTGTGAGAGAGATATTGCCGATACACCCTTCACTTGCACACTGTCTGGCCAACCATATCTTTAACCCTGTATCCATCAGTTGGAAATTGTAACCACCATTGCAAGAGTAATATTGCCAGCCATAGATTCTGCAAAAGAGATTTTGTAAAGGTAGAGAGAGGAAAGAGTTCTACAATTCCCATCCTTGCTCAAATCCATACATTGCTATCTGGGAAGATATACACTGTGAATTATTTGGAACTGTGTTTTGATAACGTTGGATGTACTACAACTACCATTTTGCACTTTAGGAAAGAGAAACTTTTTTATTTTCTACAATAGACCTGGTTACTGACTCCAGCACCATTCACTGGCCATAGCATCTACATCTCCTGTCTTGCACCCGACTACCATCAGACAGGAGTCCCAACATCAGGGTGTGCCCCAAGGTAAGAAAGGGTGCGCCCTCTTATCACTGCCCTGGCCCCAGGGACCATCAGTGAGAGGATTGCCCATGTGAATAATTATTGCCGCCAGAGCTATTACCATGCCCATCCTCGGCTCCACTACCCTGGGGCTTGTGACAGCAGCTATAGAGGATAACTTTCCCAGCAGAAAAATCCAAGACTGCCCATTAATGGGTGGGCCTAACATACAGTAAGCCCCACCTGTTTTTGGCCCAGGATAGACCAAATTTGCCAGGTCTCTGAAAATTAGGGGCAGTCCCTGCAAATTTGGTACTGTTGGCAACTATGCAAAACGAACAACTCATGGACCTAGATTTACTGAAAATATATTCGATTTAAAGGGTTTCTGTCATGAGAAATAACATTATGTAGCTAACTGACATTACCGATGGGCTAATGTCAGCAGTACATAACAGTATGCTTTATAATTCCCTGCCTGCCACCGTTCTCTTAAAATAAAGACTTTTAAAATATGATAATGAGCCTCTAGGTGCTATTAGGGCGTTGCTTCAGCACCTAGAGGCTCGGTCTACTCACCCTTTGGCACATCCAGGTCCCGTTGATTGACTGTCGAGTTCTCCTCATCATCGCGTAAATCCTGCGCCATCCCATTTAGTATTCGGCGCAGTGAGTGAAGGACGCGCTCCTGCTGCCGGCTTCCTTCCTTCGGCGCAGGTGCAGTGAGGAAGCCGGCAGCAGGAGCGTGTCCTTCACTCACTGCGCCTGCGCCGAATACTAAACTGGACGGCACAGGCGTGCAGGATTTACACGACACTAAGGAGAACTCAAAAGTTAATCAACTGGACCTGGGCGTGCCAAAGGGTGCGTAGACCGAGCCTCTAGGTGCTGAAGCAATGCCCTAATAGCACCTCGAGGCTTATTAGCACATTTTAAAAGTCTTTATTTTAAGAGAACGGCAGGCAGGGAGTTATAAAGCATACTGTTATGTACTGCTGACATTAGCCCATCGGCAATGTCAGTCAGCTACATAACGTTATTTCTCATGACCGAAACCCTTTAAGAATGAAGCCTTGATTTTATAGCTACAAATTAGACTGGATATAAAAGTCTCCACTGTGCTATTATGTGGTGGATCCTTATGTAGTGACTATACTTTCTCATAATTATAGCAGTCCTGCAGTGGGCATGCCCATTAATCCAGTGTTTTTGGAACCGAGTGTATGAGGAGCTTACCCTAAGATCTGCCACTTGACCCCCCTTTGATGTGTCTCTGCTTGTGCAGTTTTTTTCCCCCCAACTCACAGCAGACGCCCGGTAAGGTGGACATTTTTCTGGCTTAAAACTTTGTTGCTAGCTTCAACCTGACTTCCAAGAGTGTTAAAATCTGGTAGGGAAAGTTAAAAGTTTTGAAAAACTTGCAAGTCAGACACTTCAACAAAAAATGAAATGGGCCCAAATCTGGGCACACTGGCCCTAAACTGGTATGGTTGGGCCTGGCAAAAAGGAAACTTGGGATGGAGGGATGGGTGGGAAGGTTCTTTGGGTTGGGGTTGGGTGTTAGTCAATTTGTTCCTTTTTCTCTTTATGACAGTGTAAAATGTGGGCAAAGTAGGTAATATCGCTGGCCCGCTTTCTAAATTGCCATTATCGAAGCTGCATGAAGTTATAAGCTGTATCAATGCAATGTTGTACTTGCTGCCAGATATTATGCACTGTATGTCTTTTTTTTTTTTACGATTGTAAAAAAAAAAGGTATTTATCTAGAATAAATAAAAACCATGAAAGGTCCTCTTTAATGTATCTTTATGGAGGTTGGAACTAATTTTTTTCTGAACCAGAGCTCCAAATTCCCTGCATAGTCAGAGATACATAATAAAATTCTGCCTGCTTGCAGCTACCACTAAGGGGTGCTGATGAGCATACTGCAGGCAACTGGACTCCCTCTAGTGGCAGTTGCAGACTATGTTCATTGTTATCTAAATCTATGTCAATGCAGGGGATTTGGAGCTCCGTATCAAAAAGGCAGAACTGTGATCACTAAAAGGATATCTTGCGAAATGAATAAGCACAGAATTTTGGACCTCAAAACAACATAATGTTAAAAGCAGGCCAATTACATATGACGTCTGAAGGGGGGGGGGGGGGGGGGGGGCACTGGGAACTTAAAGTGGCCCTGGAAAAATAAAAAATAAAAGTGGCCCCAAATTGTAGGTGAATCCAAATTGACAGAAGATGACACAACATAAGTTGGCATGACCAACACAAGCCACAAGTAAGCAGAGACAACAGAAGTAGGTGGGACCAACAATACCGTAGTGTAGCACAAAATACCCCCCCAGCAAAACTAAACACCACAATGCTGCATAAACTACTGTCACATTCTGAGGACGGTGATACAGCTGTATTCAGGAGGACACCAGTGCCTGCTGGCCAGGTGAAGAAGTACCTGATGCTCCTAGCATTAATGCTGAGATCATCAGAACATTATGTACAGTACCTGGCCAGCAGACGCGAGGATGGCTTCTGTGGCCCCCTAGGCATCGGCTGACCGGGTAATTTCCCTGTAGGGTCTATGTCCTGTCTGCCCCTTTCTGAAGGTTTGAAGGTGTTTTCTGGTTTCAACATATAAATGGACAATTGTGAGAAATTTGAAAAATAAAAAGGAGTTACTTACCTATAGGATTAGCACTGCTGCTCTGGTTCTCCACAGTGGCGTCGCCAGGGGGGCTACATCACGCTGTGCCCCCCCAACTAAAATGCCCCCCGCAAGTGAGCCGCCGCAGTGTGATGAGCGCTTCCATTGCGCTCATCTCCATAGTCATCTGCCTGTGCTGCGGCGGGGCAGGGGAGGGAGAGGCGTGTCCCTTCCCCTTCCTCTGATAGGCTGCATGACGTCATCGCGCCACCTGAGCCATACAGCGCAGGACACAGGCCGGAAGAGGCCTGCATCGCATCGCTGACATGGAGGTAAGTATAAGTGTTTTTTGTTTGTTTTTTACAATAGTTTTACAGGCACATTAGGGGGGCTCTTGTTACTGGCACATTGGGATGGCTTATTACTGGCACATGATGGGGGGGCTTATTACTGGCACATGATGGGGGGCTTATTACTGGCACATGGTGGGGGGCTTATTACAATACTGGCACATGATGGGGGGCTTATTACTGGCACATGATGGGGGGCTTATTACTGGCACATGATGGGGGGCTTATTACTGGCACGTGATAAGGGGGCTTATTACTGGCACGTGATAAGGGGGCTTATTACTGGCACGTGATGGGGGGCTTATTACTGGCACATGATGGGGGGCTCTTGTTACTGGCACATGATGGGGGGCTCTTGTTACTGGCACATGATGGGGGGCTCTTGTTACTGGAACATTGGGGGGGCTCTTATTACTGGCACATGATGGGGATCTGGGCTCTTATTACTGGCACATTGGGGGGCTCTTGTTACTGGCACGTGATGGGGGGCTCTTGTTACTGGCACGTGATGGGGGGCTCTTGTTACTGGCACGTAATGGGGGGCTCTTGTTACTGGCACGTGATGGGGGGGCACTTATTACTGGCATGTTATTGGGGGCACTTATTACTGGCACATTATTGGGGGCACTTATTACTGGCACGTTATTGAGGGCACTTATTACTGGCACATTATTGGTGGGCACTATAGGGGCATCTACTGAGGCCACAAAGAAGGGGTATTTTATATGGGGGCTCTATACAGTAGCATTTTATACTGGGACACATTATGGTGGGTACTATGGGGAAGGGGGGAGAGGAGTACTATGGAGTCATCTACGGGGGGCACTAAGAAGGGGTATTTTATACTTGCAAATTATGGGGGACACTGAGGGCATCTACTGGGGCACGATATTTGGGGCATTTTATACTGGTACATTATGGGGGGCACTAGGAGGAAGGGGGGAGAGGAGCATTATGGGGCATTTACTGGGGGCACTATATAGGGGTATTTTATACTGGCACATTATGGGGGACATTAGCTCAACTGGGGGCATTACAAGGGGGTATTTTTTGCATTGTCACATTATAAGGAGAATTATTTCTACTGGGGGGGGCATTATGGTGGGCTGTATTACTCCCCCATGGTATGACCCCCTAGTAGCAGCACCAGCCTCTCCCTGCTCTGCTATCCCTCTGCCCCTTCTCCAAATCCTTATTATGAATTCTTTCTCATTAGGATAAAACACAACATCAGCTCCGCCGAGCCCCCGGCCAAAGTGTTGAAGTGGTGTCCGAGATCCCCAAGGGTCAAGCCAAGTAATTGTAAGTTTTCATGTGAAATATGTTTATGTTATACACATATAGCATACACTGTGCCACACAATGTACAGTATACCTCTACACTGTGCCACACAATGTACAGTATACCTCTACACTGTGCCACACAATGTACAATATACCTCTACACTGTGCCACACAATGTACAGTATACCTCTACACTGTGTTACACAATGTACAGTATACCTCTACACTGTGCCACACAATATACAGTATACCTCTACACTGTGCCACACAATGTACAGTATACCTCTACACTGTGCCACACAATGTACAGTATACCTCTACACTGTGCCACACAATGTACAGTATACCTCTACACTGTGCCACACAATATACAGTATACCTCTACACTGTGCCACACAATGTACAGTATACCTCTACACTGTGCCACACAATATACAGTATACCTCTACACTGTGTTACACAATGTACAGTATACCTCTGCACTGTGCCACACAATGTACAGTATACCTCTACACTCTGCCACACAATGTACAGTATACCTCTACACTGTGTAGTCTGTTCTATAAGCACCCTTGTTCTGTGGCGGCGGACAGAAAATAATCTGGAAGTGCCCCTCTCGATACCAGGCTCTGGATCCGCCACTGGTCTGGACCGCTCACATGAGTGTACATTTCTTCTAAATTGTAATCCGTATCCTCTGACCTGCAAAAATCAGCACTCGCTCGGTAACAACTAACAGGCAGTACCTGTAGGCTGTAGCCTGGCCATGTTACCGAAGCTAGCCGAGTGGTGTAAGGTTAAGGTACTAGTAGAGATGAGCGGCCGCTTAATCCTGATTTAAAGTTAAAGTTACTGCAGGATATGGATTACAGTTTAGAAATGTCAAATGTACACTCCTGTGAGAGGCGAGGAGGGGGATCTGTGGATGACACTGTTATGGAGGGGGAAATGGGGATGACACTGTCATGGGGTGGATCTGTGGATGACACATATAGCATAAGATGCTATATACAGTATGTGTCATCCACAGATCCCCCCCATAGCAGTGTCATCCACAGATCCCCCTCCCTATAAAAGTGTCATCCACAGGCAGCTAGGACATGTTGAAATCTGAGTGATTTTATTTTATTTTTTAAACCACAGACAGCAGGACTTTTCTTCCCTGTTGCGGTTTTAGGTATTGGGTAAAGTATCGCAGCATTTCTAAGCGTACTTGTGTAAATGTATCGTTGTTATAGCTGCCCCCCCCCCCCCTACTTTTGTCCTGGCCCCCAGTGTGCCCCCCCAAAATTTGAAAGCTAGAGACGCCACTGGTTCTCCAGGCCAGTGCTTTGTTTACCTGGCTGAAGCAATAACATCCAATGCTGCAGCCAAATACTGTCTTTAGCGGATCTAATAGGTAGGTAATATAGCTTTTATTATTTTATAGTATTTGTCAATGACAACTGTACGTTTTTTTCTTGTTGCAACTGGACAACCCTTTTAAGCATTCCCTAGAAGGAGTTTTGGACACATTTTTCCAAGTAATGGAGCACTAGGAATATAGCTGCACGCTGTATTATCCTGTCTTGCAAGAAGATTAACTTCTCCAACTCCTTATGTTTCCCAGAAAATTATAGGTGAGTGATCTTTGTGGGTGTCTCACAGCTAACATCATATGACACAGGTGTCTGTCTCATACAGTTGGAACACCAGGCCTTGAACACATGGAAACATTTACTCGGCACATGGGAACATGCTTCGGGCTGAGGAAGATCCTTTGCTGGGGTGACAACTTGACGTAGTCTCTGCAGAAGAGAAAACACAAGAAATTAGAGTCAAGCTGATATACCTCCACCTGTCTATCCAACTGCAAAATTAAAGCAACAATGAAGAAAAAATTGCCGATGCAGATAAAGGGGTACAGCTCAAATCCTAAATTGTGAGATAAAAAAATCTGGTAACACTTCAAAGTCTCTGAAATATGTCAAATGTATTCACCCATGTGTCAATAAAACATTTCAGCCTGCCATCTTGGGCCTTTCTCAGTATTTGTCTCTCTCTGTTTATCTATATATCTCATATCAAATTCAAATGAGCTTTATTAGCAGGACTAAATGCATGTTTGCATTGTCAAAGTGGTAAATAACTGGGTTGGGGTGGGGAATGGCATGCACTGACATATTGTGCCACCGCGGCTAATGGATATTTTCTCTTTCTCCTCCATGGAGGTGAAGTCTGGGAAGAGATCAGACAGTCTTCTGAAGTGAGTATTCGATAAGCAGGCTCTGGGCGCTCAGTCTGCACCAGCTCAGGATCAGTCAGTCTCTGGGGTTGGGTAGTTTTTTCAGATAAGGGGCCAGAATTTACTCCCTCTGTAGATTCTGGTATGTTGTCAGCTTCAGAGATGGTCTCATCTTGTTTCATTAGATGCAGGGCCGGTCTGTCAGTTAAATTGCAGCATCACTGAGCGTTTCCATCAGTGTGAAGGGAAAAGCACCTAATTCCAGGTACAGGTCCAGGAAAGTGGAAGCAGCACAGGGGAAGGGGAAGAGGGGCAGTGAGCAGGACTGAGCCGGGAGGAGGCGGCGTCTCGGAGGTCAGTGTGGAGACCGCCCTGGAGGAGTCCCCTGCTCATGACTGCAGCTACAGTGAGGTGAATGGGGTATGTGGAAGCTTTTATCTCCATAGGGTGAGCAGTAATGTGTACCCCCTAGCCTCCTAAACTTAGATTCTGAGTGGGCATAGTTAGAGCAGCAGCAGACATTTCCCCATCTGCTGCTCTCTGCTCCCTTGCTTCCTCTTCCTGTCTCCTAAGTCAGAAAGCTAGAGGTCTGTAGAACCTGCAGGTACCTCATACTTGCATACAGGATCTTGGTTTGGATCCTGCATCCCCCTCCTTACTTCGCTGTGATAACACGCTGCTGCATTAGATAGGAGAAATGTCGGGACCGACAGGAGGAGGATGGAGGCAGAGTGCTGAGACAGATCGGAAAAGTCAACCCTGCCATTGGGAAGAGCACTTCTAGACACCATGTCCAGCAGCAGCAGTCCTCCCTCCTGCCCATCAGTTACGGACTTCCCCCCTTCCCCTTCTCCACTGACCTGACATCCTGCAAAGGGGCCCCTGTCCAGATAAGACTGCAAATGTTGAGTTTATGTGCTTGTGTATATTGTCTGTCTGTGTATCTATCTATCGCTATCTACATCAGACATTTATGTGATAGGTATTGTATGAGATGATAGATAGATAGATAGATAGATAGATAGATAGATAGATAGATAGATAGATAGAGACAGAAAAGGCTTTCCACAAGATTTTGGAGCCTGTGGGAATATTTCCCCTTTATCCAGAATAGCATTTGTGAGGTCAGACAATGATGTTGGATTTGAGGACTCTATCTATCTAAAAAGGGACAACTGGCAGTACAAGACAAAAAAGCAAAAAGAGCAAAAAGAAAGAGGTGCAAGCCCAAAGAGACAAGACAATCGCCCAGAAATCCAAAAGATTGAAAACAGGCAGCACTCTCAAGTAGAAAAAAAATCAACTGTTTATTCACCCATGCAGGAAGCAACGTTTTGGCTCTATACTGGAGCCTTTCTCAAGCAACAAGTGACAGTGAACATAGCATATATATATACACCGATATACATAAAGTGCAAGTGCATCTCATAAACAATTAATAAGTGAAAATATACGGTACTCAAAAATATATATTAAAGTGCTTTCATGGTGCAATTAAATACATCAATAGACATGATTATACCATACACTGCGTGCAGAATTATTAGGCAAATGAGTATTTTGACCACATCATCCTCTTTATGCATGTTGTCTTACTCCAAGCTGTATAGGCTCGAAAGCCTACTACCAATTAAGCATATTAGGTGATGTGCATCTCTGTAATGAGAAGGGGTGTGGTCTAATGACATCAACACCCTATATTAGGTGTGCATAATTATTACGCAACTTCCTTTTCTTTGGCAAAATGGGTCAAAAGAAGGACTTGACAGGCTCAGAAAAGTCAAAAATAGTGAGATATCTTGCAGAGGGATGCAGCACTCTTAAAATTGCAAAGCTTCTGAAGCGTGATCATCGAACAATCAAGCGTTTCATTCAAAATAGTCAACAGGGTCGCAAGAAGCGTGTGGAAAAACCAAGGCGCAAAATAACTGCCCATGAACTGAGAAAAGTCAAGCGTGCAGCTGCCAAGATGCCACTTGCCACCAGTTTGGCCATATTTCAGAGCTGCAACATCACTGGAGTGCCCAAAAGCACAAGGTGTGCAATACTCAGAGACATGGCCAAGGTAAGAAAGGCTGAAAGACGACCACCACTGAACAAGACACACAAGCTGAAACGTCAAGACTGGGCCAAGAAATATCTCAAGACTGATTTTTCTAAGGTTTTATGGACTGATGAAATGAGAGTGAGTCTTGATGGGCCAGATGGATGGGCCCGTGGCTGGATTGGTAAAGGGCAGAGAGCTCCAGTCCGACTCAGACGCCAGCAAGGTGGAGGTGGAGTACTGGTTTGGGCTGGTATCATCAATGATGAGCTTGTGGGGCCTTTTCGGGTTGAGGATGGAGTCAAGCTCAACTCTCAGTCCTACTGCCAGTTTCTGGAAGACACCTTCTTCAAGCAGTGGTACAGGAAGAAGTCTGCATCCTTCAAGAAAAACATGATTTTCATGCAGGACAATGCTCCATCACACGCGTCCAAGTACTCCACAGCGTGGCTGGCAAGAAAGGGTATAAAAGAAGAAAATCTAATGACATGGCCTCCTTGTTCACCTGATATGAACCCCATTGAGAACCTGTGGTCCATCATCAAATGTGAGATTTACAAGGAGGGAAAACAGTACACCTCTCTGAACAGTGTCTGGGAGGCTGTGGTTGCTGCTGCACGCAATGTTGATGGTGAACAGATCAAAACACTGACAGAATCCATGGATGGCAGGCTTTTGAGTGTCCTTGCAAAGAAAGGTGGCTATATTGGTCACTGATTTGTTTTTGTTTTGTTTTTGAATGTCAGAAATGTATATTTGTGAATGTTGAGATGTTATATTGGTTTCACTGGTAAAAATAAATAATTGAAATGGGTATATATTTGTTTTTTGTTAAGTTGCCTAATAATTATGCACAGTAATAGTCACCTGCACACACAGATATCCCCCTAAAATAGCTAAAACTAAAAACAAACTAAAAACTACTTCCAAAAATATTCAGCTTTGATATTAATGAGTTTTTTGGGTTCATTGAGAACATGGTTGTTGTTCAATAATAAAATGAATCCTCAAAAATACAACTTGCCTAATAATTCTGCACTCCCTGTATAGTACCATACATGATTGTGAATAAATATGCCCAAAATCAACAGTGATATAAATTCATAATACAGTCACACTCACAGACCGTGGGAGGACTCACCTTATAGCTCCCCATAAACCACTCTAATTCTATAACCCATGTACATGCGTTAGAGGCCAATGATGTCATAAATAAGGAAAGTAATATACTAAAATTGAAAAATAATAATAAATCCGGTTCCTCAAAGTAACAATCAAAGACACTGTGCAAAAATACATATACAAAAATATATAAAAAATAATATAAATCATATAATATGAAAAAATACTAAAAGGTTGCAAAAGGTTGTTGCCTCGTCTGGTCGTCAATCCCATTCATCTATCAGACAAGACACTATAAAAACTTTCCTCTGCTCAGTGTCTTGTCTGATAGATGAATGAGACTGATGACCCGACGGGACAACAACCTTTTGCAACTTTTTATATTTTTTCGTATTATATGATTCATATGATTTATTTTTATTTTCCGAGGAACCAGATTTATAATTTTTTTATTTTTTACTTTTAGTATATTACTTTCCTTATTTATGACATCATTGGCCTCTAACGCACATACATGGGTTATCGAATTATAGTGGTTTATGGGGAGCTATAAGGGGAGTCCTCCCACTGTCTGTGAGTGTGACTCTGGTGTCTTCTCAGGAGCGAGGGTGCGACTGTCACGTTATGTGATAGATGCTCCCTATGCCCACACTCTGTAGTTGGTACCTTAATAGTGCATGTACTGGCCATTTTATATTTTCGAAATATGGCAGGAGAACCCTGCTTTCTCATTGTTAAGAATCTAATCTGATGGGTCACTTTAGATTTTATCTTCATTTATTTGGACGTTTGTCCACTTCCTTATTAATATTTCCAACAACAAAAATGGTGGCTGAGGGTGAATGGAACCCACTGTGCCTGTGCATGGGTGATTCTCCCTCTGCCCTTATACATCATGGCTGAATGATGACTCTGGTGCGCAGTGCGCATGTCACGCATGCGTGGTGGACACTACGGCTTCTCCGCTTCCTCTGTCACAATTGTCATGCGCAGTTCCCCTTATGGAACGCCTCCTATGGTGCGGTTCTTTGATGGTTGTTGTGCCTTTGGTGAGTCCCCTCCTCCTTAATCATCTTAGGACATTCACTATATACACACTAGGGATACAGGTGTCATTTGTTATTTTAATGAGAATGATTAACTGTATTATACATTTATATCACTGTTGATTTTGGACAAATATGTCATCACAATCATGTATGGCAGGCATGCTCAACCTGCGGCCCTCCAGCTGCTGTAAAACTACAACTCCTATCATGCATGGGTGAATAAACTGTAGATTTTTTTCTACTTGAGAGTGCTGCCTGTTTTCATCTTTTGTATTTCTGGGCGATTGTCTTGTCCCTTTGGGCTTTCACCTCTTACTTTTTGCTCTTTTTGCTTTTTTGTCTTGTGCTGCCAGTTTTTCCTTTTTAGATAGATAGAGTCCTCAAATCCAACATCATTGTCTGACCTCACAAATGCTATTCTGGATAAAGGGGAAATATTCCCACAGACTCCAAAATCTTATGGAAAGCCTGTCCAGAAGAGTAGGGACTGTTTTAGCTGCAAAGGGGGGATAAACTCCATATGTCTAGGAATTTGGAATCGGATTTCATAACATGGGATGTTATAGTAGGTATAACGTGTAGGTGTCCCAATACTGTTGTCCAAATAGTGTATCTTGCTAGTCCATAGCAATATTTTGCCTCTTCAACTTGCATACCTACATACAGTGAGTAATCCAATTCAGATGTGACAACTGCTACCACAAATTGTGTCTGAATGTAGACATCATACTTGATCCAATTCCAGCACAAATCAATGTTATTTTCCATTGCAGTGAGTTGACATCATAGCACATTGCAAACTGGAAGACTTTTAGATACCGGGCAGTTACTGTATCAGTGTAGCCCAGCCCCTAAATTTCCTCTGAAGTAAAATAACTGGAGATGGGTGATTTACGTGCCTGCCAATGGTTGAGGAATGGGCAGAGTTTGAATCATAGTAAATACATTCACTAAGTAATGTCTCATGGTTACACTCTACCTCCATCAGAGATCCTTGAGTCCTGAGGACTATATAGATTGCATATAGAGGGATACAGATCATGGACGAGATGGACATGAGCCAACCGATGGCGTAACCCCACGGTGGGTATAGATAGACGTTATTGTACCTCAAGGGAATGTATTTGATTACTGAGAAGAGGAATGTTGCCTATAGAGAAAGAGAAACAAACAGTGAAGTGTCTCATACAATGTACAAAATAATACACCATAAGTGGTCAAATAATAGAGTTATACAGAGACTGAATGGTGTCCTAATAATACTGCCATACTCGGCAAAAATAACAGTGACATTCAATGCTCAGTTAAGAGGGCCAGTTTTTTAAGCTATGTATCAGGTGTAAGGCAGCATGGATACGTGTAACAAACCAAAAAAAAAGAAGGTTGCCTTGACTATCCCACTTGGGAGTGAATTCCCTGTAGGCCTCTCAAAGCATAATTGGGCCTGAGGAGCGGTGAGCATGGATGCCATAACTTAGTTTTAGGGGCAGGGTGTTATTTGTACCAATCCTTATCTCAGATGATTGGGGCAGCCACAGCGGCGGAAACTATACAGAGTACAGAACTGGAAGCAGAAAGCTCTGTACACTGTGCAGTGATTATGCAGCAGTACTGCATCTAACCTCATGTGCATGGACTGGAAATACAACCTTATGGTTATAGTTCAACCCCGGCACTGTTTTAAAGGGATAATACAGACATTTATGGCAAAGCCACAGGTAACTCCGGGACTTGCACCTATCACTAGAACAGAGTTTCCCAACTGCGTCCCATCTGTATGTGACAGCCAGAGGTGGTCGGCACTGCGTAAACAGCCTAGTGGATTGTGCCAGGCTGTTTCTGTAACTCACATATTAGTGAATTGGAGTTCTGGAAAAAGCATAGCACAGAGAGGTACACTGTTTCTTCATCTCACAGGTTACGGCAAAGTAGATGCAATAGGACCCAGATCTATCACACATTCATGACATATAATGTTGATACCCCTTCAATGCTGCAGACCCATACCTTAGTCCTGTTGTCCTTCATACTTGCCCATTCCTATGATACTGTAGTTCTGCTTTCCTTCCTGTGTCCTCTAATCTTTAGGCCTGTATTACAGTCTCCATGCTTGGCTTGTGTCTTCAGCCATCTGCTTCCTGCTGATTTTGTTTTGGTGGATGCATACATGTCCAGGGGAAAGGCAAGCCCTCCAACCTCACAGTTAAAGGGGGGCTTTTTCTTGGGTGTCTGAACTGTCTAGGATAACATTGCAATCACAAATGGAGACTATAAGATAGGAGCTCTTACCAAGCATACCGCCGGGGTCACGGCCACCCAGCATATCTTCATTATCGGCCATGGGCGATACCCAATCATATCCTCGATGTTGTCATAGAAGCGATTTGCCCCTGTGCGAAATAAGAGAAGAGAACTAGTAAAAGACAATAACATGAGTAGGTTGAACTGGAGCTCCTTCGGCCTACCAGAGGAAGTTATTCTCGGGGACCAATCACCACATCAGCAATAAAGGAAAGTGACTCCAAAGGCAGCTCTAATTTTTTTTTGTCCTAGACCTTTCCGGCCAACTATGATATCAGAGGTTAGGCCCAACAGAGCATCCACTGGTAGTCCAACATTGAATAAAGAACTAAATTAATACACTAGAGATGAATTCCAACCAAAATTGGATATTCTCTGCTTAAAAAAAAAATAACATTGGCGCTCCAGAGACAAACCTGGATTAAGGCAGGAAGAAAAATAGTGAGGACCTGCATATCACCTACTGGATCCAGATTCCACTTCAACCCAGCCACAAATAGCAGAGGTGGTGGCTCATGTATGTGGGTCTTATCACTGAAGTTTAGTGACTCCCTCAATTACAGAGATGTCATTGCATGAGACCAGCCTGCATGGAAAGAGGCCATCAGGTGTGTAGGGTGGTCCAAGGACAGATCCTATACAATGTGATGTCAAAATATCAGTGCGTGAACTCACTGAAGCAACCAGGACTTGCCTTTCCATTTGGGCTTATGTTTTCTGAAGAATCACCAAGATTCCTTTGTACATCCACATGTTTGCATGTGTGATACTCACAATAGTGGTGCCTGGGTAGTATTCATACTCACCATACACCCATCCTATGCAAACACATTCAGATATGCCAACAAAAAGAAGGCAGATGCCACTGGAAGCAAAGTAGTCAAAGAGCTGGAATACATATATCCCTCCCTGCAAGACATTAAAGGTTGTATCATTGGTGGTTACAATTCATTACTTTCCCTTCCATCCCCTTGTAGGAGGTTGGTTAAACCTTCCTTTCCTAGCTAGTGTTGTACTCATAGGAAAAGGAGCCAGTCTAAACTTTGCAGGGACATATTTTGGACACTTTATTTATTTTACTCACTTATATAGCAGCTCTTTACAGACATTGTCATTGCAATCTAAGTTCTCTATTAGTGTTTCTTTGAAGTGTGGGAGGAAACCGGAGTACCCGGAGGAAACCCACGCAAACACGGGGAGAACATACAAACTCCATGCAGATGTCGTCCATGGTCAGATCCAAACATAGGACTCCAGCGCTGCAAGGCACCAGTGCTAACCACTAAGCCTCCGTGCAAGTCAAGTGAAATATGAAGAGTTACAGAGAATAGTTTCAGCATATGAGGAAACACTGGAGTCAGGGGCGTAGCTATAGGGGGTTCAGAGGTAGCAGTTGCTACTGGGCCCAGGAGCCTGAGGGGGCCCAAAGACCCTTGTGCCATATAAGAGGACACTGGTATTATGGAAAGTACATGCTGGTCAAGTTACACCTCTGGCTGAAGGGAACGGGTTAGGTCTTGGATTGAGGGGGTGCTGTTTCAATCTTTGCCTCAGGTGGCACGAAGGCTATGTGTTTCCCTGTCCCTTGCCACAAAGTACTGAGGGAAGGGGGGCCCAAGCTGAACTCTTGCACCAGGGCCCATGAGCCTTAAGCTACGCCCCTGACTGGAGTATTCAGCATTCTAGAAAATGGTTGCAGCATGATAGGAAACTTGAAGATATGGGAAACCTCAGGGAATAAGCACAACATGTAAGGAAGTCTGGACATGTGGAGAGTCCCAGAAACTAGCTGCACCATGAAGGTATGCAAAATTCAAAAGGAGAGGTGCAGCATGAGAGGAAACCTGAAAAGTAGGGAGTCTAAATGAAGACTGACTTTAATATGTGAATTACCTGAGCAACCATGAGCAGACCAAATAGGAAACACATTATAGAAATAATTAGGATGAGTATCTCCCGTCTATATCCCCTGCGCAGGACTGTGGGGTACATATCAATGATGGACAAGCAGAGAGCCTCAACATAAATGAACTGCAAGAAGAGAAAAAATATTATTAAAAATGACTAAAACAAAGAGTAAATACATGACGTGAAAATGCCTTCCCACAATCCTAAATTATTTCCCTGTCCTTAGGATAGGCCATTGATGTTTGGTCATTGAGGGGACCACTTTGAATGAGACAAGCTGTAGTACCAAGCTCAGCTATTGTCTCCTTCATTATGAGTACCCATGGAAATTAACATTAATGGCTTATTCCAGGGCACCCTTTAAACAGTTGAAGGGGTTGTCGAGGATTTGTATATTGATGACCTATCCTTAGGATAGGCCCGAATAGTGACTGTGTAGTGGGTAGAGCTGGTTACTGCAGAACTATTCCAATTCACTTGAAGTAAAGTGGAGGAGCTGTGTCTTTCTGGCTCCAGAGCTACTGATGAACAGGTGATTGGCCTGGGTGCAGTAGTCAGACTTTCACTGATTTGTTCTTCAAGATAGGCCATCAATATAAAAATCCCAGAGAACCCCTTTAACACTAGGGTGCACAACCTATTACACTTAGGAGATGCACTAAATTCATCAGTGGTGCATGCTGTGTCACATTTGGTGCATCTTGGAACACCGCCTCTTGGGTGCTATACTTTAGACCAGTATTTGCACCAGAAACTTTTGAAAAGTGTACAGCCAGTAGTAAACATCAATTTTTTTGGCACAAATCAATAAGAAGTTTGTCTAAATTTATATGTTGGAGTTGTGAAGCAACGACAATAGTAAATCTGCCCCATAGTGTGATCTTTAGCAGCTCATTCCTCTCGTCCCTACACTGATCTATATATGTTCTTGGAAGATACATGTGGGTGCCCTCGAGTGTCTTCCATGTCACAGGGAGAACAGGTGGTAAGGAATGGAATTATTCGTATTAGGCCTCTTTCACACGACCGTTTTTTTTTCCGTTTACGGGCCGTTTTTTGCGTTCAATATACAGTAACTATACGGAACCATTCATTTTAATGGTTCCGCAAAAAAAAACGGAATGTCCTCCGTATGCATTCCGTTTCTGTATTTCCGTTCCGTTGAAAGATAGAACATGCCCTATTGCCTGCAAATCACGTTCCGTGGCTCCATTCAAGTCATTGGGTCCGCAAAAAAAGGAACGCATCCGGAAATGCATCCGTATGTCTTCCGTATCCGTTCCGTTTTTGCAGAACCATTTATTGAAAATGTTATGCCCAGCCCAATTTTTCCTATGTAATTATTGTATACTGTATATGCCATACGGAAAAATGGAACGGAGAAACGGAACAGAAACGGAAACACAACGGAAACGAATAACGGAACAACGGATCCATGAAAAACGGACCGCAAAACACTGGAAAAAAAAAATACGGTCGTGTGAAAGAGGCCTTATTCTGTGCTCTGGTTATATAATTAAGGTACATACATTTTTCTCTACAACTTGAGGTATTTAAATCTTATTTATTCAAGTAGTAATCACCTTTAAGCAGCTCTGTCACCAGGATCAACCCTATTAAACCACACATACTGCCTGGTAGGGCTCATCATGCTGATTAGAATGATACCTTTCTTTTGTCTGTATGATAAACAGCTGCAGAGAAATCTGTGTTTTATTTATATGCAAATGAGACGTTTGAGCACCAGGAGGTGGGGCTTTGAGCACTGCTTTGTAACACCCCCTGTGCTATGTACACTCCCCCTCCCCTTGATTGACAGGGCTAGACATGCTGAGGGCAGAGCCCTGTCCTAGAGCTGTGTGCTAGCATGTAAATATCATATATTTTATAGCTTTATTACACTGAGATTTGCTTAGAATGCTAATATACATATTACTGCTTTATTCACACACAATATATGATTATACAAATTTTTTTTTAATATTTGTTAGCTTAGGCTACTTTCACACTGGCGTTTTGGCCTTCCGTTTGCGAGATCCGTTCAGGGCTCTCACCAGCGGTCCAAAACGGATCCATTTTGCCCTAATGCATTCTGAATGGAAAAGGATCCACTCAGAATACATCAGTTTGGCTCAGTTTGCCCCAGTTCCGTCTCCATTCCCCTTTGAAGGCAGACACCGTCAGACGAAACTGAGCCAAACGGATCCATTCTCACACAAAATGTAAGTCAATGGGAACAGATCCGTTTTCTATGACACAATCTGACACAATAGAAAACGGATTAGTCCTCCATTCACTTTCAATGATGTTCAAGACGGATCCGTCTTGGGTATGTTACAGATAATACAAACGGATCCGTTCTGAACGGATGCAGACCGTTGTATTATCTGAACGGATCCGTCTGTGCAGATCCATGACGGATCCGCACCAAACACGGGTGTGAAAGTAGCCTTAGAAAAAAAAACTGCACTTCTATGTGGTAATGCTATAGCTTAGTGGTAAGTGCTTGGTTTTGCATATAGAGATCTCAGGTTTAAATCCTGGGAGAAACTTGCATAAACTTTTTTTTCTGTTATTTTTTTCTCATTTAACCCATAATAAAGGCTATACCACAATAAATAATATATAATCATATAATATCAATAAAAGGCCTTAATATATTGAGAATTGTGGGTGTTTTTGCTTAGATTTATATTTATAAACAAACCAGCAATATTTATACATTTTTAAAGCCTAAACACATTATTCTCAATATGATAAGGACTTAAATACCAAACACAGAAGAAGGGGCACACTCAAAACGGATACACTTGATGAAAATGATGCACACTTTTTTTAAATTAAAATACAACCCCTAAAATCTGTAAGGCTAGTTTCACACTTGCGGCAGGACGGATCCGACATGCTGTTTAGCATGTCGGATCCGTCCTGTGGCTGTTCGCCGTGCCCCCGCTCCGTCCCCATTGACTATAATAGGGATGGGGGCGGAGCTCCGGCGCAGCACGGCGGTGCACGGAGAAAGCCGCCGGACTAAAAAACCTGACATGCAGTAATTTTAGTCCTGCGGCCTTAAGCCGTGCACCGCCGTGCTGCGCCGGAGCTCCGCCCCCATCCCCATTATAGTCAATGGGGACGGAGCGGCGGCCCGGGGGCACGGCGAAACAGCCGCAGGACGGATCCGACATGGTGAACAGCCTGTCGGATCCGTCCTGCCGCAAGTGTGAAAATACCCTAAGGCTACTTTCACACTTGCGTTAGGAGCGGATCCGTCTGGTGTCTGCACAGACGGATCCGCTCCTATAATGCAAACGCTTGCATCCGTTCAGAACGGATCCGTTTGCATAACCATGAACAAAAAAAAAAAAAAAAAATTTTTTTTTTTTTTTTTTTTTTTTTTTTATGATAATGCAAACGGATCCGTTCAGACTTTACATTGAAAGTCAATGGGGGACGGATCCGTTTGAAAATTGAGCCATACTGTGTCATCTTCAAACGGATCCGTCCCCATTGACTTCCATTATAAGTCTGGACGGATCCGCTCGCCTCCACACGGCCAGGCGGACACCCGAACGCTGCAAGCAGCGTTCAGGTGTCCGCTCACTGAGCGGAGCGGAGGCTGAGCGCTGGCAGGCGGATGCATTCTCAGTGGATCCGCCTCCATTGAGAATGCATCAGGGCTGGACGGCTGCGTTCGGGACCGCTCGTGAGCTCCTTCAAACGGAGCTCACGAGCGGACACCTGAACGCAGGTGTGAAAGTAGCCTAAAACTGTGAGGAATGAGTCCCATATGTCGAAACACCTATCCCAAGGTGATGACTACACCTCGATAGCTAGTAGGCTGCCGCACAGATCTGTGTGTGGTACAGAATTCCCATATACAAATTCAATACCGGCAGATTACCGTGTTGATTCACAAAGCCATTAGTCCATCCAAATCAATGGTATAGTGCTTGGAATGATTTGGATGGACTAATGGCTTTGTGAATCAACACGGCAATCTGCCGGTATTGAATTTGTATATGGGAATTCTGTACAAAACGCAGATTTCTCTGCAGCTGTTTTTTTTTTCATTTTTATTGATTTTTTAAATAAACGATCAATAAAATATACATTTGTACATAATGATCAAAATCCTGTCAGCCATTTACATGGATAGATATCTGATGCGTTGACATTACAGAGTAATACAAAGTTTGTTAAATAACAAATTTAACTTTCACCCAACTCCCCCCCCCCCCCCCCCCTCCCTAGAGTTTGGCTTGCAGAGAGATGATTACACCACCTTATCCCTATTGTATTTTATTAAACATTTCACAAAGGATGTCATATCCACCTAAGATTACAATAAGTTGAACACTAGATCTTCATTAAAATGCAGCTTAAACTAAGATAGGCGTCCTATTAAGGACAATTGTCCTCTCAAACAATCCCTAGTCAGTGCCAACGAAGCTAAGCTTCCAGATTCAATCCAGCCCTGCCATATTGACCAAAATTTGTTTGGGCATTTTCTTTTGACATATACCCCTCTTTCAAGACGTAGAATCGTATTCATCCTATTTATGTATTCCTGTTTGCTAGGAGGCCTATTTCTTATCCAATGCTTAGTGATTAAGACTCTTGCCTGGAATAACATTCTGTGAATACATAAGGATAGTTTATCATTTAACCCTTTGCAGTCAAGTATACCCAGCACACAGATTCTGGGATTATTGGGCAAATGTATCTGAGTTGTTACAGCTATGATTTCTCGTATCTCTTCCTATTATGTTCCCAACTCTCGGCAGTTCCATACCATATAAACCAAAGTTGCTTCCGTTGCACCATATCTAGGGCATGTGGAGTCCGGTCGCACACCTATTTTGAATAGAAGTTTAAGGGTTCTATACACTCTGTGTAGCAGGTACAGCTGGGATAGTCTCTGAGATTCATTCAATGTAAGACTAGGAGTTAAAGCCAGAATGTCATTCCATTGGTCTGGAGATATTGTTCCCACATCTTCCTCCCATTTCCCTTTTACCATCAGGGAGGTTGAGGGGGTACTAGCGTCAAGAATATATTTATAAAGTTGGGATATCAGGCCTTTGGTAACCCCAGCTTCCAGTAATTGTTTCACCACAGGAGGAGAGGCGGCAATTACTATGTTTCCTGGAAATTGGGTTTGGTATGCATGTCTTAATTGAAGAAATTGGAAGAATGCCGTTTTGGGTAGGCCAAACTCTTCCTGGAGTTGAGTAAAAGATTTAAGTATTCCATGCGATTGAATTTGGTCAAAAAAGAGTATGCCCCTCTCTTCCCACGGGGAAAAGCCTTCCAGCCTGAATATCTCTGGCAGTTGGGGGTTTCGCCATATTGGCGTAATGTCATTGAGTTCTGTCAGATTCGTTAATTCTTTAAATTTTGTCCAAACCTTGATGAAAAGGGAAAATGTAGGAAGTTTTTTACCCAGGGGATGGTGTTTGCTTATTTCTAATGAGGCAATAGGCGCTTTTTGTTTCATAGTGTGGGCAACAATATCAGCCGAGGGGTCTAGATTAGTTGTATTAATCCATCCCCTGACGTGTTGTAGTTGTGCGGCTATATAATAGGGCCATGGGTTCGGGAGAGATAATCCACCCTCTTCCTTACTTTTTGGGAGTGTTTCTATTCGGATTCTCGGCTGTTTCTTTTTCCATATCAGTGATCTAAAAATCCCCTGAATCTTATAGAAAATCCTTAGTGGGATTCATACCGGTGAATTATGTAAATTGTGTAATATATATAAAAGCTGTGGCATGAATAAAATTTTAATTAAGTTGCAACAGCCAATTTTGACTACAAATTTTGCAATTAATGGCTCCAGGTACAGTTTTATGTTTTCAGTTGGTATCGGTGTTATCATCACTCCTAAGTATTTGAATTGAGTGGTTAGCTGCAAGGGAATGCAAGTGAGGTCCAAATGTGGTGGGGTGGGATCTAATGGAAGAATCGTGGATTTGTCCCAGTTTAGTCTTAGTCCAGAATATTTCCCAAAATCTGTAATTTTGTGCATTATGGGGTCTATAGACTTCTGTAGATCTCCCACGTATAATAATAAATCGTCTGTGTATAACGAGACTTTTTCATCCCGGGGCCCTATTGGAACTCCCTTCCAGTCTGTGGAGGTACGTAAAAGACAAGCAAGAGGCTCAATTGCAATTGCAAATAATAGGGGAGATAAGGGGCAACCCTGCCGTGTGCCCCTATGCAATGGAAATTGATTAGAAAGAACCTTGTTTGCCCTAATCCTTGCTAGCAGGGAGTTATACAGTAACTTGACCCAAAAAAAACTAATCCCAGGCCGAAGCCCATGACCTCCAAAACTTCCCATAGGTATTCCCATTCTACGCTGTCAAAAGCCTTTGCAGTGTCTAAGGAAATTATTGCACGGCAACCCCCGGTATTTAATGACCTCTGGATATTCAGGAATAATCGATGAAGATTACTGGCCGTGCTCCTATCTGGCATGAAGCCAGCCTGATCCTTATGTATTAAAGGAGTAATTACTTTATTAAGCCGATTGGCCAATACTTTGGCCAAAAGTTTTACATCATTTGATAGGAGAGAAATGGGTCTATAGGAGTCGGGTCTTATTGGGTCCTTATTGGGTTTTGGAATAACCACCACTATCGCTTCCCTCATAGATGTAGGTAATATCCCAGTTCGCAGCGCATCATTAAAGGTTTCTAATAGATGTGGGAGGAGACAGTCTCGGTACTGTTTAAAAAAATTCCCAGGCAACCCATCTGAACCTGGGGCCTTTTCATTAGGGAAGGAGCTCAAGGCTACCTCCAGTTCCTCCAAAGTAAGGGGTTCATCCAGGTATGCAGCAGATTCTAGAGACAATTTAGGGATTGATATTCGCCCAAGATACTCCTTTATATCATCTCCTCCTATGGTCATTTTAGAAGAATATAATTCCTTATAATATTTATGGAATGTTTCAAGTATTACTGAATTTTCCACCGAGAGTACCCCATCCATGGTTCTAATTGCTGCTATTCTGGACGAACCCTCTTGTGACCGGACGACTCTGGCCAGTAAACTACCCGTACTCTCCCCTGCCTCAAAATATTTTTGTTTGATGATAAAACGTTTATTGTCTGCTATATGCAGTAAATGGTCAATAAGTTTAGATTGTACATTTTTCCATACCGTTTCAGAATGCTGGGAGGGTGTACTGATATACAATTGCTCACTCCTTGTTACTTCCTGTTGTATAGCTTTAGTGAGTTCCCTAGTTTTAGTTTTGCGTCTATTAATTTTCTCAATATAGAGGCCTCTTACGTATGCTTTCATGGCGTCCCATATTGTTCCTATAGCCGCTGATCCTTTATTGAGATTGAAAAATGTATTTATTTGGTTCATTAGGGGGTCTTCCCCGTCTAATAGCTGTATCCAGAAGGGATTGAGTTTCCAGAGCACCGAACCATAGCGCCCTCTATCATTTCCAAACCTCAGTTCTATATGGATAGGTGAATGATCAGAGAGGCAGCGCGGTAGGTATTCTATAACAAAGATATAGGATAGTGCTTCTAGAGACCCAATGGGTAAATCTATTCTGGATAGGGACCCATGAGACGTAGAAAAACAGGAGTACTGCCGTTCCTGGAGGTATCTAATTCTCCACAAATCATGCAGATCCAGTTCTCTAAGTAATTTTGTCAGTGAAGTCTCACCAGAATTTGTTAGGTTAGGAGGCAGCGGAAGTTTATCCATAGAAGGATCTAAATATTTGTTAAAATCGCCCAACATTAGGATTGGCACCTGTGGCCCTTGAGATACCCATGACATTACCTCCCTTATGGCACCGCAGGAGTATGACGGCGGGATATACATGGCAATTAGGAAGAATGGTACCCCAAATATAGAACAGTGCAGGCATACATATCGACCTTCCGTATCAATTTTGCTTGAGTGGCATACAAAGGGAACAGCTTTGTGAATTAGGACACTAACTCCCCTAGCGTGTGTAGAAAAGGTGGAGTGAAAGGCCTGTGAGATCCATGGTTTGTGAAGCAACCCATGGGTTTGTTTAGTCAGGTGTGTCTCGGTGAGGCATATTATGGCTGACTGATTTTGAACGGCCATAAAAACTGCTTGGCGTTTAGTAGGATCTCCCAGGCCTCTAACATTCCATACTATAGTGTGAGTTCTATCCGCCATTTTCCCATGGGAGACATAAAAGGAAAGAAGATCTAAGCATCAAGTTAAGACATTTACCAGATAATGAAAGAACAATTGCGTGCATCATCTCTCTGCAGGCTCTGAGCCTAAGTGAACTATAAACATAGTATCCCCATCAAAAAGAACTTGTGATAGTCCCAGAACAGGACACGAGGCACAGAAAAGGTTCCTGTAACCCGCAGCATAGAAGGCAACAGCATATCCGCATTCACGGATCAGGTCTCAGTAGTAGAGACCCGGGCAGCAATAAAACAGTATAACAGATGGCATTTTGGAACAGTTAACTCTTGGCGTTTCACCTAAACAAATGAACAGCACAAGTGTGGCTATTAAAGTCATTACCAGTAGATGGCACCAAATTACAATTTTGGAGCATTATGGCGGTAGTATAAACATGAACTCTCAACAAACATGAAACCTTATACTTATCCGCCCATTCCCAAAGTCCTCTAGATTGTCTTCAGTGAAGACCCAGGTATAGCGATGTCCACTTTTCTATCAGTCATTGTCATAACTTTCGGATGGATAGGATTCCATTTGTTCAATCCACCGGTTGGCGTCCTCCGGGGATTCAAAGAAGTGGGTTTTCCCTTTAAACACTACACGGAGCTTTGAGGGATATAACATGGCGTACTGTATATTCTGCGACCATAGTTGCTTTTTAACATCCACAAAGCGTGCGCGGCGTCTCTGCACCTCCGCCGAAAAGTCAGGAAATATAGACACTTTGGGCCAGATGTATCATTACTCTGACAGCTCACTCCACTTTCACATATGGCTAAAGTCAGTTTTAGCCAAGTCAGATTTATGATCGGCCCTTTAAGACTATAATAAATGTGGTTTGACGGTAGCAGTTTATCCGTCAGTAAGCAGCTTTCCAAAAGTCGCACATCTTAATGAAAAAGTCGCACGTTTTTATGAAAAAGTCGCATGTTCTATTAAAAAGTCTCATAAGATAAGCATGGTCCTCGCTGGAGTGAAATTGGGACTTTTTTGCGACTTTTTTGCGACTTTTTTAAAAAGTCGCAATAGTAAATTTGACTTGCCAATCATTTGCATAAGCCAAAACGCCCATTTTCTCAAAACTGGAGTGCTTAGCGCTTACCTTCAAAAAGTCGCAAAAAAGTCGCAAAATTTTGATTTGCGCATTTTTTTGCGACTTTTTGACTCCACAAAAGTGACTTAGCCTAATGATATATCTGGCCCTTTATGTCCAGCCATAGATAAATTCTGGTGCTCTCTTGCTTTGCTTTGCGGAGAATGGTATCCCTATCTTGAAAATGTAAAATCCTCATTAGCAATGGTCTAGGAGGGCCGCCCGGTGGTGGTGGGCGGAATGGCACTCTATGCGCCCTCTCTATGGCAAAGAAAGGTGACAAGGAGTCTTTTCCAAATATCTTCCTGAACCAATCCTCAAAGAATTGGACAGCATGGGGCCCTTCAGCTTTTTCAGGGACCCCCAAGATGCGAAGGTTATTTCGTTGTGATCTTTTTTCCAAGTCCTCCGTTTTACTCCGTGACGTTGTGTATTACTTTAGCCAGATCACGTTTCATAGGGGAGACTTGGTTTTCCAGTTGGCTCACTCGCCCCTCCGCCACAGTAATTCTTTCATTAGCCTTCCTTATATCCTGTCTAATAAAAGACACGTTTTCCTGGAGGGACCCAATGGATGCGTTGAGGGTTTATCAGAGCTGCACTACATTGGTGCACGGCCGCATATATGTCCTTAAAGCGAACCTTTCACCTCATTTTCACTTTATAAACTAGCAACAGTACCTTATAGATTATCTTCAGTGTGTTCTTATACATGTTGGTGCCGCTTTCCTGCGCTGTTTATTCTTGAAAAAATCGTCTTATAAAGTTTACATTTCCTGCTCCAACAGTCACGCAACAAGTCAAGGGGGTATCCCTTCCCTCACCTCTGGCTGTACCTCCCCTGCCCTAACCCCGCCTCTATGCTCTGTAATTGACAGCCGGCTCAGTCGCCGGGACCGCGCTTGTGAATCCTGCGCATGCGCCGTCCTCCTGATTCGCCGCGCGATCCCGTCTTTCTTGCGGACACAAGCGCGATCCTGTAACAGAATCGCGCATGCGCCGTACGCGATGCCTGCCTGTCTGCTCTCCCTCCCGTGCGCGCGCTCCCCTATCTTCAGGCTCCAAGTGCCCCACGTGATCACTGTAGACTTGCCATCTGCTCACGTGGGGCACTTGGAGCCTGAACATAGGGGAGCGCGCGCACGGGAGGGAGAGCAGACAGGCAGACATCGCGTACGGCGCATGCGCGATTCTGTTACAGGATCGCGCTTGTGTCCGCAAGAAAGACGGGATCACGCAGCGAATGAGGAGTACGGCGCACGCGCAGGATTCACAAGCGCGGTCCCGGCGACTGAGCCGGCTGTCAATTACAGAGCATAGAGGCGGGGTTAGGGCAGGGGAGGTACAGCCAGAGGTGAGGGAAGGGATACCCCCTTGACTTGTTGCGTGACTGTTGGAGCAGGAAATGTGAACTTTATAAGACGATTTTTTCAAGAATAAACAGCGCAGGAAAGCGGCACTAACATGTATAAGAACACACTGAAGATAATCTATAAGGTACTGTTGCTAGTTTATAAAGTGAAAATGAGGTGAAAGGTTTGCTTTAATAGTGGGATCGGCCAGTAGTGGCAAAGTGGGAATAGAGGAGGTAAAGGGTTGTGCCCTGCCATTTTGTAGTGAGCCAGACTCAGCAGCAGGCCCCCCCCCCCTCCACTTGCCTGCAGCTCCTCCACGTGGGATCCGCCATCTTGGGAGCATGCGCGTCGCTCCACCAGGTAGTCGGCCAAAGCTGTTACATGTTCTGCCACCGCTTCTGATAGATCCCCCTCATGTGCAGGGCCCCCTTTTGATGGGGGGACTCGGGCATATTGCTCCAGGTGCGCTGAGACCTCCGCCAATTTAGACGGTGCGGCCGCGCCATGTTGTTTTGCCGGAGTCGGTCCCGCCGCTTCCTTTTCTTTCCTGCCCGAGCGGGTCATACTGGCCTGGGGTCCAGAGAGGTTCCACAGCAAGTAACAATCGTGCCAGGCTGTTTAAGTTTGTCACAGCCACAGGATGACGGAGGATTCTGCCAGCGCTGCCCGGGAGCTCAAGTGCACACGTCCGTCAGGCCACGCCCCTTCTCTGCAGCTGTTTAACATACAGACAACAGAAAGGTATTGTTTTAATCTGCATGATGAGCCCTACCAGACAGTATGTCTGATTTAATAGGGTTAATCCTGGTGACAGAGCCGCTTTAAGGAGACAAAACGGTTAGAAAGATCACCCAATCAGATTGTAAGCTGGTGCCTAAGTGGGAGTTTTGGCCCTTGTTTTCATGTCTGTGGCCCTTTGTGTATATTTGATTGTTTTACACATTCAGTACCTGACTGTCCAGCCCAAGGAGAATCAGCATGATAAAAAAGAGGCAGGACCAGAGCTGGGACACTGGCATCATGGACACAGCCTTGGGATAGACGATAAAGGCCAGACCAGGTCCTGTAGAGAGTGATAATTACTTCACACATATATACAACCACATCAACATTAACAACTTATAGAAATGGAATACATCACGTATAAATCATCATGTCTTGCATGCATCTTTTTACAGGGCTGTCAGGCATCATGGGAGCCCAGAGAAAAGTAACAGTTTACAGGAGTTATCCCATAAATCATTTTGATACCAAAAGTTCTGAAAAGCTGGTACTGGTAATGTGCTGTGTTTCTAGCCTTTTCAGCATTTTTTGCTTCTGTCTCCGCTTTGATGGAGCTGCTAATCTGTGCTGCTGGGGCAACTGACGATACAGACTCTTCTTACTTCCCACACAGACGGAGTCTATTTAGCTTAGGGCCCATTCAGACAGCAGTTTGTTTTTTGTGGTCCACAACAATGCGGATCCTTATTTTTTTGCGGTTAGTTCAGCATGTCAACTAAAAAAAACGGATTGCATTCCAAATTTTGGCAGACCCATAGACTTCAATGGGGTCACGTACCAATTTTCACTGACAAGTATAGGACATGTTTTATTTATGAGGCTGTGAAACAGAAGACCCAATAGAAGTGAATAGGTCCACATTTAATCCGCAAAATTGAGGATCAGATGTGAAAGCTACATATGGCCGTCTGAATGAACATACTGTGATGCTCTTGTCCGATACCTCCAAAGTGTCCCAGATCCAGCAGGACAGTCCCAGCTTCCATGCATTGTCTAGGGAAACCTGCCACGTCTCGATGCATCCCTTGAAATCCCAACTCGGCGCCATACTTTGCACCCTATACAGCAAATAACTGCATCCACTGCTACATTACACCTAGTACTGCAGTTAGTCACAACGTGCCATACAATAATCAAAGGATTAGTTCCATCATCATCGGTAAGAAGGCACCTGTAAAAGTTGCTCTGGCCTGACTTGATGCGTTGATTTAGTGTTCCACTAGGTAAATGTGGGCACTACACAAGGGCTAATATGACCATTGTAATTTATATGATGTTTTATGTGCATTTTCCTGTTTATCTGTGTATCAGGCCTGTTAGGATGTAGTTCCTCCTCCTAGACAGTAGAGGGAGCTAGGGAACCCCTAATATATATAGTTAGGCCCAGACAGGAAAAGGGCAGTGTAGTCCAGGAGGCTAGTGAGTGCAGTCTAGCCTGCCTGAGGTTCTTGAGCCAGAGTTAGCTCAGAAGTTTGTTACCAGGGGAAGATTTACCTCCTGAGAAACCTGCAGTTCCTACAAAGTACAGTACAGAGCAGAGCAGAAGTGTTTCCAGCCAGACAAGAGAGCTGAAGGGCTGAAGAGTCTATTTAATGCAAGGAGATATATACGAGAGGAAGTTTCTTTACCAAGGATAAAGCCACCAATAGGGCATACGGGCCTTGGGATCAAGACAGACAGGAGTTCTGAGGAATAGTGCACAGGATTTCTGAGGAAAAGGCAGCCTGATCTGTGAGTGTATTTAACCCTCTGAGTATCTTGCAAGAACATTGTTGCCTGCCATCATTGTATAAGCCTGCTTAAGACTGCTTCTGTTATATGGAACTGAACCTACAGAACTGTAAATAGTTAACTGTTCCAGTAAAGAAAGTTTTGGTTCACTGCAAACTGTGTTCCTCACTTATTACTGCTATCAATCGGTGTGCCACCGTTACCGGCACTGGCGTCACGAACTTTAAGGGATCTTGCCACCGGCACATTAAACCTGCAACACCCAGGGCACCTCACCTACCACCGGCCTGGTCCCTATACATTGAGAGTGCCCCAGAGGACTTCTGTGCCAGCCTCTCCATCACTGCTGTACGCCTGCCCAGGGTCTCCCTATAAACTGTGAGTAACCAAGAGCAACCCTCGATTGCCCTATTAACCGTGACCTCACCATCGCAATACCCTGCAGGGCTGCGTACTGCATATTTTTGCGTCACGAACACGATGCGATCATTCCTACGCCATTGTGGAATATAAACTGTGTGCCAATATTGCCCATAAAGTGATAAAGCCCTATCCGTTTATTTGGAAAATTGCTGGGTCAAAGAACTGTAAAAACCGCGGTGTGAAAATCGTATTTTGTGGACTGTTTGCCGCTTATTTAAGTCACCACTTGCTGTCAGTGAATAGACAGCGTTATACTCAAAGATGGCCACTTGAGTTAACTGGACTATCAGTGCGCCCCGTTGTGTCTGTTTGGCACGAAAAAGAGAAGAGAAGGTACCGCCCAGCCTGTGAAAGAAAAGTACCACCCTGTCTGAAGAGAAGATACCGCCTACCTTGAATCCCGGAGCTCCGAGAGGCCGCGCCTACCTCCTGATGCTGCGCGTGGGACCTCCGCACAACGTAATCCCGTGCCTCGCGAGATTTGGACCGAGCATCGCCGGAGTAAGTAAAAACTTTCGAATTCACTGGCCCCTTTATATATCAGCACCGGAGAGGTTCCGATCCTTGCAAAGAGACTGGGGGAGGTCCCTCATTATTAGCAAAAGACTTAACCCGGGGGGGAGTACGCCCAACTTAGATCCGACCTGCTCCGTCGCTCCTTAAAGGGCCATACCCACTCCGTAGGTGCCCTTAGCAACGTTTAAGCAAGCAAAGGCCAGCGTGTGTCTGCCTATAGTCCTGGCCACCAGAGACCACGCAATGTCGGGTGGTCCCCGATGCGCCTCCTGAAATGCACGCCACTGATAACAGGGCGCCCGCCGCTGCGGCAGCATCTAGCCTGATGCCACTGACCATGCCATATTATTTCGGGGCCCCCTGGTTCCCGCGATATTCCGGGGAGGGCCACAAGCTAAAAGACTTTAGGGACCAGATACTGGCCTTGTTTCGGCTCTACCCCATCTCCACTGAGCAACAAATGGAGATCCTCTTAGCACAGTTAGAAGGGGCCGCCCACAGGGAAGTCATGTCTTGGCCCTGAAAAGAATAGCCTGGAACAGATCTTTGATCGCCTCGGCACCACGTTTGAGGCCAGAATAGTGTCTGAAGTTAAGATGCGATTTTTCAGCAGGAAACAACAGCCTGGTGAGTCACTCCGTGATTTTGCTTTGTCCCTGCAAGAGACCCTGAGGGCTGTGGTCCAAGTGGACCCCCGGGAGGCTGAGGACCAGGACCGGACTCTAAGAGAGCAGTTCCTTGCGGGTGTAAACACTGAGCATTTAAAGGGCCAGCTGAGGATGCTGTCGGCCCAACACCCCAATTGTGCGTTTTTGGACTTTAAGGAGCTGGCCATCAGTATCTTAGGCCAAAACCCAGCGGCCTCCCTTGAACCTCAGGTCTGCCAGTCAAAAACTGTTAATGTGAGGCCGGCTGGAGCCAGTCAAGCCACTCAGGCTCCAGTAACAGATGTGGTGGAGGCATTAATGGAACAAGTAAACCATCTCACTAAGAGCTTGGAGAAGGTGTGCAGGAAAATAGAGGAATGGGAGAGACCATTGTTACTAGAAGATGAAAGCCCCCTTCCTCAAAGGCTACCACCTGCATATAAAGATGTATACCCCAAAGAACCTGATGGATGACCGAATTACCGGTCTAAGAACCGCAAGCAGCCTGTCTGCCACTATTGTAAAAAATATGGACATAATGAATCAACGTGTTGGCAGTTAAACGGACCACCCCCGAGGCCGAGGACCGCCCCTCGGGAGGTAGAACAGTAGGTCCAAAGGATCCAAGCTGGATGCCCAGATACGTAGGATCTCGTCCAAAAATGAACATGTGTATTAACGGGATACCTTTTGAAGCCCTGCTGGATACTGGGTCTCAGGTCACCACCATCCAACGACCCGCCTTTGACAAGTTCTGGGATTCAAGTCTCCTCACCCATCCACCAGAATCCTGGCTAGATATCATTGCCAGCAACGGCAAGCCGGTAAAAGTTCATGGGTACTGGGAACCTACCCTTCAGGTGGGAGAAGCCACCTTACCCCAGCAAGGTGTGATTGTGGTACAAGCCGGAGATAAAGGGGGACACCCCGTGTGCCTAGGGACTAATGTCTTTGTTACTCCGAGGTGCTTGAGGCATTGAACCAATCCATATCTTCAGCTTCACCTGCTTCTAAAAGAGTCATTCAAAAGACTATCAGTGTGCTGGGTGCTCAGCAAAGATTCGCAAATGGAAAAGGAGAAATCTGTACTGCCCGGATCCGGGATAACCGGCCGGTGATTCTGCCTCCGAATTCCCAGATCATCCTGTGGTGCCGTGCTGTGCTAGGGATCCAGGGCCAGGACTATAAAGCCCTAGTGGAACATATCCAAATTGAGAATCATCCCTTTGTGCGAACAGCCAAGAGTCTGGTGACCGTATCTCAAGGTAAAGTGCCTGTCCGTTTGATTAATTTCGGTGATCACCCTGTTACTCTTTTTAAACACTGCCCCGTTGCTCAGCATTTCCAGGTGTCCTTTCAGGATGTTATTCGTCTGCCTGCCACGGAGACGTTCCAGACCGCACAGAGCAGCAGTGCACCTGCCAGCGCCTCTTCAGTAACCTGGTGGGAGGAACTTCATGTCGGGAACGAATCCACCCCGAAAGAGCAAATAGAGGGAGTCCTGAGTCTGGTGAAAGAACACCACAAGGCTTTCAGCAAGCACTCCACGGACTACGGAGAGGTCAGTGTAATCAAACACACCATACCCACTGGCTCTCATCCTCCTATTAAGGAGAGATACAGACCCATACCGCCTACTACCTATCAGTCCGTGAAAGAGATGATACAGGAGATGAAAGACTCTAATATAATCCGAAACAGTCACAGTCCCTGGGCTGCGCCCCTAGTTCTTGTTCGAAAAAAAGATGGCAACATTAGGTTCTGCGTGGACTATAGAAAAATCAATCAAATCACCCATAAAGACGCTTATCCGTTGCCACGCATTGAAGAGTCCTTGACTGCCATGGGGTCATCAGCCTACTTCTCCACTCTGGACTTAACCAGCGGGTACTGGCAGGTACCTATGGCCCCTGAAGATCGGGAGAAGACCGCTTTCACTACACCTATGGGTCTGTTTGAATTTAATTATATGCCTTTCGGACTGTGTAACGCTCCAGGGACGTTCCAGCGGTTGATGGAGCGTTGTTTAGCCCATAAGAACTTTGAGACTGTACTGCTATACTTGGATGACGTTATTATCTACACCAAGACGTATGAGGATCATTTAAAACATCTGGCTGAAGTGTTTCAAGTCCTTGTTAAATATGGCCTTAAAATCAAGCCGTCCAAGTGCCATCTGCTGAAACCAGCAGTAAAATATCTAGGGCACGTTGTTAGTGCCGATGGAGTCCAGCCTGATCCTGATAAACTTGCTGCTGTCCGTAATTGGCCTACTCCCACCACCATGAAAGAGGTGAGAAGTTTCCTCAGCTTTGCAGGATATTATAGATGCTTCATCCCGCATTTTGCACAAATTGCGGATCCGATCCAGGAACTCCTAAGGGGGCATCCCAAGAAGAGTCCAAAGACTCCTATCCCTGTTGAATGGAATGAAGAACGGGAGATTGCCTTCCAGCTCCTAAAGAAGAAGCTGACTGAACCCTCTGTCCTGGGTTACCCGGATTATCAGAAGCCGTTTCACCTCTACATGGATGCCAGTAAAAGAGGCCTGGGAGCCGTGTTGGCTCAGGTGCAAGACAACAAAGAGAGGGTGATTGCCTACGCCAGCAGATCCCTGAGGGGAGCTGAGAAAAACTATCAGAATTATAGTTCCTTCAAGCTGGAGTTCCTTGCCTTAGTGTGGGCTGTGACTGAAAAATTCAAAGACTATCTTGCTGCCACTCCGTTTGTCGCCTTCACGGACAACAACCCCCTGGCGCATCTGAATACAGCCAAGTTAGGGGCGCTGGAGCAAAGATGGGCCTCCTGCCTTGCCAACTATGACTTCACTGTGAAATACCGGGCAGGCCGCTCCAATGATAATGCTGATGCACTGTCTCGGCTCCTCACTACAGAAGCACCAGATGAACCAAAGGATGCCTGGGAAGAAGTGGAGATGCCGGCGTTTTACAACAAATTTGCTCAGCAAGATAATGTTCGCACTGAAAATCACTCAGCTGCTGATTCCTCTTCATCAAATATTCCTGAGTCCAGGGGCGAACAAGAAAGGTGGATTAAGCTCCAGTCAGAAAGTAGAGTCCTCAGTGAACTGCTCGACTTCCTTACTAGTGGGAGAACTCCTGAGAGAGTCCGCAGGAAGAGTGCAGACCCAGAGCTATTGAGACTGTGGAGACATCGCCACCAACTCTTGCTTCAAAAAGGCCTGTTGCTTAGAAGGAGCCTGGATCCAGTGTCCTGCGATAGGGTGTACCAGATCCTCATACCACGTCGAGACGCCAGTCTGGACGTTAGAGATGTATCATAACCAGTCCGGACACTTCGGCGTGCAGAAAACTGAGGCCACCATTCGCAGGAGGTTCTATTGGATCGGGATGAGAGAAGACATTGAGAAATGGTGCCGGGAATGTACTGCCTGTGCCGTTGGGAGAAGTGAACGCCATGACCAGAGGGCGCCTCTCCATCCTATCGTGAGTAAAACTCCCTTAGAACTTGTTGCCATTGATCATGTGAAGTTGGAGCCAAGTCGCTCAGGGTATACTTATGCCATTCACAATAATGGGTAGCTTTATTAATACTTAACGTTTAATAATATCAAAAGTTAAAATAATAGGCCCTTGGTATATAGATTAAAAAATCTAAGCTGAGTGCAATTAGGATACTGCATACAACTCTCTGCTGGCAAATGCCAATCCAGAGAGAGGAATGTGGACCAAAAAATGAGGAAGGGATAGATATAATGATAGGTTGAGAAGAAAGGATGAGGGAAAGCAATCTGAATCAGAAAAAGGAGGGCAGTATGGACTGACAAACAAAATATGAGACAACCTATAGTCAACACAATAGTTATTTTAATATAGGTCTGATGCTCATTGATCGATGATAGGTCCCAAATAGATAAGAAAAATGTCCCGACGCGTTTCCTTGAAGGTTAACAAATCTTCAGGGGACTACAACCTTTAAATGTATCGGTCACTAAATTGGCTGAATTATGGATGTCAAAAATTCAGTCCAATATATCAAGTTCTGCAGAAGGTAGCTCTCAGGTATCAAGAAAGTAGCCACACTGATAGTTTACAGAAATCTTGTCTCTTTACCAGAAGAGGCTCAAGAAACCCCCCTGCGTCCACCTATTTCAGGGTCACAGGCTCAAAAGAACATTCAAGTAAAAGGGTCTCGAGTCACTCTGGTTCAAATGACTAAAACTAGCCAGTGACCACCTGATCCAGGGTCACTAGTTTAATTCATCAATCATAAAGAATATATAAGGTGACTACCTGTTCAAAAGTCACTTATAAAATACAGTGTATCAAATAAACCATCAGTAAGGCTAAAGTCCAGATGTAAGACAGTATATATAGCCTGGTTTACACTCAAACACACTTTTTTGAGTGTAAACCAGGCTATATATACTGTTCGATCCCTGAGCATCAGACCTATATTAAAATAACTATTGTGTTGACTATAGGTTGTTTCATATTTTGTTTGTCAGTCCATACTGCCCTCCTTTTTCAGATTCAGATTGCTTTCCCTTAGCCATAGGGACCACACTCTATCTCTCGGACAAAGCTGGGCAGTCCATGTTTAGGTATGGCCATCTAGGGCTAGTGATAGATTATTTAGTGTGTTGAGGAGTCAGGATAAGGGACCTCTAGGGCTTGCGACCCAGCAGTGTGTCCCTCTTACTACGCATCCTTTCTTCTCAACCTATCATTATATCTATCCCTTCCTCATTTTTTGGTCCACATTCCTCTCTCTGGATTGGCATTTGCCAGCAGAGAGTTGTATGCAGTATCCTAATTGCACTCAGCTTAGATTTTTTAATCTATATACCAAGGGCCTATTATTTTAACTTTTTATATTATTAAACGTTAAGTATTAATAAAGCTACCCATTATTGTGAATAGTCATTGGATTGAAGGGTTTAGCCCACTATAATAGCATCGGTTTGATCAAACCTTCATTTTGATCGTGTTAAGTGATATACTTATGCCATGACCATTATTGATCACTTCACTACGTTTTTCGTAGCAGTGCCTGTGAAAGACCTGACAGCCAAGACTGCGGCGGAGGCGTTCTGGAAGCATTCCTCCTGCCCTACGGCTGCCCAGAGAGGATCCTCACTGACCAGGGGTCTGCATTTGAATCACAGTTGTTCCAAGAGATGTGCCTGCTACATAATTGCCAGAAAGTCCGGACCACCGCCTATCATCCGCAAGGTAACGGACTCTGTGAAAAGATTAATCAAACTCTCATTGAAATGCTGAGAGCAGTACCCCCTGAGACAAGGGGTAATTGGCCTACTCTGCTGCCACAACTCATGTATACCTATAACAATACAATTCACTGCTCCACCGGGTACACGCCCTTCTATCTGATGTTCGGCCGTCAAGGGAGGCTACCTGCTGACCACTCCCTGAATGTACAGGTGCCTGATGTCATCAATCCACTACCGAAGACTGATTGGGTGGTGGAGCATCAAAGACGTCTCCTTAATTCTAAGGAGATTGTTCAGGAGCGCATGGAAAGTGCCCGAGAGCGACAGCAGAGAGACTATGACCTGGCTGCTCATGCGGAACCTCTAGCTTTAGGAGACATGGTGTGGTTGAAAAATAACCACCGAACCAGTAAATTGGACAGTAAGTGGGAAAGGACTCCATACATCATTTCTGCTATCCCTAATGCTGAGGCCCACATTTATCAAATTTCCAGAGAAGATAAAGGCTCCCAAATTGTACACAGGAATCGTTTAAAACCCTGCATAGGAGGAGAAATTGTAGCAGAAGACATTGAGCCGGAGTCTCCTGAGCCCGGGTTGCCAGCCCAACCTGCTGATCCTATGCAGGCTGTTGAGAACTTGATACATGACAAAGAGCCACTTCATTGGTTTCTCACCCCCTGGTTGAACTTGGTGGTACCAGCTCCAGTTCCTGCTAGTCCTCAACCCCAGGATGACTTGTCCCAGAGTGTACCCGAAAGAGCTCCAGAGCCTGTGGACTCCTCTGACCCTCCTGAACCAAGGCAGGAAGAACCCCTGCCAGTAGGAAGGTCCACACGGTCTACTAAGGGGCACCCACCTGTGAGATTCGGGGACTACCTTATGGGCCTGAGTAGCCCCTCTCGGGAAACCCCTGTTTAACTGTCTACAAGACCCGGGTACGGACTCATTTTGTTCTTCTGAGCCTCCAGGAACTTATATTATTGTTGCATTTTATTATTATGGACTAACCTGGTTATCCCAAATACGCTGCACCAGGTCAGTGCTCCTGTCCCCTATACTATCCTGAGTGAAGAGAACGACGCCCCTTTTCACCGCACTTTCCAGCGGAACTGCTTAATATATTTGTACTACAAAAGTGGTGATTATTGTATATGCCTGTTTTTCGTTTTTGTCTTTCAGGATGCAGTTTCCAGCTGGGCGGGCCCCTTATGTTGCGCCGAGGACGGGCAACGTCAAAGCAATGGTGTATGTAGTGTCCCACTAGGTAAATGTGGGCACTACACAAGGGCTAATATGACCATTGTAATTTATATGATGTTTTATGTGCATTTTCCTGTTTATCTGTGTATCAGGCCTGTTAGGATGTAGTTCCTCCTCCTAGACAGTAGAGGGAGCTAGGGAACCCCTAATATATATAGTTAGGCCCAGACAGGAAAAGGGCAGTGTAGTCCAGGAGGCTAGTGAGTGCAGTCTAGCCTGCCTGAGGTTCTTGAGCCAGAGTTAGCTCAGAAGTTTGTTACCAGGGGAAGAGTTACCTCCTGAGAAACCTGCAGTTCCTACAAAGTACAGTACAGAGCAGAGCAGAAGTGTTTCCAGCCAGACAAGAGAGCTGAAGGGCAGAAGAGTCTATTTAATGCAAGGAGATATATACGAGAGGAAGTTTCTTTACCAAGGATAAAGCCACCAATAGGGAATACGGGCCTTGGGATCAAGACAAACAGGAGTTCTGAGGAATAGTGCACAGGATTTCTGAGGAAAAGGTGCAGCCTGATCTGTGAGTGTATTTAACCCTCTGAGTATCTTGCAAGAACATTGTTGCCTGCCATCATTGTATAAGCCTGCTTAAGACTGCTTCTGTTATATGGAACTGAACCTACAGAACTGTAAATAGTTAACTGTTCCAGTAAAGAAAGTTTTGGTTCACTGCAAACTGTGTTCCTCACTTATTACTGCTATCAATCGGTGTGCCACCGTTACCGGCACTGGCGTCACGAACTTCAAGGGATCTTGCCACCGGCACATTAAACCTGCAACACCCAGGGCACCTCACCTACCACCGGCCTGGTCCCTATACATTAAGAGTGCCCCAGAGGACTTCTGTGCCAGCCTCTCCATCACTGCTGTACGCATGCCCAGGGTCTTCCTATAAACTGTGAGTAACCAAGAGCAACCCTCGATTGCCCTAGTAACCGTGACCTCACCATCGCAATACCCTGCATGGCTGCGTACTGCATTGACTGGTTATTTGTCTAGTCCCATCCACTTTCAAGGGTTCCCTGCCAGTAGTAACCAATCATTTCCAGCACCAGGAGCTCCGGAATGACAGTGAGGATGGACACAATAAACAAGGTCATAAGGGACAGTAAAAGAAATCCCTGGCATATAATATTCAAAACACTAAACCTAAGTGTCATACACAGAGAATGTGAGAAGGATGCCCATGACAGTGTAAAGGAGGGTATGAGAACAGTAGAGAACAATATAAGGCATAGAGAAGGAAAATGATACACAGTATAACTACATGCACACAACTGTATTTATTTTGTGGTCCACAAACCACAAAGTACAAATACTAACTCTGTGCATCCAACACTTTCTTCTGTCCCTATTATGGAAATGGCTATGCTTGTCCGCAAAATGGACAAAGATAGGACATGTTCTATCATTTTTAGAAGGGCCGCAAGGATGTGTACAGCACACGGATGACAACCATGTGCTGTCTGAATTTTTTGCCTGCTGCATATTCCAATGTGTCCCTGGAAATCCCAGCTCCTCGCTGCACTGGCAGCATGTCGGGATTAATTAATTAAGAAGGTGGACAGTAATTGGGTGGGGTAAGAGGAGTGGTTTAATATAAAAACGACTGCTATAATACATTACACGCAATGCAGGGATTGTCCAGCTTCCCATTCTTTGAAAGTTGAGAACTATGTGTTTCCCAGAGAAGCAGCACAGAAATATATGTCTACTGGATGTTCTTCAGGGCGTAAATAGAAAAGGCTAGCCATCAAAGAAAAGTTTTGAAACGGTGATGAAAAAAAAATAAAGGTATAGCTCGTTGAATGCAACGATGGGAAAACAAAAATGGCTTCCTCCTAAAGGCCCCAAATAGGCTAGTCCTGAAGGGCTTAATATCATTTACTGTAAATATTTTTTAGAGTGCCTGCTAGCAACTACCTTTGCTTCATGGAGCACAGGAGTCTGTAGGCAGTATCTGTATCTTGAGGGCAAATATAAAGGCTTCTTGAGGGCTTCTCTTCTTTGATGTGTACAGGAAAACGACCTGTGGTGACGTCACTCCGGTCATCACATGGTCCATCACATGATTTTTTACCATGGTGATATATCATGTGACGGACCATGTGATGACTGTAGTGATGTCACCACAGGTCCTTTTCCTGCACACAGCTAAGATGAAAACAGAAGAGATGCCGGCTGTGCGAGCAAGTGGATTAAGGTGAGTTAAAAAAAATTATTATTTTTTTAACCCCTCCAGCGCTATTTTACTATGCATTCTGTATTCAGAATGCTATTATTTTCCCTTATAACCATGTTATAACAGAAAATAATACAATCTACAGAACACCGATCCCAAGCGCGAACTTCTGTGAAGAAGTTCGGGTTTGGGTACCAAACATGCCGATTTTTCTCACGCGCGTGCAAAACGCATTACAATGTTTTGCACTCTCGCTGAAAAATCGAGCATGTTCCCGCAACGCACCCGCACCTTTTCCCGCAACGCCCGTGTGAACTCAGCCTTACTCTAGCTGAGGAAGTGAGAGGAACCTTCATTTCTAAAAGAACTACTGAGAAAAAGCCATCTTTACTTCACAGTACTCCAGGAAAAGAGAAAGGAAGGAACTAGAAGGTCCAGAATCTGCATGGACGAGCCCCGGAGTCAGTCAGTAAAGTATTTGCTGTTTATGGCTGAGAGAGACTTTACTGCTGTGAGGGATATTGCTAGTATACCCTTCACTCTTGGAAATGGTATGACCCACCGTATCTTAACCCTGTACTCCTTAGCTGGGAATTACAGCCACTACTGAAAGAATAATATTTCCAAACTTAGATTCTGCAGATAGAGACACTGGAGAGAGGGAGGGAGTACTACAGTCCCCATCTTAGCCTATATCATACATTGCTGTGTGGGAAGATCTGCACTGTGAATTGTTTGGAACTGTGTTTTGAAACTGTTGAATATACTACAACTCCCATTCTGCACCTTAGTGAAGAGAAACTTGTTTATTTTCTACAGTCGGCCTGGTTACTGACTCCAGCACCAACATTATGGGTGCACCCTCCTTACACCGTCCTGGCTCTAGGTGTGAGGATTGCCACTGTGAATGATTATTGCAGCCAGATTCACAACCATTCCCATCCTCTGCTCCGCTCCTTCCGGTCTTGCAGCATATTGAACTCCTTACCAGACTCAGCAACTTCAGATATTGGGACTCCCTGCTCTTGTGCCATGAACCCCAATACTGAGAAAATAGCAAATCCTCCCAAGAAGCTGGTGATGCTGTCCAATAAGCACAAAAAAATGCAATCCCTGCAAAATCATGAACAAGATTAGCAGGACAAATACATACACGGTATTAATATATTACCTATTTTGTACTTTCATTTAGCAAAAAAATCTGTGACTTTTCATGATGTAGTGCTGTGTTGTTCTATGAGACTGTATCACACATGTCCAGCTTAGTTACATGAGCTTAGCAGACAGTATCACACATGATAGGCTTAGATACAGCAGCATCACACTTGATAGGCTTAGATACACTGACTCAAAAGCATAATATCACACTTAATATGCTTAGAAACACAGCTGAACAGACAGTATAAGGCTGATTCATTCCATAATATATCAGTACAGAAAGACCTGCTTTTTTTATATATATAGTATTTTTGCAGCAGGTAGCTACCACTAGGGGGAGCTAAATGCACATTGATTTATACAGCTAGTAATAAGGTCAATAACCGCTCTATAAATCTGTATGCAGGGAGCTGCCCTAGTGGCAACAGCAAGAAGTTGTTATGACAGTGTCTTGCTAGGCAGGGAAACCAGTTCATGTTAGCCCCAACCCACCAAAGAATACACCATTGTACACATACCTATAGCAGTTGTAATTATAGGAGTTGTAGCTACCAATACCAATGGTGAACCCCATAGTAATAGCATAGGAATAAAATATCTGTGTACCAGCATCTATCCACACCTGTAAAGGAAAACAAGATGTCAGCTCAATTGTAAAATTATTCTAAAATACTGTATATACAAAGCCATTTACTCAAGATTTTAATTTAGTGTATGTTGAAGTTGAACACAAATGTATAAGAACAATATACCACAATAATAGATGTTCCTTGGGTACAGAATAGAAGAACTCATTCTGTATTCTCTTTACCCTAGAAATAAATTCACTAAATTCACAATACTGCCCCCATGGGCAAAAATATAAGTACACTCCTCAACACTGAAATTGCAGCACCAAGTAGGAGTAGTCGTAAAGCTATGCAAATAGAAGTAGTAGCAGGTGTTGCTAAGATCTGCATATGATGATATATTTTCAAGCACCCAGCTCCAAAGCCAAAGTGAAAGTAAAGTCCTTTAGCCACATGAATCCTCAAAAATTGGATCTAGTCATGTGGGATGCCTCCTGTTCATCGATGTGCTAGCTACCACCACTTGTCACAAACTGAAAGAATCCTTCAAATGACAGACCTTTGCTTATCACTCTAGCATATCACTACCCTTCTAGGTCAAGATGTCAGCACTGTTGAATGTTACATGTCCCAGTGGTTGGGAGAACTGCACAGATAGATCGTCTGATTAAAAGAATGGCATGTACTTATCCATTCTGTAATGCAAGTGAAACTGGATATCACATCCCAAACCTAGGGTGGCAAACAGAGTCTACACAAACCATCAGAAGGTGTTTGCAAGACACTGCGCTACAAACCAGATGTCCAGATAAAGGTGTTCCATTGACCTCATTCTACTGCTCTTAAAGGCTATCATGGTGCACAGCAAGACGGCAATGAAGGCTGAAATTGAGGTCTATCCTTTTCAGTAATGAGTTTCACTTTTGTCTTGGATGCAATGATAGCCGGAGAATGATCTGGAGACCACGTGGGTATTCAAAATGGATTGTCACACCAGTTCTACACCCAGAATTTTGGTGTGGGGTGGTAGGGTAGGTAGCTAGACTCTTCTAGTCTTCATTTCAGGTACACTAACAGCTCGGTGTTACATTGATTTGGTTATGGAACCTGTATTACAGTTATTTCTCCATAGTGTCCCTTTTTTCAACAGGATAAGCATCTTCCTCGTATTACTGTGAGCAGCCTGCATGGCCTGAAAATGCTACCACAGCCTGCAGCGTCTCCAGACTTGTCTCCCATTGAGCAAATCTGTGATGTCATTGGTCGGCAATTGCAAAGGGAGCTGCCGGCAGCGGATCTTGATGATTTGCATGTCCAAGAGCATTCAGAGAGGCAGAACATTCCTCTGACAACCATTAATAACCTGACTTTTTTTTTTTTTTTATATCTTTTTATTTTCCAAAATACAAAAAAGGCCAATACATTAATGGACCGTCCAAAAGGTCCATATTACAAAACATTTTACATTTGCATACACATTTGCCTTAACATTTTATCCCAAATACCCACCCACCCCATTGAAGCGAGAGAGAGGGTAAAAAAAAAAAAAAAAAAAAAAAAAAAAAAAATCTTTTTTTTTTCTTCTTTTTTCAAACACCTCGGCCCTGGTTCAACCATTTCTTCCAAATTTTATCAGTTTTTTCTTGTCTATCACTCAATCTCTCTGAAACCTGTTCCAATCTGATCAAATTAAGCACAGCTTCCTGCCACTGTCCTACTGTAGGGGGGTCTTTATTTATCCATTTCCGAAGTATCAACAGTCTAGCCTGAAACAGTACTTTATTCAACACCAACTGTAGCTCTCTATTTAACTTAAGGTGTGCAGTAGCCCCCAGTATACAGACTACAGGGTCTTCCAGAACTTGAGTACCCAAAAATAATGATGTAATCTCTACAATCTCTTTCCAATACTTTATCAATTTTGGGCATCTCCAAAAACAATGTATAAGATCAGCCCTCTCACCCCTACATTTTGGACACTTATCCGAGGTTCTAACCCCCATTTTCTTTAGCGCCCAGGGAGATTGATGTAACCTATGGAGTATAAAGAATTGCGAAATTTTATGTGAAGCCCTTTCTGAGACCCTAGTATAACTTCTAAGGGCATCATTCCATTTTTCTTCCGAAAAAGATAGGAGCTCTTTTTCCCAGTTTCCTCTAGCTGATATTATAATCCCTTCTTTTTTTGCCTCCATCAAAATTCCATATCTTTTTTTTGTAGCTCCTTTTTTTCCCCCTCCATTAGTAAATTTATATATTCTATTTGATTGTTCTTTTCTATATTTATTTGGATTAACTGGTATCCTAACAGCGTTTTTTAGCTGGAGATATTTAAAACTATCCTTTTGATGGATCCCAAACTCCATTGCCAGGGTAGAGAAGTCCTTCAGTTTATCTTCCTCAAATATTTGCACTAAATATTTTACCCCCTTTTTTCCCCAGTCTATATAGGATTTAATCCTTTGCACTTCCTTTAAGTTTATATTTTTCCAAATAGGTGTGTAGTGCAAATAGCCCACCCATATGTTTCCCATTAAATTCATTATCTTATTTCCTATGCTATTTTTCCCTAGTGTTCCTGACTCCAAAACCTCTAAATAGTTTGTGTCCCCTATCCACCCCATTTTATTAACTCATCCCTCCCCACCATTCCTTTTAAAGTTCCATTTATCTGTGTATATTGTGTTATCAAATAATAAAAATACCAATTTGGAACTGCTAAACCACCATCTCTTACTGGGAGTTGAAGAACCTCTCTCCTTAGCCTGGGAGTGTCACCTTTCCAGATAAAATCCCCCATTAAACTATCTAATAACCTAAAGAGTTTTTTCGGCAGCCACATTGGGGAATTTTGTAAGACATATAATATTTTTGGAAGGATTCAGAGAGGCAGAACATTCCTCTGACAACCATTAATAACCTCACTGATAGCATGCCAAGGCGTGTAAGTGCATGTATTTATGATTATTATTCTCACTTATATAGTGCTATAATATTCTGCAGCGCTTTACAGACATTACCATCAAGCTGTCCCCAATGGGGCTCACAATCTAAGTTCCAAATCAGTAAGTCTTTGGAGTTTGAGGAAACCGGATTACCCAGAAATTCTACACATGGCGTTCATATGTAATACTGAATACATCAAGATGTTTTGAATATTTTGTTTTCATTTTTGTATCATTTGGATATCATTAATATGTCTATCAATCTTTTGCTTTGCATAATTATTTGACTTTCCTACTTGGTGTTGCAATTTCAATGTTGCGCAGTGTACTGTATAATACTGCCTCCTATTTACAATAGTATAACCAAAGCCAAATAGCACATTGACTGGCCTAAAGAGAAATGGCACAACATTTTGTGGACTGATGAAATTAAGATTGTTCTTTTTAGGTCTGGTGGCCAGAGACAGTTTGTCAGGCGAACCCCAAACACTGAATTCAAGCCACAGTACAATGTGAAGACAGTGAAGCATGGTGGCGCAAGCATCATGATATGGGGATGCTTCTCATACTAAGGTGTTGGGCCTATTTATCGCATACCAGGGATCATGGATCAGTTTGAATACATCAGAATACTTGAAGAGGTCATGCTGCCTTATGCTAAAGAGGAAATGCCCTTGAAATGGGGGTTCCAACAAGACAACGACCCCAAACACACCAGTAAACGTGCAACATCTTGGTTCCAGACCAACAAGATTGAGGTTATGGAGTGGCCAGCCCAATCCCCGGATCTTAATCCAATAGAAAACTTGTGGGGTGACATCAAAAATGCAGTTTCTGAGGCAAAACCAAGAAATAGAGAAGAACTGTGGAATGTAGACGCATCATCCTGGGCTGGAATACAGGTGCCAGAAGTTGGTTGACTCCATGCAACACAGATGTACAGCAGTTCTCAGAAACAGCGGTTATACAACTAAATATTCAAAGGAAAGCAAAATCTTCAAACATTTTTTCAGTTTATATAGTGAATATTTGAGTTTGTAAAGAAGAATACAAACATTGCTATTTTTTTTTAACAGTCTAATATTTTCTTCAATTTTTTTTAGAGGAACAACACAAATTTGATATATTTTTCTTCATGTTTTGATTTGGAATAGAATGTGTAGTGTCCCCAATGCATTTGTGTGTATGGAAATAAAAGCTATTAGAAGGATTTTGAGCTTTATTCACTTTTTTAAACACACTTCTATTATTTTGAACACAACTGTAATACTGCCTCCTATGTACAAGAATATAACTACTCTAATACTACCCTCTATGTACAAGAATATAACTACTATAATACTGTCCCCTATATACAAGAATATATGGTAACTACTATAATGCTGCCTCCTATGTACAAGAATATAACTAATATAATACTGCCTCCTATGTACAAGAATATAACTATTATAATGCTGCCTCCTATGTACAAGAATATAACTATTATAATGCTGCCTCCTATGTACAAGAATATAACTATTATAATACTGCCTCCTATTTACAATAGTATAACTACTATAATACTGTTCCCTTTGTACAAGAATAAAACTACTATAATACTGCCTCCTATGTAGAAGAATATAACTACTATAATACTGCCTCCTATGTACAAGAATATAACTATTATTATACTGCCTCCTATGACCACATACTTCAATAGGAATCCAAATGAATTGTTAGATGTGCCCTGATTGAAATGTTGTTTTCCCCAAGCGGTGCCTGCATTTGAGAGAAATCCATGCTTTTATTACTGTATGTGCAAATTAGCTGCTTCGTGCATTGAGGGCATCACAATTTCACCTCATGCCACCAAAAGCTCCACTCCATTTCACTGTAGGCTGCGGCACCCCTGATTTGAATGACAGGGCAAGGCAGGAATTCTCTTCCAGCTCTGTGTTTTTGCACGTGTACCAGCAGTTCAGGAATTGGCACACACACAGAACAGCCCTAACGCTTGCTAGGACTGTGTAGTACAGAAAATTGGGAAGCATCAAAGGGTTTTCCTCAGCAGACAAGCGCACATCTGACACATTTGGATTACTATGGCACCAAGGATAAAAATGTTTCAGGCTTTATTTAAATTATTAAGGGTTGCATGTGCATCCGAAACGTATAGGAGGCATTTTGTGTTCCTGGTTTGTGTCTATTGTGATGCTGTTTTTATGAAACCTTTTTATTTTTAGTGGCTGGATGTTTGGGATCTTTATGTACTATACAGTGCATTCAGAAAGTCTTCAGACCTTTTCACTTTTTTATGTTTTATGTTGCGGCCTTGTGCTAAAATGAAAAAAAAAAAGTTTCCCCCCCTATCAGCATTAAAGGGGTTGTCCTGCCATTTATATTGATGGCCCCCGCCAATCAGCTGTTTGAAGAGGAGGCAACACTCAATGTGAGCGTTGCTCCTGTTTATTACACAGCACGTCGTCTCGAAAATGCAGTGTAATTACAAGGGAGACACCACACCGGACGAAGAAGGAGAGGGAGCAAGGAACAAGGCCTGAAAGCTAGGGAAGAAAGAAGGACACCTCCTAGTCAAATCCCTAGTCACATTCCTTACTGGCTATCGGTATGAACAGACTGCTAAGGTAGGTAAGTTCATACGCAGGAGTACCTAGAGTCCTAACTCATTCTATAATACCCTGGCGATAGTGACAGGACTGAGACTATCTGTTCCTCCAGAAAGGAAGGACGACCAAGAGTCTCCCTCAGGCCTACAACAAAGGGCAGGGGAGAAGCAACACACAGAGAAACCAAAACAAAATGCAAAAGGGAAAGGAAACACTTAAGTTTCCAGTAGTGATGAGCGGCAGGGGTATAAGTTTCCTGAGACTGGAGAAAATGGTTGGCACGGCAGAACATTAGAATAGCTTTATATGCAGATAGAGTCAAGTGCCCCAATATATTCTCGAATGCGCTAATAAATGATTAGAATATTTTTTCGCACTACGTGCAACTTCACATTTTAGCAGGTCTGACTACAGATTACGGATTGGTGCACTAAGTATTGTTGTGAACTTGACATTGCTTCCTTCTCATTGGCCCACAAGCAAGAAGCAGAGAGGAATCATGTGTTCAGATGGAAAAAAATGCTGAATATTCGATATAATGAATATATAGCACTATATTCTAAATATTTGCGAATTCTCAAAGTGGCGATATTCGCAATAAAAATTCGCTATTCGAATATTTGTGCTCAACACTACTTTCCAGTAGCTATGGCAGCAACAGGAACTCAGCCAAGAACCAAACACCAGCAGACCACAGATACCATTGAAGCTATAAACCGCACAGCATTGTGGGAGAAGCAACTATAAATAAGGAAAGTTAAATGACCACAATAGCAACAGATGTTAGAGGTGTGACCAGTATCATAAACAACACAGACGTCTATTGATCCACAAGGAAACCTGTCAGATCAAAGCATGTGTTGCCAGTCGCACAGATCTTCTGTCACCCACTGTCGTGGGGACGTCCGTATGTCTCGGTACATCCGTGACAGTACCCCTCCTTTTACGGGTGACCTCCGGGCACCCAGGACCGACCTTATCTGGGTGAGACCTGTGAAAAGCTTTCACCGAACAACTGGCATTCACATCAGATGCCGGTCCCTACATCCTTTCCTCTGGTCCATAACCCTTCCAGTGAACAAGATACTGAAGAGATCTACGAAGGACTTGAGAATCAATAATCTTTGCAATCTGGAATTCCAAACTACCGTCCACCATGACAGGAGCGGGTGGCAAGGAAGACTGCTCTAAGGGTTCCACATATCTCTTCAACAAAATTTATGAAAAACTTTATGTATTTTCAGAGGCCGAGGAAGTTCTAAACGAAAAGGTATCGTTAATTTCTAACGATAATTTGTTTTCCCTTAGTCCTAACAGCAGCACAGATGGGGTTAAACACCCCCCATGGACTGTTAGGAGCGGCGGAATTTTAATGAGCCCAAGTAATAATTAAACACTTAAACCTCCCCTATAAAGGAGGGAATCACCTCCAGCCCATTGTGTTATAGCAAGAAAAAACTAGTCTTACTAGGGTGGGAAATTTGTGTGCTGCTGTTAGGACTAAGGGAAAACAAATTATCGTTAGAAATTAACGATTCCCTTACGTCCTACCAGCAGCACAGATGGGGAGATAGCAAGAAGAACCCCTAGGGAGGGCCATCATGCCTGGCAGAACTAAGAATAGTCTGCCCAAAGGCCGAGTACTCAGCTAATCTGGCATCTAGTCTATAATGGGAGATGAATGTTGATTCAGAGCTCCAGGAGGCAGATTTACAAATCATGTCGAGCGGAAGAAGACTCTTCTCGGCAAAAGAAGTAGCTACAGCCCTCGTAGAATGGGCTTTTACAAACCCCGGAGGGTCTAAAGATTGGGAAACAAAAGGATTCCCCATTAGCCTCCTTAATCCATCGACTGATGGATGGTTTAGACGCCTTACGGCCTTTAAACTTACCGGCCTTTAAACTTTCCTGAACTCCTTGATCTATCCAAAGGATGTATAGCAGGTTCCTCGGAGGAGGTAGAAGGTCTAGAAAGAACCGAGAGGGATATCACCTGGTTGATATTCTGGAAAGAAGGAACCTTAGGCCTAAAGTACGGGAGAAATCTTAAAAGGACCCGGTCTTGCAAAAAAATGGTATAGGGCTCGTGCGCTGATAGAGCTTGAAGCTCAGAGACCCTCTTGGCCGAAGTCACAGCAAGAAGAAAAAACAAGTTTTCATGTGACAAACTTGAAATCTACCTCCTCCAAAGGCTCAAAGGGGGGAGATGCTAACCCCCTGAGAACTACTGATAAATCCCATTGAGGGATGGGTTTCAGTACTGTAGGCTTTAATCTTTCAGCTCCTTTAAGGAACCGTTTAATGAGCGGGTCCTGCGAAAAAGACTTGTTGAAACAAGCTGAAATGGCTGAAACTTGACCCCTCAAGGTAGATGGAGCAAGGCCTTTGTCACGGCCATCTTGCAGAAACTGAAGGATGATGGGGAGGGGCGGATCTGCAGACGCCACCTCCTTTGAGGAACACCAAGAAGAGAATATCCTCATAATCTGTGAGTAGGCTCTCTTAGTAGAGTCTGCTCTTGAATGAGACTGCGTTCTCAGGACCAACTCTGAAAGCCCTTCTATTCTGGGAAGGGACTGATCAACCTCCAGGCTGTCAGGTTGAACCTGTGCAGATCTGGGCAGAGGTGAGTGTCCCATGACACCAGGGTCTGCCGTGGGGGGAGCCTCCAATAATGTCCCCGACTCATTTGAATGAGCTGGGTAAACCAGGATCTCTTGGGCCAAAACGGTATGATGGCTATTACCGAGGCCTGATCCTGATGAATTTTCATGGAAAAGGAAGGGAAGATGTAAGCCAGCCTGAACCTCCAGGATATTGACAGAACATCTATTGCCAGGGGGTTGTCCTCCCTGTAAAGGGAGCAAAACCTCTCCACCTTGGCGTTGAACCTTGTTGCCATAAGATCCACCTCTGACATTCCACACTTGAGGACTATCTGCTTGAATATCTCCGGATGTAAAGACCACTCCACTGTTGGAAGACCGCGGCTCAACCGATCCGCTATCATATTGAGGGAGCCTCGAATGTGGATCGCAGATAAGTGTGAAAGGTTCAATTCTGCCCAATCCAGAATCACCCCGATCTCTGATAAGAGGGTAAGTGTTCTTGTGCCTCCCTGCTTGTTGATGTAAAGTACCGCAGTCATATTGTCTGACTGGACTTTCACCGCTTTTCCCCGGATCTGAAAGATGGCTCCACCATCTGAGGGAATGCCGAGTTTGCCAAGACAGGGAGCACAGGGAGTTCAGCCCGGCAGGGCTCCCATTCCATTTGGAGAGAACCTCCGACTGCAGCGGCCGGAGGTGCCATAAAGCCCAAGGGACTGCTTACGCAGACGCTGACATGAGCCCCAACATCTTCATGAGAGTCCAAATTGGAACTCGCCAAGGCACGGATAGGAATTCTGCCATGTTCTGTATTCAGGATCTTCTTTCTGGAGTCAACCAGAGAGATCTCCCAACGGAGTCGATTATGAAGCCTAAATATCTTACTGAAGTCGACGGGCTCACGTTCGACTTCTGCCAGTTGATGATCCGCCTTAGGCGGAACAGGAAGGAAATCGCTACATGAAGATGGTGGGTCAGGACCACAAAGGAAGAGGCTTTTAAAAGACAATTGTCCAGATAAGGAATGATGGTCAGTCCTTGGAGTGCTAGCCGCCACCACAGAAACTACCACCTTGGTGAAAGTGTGAGGGGCAGAATAAATGCCGAAGGGAAGGGCAACGAACTGAAGGTGTCTGGTGAAACCTGACACCTGGACCACGATCCTGAGATATTTCCTGGAAGCAGGATGAATCGGGATGTGCAAATATGCATCCTTGAGGTCCAGGGTTGCCGTCACCTCTCCAGGATTGAGAACGTGAACCACTGACCTGATGGTTTCCATACGGAACCTTACTTTCCTTACGTATCGATTGAAGAATCTCAAATCGATAATCATCCAGAGATCCCCTGACGCCTTGGGAACCAGAAACACTGGTGAGTAAATCCCTAAGCCCCGTTCCCCTGCCGGAACCTCCTCCAGAGCACCCTTGTGGATGTAATCCTGAATGTAAGCCTCCAGAACCGACTGCCTTGCGGCCTGTGGAAGTTTGGTTCTGATGAACCTGTCCGGAGACAGAGAAAGAAGATTAAGTACCCCTCTGATATGACATTCAGGACCCAGGGATCCGAAATCTCTCGGATCCAGATGTCCTTGAAGTGGGAGAGTTGACCTCCGATGGGAAGATGAGGCAGGGGAGTGGGGAAGTCTTCTGGCAGGATGGCAGGAGTCACGGGAATCATCCAAGAGCCTTGAGGAGGCCCGTAGTCAGGAGGTGGATTTTTTATCCTTGGCTCCTTCAGAGAGCTCCTCGAACCTCTTCGCTGCGCTCCCCAGTCCCTCCGGGCTCTTGACTGCTGGTCAGACCTACCACCACGGTTTTGTCTGCCCCGCCCCCGAAAGGACTGTTGGGGAAGACTCTTCCCCTTTTAATCTGACAGGTCTTCCATAATCTTATCCAACTCTGAGTCGAACAAACGGTTGGGCTCAAAGGGAAGGCTATATGGAATTGTCAGCGACCCAAGGCTTAAGCCACAAAGGCCTGCGGGCCGCTGACACCAGGGTTATGGTTTTGGCAGCCAACTTCAGCTGTTGTTGCGCTGTAACAGACAGTAAATTCATCGCCAGGTTGACAGTCTTGAAAGCCGCCAGAATGTCGTCCCGAGACACCTTCTGATCCACATCCATCTGGATCTGGTTTAATCGAGACCGGAGGAAGGTAGAAACTTCTGTAGCAGCGATGGCCGTAGATGCGGAAGCTGCAGCTGCCGTATAACCTCTCCTGAGTGTGCACTCTGCTCTCCTGTCAAAGGGATCCTGCAGACTCGACCTATTGTCCGCAGGAACCAGAGTGCGCTTGGACAGTTTGGCAATCGCCATGTCCACCTTGGGAATGGAACCCCACGATTCCACCAAGGTTTTAGCCATCGGAAACATGGTTCTGAATATTTAGTTAGAATTGGACCCCTTTCGGGTTTCTTCCACTCTGTGCGCATGACAGAGAGGAGAGTCTCATCCGCTTTAAAGACACGAAGTGCCCGACTAGCGGGATCAGAGGGCTCCCTCAGGTCAACATCATGGTCCCCCGACCTGATGGACTTAAGTAACTTTTGCGTCTTATCAGGAGGAAAGAAGCATGAAGTAAGCTCCTCCTCATCCGAGGAGGAGGAACTCAAGGAGACTACGGACGGTCTCTCTACTGGAGCCGAAGACTCCATAGGAGTCTGAGTTGGAAGCCTCTCATCCAGCAGGCTTATAACCCCTTTGATGGATCCATCAACATAGGTCTTTACCCACTGATACATATCCTGCATCGTAGGTTCGGTGGAAGGTTGAACCCTCGGACGGCAGCCGTCACACCTGGAGTAGGGACAGCTATCCTCCAAAAGCGCGCTACAATCATAGCACGAAAAATGTTTCCGCTTGGAAACCACCTTTCTGCCATTCGAATCCCGTGGAGGCTTTTTTTTTTTTTTCTTAAAGTCAACGGAACAAGGGATTCCCAACCAGTCTCCCAAACTGGTTCCTACCAAGCTGCTTATCTTCTGCGATCTGACGAGTGCAGGTAAATTCAGCTTAGAATAACCGTTGACCGACCTCACTGCGGGAGAAAAGAAAAAAAAGGATAAGTAAAACATTTGTAAACAACCAATAAATGTTTCAGGAGAAAGGTAAAAGAAAAGGCAGACTGGCGGATAGCTGAAAATGAGGACCAGAAATAAGGCACCAACAAGTGGAGGAACACCAGTTTATGGGACTCTGGGAGCTAGCTTAAAAAGCATGTGCAGCCAGAGAACGACCTGGTTCACAATGTTTCCTTAAAATAGGAGAGGGAGTGGGCTCAGAGCCGAGTCCCCGCCCCCAGAGGAGAAAAAACATAACAGTAAATAAAAAGGTTTCCCCCCAGGAAGGAATACAATAAAACCTCCAACCGGAGGGAAAATTGCGGATTATATATAAAAAAATCGCAATAATGACGCGAAATCGCGTCGCAAGGAAAAAATTCCGGAAGTGACGTCAGATTCGGAAGATGGCGGCGCCCAGCGGCCGCAAGGAAAAGGACCGGGGACGCCGAAAAACGCACCGCAGCGAAGCACCGCTGTGCAGCGCCGGCAGCAGGTAAGTAGTAAAAGCGGAGGCAAAGCCCGCAGATAACATGAAAAAAAGATTCCCCCCTAAGAGAGGGGGAATCACTGCCCAGTCCACCTGTCCGGAGGACAGAAAAAAACACAATGGGCTGGAGGTGATTCCCTCCTTTATAGGGGAGGTTTAAGTGTTTAATTATTACTTGGGCTCATTAAAATTCCGCCGGTCCTACCAGTCCATGGGGGGTGGTTAACCCCATCTGTGATGCTGGTAGGACGTAAGGGAACAGGATTAATAATGGTACTGATCTTATATGGACCAATAAATCTTGGACCCAACTTCCAAGAAGGTACCTTCAACTTAATTTTTCTTGTGGACAGCCACTCTTAGGTCCGGACCACTCATACGTTTCCTGTCAGCCACACGTTTATTGATATTCATCAAGTTATTTTGAATTCTTAACCATATGGAAGATTATAACGACGAAAAATGTTCCTCCTCAGGGATACCAGAAGTATCTGAACTAGAAAATGTGCCAAACTGTTGAAACCCATATGCCCCAAAACACTGCGACTTCCCAGTGGACTCCTGTCTATGATTATTTATGGCAAACTCTGCCAGGGACAAAAATGAGTACCACTCCGCCTGGTTTTCAGAGACAAAACATCTTAAGTAAGTCTCCAGACTCTGATTAGTGCGCTCCGTCTGTCCGTTCGACTGAGGATGAAAAGCCAAAGAAAAAGACAGTTGTACCCCCAGCCGAGTAGAGAATGCCTTCCAGAATCTGGACACAAACTGAGACCACGTCAGAGGAAATGCCATGAAGTTTCACAATGTTGTCAACAAACACTTGTGTAAGTGTTTTAGCATTAGGTAGGCCAGGTAATGCAATAAAATGCACCATTTTACTAAAACGATCAACTACCACCAGAATAACTGTCTTTCTGACGAATTAAGCAGATCCATGATAAAATCCATAGATATGTGGGTCCATGGTCTGGACGGGATGGGTAACGGAATTAGAGATCCGGAAGGCCGAGTATGTGTCACTTTAGCGCATGCACAGGTGCCACAGGCCGATACATAGTCCTCCACACACTTACACTTACGCAACCCCGGCCACCAGAATCTAAGAGATGAGGTCGGCAGTGTATCTACTCGCAGGTTGTCCCATAAGAACCGTACAGTGATGTTTCTTAAACACCTTGTGCCACAATTCTGCTGGCACAAACAATTTCCCAGAGAGGCAAGAATCCGGTGCATCTCCCTGAGCCTCTAACACCTTCACCTCTAGGTCAGGGCTGAACCAAAGACAAGAGAGGAAAGAGGTACTGTATACACAGACAAACAGTTGGACACATAAGGAAACAATAAACAATGGGTTACCTTCCCTTCATTATATATTCCCTTTTAGGTCCTGAAGGGTTAAATAGAATAAGCTATATGATCTGTATGAAGGACAGGATGCTGGATGACATCATATAAGAGGATGAATGTGTTTACATTAGCCTTATGTCCATATAGGGAATGGATTCTGTCCAGCAACAGTGAATATGTTCATATCTGTTTCCAATATGTGTGGATGTATGTCTATAAGAGGCTGGATTTTCAGAATTAAATCAGAACTGTTTCAGAAACACATAATGTCTGTGTGTATCATTGAGACAAGTTCTCCAGGTGCCTGTCTGTGGAGACGAAGGAGGAACCAGGGTGCATTCAGAAGCAGATTTCTTTCAGCTGGGGGCTCGTCCGGGATAGAACATACAGCATCTCGGTAAGTACGGAACATTCCTGTCTTTAACGACTGGGGACATTCCGTTGCTTTCCGAAAAACATACTGTTGTTTCTATTTTGAATCTACTTCAGACACACTGAAAGGAATAGTATCTATTAGGGTTGAGTGAACCCGAACTGTAAAGTTCGGATTCGTACCGAACTTTAGGATTTTTGGATCCTGGACCCGAACCTGAACATTTCCGTAAAAGTTTGGGTTCGGTGTTCAGCGCTTTCTTGGCGCTTTTTGAAAGGCTGCACAGCAGCCAATTAACAAGCGTCATACTACTTGCCCCAAGAGGCCATCACAGCCATGCCTACTAATGGCATGGCTGTGATTGGCCAGAGCAGCATGTGACCCAGGCTCTATATAAGCTTGAGTCACATAGCGCTGCATGTCACTCTGCTGTTACAAGTGTAGGGAGAGGATGCTGCTGGACTCGTGATTTCAGGGAGAGCATAGGAGAGAATCTAACTCAGCGATCTACAGAGAAATAGTTGTGTGGGTGCAGGGCACTATCATTTTATCCTGCCCTGAGCTCATTGACCAAAAAATACTAACTTTTTTGATTCTGTTAGTTAGGGGGGTGGCAGCGGCGGCGGCGGCGGCGGCCATTTTATGCATGCTCAGTGCACCAGCACTGCATCTGAGCTTTTGGGACATTGCAAATCACCATTTTTTGGGGGCAAACTGCAACATCTGGATTAGTCAGTGTGCAATTTAAGGTAGAAATACACCCATCATTTTCTGGGGTCTTAAAAACACACTATTTTTTTCAAAAAACAGTATTTTCCAGATCTGCAAGTGTTAAATTCAAGTTTAATATATACAGCTTTCATATTCTGTTAGCAAGAAAATACTTTTTTGGCAATCTACAACATCTGGATTAGTCAGTATGCAATTTAAGGTAGAAATACACTCATAATTTTCTGGGTTTTGAAAAACACACTTTTTTTTTCTTACAAAAACAGTACTTTCCAGATCTGCAAGTGTTAAATACAAATTTAATATATACAGCTTTCATATTCTGTTAGCAAAAAAAAAACTTTTTTGGCAATCTACAACATCTGTATTAGTCAGTGTGCAATTTAAGGTAGAACAGAGGTTCAGGCCCTGTGAGATACCACCTCTACATACAGGGGTTTGAATTAGGCATTTGAAATACAGCCTTTTTGTGCAAAGATATATTTACTGCAGGCCTACACTGGTTCAGGCCCTGTGAGATACTACCTCTACATACAGGGGTTTGAATTAAGCATTTTAAATACAGCCATTTGAAATACAGCCGTTTTGTGCAAATATCTATTTACTTCAGGCCTACAGAGGTTGAGGCCCTCTGAGATACTACCTCTACATACAGAGGTTTGAATTAGGCATTTGAAATACAGCCATTTAAAATACAGCCTTTTTGTGCAAAGATATATTTACTTCAGGCCTACAGAGGTTCAGGCCCTCTGAGATACTACCTCTACATACAGGGGTTTGAATTAGAAATTTGAAATACAGCCAATTTGTGCAAAGATATATTTACTTCAGGCCTACAGACGTTCAGGCCCTTTGAGATACTACCTCTACATACAGGGGTTTGAAATAGGCATTTTAAATACAGCCATTTGAAATACAGCCTTTTTGTGCAAAGATATATTTACTGCAGGCCTACAGAGCTTCAGGCTCTCTGAGATACCGTCTCTACATACAGAGGTTTGAATTAGGCATTTGAAATACAGCCTTTTGAAATACAGCCATTTTGTACAAAGATATATTTACTGCAGGCCTACAGAGGTTCAGGCCCTGTGAGATACCACCTCTACATACAGGGGTTTGAATTAGGCATTTGAAATACAGCCTTTTTGTGCAAAGATATATTTACTGCAGGCCTACACTGGTTCAGGCCCTGTGAGATACTACCTCTACATACAGGGGTTTTAATTAAGCATTTTAAATACAGCCATTTGAAATACAGCCGTTTTGTGCAAATATATATTTACTTCAGGCCTACAGAGGTTGAGGCCCTCTGAGATACTACCTCTACATACAGAGGTTTGAATTAGGCATTTGAAATACAGCCATTTGAAATACAGCCATTTTTTGCAAAGATATATTTACTGCAGGCCTACAGAGGTTCGGGCCCTCTGAGATACTACCTCTACATACAGGGGTTTGAATTAGGCATTTGAAATACAGCCATTTGAAATACAGCCATTTTGTGCAAAGATATATTTACTGCAGGCCTACACTGGTTCAGGCCCTGTGAGATACTACCTCTACATACAGAGGTTTGAATTAGGCATTTGAAATACAGCCATTTTGTGCAAAGATATATTTACTTCAGGCCTACAGAGGTTAAGGCCCTCTGAGATACTACTTCTACATACAGGGGTTTGAATTAGGCATTTGAAATACAGCCATTTGAAATACAGCCATTTTGTGCAAAGATATATTTACTGCAGGCCTACACTGGTTCAGGCCCTGTGAGATACTACCTCTACATACAGGGGTTTGAATTAGGCATTTTAAATACAGCCATTTTGTGCAAATATATATTTACTGCAGGCCTACAGAGGTTCAGGCCCTCTGAGATACTACCTCTACATACAGGGGTTTGAATTAGGCATTTGAAATACAGCCATTCGAAATACAGCCTTTTTGTGCAAAGATATATTTACTTCAGGCCTACAGAGGTTCAGGCCCTGTGAGATACTACCTCTACATACAGGGGTTTGAATTAAGCATTTGAAATACAGCCATTTGAAATACAGCCATTTTGTGCAAAGATATATTTACTTCAGGCCTACAGAGGTTCAGGCCCTCTGTGATACTACCTCTACATACAGGGGTTTGAATTAGGCATTTGAAATACAGCTATTTTGGGCAAAAAAATCTTTTATTGAGGCCTAGTCTGGTTCAGGCCATGTGAGATACACCCTTTACATACTGTTGTTCTATTCTACTATTAATTAAACAGCCATTTAGGGCAAGATCCTAAATTTAAAAAATATGAGGAGAGCGTCAAATAAGGGACGTGGCCCAGGTCGTGGTGCTGCTGGTGGAGCTCCTGTTGCAGTGAGAGGACGTGGTCGATCTGTGCCAGCAACACGCACAAGTGAAACCCCTTCCTCAGGTGAGAGTAGGCGACAAAACCTGCAGCGGTATTTGGTCGGGCCTAATGCTGCTCTGCAAATGGTGAGGCCTGAACAAGTACAGGCGATAGTAGATTGGGTTGCTGACAGTTCCTTCACATTGTCTCTCACCCAGTCTCCTCCTGAAAGACCACAGTTGGCACCTGCAGCCGATGTCCATCAGTCTTTCACCTCACCCCCTTGCAAATCAGCCAAGCAGTCTGAGCCCCAAGTCATGCAGCAGTCTCTTCTGCTTTTTGATGACTCTGTTAGCAGGGTTTCCCAGGGCCATCCACCTAGCCCTGCCCCAGAAGTGGAAGAGATTGAGTGCACCGATGCTGAACCACTTATTTTTCAAGATGGGTACATGGGAGGACCATCACAGCACGTCTCGGATGATGACGAAACACAGGTGCCAACTGCTGGGGCTTTCGAAAGTGTGCAGACCGACAAGGAAGTCAGGGGTGAAGACTGGGTGGAAGATGATGTGGAGGACGATGAGGTCCTCGACCCCACATGGAATCAAGGTCCTCCTCGGAGGAAGAGGCGGTGGTCGCACAGAGCCACCAGCACAGCAGAAGAGGGAGCAGGGTGCAAAAGCGGAGCGGCCGTCCTCTAGACAGTACGCCTCCTACTGCCCACTACAGCAAGGGACCGAGCACACCAAAGCTAGCTCCAAGGAGTTCCCTGGCGTGGCAGTTCTTCAGACAATGTGCTGACGACAAGACACAAATGGTTTGCACGCTGTGCAATCAGAGCCTGAAGCGAGGCATAAACGTTCTCAACCTGAGCACAACCTGCATGACCAGGCATTTAAGTGCAAAGCACGAGCTGCAGTGGAGTAGACACCTCAAAAACCAAGAAAGGTCTGTGGCTCCTCCTGCTTCCTCTTCTGCTGCAGTCGCGGCCTCTTCATCAGTGCCACCAGCAACACCAACACCTGGGTCACCAAGCATCTCCACAATGTCACACATAAGCGTTCAGCTCTCCATATCCCAAACGCTGGAGAGGAAGAGGAAGTACCCCCCTACCCACCCGCGATCCCTAGCCCTGAATGCCAGCATTTCTAAATTACTTGCCTTTGAAATGCTGTAATTCCGTCTGGTGGAGACGGATAGTTTTAAAGGCCTTATGGCGGTGGCTGTCCCACAGTATGTCGTGCCCAGCCGCCAGTACTTTTCAAGGCGAGCCATCCCTTCCCTTCACAACCAAGTAGGGGGACAAAATCAGGTGTGCACTGCGCAACGCCATCTGTGGCAAGGTGCACCTGACTACGGATACGTGGACCAGTAAGCATGGTCAGGGCCGTTATATCTCCATAACAGCCTACTGGGTAAATGCAATGGTGGCTGGGCCTGAGGCGGATAGCAGTTTGGCGCATGTCCTTCCACCGAGGATTGCAGGGCGCTTCCGTTTGCCTACTGTTGCTTCCTCCTCCTACTCTGCTTCCTCATCCTCTACCAGCTCCTCATCTGGTCAGCGTAACACCTTCACCACCAACTTCAGCACAGCCAGGGGTAAACGACAGCAGGCAGTTTTAAAACGTATCTGTTTGGGGGACAAACCCCACACCGCGCAGGAGCTGTGGACGGGCCTTGAACAACAGACTGATGAGTGGTTTGTGCCAGTCAGCCTCAAGCACGGCCTGGTGGTGTGCGATAATGGGCGAAATCTCGTAGTAGCTCTGGGACTAGTCGGTTTGACGCACATCCCTTGCCTGGCGCATGTGCTGAATTTGGTGGTGCAGAGATTCCTTAAAAATTACCCCGATATGTCAGAGCTGCTGCATAAAGTGCGGGCCGTCTGTGCGCGCTTTCGGCGTTCTCACCCTGCTGCTGCTCACCTGTCAGCGCTGCAGCGTAACTTCAGCCTTCCCGCTCACCGCCTCATATGCGACGTGCACACAAGGTGGAACTCCACCTTGCACATGCTGGCCAGACTGTGCGAGCAGCAGCAGGCGATAGTGGAGTTTCAGCTGCAGCACGCACTAGTCCGTCGCTCGGCGGAACAGCACCACTTCACCACCAATGACTAGGCCTCCATGCAAGACCTGTGTTCCTTGCTGCGCTGTTTCGAGTACTCCACCAATATGGCCAGTGCCGATAACGCCGTTCTCAGCGTTACTATCCCACTTCTATGCCTCCTTGAAAAAACGCTCCTGGCGATGATGGAAGAGGATGTGGCACAGGAGGAGGAGGAGGAAGAGGGATCATTTCGTAGGGTTTCCGGCCAGTCATTCCTAAGTGGCTCCGAGGGTGGGTTCCTGCACCCACAAACCCAAGGTACACAATTGTCCAGCCAGGGAACAGTTCTGGAGGATGAGGAGGAGGAGATGGAGGAGGACGAACCATGTTCACAGCAGGGTGGCACCCAGACCAGCTCATGGCCATCACTGGTGCGTGGATGGGGGGATACAGAGGACACAGACGATACACCTCCCACAGAGGACAGCTTTTCGTTGCCTCTGGGCAGCCTGGCACACATGAGCGATTACATGCTGCAGTGTCTCCGCAACGACCGCCGAGTTGCCCACATTCTAACTTGTGCTGATTACTGGGTGGCCACGCTGCTGGATCCCCATTACAAGGACAACGTACCGTCCTTAATTCTGTCACTGGAGCGTGATCGTAAGATGCGCGAGTACAAGCGCGCGCTGGTAGACGCGCTGCTGGTGGCATTTCCACCTGACAGCGGGGGCACAGTGGAAGCACAAGGTGAAGGCAGAGGACGAGGAAGAGGTCGCCAACGCAGCTGGGGCACCGCCAGCACCTCAGAAGGCAGGGTTAGCATGGCCGAAATGTGGAAAAGCTTTGTCAGCACGCCACAACAACCAGCACCACCAGCTGATATGGAACGTCTTAGCAGGAGGCAGCATTTCAGCAACATGGTGGAGCAGTATGTGTGCACACGCCTACACATACTGAATGACGGGTCTGCCCCCTTCAACTTCTGGGTCTCCAAATTGGGCACATGGCCTGAGCTTGCCCTTTACGCCTTGGAGGTGCTGGCCTGCCATGCAGCCAGTGTATTATCTGAACGTGTGTTTAGCATGGCAGGGGGCGTCATCACAGACAAGCGCAGCTGCTTGTCCACAGCCAATGTGGACAAGCTGACGTTCATTAAAATGAACCAGGCATGGATCCCTCAGGACTTGTCCGTACCTTGTGCAGAATAGACATGTATACCGGCACTAAGCAGCCATTGTTATACTGCAGCGCAATTGCTCATGTTTGTATTTTGGATATTTCACATTCTTTTGGAGTGTACCTTAATTTTACAAAATTTAATTAAAACAAAAAACCTGTTTTGGCTATCTCGTCCTCCTCCACCGCCGCTTCCACCTACTCCACTGCTTCCACCGCCTCCTCAAACTCCTACTATATATGGAATTCCACCTCATAAATCCATTTTTTTTTGTACGTGTTTTATTTCATATCATTTTACTACTTTGTCAGTTACATTTTATGGTGAAATTAACAAATTTTTGGGTGTATAGTACCACTGCTATACCTAATAGACAGGTTAAACAAAAAAAAAAAATTGTCATTTACTTTTTCGGCTGAAATTAACCAATTTTTGGGTGTATAGTACCACTGCTATACCTAGTAGACAGGTTAAACAAAAAATAATAATTGTCATTTACTTTTTCGGGGGAAATTCACCAATTTTGGTGTGTATAGTACCACTGCTATAACTAGTGGACCGGTAAAAAAAAATTTAAAAAAATTGTCAGTTACATTTTATGGTGAAATTAACAGATTTTTGGGTGTATAAATTATTCAGTAATTAATGCGCACCACATCTTTACATTCAATGCTTAAACTTTGAAAAGTTGTCACACTTTTATATTTTAATAATTTCTCCCATATTGCAACTCTAATTTTAAATTTGAAAAAATGGATCCTCCCTTAAATTTGGTCTCTTTTTCTCACGCTCCCTCTCCGGCCTGGAACCCTGATTCCCCGCCACCCATAATCACCATGGTAGGCGCATAAAAGAACATCGAAAGTTGATAGAGCAGATATCAAATTGGATCATGAACATCACGGGGACGTGCGACATGGTGGGGCAGTAAGTGTGCACACGCCTACACGAACTGACTGACAGGGGTCAGCCCCTGCAACTTCTGGGTCTCCAAATTGGGCACATGGCCTGAGCTTGCCTTTTACCCCTTGGAGGTGCTGGCCTGCCCTGCAGCCAGTGTATTGTCTGAACATGTGTTTAGCATGACTGGAGGGGGTTATCACAGGTTATATTTCCCAATTTTTTGGGGTGTACCCTAATTTTAAAAATAAAATTTAAAACCAAAAACCAGTGTAGGCTACCTCCTCCTCCACCGCCGCTTCCACCGACACCGCCACATCCACCGCCTCCTCAACTTCCTACTCCATATGGACCTGGTCCTCCTAGATCAAGATTATTATTTTTTATTTTTATGTATTTTATGTTATTTAAAGTCATTTTCCTATCCACATTGACTTCAATGGGGTTCGGGTTCAAGGTCAAGTTCGGGTCCCGAACTCGAACTTTTTTCCGAAGTTCGGCCGAACCCGTCAAACCCGAACATCCAGGTGTCCACTCAACTCTAGTATCTATCTTTAGGCAAGATAGATTATAAATAGACTACTGGCCAAGTCTAACAGATAAATTCTTTAGGGAAGGATTTAAAAGAGGAATTCTTTTGGGAAGAATTCAAATAGTGTCTGCACCCTGATTTCTCTTTGCTTCTTATCTGTCGCTTTCTTTATGCTCTCTTGTATGTTATGATGTTATGAAGCATTAAGTAATTTTTATGCTGAAGGTAAGCAGCAAATGATACTGTGAAAACTGTACTAACTTTATTGTGTGTGTCTTGGATAACCGTAAGACACCCCACTATTCTGGCGAGGGGAAACCCGCTAACCCAGGAACTGGTGAAAGCAAGTGACGGTTTGAAGGGATAATACTAACAGTCAGTTGAGAAGGAAGTTGAGCATAGACATAAGTCCTCTCTACCCAGTTGACAGGAATTATCGGAGCCTTTACGGTTCATTACAGCCAGTCCTGGGGAGAGTTTTTCTCTGCTTCCGTCTCAATTAAGTTATAAGAAATAGGTGCAAAGCAAGGAAAGGTCTCTACACCCCCTCCGTATGTAGGAGAAATATGTGAGAATTATTATAGTGGTCCAAGAGAGAATGCTGAGCCCTCTGTGGGAATTAATGGGATACTGACCAAATCTTATAAAACTCCTCCCCTCTCGATCCAACATCCATACAAGCACCAGTCAATGTTCACACACAGTTTTAGAATCATTCCAAATTGTCCTGTGAATTTATTAGGGTGAGATTTGTTTGTTCTGTTAAAGTTGCAGTTGGGAATTAGCAAGACGGGACACCTACATGTCACATCCTCAGTTATGCCCATTCATGTACCAAAGGATAATTGTTTTTTATATTTGGAATGCCAACCTCAGGATCCGCTACTTGATCCGGTTCCTCCTGAGGTTTGGGCAAATACTGACCAAGATGTTGGCCTTATCTCTTGTACACCATATAAGGCAATGCTTAAGCCCGGCACTGCACCTGTTTACATTAAACAATACCCCCTTTCACCAGAAAAAGAAAAGGGGATTGAGTCTATGTTGATGGAATTCCTAGAGGCAGGGGTTATTGAGGAAATTATCTCCCCCTATAATACACCTATCAACCTAGTGAGAAAGGCAGATAATACCTTTAGGTTTGTCCAGGATCTTAGAGCGGAAAAAGCACAGATCATACCCATAGCCCCTGTGGTTCCAGACGTACCATCTCTGCTATCGGCTATTCCTGCCCATGCAGAGTTTTCCTCTGTTATTGATTTAAAGAATGCATTTTTTTCTGTCCCAGTTGACAAGGAGACATGGCCACTTTTTGCTTTTACATTTAAATTTTGCCAGTATACTTGGTGTAGAATGCCTCAGGGTTATGTAGACTCCCCAGTAGTCTACTTCATTGTCCTCCAAGTTACACTGCGCCCTTGGACTACCCCTCATGGTTCTTTCCTTCTACAATATGTGGACCATCTCCTCATATGTAGTTCTACTCGGGAGGCCTGCCAGGCAGACTGTGCTAGTTTATTACTGTGGTTATGTGAAAGTGGTCACAAAGTTTCTAGGAAGAAATTACAATGGTGTATGGAAAGTGTTGAATATTTCGGCTTTGTTCTCAGTAAAGGTGAGAGGAAAATCAGCCATACCAGAATTACCGCTGTACTGGGTTGCCCCGCCCACAAACCAAGAAAGACATGTTGACCTTTCTTGGCATGATTGGTTACTGCTGCCAATGGATTGCTGATTGTTCCTACTATGATAATATTCTGAGACAAGCCACTAATACTGATATGCCTGACTTCATTAAATGGTCTGAGAAAATGTTACAAGCTTTGATTTATTTAAAATGTGCGATGGTTTCAAGTCCTGGTTTGGGCCTACCCGACTATAGTGTGATGTTTCACTTATTTGCCAGGGACAATTGTAAAACCATGGCGGGAGTCCTGGCGCAAGATCATGGAGGCAAATTCCGCCCCGTTGCTTTTTTCTCAAAAGTGGTTCCCGTACAGGTTCAGGGTTCAGGGCATGCCTGCGTGTCTCAGGAGTTTGGCAGCCTGTGCTATGGTCGCTGAGATGGCCACGCCTATCACCCTAGGTCATCCCACCGCTCTGCATACCTCACACAATATTCAGGCCCTATTGAGGAACATACATAGACAACATATGTCAGCACAAAGACTGAGTGGATATGAAGTTTTGTTGCTATCTAATCCTTAACTTCATATCAAATACTCAGCACTCACATTCGGTCCAATGGCTATACTGAATGCCCTACTTGGCTACAAGGGAGAGCAGGATGATTTGCCTCCTCACCATGTCTGTACTGAGCTTATACATGAACATACCTCACCTAGGCATGACTTACAGTCAGGGCTGACCTTTGGGGTGTGCGGGCTGTGCGGCCGCACAGGGCGCCATAGCAACAGGGGCGCCGAGCGGCCGACAGACCGCTGCAAACTAAGTCTACTTACTATTTTGTTGCGGCTGCCACCCGCCGGCCATCTAACAGCACGGAGTCACGGACTATAGAAAGAATGAAGAGGGGGCGGGGCCCGCAGCCGCTCTGCGCTCTGCTCTGCTGCCTGGCCTGCCTGTCTCTTTAACAGAGCAGACCAGTGGCTGCTGGAGCGTGACGCAGCTGCCGCACAGGCACGTCTTCGCTTTTGACGTTGTCACTGAGCTCCGCCCCCAGGGCCCCAGTCAGAGAGAAGAAGGAGGTGGAGCGAGCCCGAGCGCCAGCCAGCAGCCACAGCAGACACAGCCTGAGCCAAGCAAGTTCCACCATACAGAACTTACAGGTATTTGGTAGTACAATTTTGTACAAAGATAACTGGATGGATCCCATCTGCCACTGACCCATGATGGAGTGGGAGAAATGTGCCATGGGGGGGGCTCATAGAGGACAGGGGGACAGTGTGTGCTTTCCTGCTACTACTTCAACCCCCCCTCCCAGGGATTTTGGGGGCCATTAAGGGTTGGACTTTAACTGCTGATGTTGAGTGTGCCAGTGCCACCAATCATATTCCCCTCCCCCCAGCACATCAGTTACCTTTAAGGGGGGGGGATATGATTGGTGGCTATGTGCACACTCCGCATCATCCAACCCCTAATGCCCCCTAAATGCCCGGTGGGGAGGTGGTATGACAGGCAGGAGGGGCGATGTGTATGCGGGCCCTTGCCCTGCACTCGCTCAGCTGTGCTCGCATACATATCGCGCCCTGTGTCCACTGTCCTGTGCCTTACCTGCTAAAGCCTGGCATAGCCCAGCTATGCCCTGATTTACCAAAGCAGACAGGCAGGAGCCGTGTGGTGATCATATTTATTGCATGTATGTGTGTGTGTGTCCGTCCCTGTGTGTGTGTGTGACTGTCCGTCCGTCACTGTGTGTGTCCGTCACTGTGTGTGTGTGTGTCCCTTTGTGTGTGTGTCTGTCCCTTTGTGTGTGTGTGTCCGTCCCCCTGTGTGTGTGTTCGTCCCTGTGTGTGTGTGTGTGTGTGTCCGTCCCTGTATGTGTGTGTCTCTCCCTGTGTGTATCACCATGCCCACAGTGTTACTATGTCTTGACGCAGCTGCTTTAGAACGTTCTGTGCGGGGTAAGAAGAAGAAGATGGAAGAGAAGGCAGCGCCAGCATGGAGTCCGTGCGATAGACACAGGGAGGCACACTAAGGACGAAGGTAACACTTCCACATGATCTACACTAGTGTTATCTGTGGTTCTACATAGGACTGCAGGTAACACTACCACATTATCAGCACTAGTGTTATCTGTGGTTTTACATAGGACTGCAGGTAACACTACCACATTATCAGCACTAGTGTTATCTGTGGTTTTACATAGGACTGCAGGTAACACTACCACATTATCAGCACTAGTGTTATCTGTGGTTTTACATAGGACCGGAGGTAAAAACACTACTACATTTTTGGAAATCAGAGAGCCATCACTGTGTTATCTGTATTCAGAGAGCTATGTGTTACTTGTGGTGTTACATAGGACTGCAGGTGACATCTACTACATTATCTGTAGACTACTCAGAGAGTTATCACTGTGTTATCTGTAGTGTTACATAGGGCTCCAGGTGACATCTACTACATTATCTGTACTCTGAGTTATCACTGTGTTATCTGTGGCGTTACATAGCACTGCAGATAAAACTTTTATGGTATATCCACAGGAGTCCCATAGATTCAGATACCGTATCGTGTAGCAGCATTATGGGTCCCAAAAAACTGTCAGGTGCACAGAATCGAAAACGAAGGGCTCTTATGGATTTGGAGGACAAGAAGAGTGCTGGAGTAATAAAAAAATATTTTGGAACACCAGCACCTAGTGGTTTACAAACCAGAGAAGAAAAAGATGAAGAAAGCTGCAGTAGCCAAAGTGATGTACATCTTCAGCTCAGTAAGCCTTCAACATCTAGAACATCTTTGGAAGAGGATTCTAATATACCTTCTGGCCCAGACCCTTTTGATGAAACCATAAGCACATATGAAAAATCAAGCTTGACAGATCCTGCTTTGTGGCCAAAATTGATATCTAAGAATATTGATAGTATTTTAGATGTTGGTCCTGTACAGGTACAAGGTGTTGATTTTAAAAAAGATGCCTATAATCTGCATTTTTCTTCAGCATTCTATAAAAGAAAATTAGACAGTGGTGAAAAACAAACACGGCGATGGTTGGTATACTCCACATCGGCCAATAAAGTATTCTGTTTCTCTTGCAAATTATTTGATAAGAATCCTAAAACATTGCATGCCCTTGGAGGATCAGATGACTGGACACATATGTCAAATATTTTGAAATCGCATGAAACCTGCAGCGGCCATTTTACAGTCCAGAAGATGTGGACTGAAACACAACTGAGATTGAAATCAAAACATGCGATTGATCAAAACTACCAAAATCTCATGAGCCTTGAAAGGCAACACTGGAGATCTGTGATGGAGAGGCTGTTAAATATTGTCCAGTTTTTAGCAGAGCGTAATCTGGCCTTCAGAGGCTCTTCGGATCGACTTTTTACATCTAATAATGGAAATTTTTTAGGTCTCGTCGAACTATTAGGAAAATATGACAGTGTGATGGCAGAACACTTATGCAGGGTGGTATCAAAAGAAACTGGTGACCACTACTGTGGAAAAAAAGTTCAAAATGAAATAATAAATCTTATGGCTAAACAGGTAATTGAGGACATTTTACAACGCTGCACAAATGCAAAATATTTCTCCATTATGCTTGATTTCACTCCAGATATAAGCCATAAGGAGCGGATGTATTTTATAATTCGATTTCTGGAAGACATTTCTGGAAATTTTCAAGTAAAGGAACATTTCCTTGGTTTTTGTAAAGTAGAGAATATGACTGGAAAAGGATTGAGTGATTTCCTCCTTGAATTTCTTGCAGGAAAAAATTTGGACATTGATAATTGTCATGGACAAGGTTATGACAATGGAGCCAATATGGCAGGAAAAAAAAATGGTGTTCAGTCAAAAATTTTAAACATAAACCCAAGAGCAGTATTTGTACCGTGTGGCTGTCATTGACTTAATCTGATTATTGGAGATGCAGTACGTTCGAAGTACGTGCAGTACGTGCAAAGAGTCAATGCAGCTATTTGGTATCATTCAGCGCCTTTATGTTATATTCTCAGGATCCGTGCACCTTTGTGCACCACGCAGTGGGAATGCCGTATAAATTGCCTAAAACCACTAAGACATAATCTAGGCGAAATACAAGAAGCATTGATCGTTTTGTCTGAGGAAACCCACACTGAACCAAACATTTGTCATGAGGCTAACACACTATCTCAGCAGATTGTGGAGTTTAAATTTATAATGTCATTGGGTGTTTGGTATGATATATTGTACCAAGTTAATATTGTGAGCAAAGCTATGCAGAATGAGGCTGCAGATATATTCTGAAACCTAATCCAGAAATGTCACAATTTTTTAATAAATTTCAGAGAGTCTGGATTTGAAAGCTCCTTCCAAATTGCAAAGGAAATAGCAGAAAAAGTGAATGTGGAACCTGTTTTTAAAAATCCTTCTCGTATCCACAGAAAAAAAACCTTGTTTGATTATGAATGGCAAGATGAACCTTTAACAGATCCCACGAGACTTCCGGTTCCGGTGCCAGCATGGGCGGCAGCGTGTAGCAGGAGCTCTGTACCTGAAGCAAATTATACGCAGCTCCCTTCAACTTTCCAGCTGCAGGATTAAGAGTGTAGCTGGACACACACACTCTGACTCCAGACCTTTGGTCTATGGACCGTTTTCTGATTCCTATGGGGAGCAAAGCAAAAAAGAACTCGGCGAAAGCTGATAAGCACACCGCGGACCCTAAGATGGCAGCCCCACCAGAGGAAGGCGAGGGGGCGCGATCCCCGGAGCAGCCAACGGAGAACCCTGGTGACCTTTTGCAAGATGCTAACAGGCCGTCCATCGATTACAAGCACCTAGCATTGGAGGTAGCCACTCGCATTATACCAGACCTCCAGGAGGCCCTCTCCTCCACCGTAGCACAGTCCCTGGGGACGCTACAAGCTGAGATCAAACAGCACTCAGCCCGCCTGAAAGAGTTGGAAACAAGATTAGAGGCGGTAGAAATAGACAATGGGCCAGATTTATCATTACTCTGACAGCTCACTCCACTTTAACATATGGCTAAAGTCAGTTTTAGCCAAGTCAGATTTATGATCGGCCCTTTAAGACTGTAATAAATGTGGTTTGACGGTAGCAGTTTATCCGTCAGTAAGCAGCTTTACAAAAGTAGCACATCTTTACGAAAAAGTCGCACGTTTTTATGAAAAAGTCGCATGTTCTATTAAAAAGTCTCATAAGATAAGCATGGTCCTCACTGGAGTAAAATTGCGACTTTTTTTGCGACTTTTTAAATAGTCCCAATAGTAAATCTGTCTAGAGATTCATTTACATAAGAAAACACGCCCACTTTCAGAAAACTGGCGAGCATAGTGCAGAACAGAAAAAAGTCGCAAATTTGTGCGCAGTTTTAGCGTTTGGGACTTTTTTTAAGACTTTTGCACTCCATTATTCTGACCTGAGCTAATGATAAATCTGGACCATTGTGGTGATTAAAAAACCACCTGTCAGGCGGTCAATGAAAACGCCAGGCTATGGGCAAAGATTGACGACCTGGAAAATCGCTCGAGAAGGAGCAACCTGCGCATAGTGGGGATACCCGAGCATATCCCAGCGAGGGAGCTTATTACCATCTGTGAACTCGAGCTTCCCAGGGCCCTAGGACTTTCATCCTGCTGCAAAGTGGAAAGAGCACACAGAGTGGGCAGGGAGGTCCCCCCAGAGCCATCCAGCAGGTCAGTAAAATCGCAGGTTCGCCCGACCGCAATACAAGACCCAGACAGGTCATAGTCAAATATCTTGACTACTCTGATAAAGCCGCGCTGCTGAGAGCGTACAAGCAGAAAGGCAATGGAGTATCGCTAAGAGGGCAACGCATCTTAATATTTGGGGACTTTTCGGCCGAGGTCACAAAAATAAGAAAACTATTTTCCCTGATCTGCACAGCACTCCATAAGAAGCAAATTCGCTTCACCCTACTGTATCCGGCTGTTCTCCGGGTCACGCTACCTGATGGCTCAACAGCTACCTTTGAAACTCCGGACGAGGCGAGAATGCATCTCAGAGACTCTTTGTCTGATCGGCATCTTCTACCTGCCCTGGAATACCCGGAGGACCCCGCATCTCCCAAGCCGCATAGACCACCCAGGAGAGCGGCACCAAGAGAGGAGCCATTTACTTCCCGCCATTTTGAACCCCCGGTTAATACGAACGGGGACAACCAAGATTGGGGACATACTGAGGCCTGAAACTTTGCAGGCAAACCACCCGTTGTGTTATAAGAGGAAATGGTCCACAACGTCCCTGAATATGTAAGCGGACTCCCGTCATACCCTAAAACACCCAAGTCGCCAGCGGTGAGAACCATTTTCATTTACATCTGTATGGAACCACTTGGGAACTGTGAGTGACCGATTCAATGCATGATACGCATTTACAGTCTCAGCCTGACTTTTGATCGGGATTTCATACAGGCTCCGGCTGGAACTTTGCATACTAATGTAGATTCCTCAGAGAAAAATATGTACTAGTATTGCGTTGATATACTATTGATTCCGGTTAAATGTATAGGGGAGGGTAACCAATAGGGCCAACTATAACCGTGCTCTACTCATGTTGAGGTTGGAAGGTGGGAGGGAGCGGGAATCACAACTGGATCACAGGGTATACTGGTCCGGGGATACATGGATAGCTACCGCAGGGGTTTCTCATTTTCATTATCAGCTTGAACCTAGATTGATAATGTGATATAATTGCTTCTAGGTTAATATGTTTTAGCATATTCAGACTACACGATAACTGCTATGCTGGAAAAAAGTGAAGTCCGAATATGTGAGATAAGGTTTTATTTTTTTACTGTATTGGATGGATTCATCTTAGACAGTTTGTTCAAGTTAGGGGCTGGGGAATTAATTTGGGGTTGGGGGGAAGGGGTAGGGAGGGTGTCCACTTCAGGTTCACTGGTATATACAACGAGTACAACGATTTACTTCCCAATGGCTAGTACACTGAAAATCGTATCCTGGAACATAAAAGGGTTGAGATCACCGGGTAAACGCATGATGATCTTGAGGCACCTTAAAAGATTAAGAGTTGATATAGTATTATTGCAGGAGACGCATCTGTCAACTCAGGATTTCTGCCGCATGAAAAAGTTGTGGGTAGGGGAGGTGTTTGGGTCGGAGGCCACAGGGAAAAAAGCAGGAGTCCTCACCTTATTAAAAAGTGGCCTGCCGTATAAGGTACTAACGCATGACCATGATGAGAGAGGGCGAGTGTCACATTTCCATCTTACCTCAGTGAAGGGGGACTTGAGCATTTATAATGTGTATGGGCCAAATGAATCGGACGCAGTTTTTTTTGATGCCTTGAGACAACGTATATCTAAGGATCCTGCGGCATTAAGAATTGTGGGACGGGATATGAACACTGTAGCTAGTCAAGTAGAGGATAGAAGAAGAGATTTAACCGCATCAAGCAAGAAAGGAAGGGAGGACTTAAACTTAGTGTGACTTTTGGCTGATGCGAATCTTGTAGACATTTGGCGCCTGGTTCATCCAGAGCTAAGGGAGTTCACCTTTTTTTCTGCCGCTCATAAATCTTGGTCCTGTATTGATTATATTTTAGCAGACAGGGACTCCTTGGGGAGTTTCACAAAACCAAAAATTGAGGACATGGTGTTTTCTGATCATGCCCCAGTTTCGTTATTATTCCAGGATGGAATCCCGAGGGGATCAGACTTCTTGTGGAGATTTCCAGCTTGCTTGATAAAGGATGAAAATTTCTGTGACATGCTCCATGGATGGTGGCTGGAATACAAGCAAGATAATTAAGGTACCTCAGACCCCCAATTGCTATGGGATGTGGGAAAGGCTGTTATCAGGGGAAGAGTCATGGCATATATGTATAAAAAAAAGCGCACAATTAAAACAAAACTCACACAACTGAGTGATGAGCTGAGATCAGCGTACTCAGCTTTCCAGAGTAATCCCAATACAATCTCTCAGAAAAATTGGTGCCAAGCTAAACAGACATATGATGCGTGGCTTCTCCAATGGGAACAGCTAGCTCAATCTAAATGGGAGGCTCACTTATTTAAGTATGGAAATAAAGCGGGTAAACTTTTGGCTAGACTGACTGCGGGGCAGAGGGGGCAGACTCTCATCCACAGTCTCTTAGATAACACGGGCAAAATATGTTCACATCCCAAGGAGATCAATGGGATTTTGCAGGATTTCTATACCAAATTATATAATACTTCAGGTTGCCAGATTAGAGGAGTCCAGGAGTGGTTAGGAGAAATCAGACTTCCAAAAATATCAGAGGAAGATAGGTCCATGCTTAAAGGGTTTCTGTCACCCCACAAAACTCATTATTTTTTTTTTGGATAGTTAGATTCCTCATAGCGCGATATAGGAGAATATAATAGTCTTACTTACTTTCATGCGGCCGATTCTTTATAAAACGAAGTTTTATAATATGTAAATGAGGGCTCTACCAGCAAGTAGGGCGTCTACTTGCTGGTAGCCGCAGCAGAAAACCGCCCCCTCGCCGTGTTGATTGACAGGGCCAGCCGTGATCTCCTCCTCCGGCCGGCCCTGTCAGTAATTCAAAAATCGCGCGCCTCTGGTCATTCGGCGCAGGCGCTCTGAGATGAGGAGGCTCGTCTCCTCAGCACTCCCTCAGTGCGCCTGCGCCGATGACGTCTTCTCTTTCGGAGGAGATCACGGCTGGCCCTGTCAATCAACACGGCGAGGGGGCGGTTTTCTGCTGCGGCTACCAGCAAGTAGACGCCCTACTTGCTGGTAGAGCCCTCATTTACATATTATAAAACTTCGTTTTATAAAGAATCGGCTGCATGAAAGTAAGTAAGACTATTATATTCTCCTATATCGCGCTATGAGGAATCTAACTATCAAAAAAAAAAAAAAAGAGTTTTGTGGGGTGACAGAAACCCTTTAATTCTCCAATAACTACAGAGGAGGTCTTGCGAACGGTTAAATCTCTCACTATGGGGAAGGCACCAGGCCCAGATGGGTTCACAGGAGAATTTTATCGCATACTAGCACCTGACATAGCCCCCACTCTCTCGAACATATTCACTAGCTATATGCAGGGGAAGACTATTCCTACATACACGAATACTGCCCATATCAAAGTCCTACCAAAGCCAGGCAAGGACCCCACCTTAGCTTCCTCTTACCGTCCAATTTTGCTCATTAATGTAGACCTAAAAATAGCATCTAAAATTCTGGCAGATAGGTTAACATCTGTTCTACCTAAACTAATCTCCCCCAGCCAGGTGGAGTTTGTCCAAGGCAGGGCAGGGGTCACTAATATTCGCAAGGTATTGGGGGTTCTGGATGAGATAAAATTGCATCCAAATGCACATCCATCCCCAGCAATTGTGGCAATAGATGCTGAGAAAGCTTTCGACAATGTGGACTGGAGATGGATGGGCAATGTGATGAAATGTATGGGAATAACTGGCCCATTTCGACAATACTTGGCAGCCCTCTATACTAACCTGCAAGCTAGAATCCACACTCCTGGATTTGTTTCCCCTTCCTTCACCTTGCACAAAGGGATTAGACAAGGGTGCCCACTATCCCCCCTATTGTTCAACCTTGCCATTGATCCGCTTTCCCTGAAAACTAGCTCAGGCCAATGATATTGAGGGTATCAAGATTGGCAATGTTAGCATAAAGCATGCCCTTTTCGCAGATGACCTTTTACTGTTTTTAGAAAACCCCAGGAGAGACCTGAAGCAAGTCTTTCAGCTTCTGGAAGATTTTGGAAAAGTCTCTGGCTACAAGGCCAACCCCACTAAGTCTGAGCTCCTCTTCATACATAACCGGATTAGGGACACTACAACCCTCCCACTGGACACTCCCATACACATAGCCAAAACTTCGATAAAATACCTGGGAATACACATAGGACCGCGTCCGGAATCCTTGTATCTGTTGAACTATCCCCCACTCTTTAAACCTATATTGGCAGACCTAGACAGATGGAAAAATTTCCCACTATCCTTGGGGGGGAGATGTCAGCTACTAAAAATGATTAGCGTTCCAAAGATACTATATCATTTGCAAAGTATCCCTCTCTTACTCAAACAGATAGACATGGCCAAACTGGAATCAGCATTCCGATCCTTCCTATGGGCCGGAAAGAAGCCCAGAATAGCTTTACGTAAGCTTCAGCTACCTAAGCAAAAGGGTGGGCTGTCGTTTCCTCATCTCCGACTTTACAATCTAGCAGGACTGCTGAGACATTGCATTGATTGGATTTTTGACACCAGCTTCTACTCCAACTATACAGGGAGTGCAGAATTATTAGGCAAGTTGTATTTTTGAGGATTCATTTTATTATTGAACAACAACCATGTTCTCAATGAACCCAAAAAACTCATTAATATCAAAGCTGAATATTTTTGGAAGTAGTTTTTAGTTTGTTTTTAGTTTTAGCTATTTTAGGGGGATATCTGTGTGTGCAGGTGACTATTACTGTGCATAATTATTAGGCAACTTAACAAAAAACAAATATATACCCATTTCAATTATTTATTTTTACCAGTGAAACCAATATAACATCTCAACATTCACAAATATACATTTCTGACATTCAAAAACAAAACAAAAACTAATCAGTGACCAATATAGCCACCTTTCTTTGCAAGGACACTCAAAAGCCTGCCATCCATGGATTCTGTCAGTGTTTTGATCTGTTCACCATCAACATTGCGTGCAGCAGCAACCACAGCCTCCCAGACACTGTTCAGAGAGGTGTACTGTTTTCCCTCCTTGTAAATCTCACATTTGATGATGGACCACAGGTTCTCAATGGGGTTCAGATCAGGTGAACAAGGAGGCCATGTCATTAGATTTTCTTCTTTTATACCCTTTCTTGCCAGCCACGCTGTGGAGTACTTGGACGCGTGTGATGGAGCATTGTCCTGCATGAAAATCATGTTTTTCTTGAAGGATGCAGACTTCTTCCTCTACCACTGCTTGAAGAAGGTGTCTTCCAGAAACTGGCAGTAGGACTGGGAGTTGAGCTTGACTCCATCCTCAACCCGAAAAGGCCCCACAAGCTCATCTTTGATGATACCAGCCCAAACCAGTACTCCACCTCCACCTTGCTGGCGTCTGAGTCGGACTGGAGCTCTCTGCCCTTTACCAATCCAGCCACGGGCCCATCCATCTGGCCCATCAAGACTCACTCTCATTTCATCAGTCCATAAAACCTTAGAAAAATCAGTCTTGAGATATTTCTTGGCCCAGTCTTGACGTTTCAGCTTGTGTGTCTTGTTCAGTGGTGGTCGTCTTTCAGCCTTTCTTACCTTGGCCATGTCTCTGAGTATTGCACACCTTGTGCTTTTGGGCACTCCAGTGATGTTGCAGCTCTGAAATATGGCCAAACTGGTGGCAAGTGGCATCTTGGCAGCTGCACGCTTGATTTTTCTCAGTTCATGGGCAGTTATTTTGCGCCTTGGTTTTTCCACACGCTTCTTGCGACCCTGTTGACTATTTTGAATGAAACGCTTGATTGTTCGATGATCACGCTTCAGAAGCTTTGCAATTTTAAGAGTGCTGCATCCCTCTGCAAGATATCTCACTATTTTTGACTTTTCTGAGCCTGTCAAGTCCTTCTTTTGACCCATTTTGCCAAAGGAAAGGAAGTTGCCTAATAATTATGCACACCTGATATAGGGTGTTGATGTCATTAGACCATACCCCTTCTCATTACAGAGATGCACATCACCTAATATGCTTAATTGGTAGTAGGCTTTCGAGCCTATACAGCTTGGAGTAAGACAACATGCATAAAGAGGATGATGTGGTCAAAATACTCATTTGCCTAATAATTCTGCACACAGTGTAGTTTGGAATCTCAATTGGTCAGGCCCTGGTCTTTGGGAGCGCTGCTTCACACTAGGTTGGCTGACATCCCCCCGCTGATCAAGAGCAGTCTCACAGTTCGAGATACCCTAGCTGCTTGGAAAGAGGTATGCAAAACACTTAAACTGCCCTTCTTGCTCTCCAAGCTCATGCCTATCTGGGGACATCCAGAGTTTGTGGCTGGAACTGAATCCAAACATTTCAGAGACTGGAGAGCAGGGGGGGTGGAAAGAGTGCGGGATATCTGGAACGGCCAGGAGGGGCGTCTTTGCTTCTTTTTGGAAATCAAGGATAAATATCTCTGATATGCATTGTCAGCTGTGAGACCTTATACAGACAGGGGTGTGCCTTTCCAAATAAAGTCCAATCAACTGAATTTGCACTCTAATCAAGGTGTAGAATCATCTCAAAGATAATGAAGAGAGACCTAAGGCCCCCAGAGCTAAATTTAAAGTGTTATAATACTTATTGGAAATTTTTATTTTTCCTTTTTAATACATTTAAAAACATTTCTACAATTCTGTTTTCACTTTAACATTATCGGATACTGAGTGCAGATTGATGGGAGAAGACGTAATTTTTTTAAAAAATTTTTAGCACAAGGCCACAACATAACAAAATGTGAAAAAGGTTATTGGGTTTAAAGACTTTCTGAATGTAGTGTAATGTTGCCTATATTACTGCATCCTACTGTATGTACTAACATATGACCACTATAATACTGGCCTGTCTTCTATGTACAATAATAGAACTACTATAAAATTGTCATATATGTACAAAAATATAACTACTTCAATACTGCATCCTATGTAGAAGAATATCACTGCTATAATACTGCCCCCTATGCACAAGAATATAACTACTATACTTCCCCTCTGTACAAGAATATAACTACTATAATACTGCCTCCTATGTATAAGAATAAAAACCACTACAGTAGTGCAGTAATATCACTACTATAATACTGCCCATATTTATAAGAATATAACTACTATAATACTGCCTTCTATGTACAAGAATATAACTACCATAATACTGCCTCCTATGTACATGAATATAACAACTATAATACTACTCCCTAAGTCCACGGATATAACTACTATAATACTGCCTCCTATGTACAAGAATATAACTACTATAATCCTGCCTCCTATGTACAAGAATATAACTACTATAATACTGCCTCCTAAGTACAAGAATATCACTACTATAATGCTGTTCCCTATGTACAAGGATAACACTACTATAATACTGCCTCCTATGTACAAGAATATACTGTAACTACTATAATACTTCGTCCTGCGTACAAGCATATAACTACTTTATAACTAGTGGTATTATTTACTTCTATATTATACCGAAGATGTCTAGGTTTATATAGACCTTTATAAATACTGTATATCTTCCATTCTTTCAATTACTCTTTTTTGGTCAGAATTCATTGCTCACCTGGGGGTCTTTTAACCGAGAAGTGTCTGGTTGTAAGTAGAACATAATTCCATCGTATGCCCCAGGAAGGGTCACACCACGAACCAGCAGGATGATGAGCATCACATAGGGAAATGTGGAAGTGAAATATACCACCTGTGGATGGCAGAACAGGAAAGGGAGACAATAGTAGAAACACCATTACATTATCTTGCTTTGTATTAACTTACTTCCAGTCACACTACAGCCACTCTTACAATGACTGTTACCCACTTACGTGGAGTCCTGCACATTTGCTGAGAAACTGCTGATATATATACAGTAGCAAGGTCAGTTTCTGCAAAAGTTTGGAAACAATCTCTAACAATGGCGCTTGGATCTTTTGCAGCTAACAGGGTCAAATTAATCCTCTAGGATCCCACACCAGGATCCATTTGAAGAAAATAATTTGACAATCTACCACCAGGGAGTGTTCAGTGTCCCAGCAACTGAGGCGAATGGTTCACTGGTAGACCTTCACCTAAAGCTTCAACTGACTACCTCTCCACTGGTAGTGTGCATTCCAAAGAGGGACAATAGCAGCGGCAAGGCCAATGCATATCTGTCCCCACATGGTGGTAATTATTCCCCCTTTGTGCCACCACACAGTAGATATGCCCCTTAGATGCGATTGTGGGGTGCCTATGATTGCTATGGCAGCCCACGGCCTTACAAGGGCTTCTGGGTCAGCCACCTTTGAAAACTTATTAGGCCTTGCCACAGGCAAACTGTCAGTGTAAAAACTGACTGTTACAATGCATTACAATACGTATATCATGTACTGTAATGCATTGCAAAAGCGATCAAGCCATCAGAAGTTGAAGTCCCCAAGTACAAAAAAAAAAGTGTTTATGAAAAATAAAAACTTAAAAGTTTCAAGTGCAAAAACGGCATCAAGCCATCAACTATTAAAAAAGCTGGAAAAAAACAGCCATATTTGGTATTGCCGCAACCATAACAAACTTCTCCATAAAAATATCACATGTGAACAAAGTAGAAAAAATAAGAAAACAGCCTTTTTTTGGTTGCGTTGCCTCCCAGAAAGCATGATATCAAGCGATCAAAAAGTTTAATGTACCCCCAAAATGGTACCAATGAAAACTTCACTTTATCCAGGAAAAAACAAGCCTCCACACAAGACCATCACCATGAAAAAAAAAAATAAAAAAAAATAATTGCGACACAAAAACATGAATTTTCTCATGTCATTCAAGTCATTTTTTCCAGCATGGTGTATGTTGTAAATACAAAAGCAATAGCAGAATTGCTTTTTTTTCTTCATCTTTCTTCCCAAAAAAGTGAAGTAAAATGCAGTCAAATGTACCCCAAAATAGTACCAATAATAATGGCAACTCATCCGGTCAAAAATAAGCCCTCACACAGCTCAGTCGAGAGAAAACTAAAAAAAAGTATGGTTCTCAGAAAATAGCTGTGCTGGTATCCCAGAGGCTGTTCAAAATCAACAAGTCACCTGTAAACCAATCCATCAAAATCTGCAGTGCAAGAGCCAAAAGGTGGTCTTTTCTTTTCGAACACTGCAGCGCAACTAAACCGTAATTTATGTCCACAGTCATGGCTTTTCCATACCCAGTAGAACCCGCCTAATAATTTTAGTGTGGTGTGAGTCTCAGATGGCACAAGCTGGGAACAATATATTGGGCACTGAAATGCAATATCTGTTAAAAAAAATGCAATTTTGTGAGGTATGACTGTGTTAAAAGAAGAGAAATTCAAATTTAGACAATTGCAAATTATAACAAATTTGGATTTTTTTTTAATAAACCAAGGTAAACAATGTCAAGGCAAATTTACCATACTCTAACATGTAGTATGATGTATCACCAAAAAATGTAACAGTATGGCTTGGATACAAAAAAGCATTCCAAAGTTATTATCACATAAAGGCCTCATGCACACGACCGTTCCGTTTTTCGCGGTCCGCAAAAAACGGAAGTCGCCCGTGTGCCTTCCGCAATTTGCGGAACGGAACGGACAGCCCATTGTAGAAATGCCTATGCTTGTCCGCAAAACGGACAAGAATAGGACATTGTATATTTTTTTTGCGGGGCCATGGAACAGTGCAACGGATGCAGACAGCACACGGAGTGCTGTCCGCATCTTTTGCGGCCCCATTAAAGTGAATGGGTCCTCATCAGAGCCGCAAAAACTGCGGCTCGGATGCGGACCCGAACAACGGTCGTGTGCATGAGGCCAAAGTTACATGTAAGAATTGCTAAATTAGGCTATGTCAGGGGTTAAAATCTCATGATGATGCAATGCAGTGCCAATTAATACAACCTCCACATGCTGAATTTACAAATTTTGTGCACTAACTTTTCCAGTGGATTGAACTCCTTTCCAGATACAGAAGTAACAGATGATCCAGCCTAGCAGAAGACACAGAGCAAGCTCCCACTGGATAGATCCAAGGTCATCAATGCCATCTGTGAGACCCAGAGTCCGTCTCCTAATGAGATCAATTATTGCAGAATAAAAAGAAAATAAGTTAGGCCTCTTGCGTGCGAACAGGTCCGCAATAAACGAGCACCGGCCTGTGTGCACTCCGCATCATGGATGCACACCCATTCACCTGAATGGGTCCGCAATCACAGAGATACGGAACGGAAGCATTACGGAGTGTTTCTGTCCGTGCCTCCGCACCACAAAAAAAAATAGAACTTGTTATTTTTTTTGCAGTGCGGACGGATCATGGACCCATTCAAGTTAAATGGGTCTCGATCCATCCCGGCAGCCGAATGGACATTGCCCATGCATTGGGGACCGCAAATTGCGGTCCCCAATGCATGGAACGGATGCACAACGTTTGTGTGCAAGAGGCCTCAAGCAGTTTCAGAGTTTTATCACATATTATACATCAAGGTCATTTCCATTAGACAAAGTCATGATGGAGCATCACAGTTAGCAGTTCAGCCAGCAAGTGGCAGTACACAATAAATTATTTACTTACTCCCAAAATTCCACTTCTGGGCTGGTGTGGTTAGCGTTGCGGCTCCAGTTTTCCTTGCTAATGAATTCCATGCAGTTTTCTGACAAGATGGAAATTTACTCAAACATTTCCATAAATATATTCCTTTGGCCAAAATCTAGTAAGTGTACTCTGCTCAAAATACACATTCTCCTCTTATTGTGTTAGTTTATCCCTGCTGTTGCTTGTCAGATGATCCACACTTTATACTACTGCTGTCTATCTCATGAAGTTAAACCCTGTCCCATTAGCAATACCACAGAATGATTACATTGTTTTGCTTGTATTTCCCAGGTTACATTCAGTTTTTAGTTTATATTGACAACTATTGTTGCTTGATAATTATTCTGTTATTTACTGCTGGGAGAGGGGAGAAAGAGTTACTTGTAAGCTTTTAGGGGTTTTCCCAGTACAACAACCTATCCCCTATCCACGGGATAGGATATAAGAGTGACACTGGTGGGGGCTGACTGCTGGGGTCCCGACAAACAGGTACCCTTGTTCACCCTTTCAGTAGAGCGGTGGACATGCATGAGTGCTGCCGCAGCTTTCACCTGCCCGAGTACAAGCGTTCTGCTCTGCTCCATTAAAATGCCCAGCTGTGCCCCCAGTAATATGTCCAGCTGTGCCCCCAGTAGTATGTCCATTTATGTGCCCCTCACAGAAAGTAAAAAAAATAAACACCACATACTTACCTTGTTCCTAGCAGCAGCAACAGGACATCAGCTGCTCTGGTCTGTGGAGGAGGCCCGACCCCGCACAGACAGGAGGTGTGGAGAGTCGGCAGGGGGAGGAATGATGAAGCAGGGAGCCAATGCTGGCTCTCTGCTTCATCATAATACACAGGCAACTGTCTCTGCTTCCTATTAAAGCAGAGACATCTGCCAGAAAGCGAGACATACCTCCCCCGTACCGGAATAGTGGGACAGCCACTGAAATCCGGGACTGTCTCGCCGGATCCGGGACGGTTGGGAGGTATGCTATATTGCTAATGATGTACAAGTGTTCCTCACTGATGCAAGTGTTTGCTGTTGATCTCTCTTTCACGTTTCACTGTAAGACATCCCAGTGTCCTTATCTCACTGACTCTGCTCCATGAAATCCTGCTCCAGCTCTCTTCACTGCCAGGCCCAGGCATGTGCAGTCAGTTCACAGCTGCCCACAGTGGGCAGTGTACAGCACATGCCTGGGCCTGGCAGTAAAGTAAGCAGAGTCTGTGATGGTCTGTCATACAGTGAATCATGGGAGGAGAGAACATACAAACTCCATGCAGTTGTTGACCTCAGTCAGATTCAAACCTAGGACCCCAGCAGCACTGCAAGGCACCAGTCAGGGGCGGACTGGCCATAGACCCTAAAGGGAAATTTTCCAGTGGGCTGATGTTCAGGGGGGTCGTCCATTCTACTCACAAGAGTTGATTAAAACAAGGCGGACTCTGGGAAACTGGAATTTTATATTTGATATGCCTTGTTTTAATCGACTCTTGTGAGTAGAATAAAACCGTCTTTTGGCCCAAAGTGCCTGAGGTGCTTCACTATCTTGCTCCTTGATTCCTGATATTACAGGTTGATCGGATGTGAAAAAACTGTGGAGCTGCATCACACCAGGACATAGTAGCAGTGTTTGGCGACATAAGGAAGGAGTATTGGAGGAAGGATCTGGCATCGGACTTAACTTTTGTTTGTGGATTCCAGGAGAGCATCACTGTCCCTTAAAGGGGTTAAATATTTAAATATTACTTTATTATAAATATATTCCCAAATACCTTTCATTAGTTATAATGGCTCATTTTGTCTGGGGAGCAATCATCAGGGGAAATAAAATGGCTGCCATCCTACTAGTACACACAAAACCTGTCCTAATCACACAGGAGGACAAGTTACTTCTGAACTCTGAGCCAAAGAGCTGCCTCCTCTCTGTAGGAATGGAGTTCATGAGGAGACGTGAAGTACAGAGAGGAACGGACAGGACAGACTGTGGTAATGTGGGGCTGTGGTAATGAAGACTGCATACAAGTGCTGCTGCTCATTAGCTTCACCCTCATCCTCCTCTGTGTACTTCATGTCTCCTCATGAACTCCATTCCTACAGAGATTCAGCTGAAGATCTTATCAGCTGTATTCAGGATCATAATCCCTGACAAGCAGAGCAGAGAGGATGAGGCAGCTCAGTGTTATGAAGTAATGTGTCCTTCTTTGTGATTAGGACAGGTTTTGTGTGCACTAATAGGACAGCGGCCATTTTGTTTCCTCCGATGATTGTTCCCCAGACAAAATGAGCCATTATAACTAATGAAAGGTATTTGGGAATATATTTATAACAAAGTAATATTTAGATATTTTAATATTCTTAATTCCTGGAGAACCTCTTTAACTTTATTTTACTTGCTTAGTGTGAATTGAACCCACTTCATGAAGGACTAGCAGCGCTAACAGTTAGAGATATAACCCAAGTTTTTTCTCTTGATATTTGGTTCTGTTAGGGCGGTATTTCGTGCTGGACTACAGCATTGCTGCCCGCCTACTTATGCTGGCCATGCATTCTGTTAATTTGCAGCGACCTACAACTTTTTTTTCCCCCCAGTGCCACTTTAACCCCTTAAGGACCGGGCTCATTTTAACCTTAAGGACCAGGCCATTTTTTGCAAATCTGACCAGTGTCAATTTATGTGTGAATAACTTTAAAACGCTTTTACTTATCCAGGCCATTCTGAGATTGTTTTTTCGTCACATATTGTACTTCATGACACTGGTAAAATGGAGTAAAAAAAATTTCATTTTTATTTATAAAAAAATACCAAAATTTACCCAAAATTTAGAAAAATTAGCAAATTTCCAAGTTTCAATTTCTCTACTTCTATAATACATAGTAATACCTCCAAAATAGTTATTAATTTACACTCCACATATGTCTACTTCATGTTTGGATCATTTTGGGAATGCCATTAATTTTTTTGGGGACGTTACAAGGCTTAGAAGTTTAGAAGCAAATCATGAAATTTTTCAGAAATTTTCCAAAACCCACTTTTTAAGGACCAGTTCAGGTGTCTGAAGTCACTTTGTGAGGCTTACATAATAGAAACCATCCAAAATTACCCCATTTTGGAAACTACACACCTCAAGGTATTCAAAACTGATTTTACAAACTTGGTTAACCCTTTAGGTGTTCCACAAGAGTTATTGGCAAATGGAGATGAAATTTCAGAATTAAAATTTTTTGGCAAATTTTCCATTTTAATCCATTTTTTCCAGTAACAAAGCAAGGGTTAACAGCCAAACAAAACAATATTTATTGCCCTGATTCTGTAGAAACTCCCCATATGTGGTCGTAAACTACTGTATGGGCACACGGCAGGGTGCAGAAGGAAAGGAACACCATATGGTTTCTGGAAGGCAGATTTTGCTGGACTGGTTTATTTACACCATGTCCCATTTAAAGCCCCCCTGATGCACCCCTAGAGTAGAAACTCCAAAAAAGTAACCCCATTTTGGAAACTACGGGATAAGGTGGCAGTTTTGTTGGGACTATTCTTAGGGTACATATGATTTTTGGTCGCTCTATATTACATTTTTGTGAGGCAAGGTTACAAAAAATAGAAGTTCTGAAATTTCATCTCCATTTGCCAATAACTCTTGTGGAACACCTAAAGGGTTAACAAAGTTTTTAAAATCAGTTTTGAATACCTTGAGGGGTGTAGTTTCTTAGATGGGGTCACTTTTATGGAGTTTCTACTCTAGGAGTGCATCAGGGGGGCTTCAAATGGGATCAAAAAACCAGTCCAGCAAAATCTGCCTTCCAAAAACCATATGGCGCTCCTTTCCTTGTGCGCCCTGCTGTTTGGCCATACAGCATTTTACGACTACATATGGGGTGTTTCTGTAAACTACAGAATCAGGGCAATAATTTGAGTTTTGTTTGGCTGTTAACCCTTGCTTTGTTAACGGAAAAAATAGATTAAAATTGAAAATTTGGCAAAAAATAGCTGTTTGGCACCGTTTTTATATAATTTTTTTGACTGTGTTCATTTGAGGGGTTAGGTAATGTGTTATTTTTATAGAGCAGATTCTTACGGATGCAGCAATACCTAATATGTACATTTTAGTATCTCCATAGTCTGAGAGTCCGTTTTTTAAAAGTTTTTAGCCGATTGTCTTAGGTAGGGGCTAATTTTTTGCGGGATGAGAGGACGGTTGCTATTACACTTTTTGTGATGTAAGGTAATGGCATATTTTTACACAGTTTTTATTTTATTTTTTTGACTGTGTTCATCTGAGGGGTTAGGTCATGTGGTAATTTTATAGTTCAGGTTCTTACGGACGTGGCGATACCTAATATGTATATTTTTTTTCTTTATTTTAGTTCTACAAAATATAATTTTAGATTTTTTTTTTTTTGTTTTAGTGTCTCCAAAGTCTGAGATCCATAGTTTTTTTTTTTTTCTGGGCGATTGTCTGTGGCCAAATAAAATTTAAATTGGGGAAGGGGATTATAAATTTAGTACTCCATGAAAGTGTGGTACTCCCTGAAGCAACCGTCAATGCAGAGGCCCGGATGATCGGGGCACGTGTCACACTGAGTGGTGGTGTCCTTCCGTATCCCCCTCCTGTGACACACTCTGCACTTTTTTGGGACCGTCCCTTCTTTCCAGTATGGGGGACCACACCTGGAAAGTGTTGGCCAGTGACGATCCGGGCGCCTCCAGTTCCCGAGGCCGTGCTCTTTCCCAGTCACAAAAGATCAGGACCTTGAGGACTGCCTCATAGAACTGCAGGAATTTCCCTGTTTTGCCAGCGCTCCGGGACAGCACAAAAGAGTTGTACAAGGCAACCTATACCAAGTAGACTGCAACTTTTTTGTACCATGCCCGGGTTTTGCGCATGGCGTTATATGGCTTGAGGACTTGATCAGAGAGATCAACTCCTCCCATATACCGATTATAGTCGACGATACAATCGGGCTTGAGGACCGTTGCCGCGGAACCTTGCACAGGGACAGGGGTGATGCCGTTGCCATGAATTGTGGACAATACAAGGACATTCCTCTTGTCCTTATATCTGACCAGCAACAGGTTTCCACTGGTAAGGGCACGGGTCTCACCCCTGGGGATAGGTACCTAGAGGGGGTAGGTAGGGAGGCCGCGTTGATTTTTCCGCACGGTCCCACAAGCGGACGTGGATCTGGCAGCGAGGGACTGGAACAAGGGGATACTAGTATAAAAGTTTTCCACGTACAGGTGGTAACCCTTATCTAGCAGTGGGTGCATAAGGTTCCACACAAGTGGGGGGACATTCTGGGGGTTCAATACGGGAATCTCGCCCCTCGTACACACAATCCTTAGACAATTGGTGTTCCTTTGAAGCACCTGATTCCTAGCAGTAAAAGTCACTTGCAGTAAAAATCACTATTGATGCTTGTGGTGCCGCAAACCGCAAGACAAATTTATCTCCTAGTGCATACGTAGTTCTAACACTGCAGCACAGTAAGTCCCTCCAAAGTCCCTGCTGCAGTGTTAGAACTACTCATTATCTGTATGCACTAGGAGATAAATCATCACTTGGAGTGACCTGTCACAGGTACTTTTGGGACACTACCATTTGTCTTGCGGTTTGCGGCACCACAAGCATCAATAGTGATTTTTACTGCAAGTGACTTTTACTGCTAGGAATCAGGTGCTTCAAAGGAACACCAATTGTCTAAGGATTGTGGCAATAGGGTTCCCACCCCGTTATCAGTATACTTTTACGTATTGGTACCATTTTTATTGTATTTTAGTGTATATTATGTGTGATTGGAATTGATTTATTTATTGGACGTAGCAGGTCTTATTATAATGAATATATCCTTATATCCTATGGTCCAAGTGTTGTGAGTGCTCACTCCTTTTCTTTTTCCATTAATATCAGGAAGTATTACTTTACTGAGAGAGTAGTGGATGCATGGAATAACCTTCCTGCAGAAGTGGTAGCTGCAAATACAGTGAAGGAGTTTAAGCATGCATGGGATAGGCATAAGGCCATCCTTCATATAAGATAGGGCCGGGTGCTATCCATAGTACTCAGTATATTGGGCAGACTAGATGGGCCAAATGGGTCTTATCTGCCGACACATTCTATGTTTCTAAGTTTCTGAAAGTGATGCTGCGATTACCGATACCCCCCTTGGCATTGTCACAGAGTGCCTGCTGAATGATTTCAGCAGGCACTCTGTTCCAATCACCGCCCGCTGCGCGTCCTTAAGGACTCGGACATCAGGGCGTACCTGTACGCCCTGTGTCCTTAACCGCTTCACGTCCGCCCATAGGATATAAACGTCCTATGGGTGGACGTCTATTTCTGAACGGACGTTCCAGAACGTCTTTTCAGAAAGTGCAGCTAATCGTGCAGCTGCTGATCGGGTTGCCCGCTGTCAGTGACAGCAGGGCAACCCTAAGACAAGGCAGGGACAGTGCCCAGGTGTCCCTGCTTTTTCTAGATCGCTGCAGACACAGCGCTCACCGAGCGCTGTGTCTGCAGAGAAGGAAGCGCTGTGCGCTTCCTGTTCCGGCCCGGCGGTCATGTGACCGCCGTGACTGGAGTGTGCAGGAGCTGTGTGAGGTCTCTCAGAGACCTCGATCAGCCCTGCTCTGAGGCTGTACAGCGCTGGATTGCTGCTGTACAGCCTCTATAGGGGTGTATTTGTCCTGTAACTGGGGCTACTATGTCAGCCCCAGTTACAGGAGAAATCAACAGTGAAAAAAAAAAGTGAAGTAAATGTCCCCCAGAGGTCTTGTATGACCTTATGGGGGACGAAAAGTGTAAAATAAAAACAATAAAAATAAAAGGTTGAAAATAAAAAAATAAAAAAAAGTTTCACATGTAAAAAAAAAAAAGTTCCCAAGTCAGGAATGAAAAAAAAAAAATTAAAAATAGAAAAAAAAAAAAAAGTATACATATTTGGTATTGCCGCGTGCGTAAAAACCAGATCTATAAAAAATATCACATGACCTAACCCCTCGGATGAACACCGTAAAAAAAAAAAAAAAAACTGTGTCAAAACAAGCAATTTTTGTCACCTTGCATCACAAAAAGTGCAACACCAAGTGATCAAAAATGCGTATGTCCCACAAAATAGTACCAATAAAACCGTCACCTCATCCCACAAAAAATGAGCCCCTACATAAGAAAATCTCTCAAAAAATAAAAAAACTATAGCTCTTAGAACATGGAGACACTAAAACATCATTTTTTTGGTTTCAAAAATGCTATTATTGTGTTAAAGTGAAACAAATAAAAAAAAGTATACATATTAGGTATTGCCGCGTCCATAAAAACCAGCTCTATAAAAATATCACATGACCTAACCCCTCGGGTGAGCACCGTAAAAAAAAAAAAAAAAACGGTGTCAAAACAAGCAATTTTTGTCACCTTGCATCACAAAAGGTGCAACACCAAGTGATTAAAAACGCGTATGTCCCACAAAATAGTACCAAAACCGTCACCTCATCCCGCAAAAAATGAGCCCCTACATAAGAAAATCTCTCAAAAAATAAAAAAACTATAGCTCTCAGAACATGGACACATTAAAACATAATTTTTTTTTTCAAAAATGCTATTATTGTGTAAAACTTTAATAAATGAGAAAAAGTATACATATTAGGTATCGCCATGTCCGTAACGATCTGCTCTATAAAAATGTCACTTGACTGAACCCCTCAGGTGAACGCTGTAAAAATAAATAAATAGAAACTGTGCTAAAACAACCAATTTTTTGGTCACCTTGCCCCATAAAGTGTTATAATGAATGATCAAAAAATCATATGTACCCAAAAATAGTACTAATAAAACTGGCACCTTATCCCCTAGTTTCCAAAATGGGGTCACTTCTTGGGAGTTTCTACTGTAAGGGTGCATCAGGGGGCTTCAAATGGGACATGGCATCTAAAAACCATGTGGAGTTCCTTTTCTTCTGCGCTCTGCCGTGTGCCCATACAGCAGTTTATGACCACATGTGGGGTGTTTCTGTAAACCGCAGAATCTGGGTAATAAATATTGAGTTTTGTTTGGCTTTTAACCATCTATGTGTTAAAGAAAAAAATGGATTAAAATGGAGAATCTGCCAAAAAAGTGAAATTTAAAAATTTGATCTCCATTTTCCTTTAATTCTTGTGGAACGCCTAAAGGGTTAACAAAGTTTGTAAAATCGGTTTTGAATACCTTGAGGGGTGTAGTTTCTACAATGGGGTCATTTATGGGGGTATCCACTATGTAGGCCCCACAAAGTGACCTCAGACCTGAACTGGTCCTTATAAAGTGGGTTTTGGCAATTTTCTTATAAATTTGAAGAATTGCTTCTAAACTTCTAAGCCTTCTAACGTCCTAAAAAAATAAAATGACATTTCCAAAATGATGCCAACATAAAGTAGACATATGGGGAATGTTAAATAATAAATATTTTATGAGGTATCACTTTCTGTTTTAAAAGCAGAGAAATTGAAATTTAGAAAATTGCGAATTTTTCAAATTTTTGGGTAAATTTGGGATTTTTTCATAAATAAAGGTGAAATATTTTGACTCAAATTTATTATTATCATGAAGTACAATGTGTCACGAGAAAACAATCTCTGAATGACTTGGATAAATAAAGGCGTTCCAAAGTTATTACCACATAAAGTGAGATATGTCAGTTTTGCAAAATTTGGCCTGGTCAGGAAGGGGGCAAATGGCCCAGATGGCAAGTGGTTAAGAGGTTAAATTCCCAGTTTAGCCCTGTCACCAGTGCTAACTACTGAGCCACCGTGATGCACGTATCATCAATCTTAGTTTTTTTTTCAACATCAGATATACAGAAAATGGGGGTTGTGTCACTTCAGCAGGTGGCATTTATCATGTGGACAAAGTTAATACAAGGCACTTACTAATGTATTGTAATTGTCACAGCTTTTGCTGGCTTGATTCATTTTTTCATTATCAATTGTTATGTTTCCATGGTTATGACAACCGTGAAATCCAACAGTGATGGCCGTGCTTGCACACTATAGGAAAAGTCGACAGCCTCTCTGGTGGCCAGAACCATGGGAGCTCACATAGACAGTTGCTTTTTCCTATAGTGTGCATACACGGCTGCCGCTGCTGGATTGCAGGGTGGTCATAACGAGCTGTGTATAATGCGATGGAGAAAAGGAATCAAGCCAACAAAGTAGACAATATGGACAATAACATTTGTAAGTGTCTTGTATTAACTTTTGTCTATATGATAAACTTAATTTTCTCAAGTGAGACAACCCCTTTACTACAAGGCAATGACCGTTTAATTTTCTGTTCTGATCCGTCAGAAGAAAAAAAAAACAGGATCTTGTAAAATTGGATCCTGTTGCATCAGTTTGCCTCCATTTGAGCCAATTCAGTCTGAGATCAGTTTTTTTTAAGATGGAAAGAAGTCCTGCATGCAGTACTATTTTTCTGTCTGAAAAAAAACTGATCTCAGACGGAAGAAGAAGAGAAAAAATAAAACACGGGTTCCCGTTAAAAAAATGGATCCTTTGCATAATGATGTAACAGTTTTTTTTTTTTTTACTGTATCTCGTGTTTAGTTTTTTCTTTTCTTCTGACGGATCAGATTAAGGGTCTATTCACATGTCAGCAAAATTGGTCAGCATCCGTTCTGCAATTTTGAGGAACGGGTGCCGACCCATTCATTCGCAATGGGGCTGCAAAAGATGTGGACAGCACACAGTGTGCTGTCCGCATCCGCACTTCCATTCCGCGGCCCCGCAAAAAAATAGAACATGTCCTATTCTTGTCCGCAGACATGGACCGCAAAATGCAGAATGTACATGGCCGACGGAATGGACGTTCTCGGCCAAGGAGGCATACGCCCAGCTTGCCTCCGACTCCGAGAGTCCCAGTGAGGACGAGGATGACCCCACTTTCCTGTTGTCATCCGCGTCCTCCTCATCATCTAGCGATGATGATGAGCCCCCAAGGCGGCGGAGATGCCGCTAGGTAGAGCAAGGGGACCGCCATGCTAGGGACCCTGTGGCCCACACTAGTACGAGCAGCTCTGGGGCTCGTACTGGTTTCCCGGCCCACCAGTTAAATCCACAGAAGCACCCTGCCGGTGAACTAGTCTGGTGTAGCCCAGAGTGATATGAGCCCGTGATTCCTGAATTTGTAGGCCAATCAGGAATCCAGATTTTCACAGTGGGCTACACTGAATATGACTTTTTTGTCATTTTTTCAGTGACCCACTGGTAAATCTGATGGTGGAGCAGACGAACCTGAACGCCCAACAGTTCGTTGCTCAACACCCGGGCTCCTTTTTGGCCAGGCCCGGTGGCTGGACGCCGGTCAGTGCAGCCGAAATGAGGACATTTTGGGGCCTCGTGCTGCATATGGGCCTGGTCAAGAAACCCAGTGTCAGGCAATACTGGAGTGGGGACGTCCTATACCAGACCCCACTTTACAGTATGGCCATGACACGCTCCCGGTTTGAGGCCATCCGGAAATGTCTGCATTATTCAGATAATGCAGCATGTTCCCCCTGAGGTGATCCTGCCCATGACCATCTGTATAAGATACGGCCGGTCATCGATCACTTTGGGGCCAAATTCATAGAGGCCTATGTACCTGGAAAGGAGGTCGCGGTTCATGAGTCTCTCATTGCGTTCAAGGGGAGACTCATTTTCCGCCAGTATGTGCCCTCCAAGCGGGCGAGGTATGGCATGAAGCTATACAAAATTTGTGAGAGTACCTCAGGTTTCACTTACAAATTTTGTGTATACGAGGGGCGAGATTCCCGGATTCAACCCCCAGAATGTCCCCCCACTCTGGGTGTTACCGGGAAACTTGTGTGGGACCTTATGTACCCACTGCTGGATAAGGGTTACCACCTTTACGTGGATAACTTTTATACCAGTATCCCCTTGTTCCAGTCCCTTGCCGCCAGATCCACATCCGCTTGTGGGACCGTGCGGAAAAATCAACGCGGCCTCCCTGCCCACCCCCTCCAGGTACCTATCCCCAGGGGTGAGACCCGTGCCCTTACCACTGGAAGCCTGTTGCTGGTTAGGTATAAGGACAAGAGGGATGTCCTTCAGACCTGTAGTGGTCCCTAAAAATTGCTTCTAAACTTCTAAGCCTTGTAACATCCCCAAAAAATAAAATATCATTCCCAAAAGAATTCAAACATGAAGTAGACATATGGGGAATGTAAAGTCATCACAATTTTTAGGGGTATTACTATGTATTACAGAAGTAGAGAAACAGAAATTTTGAAACTTGCTAATTTTTCCAAATTTTTTGGTAAATTTGGTATTTTTTTATGCAATTTTTTTTTTTTTTTTTACTTCATTTTACCAGTGTCATGAAGTACAATATGTGATGAAAAAACAATCTCAGAATGGCCTGGATAAGTCAAGGCTTTTTGAAGTTATCACCACTTAAAGTGACACTGGTCAGATTTGCAAAAAATGTCCTGGTCCTAAGGTGAAATAAGGCTGTGTCCTTAAGGAGTTAATCATTTGAATGCCGCAGTCTGTGACAACAGCATGATCAAAGGGGATTTCCCCCTCTGTTTGGGTCCCAGTGACCTGATCAGAGGCCGGGTAAGCGCACTGCAATCAGCCCTGGGGACCTAGAAAGGACCCCAGAACTGCAAGTTCAGTAACCCTGCATTTAGAGCACACTACTGCTGCCCTAATCATAGCCTGTGCCATAGAAACACAGAGCATAATGTATTAACATAAAGGAGTATGCCAATACAATATAAGTATAAAATAATTTTTGGAAATGAGATTCTAAAAAATATTGTAAAATAATTATTACAAAATTTTAAAATAAAAATCTTGCAAATTAATACATGATTGTTTTTTTTATTGCACACACTTTACATAAAAGCAAAAATTACACTATTAATAATAGGTATCCACATGACCTGAACAACTCAGATTATTTAGTGTGAAATGTGTACAGTAAAAAAAATAAAGTAAAAAATAGACCTATCTATATCTGCAATGCAAAAAAATTATATAAATTGCAAATTAATTTATATGTACTCTAAAACTGCTGATTTTTGATAGGGTGAGGAAGCACTTACTATGCAACACATATGTCAGCGAATTATCAACATAAAGTACGAAAATTACAATCTTGCCAGTACACAGCAAGAACAATGGTTGGAGCCCCGGCTGGCATCAGCATGATGCAAGGCTGGCATCAGCACCCGGCATAGCCGGGCAAGTGCCGGGGCCAACAGCACAGCTTCCAGAGGCCAGAAGCAATGAGCGCTTCCATCAATACAGATGGAAGCGCTCATTGCTGGAGCGCAGAGAGCTGGGTCCTGTCACTCACCGCTCAGCTCCCCGGGCTCCTTCTCTCCCTCAGACCGGCGGCGCTCTGAATGGTGAAGCAGTAAGACTTCTACCCGCTCCAACATTCAGCCTGCAGGCACGGATCGCACTGCCTGCCTGTGTTGGCGGAGCTGGCAGCCCAGTAATCTGCATAGGCTCCGCCCACACCATGCTGCAGAGCGATCTGTGCCTGCAGAGAAGAGAGGTCTGTGAGCTTCAGGAACAAACAAGGTGAGTAGTTACTGTATTTTTTTAGTTTTTAATACAGAGGGGTCACAGAGGACTTTATTACTATGGAGGGGGCACAGAGGTCTTTATTACTATGGAAGGGGCACAGAGGTCCTTATTACTATGGAGGGGGCAAAGATGACATTTTTTTTACTATGGAGGGGCACAGAGGTCTTTATTACTATGGAGGGGGCACATAGGGCATTTCTACTATGGAAGGGACACAGAGGACATTACTACTCTGGAGGGGGCACAGAGGGCATTACTAATGTGAAGGGGGCACAATGGGGATTTCTACTATAGAGGGGGCACAGAGCCAGAGGGCATTACTACAATGAATGGGGCACAGTGGGCATTATTACTGTGAAGGGGGCACAAAGGGTATTTCTACTCTGAAGGGGGCACAATGGGAATTATTACTATAAAGGGGGCACAATGGGGATTATTACTGTAAAGGGGGCACAGATAGGGCATTACAACAGTGAAAGGGGCACAGAGAGGGCATAACTACTGTAAGAGGGCACAATGTGGGCATAACTACTGTGAGGGGGCACACTTCTGTACAAAACTACTGTGAAGGTTGCAATTAAGTTTATGATGAACAGAGACACTTGCGCTGCCGTTAGGTATATCTCTGAGGCTGATGTTATCACCTTGTTTGCCGCTGCCTAGTATTGGGGTGAGTGTCCAACCTGCTCTCACCGATAATAGATGGCTGATAGCTATATATATATGTGTATATAATACCGGCGCTGGCATACAGAGAGGGTAGGGGAGGGTGAGGATTATTACATGTATATGCACAGGACACTAATAACGAGATCTCTACCTGTATCTGGTAAATAGTCGTTCCGTGATATGGTGTGATCCCGTTGTTCCAGGAAGCGCTGTATAGATCTGATGAGACGCTTCTTGCTCTAACTCTCACCTAGCGCGCTGCCCCGGCCAGTGGCTAGCGCACACGTGGAGGAGCCTACTGTGAAGGTTGTACAATGAGGGTAATACTACTGTGAGGGGGTACAATTTTAAGTATTGGGGGGTGCTAGAGAAAGGACTCGCCCCAGGTGCCAAACACGATAGGCACGCCACTGAAACGGGGAACTTTTTGCTCCCGGCTCCACCATTGAGTCGCCAGCACTCCACAGCAGGAGCAGCACGATGCCCTCACACAGCGTCCTGCTGATCTGTGTAGGAGGAGGAGCGGGGCAGGCTGGGAATCAGCCTCTGCTCCTCCTACACAGCAGCGCGATGTGTCACAGTATCCTGCTGCTGATGGGGAGTGCAGATCATGGGAGGAGCCAGGTGATTGAGGCGAGGGGTATTTATTGTTTTTTTTTTTCACTTCCTGTGAAGGGGGCACATCTGGGAATAACCACTGTGAAGGGGGCACATATCTTGGCATATCTACTGTGAAGGGGGCACACTTCTTGGCATATCGACTGTGAGGGGGCACATATTTTGGGATGTCTACTGTGAAGGGGGCACATATCTTGGCATATGTACTGTGAGGGGGCACATATCTTGGAGTATCTACTGTGAGAGGGCACATATCTTGGCATATCTACTGTGAGGGGGCACATATCTTGGCATATCAACTGTGAGGGGGCACATATCTTGGCATATCAACTGTGAGGGAGCACATATTTTGGGATATCTACTGTGAGGGGGGCACATATCTTGGCATATCTACTATGAGGGGGCACATACTGTATCTTGGCATATCTACTGTGAGGGTGCACATATCTGTGAATAGACCTGAGGGACTGAAACACTGGGTAGAAAATAACAGTAGGCACATAAGGACTGATTCACACATATCCGCTCTGTAGCATGCTCTGTGTAAAGTATTTAATCTATAATACATGCAGTTTCATTGCTGTATGCGCCGTGCAAAATTCCACAAGGGGACCCAATGATACTTTATCACCCAAGGGCCCACATGAACCTGGAGCCGGCCCTGCTCCTGTGTAGCAAGTGTCCACGTATCATAATGCTAGATGGCAGTATGAGGACCAGCTAAATAATTAATCTAAATCCCTCACTTCCAGGGAGCAGCCCTGGGATATACCTTACCACTGACTCCAAGATAAGCGATTAATACCTGTGTTCCATGTGTGGTTGCAGCTGACCCAGGGCAAATGGGAGGTAAACGAATTGAAAAGGTAAAAGAAAGACCATGCAAGTATTATTATATAGTAGATATTGACAAGAAATGACATTATCATCGTTCCGTACCCAATGCCTGCAAGAGAAGAGCAGAAACCAGGTTATCTATGTATCTATCTCATATTTATCTATTACCTATCTATGTATCTATCTATCTCATATTTATCTATCTATCTACTTACCTACCTACCTACATTCCTTCTTCCTGTCCCTGGAAGCCATTTTCATGGATGCTGTTAAATCTTAGCAAAAAAATCATCTGTGTTTGCCACAGTTTTGCAAAAACTGGTCAGCACCCGGATTGGTTGGTCGGTGCTCAATGGTAAGAGTAATTTATAGTAAAATTAAATCAATACACCACGGCACTCTATTAGATGAAAACAGTGGGGCTCATGTACTATCAGATATAGGGCAGTTTTCTGGCATATATCTGTCGCAGATTGTGGCGCAAATGTTATTTATGCCGCATTCTGCTACTTTTCCCTGCTCACGTCAGGTCTAAAAAAGGGGGGAGTGGCATGGGCCGGTTTCTCCGCCTGTTTAGGTGTAGAAAATGGTCTAAATTAAATCCAGCAAGGAAGCTGTCTTACATTTAGACTGGCAGTGGATGCGCCAAAGTTATGTAGAGGCCGGTGCCTCTTCATGGTGTCTTTAGTCTTTATTAAAGGTGCTCAAAAATGTACATGAAAATGGCCGACACTGTTTTGGCCCCATTGGCCACTGTTTTGGCCCCATTACATGGACCTTGTTCACGGCCAAGTGGAGCATGTGCTGATAGGAAGGAATGTGGAAGTTCAAACAGACGTGCAACGTTGTAGAACATCTCTGAGACAGAATAAAGGGGTTGTCTCATCTCAGACAATGGGAGCATATCGCTAGGATATACCCCCATTGTCTTGTAGGTGCGGGTCCCACCGCTGGGACCCACATCTATATTGGGAACGGGGCCCCGCAAGGTGGTGGCTGGAGGACTCCTGTCCGGCCACCACCAAGTGCTCTCCCCATAGAAGTGAATAGGAGCGCACAGCACATGAACGGCCACCCCTCCCATTCACTTCTATGGGCCCGGCGGAAATAGCCGAGACAGTATGATTATAGTGATACCAAGTTTATGTTGTTTTTCTTGTCCTATGCCTTATGCTTTACTACTTTTTTAAAAAAAATAGACAACTTAGAAAATACTATTTTTCTTTCTGTTGCCATATTCTGACACCCATAACTTTTTTATATTTCTGTCTACAGGGCGGTGTAAGGGATGGTGTTTTTTTATATTTTATCATTTATACCATTTTGGGGTACATTACACTTTTTGATCACTTTTTATTCAATTGTTGAACAAAAAATGGCTATTCAAACATTTAGATTTTTTTTCCCTTTATGGTATTTACCTCACACGATAAATACTTTTATATCTTAATAATTTGGGCATTTTTATATATGCCAATACTAATTATTGTATATTTATTTTACATAAAAATTAGGAAAGAGATTATTTGAATTTTGATTTTTAATATTTTTAAATCCTTCTTTTACTTTTATTTTTAGTCCCCCTAGGGGTCTTCAAAATGTGATTGTTCCATTGCTATACCATAGAATGCAGTACTTTAGTATTGCTGTCTATGCTTATTCTGTCTTTTCCCTATTTAGCCCTGCCTGAGGCAGTTTACAATGGCAGGCTTCGGTGTCAGCTGTATAACAAAGCTGGCACCTGGAATGGGACTCAGCGTCATGAACCCCTTCCACCATTAAGATGTATAGTTATGTCAAATATCTGGAAGGGATAAATGAAGAAGGTTACTATCTGCAGAACATTTAGCCTTTCACCTGTACAGCTTATGTGCACTCCGAATCACAGTGAGCATGAATAAAACAGAAATTTTATTATTCAATATTTAAATAATCCACCCACTTTTGCACACACAACAAAAAATACAATATCTGAGAGGAGGGGCTAGATGAAATTAGAGAGGATACGAGAGGGAACCACTCTATCCCTACGGGGACCCTCTCTAAAGCCTTAACCCACAGGAACACCCTGATGGTGGGTGGCCTGCGGTCCCGTGCCTGCCCTAACTCACCCTTTAAAAATCCCTAAAACCTTCCAACGCGTTTTTCCTAGTAAAGGTTCATCAGGGGAGAGATAATGGGTATACAATACATCACAACGAAAAATAACATATGGTAGAATATATTTATATCGTGGCTCACCCGTATCTGTTAATGTGGTTATCCCCGATATTTTTCACAGGATATTGATCCTATTTTTCTTAGGACACTTCTTTCTTATATTTTTCACATGATATTTTTCACATGATATTTTCCTTCCATAGGACATTTACTGTTTGATTTTATTTACAGGATATTGATTTCATTTATCACTAATAATGCACAGTTATATGAATTATTTTTGATGGGTATTTAACTGATGGAAGCAATTATTCTTTGAAGCATAGTGTCACAAAGCAACATATCCATCTTGCTAGCTATATATAGAGTGAATAAGATCGAATTATATGTGCCAAGACCACTGATCCCAGTGCATATTGATTTTATGATATATTGTATTATTGCATTTTATATATTATTTTATGTGTGATTTTAATACATAAACATTATCTACTATAGACATACCAGCTGGTGAGTGCCTGTTTTTATTCTTTTTATTTGAAAAATAACATATAAGTCTTAGATGAGAATCTGATACATCAACCCACAAATGGGTATAACTAATTAGAAAAATACAAAAATCCAAGCAGCCATGTCCAATACTGATAATACGATAATACCATCAGTTTATTAAATTGTGACTCTCTCTTATCCTGGATTAGATATCGATATTATAGTACATCCAGCGGTCACATCCATCTGAGAAGATACTTCATGATCACCATTATACGATCCTGTTTTTTACATAGGTAAAGTGGAGATACTCCACCAATCATTCACCCATCAGAGTCGTGTATATGAAATTATCGATGTCACATACCGCGGATCTCACTAATTCCAACTCACATAATATACAATGAGTGAATGTCATTGCCCTCAATACGCTATAGAATAGATACCTGTAACGGTCACATACACACACACACAGGGGGGAGAATAGTGACCACTGCGCTCCACCCTCACCCCTGGACCTGCCTACTTGCCTCACGAGTCCTGATGATAGGGGACAACTGGACGGCAGTCCCTAACTTAGGATACATGCGGGAAGGACAGACAAGACAAATAACGGATAGTGCACGGACCGGGTCAAAACCAAGAGGACAACGCAGTACAGAGGGATAAGCAAAGAATGGTCAGGAGAAGCCGGGGTCATAAATACCAGGAGAGTCGAGAAGTACCAAAGGAGTCCGCAAAGAATAGTCAGATGGAAGCCGAGGTCAAAATACCAGGAAGGATGCGTCAGGGAACAGGATCAGGTAAGTGTACAGGTATCCAACAACTGCCAGGAACTAGAGTTGAGCGAACACCTGGATGTTCGGGTTCGAGAAGTTCGGCCGAACTTCCCGGAAATGTTCGGGTTCGGGATCCGAACCCGAACCGAACTTCGTCCCGAACCCGAACCCCATTGAAGTCAATGGGGACCCGAACTTTTGGGCACTAAAAAGGCTGTAAAACAGCCCAGGAAAGAGCTAGAGGGCTGCAAAGGGCAGCAACATGTAGGTAAATCCCCTGCAAACAAATGTGGATAGGGAAATGAATTAAAATAAAAATTAAAAAAATAAAAATGACCCAATATCAATTGGACAGAGGTCCCATAGCAGAGAATCTGGCTTCACATCTGCAGAGAATCAGTCTCTTCATGCCATAGCAAAGAATCTGGCTTCATGTCAGCACAGAATCAGTCTCTTCATGCCATAGCAGAGAATCTGGCTTCATGTCAGCACAGAATCAGTCTTCATGTCATAGCAGAGAATCAGGCTTCACGTCACCCACCACTGGAACAGGCCACTGTCACACATTTAGGCCCAGGCACCCAGGCAGAGGAGAGAGGTCCCGTAACAGAGAATCTGGCCTTATGTCAGCGCAGAATCAGTCTTCATGTCATAGCAGAGAATCAGGCTTCACGTCACCCACCACTGGAACAGGCCACTGTCACACATTTAGGCCCAGGCACCCAGGCAGAGGAGAGAGGTCCCGTAACAGAGAATCTGGCCTTATGTCAGCGCAGAATCAGTCTTCATGTCATAGCAGAGAATCAGGCTTCACGTCACCCACCACTGGAACAGGCCACTGTCACACATTTAGGCCCAGGCACCCAGGCAGAGGAGAGAGGTCCCGTAACAGAGAATCTGGCCTTATGTCAGCACAGAATCAGTCTTCATGTCATAGCAGAGAATCAGGCTTCACGTCACCCACCACTGGAACAGGCCACTGTCACACATTTAGGCCCCGGCACCCAGACAGAGGAGAGCGGTCCCGTAACAGAGAATCTGGCCTTATGTCAGCGCAGAATCTGTCTTCATGTCATAGCAGAGAATCAGGCTTCACGGCACCCACCACTGGAACAGGCCACTGTCACACATTTAGGCCCAGGCACCCAGGCAGAGAAGAGAGGTCCCGTAACAGAGAATCTGGCCTTATGTCAGCACAGAATCTGTCTTCATGTCATAGCAGAGAATCAGGCTTCACGTCACCCACCACTGGAACAGGCCACTGTCACACATTTAGGTCCCGGCACCCAGACAGAGGAGAGAGGTCCCGTAACAGAGAATCTGGCCTTATGTCAGCACAGAATCTGTCTTCATGTCATAGCAGAGAATCAGGCTTCACGTCACCCACCACTGGAACAGGCCACTGTCACATATTTAGGCCCAGGCACCCAGGCAGAGGAGAGAGGTCACGTAACAGAGAATCTGGCCTTATGTCAGCACAGAATCTGTCTTCATGTCACAGCAGAGAATCAGGCTTCATGTCACCCACCACTGGAACAGGCCACTGTCACACATTTAGGCCCAGGCACCCAGGCAGAGGAGAGAGGTCCCGTAACAGAGAATCTGGCCTGATGTCAGCACAGATTCTGTCTTCATGTCATAGCAGAGAATCAGGCTTCACGTCACCCACCACTGGAACAGGCCACTGTCACACATTTAGGCCCAGGCACCCAGGCAGAGGAGAGAGGTCCCGTAACAGAGAATCTGGCCTGATGTGAGCACAGAATCTGTCTTCATGTCATAGCAGAGAATCAGGCTTCACGTCACCCACCACTGGAACAGGCCACTGTCACACATTTAGGCCCAGGCACCCAGGCAGAGGAGAGAGGTCCCGTAACAGAGAATCTGGCCTTATGTCAGCGCAGAATCTGTCTTCATGTCATAGCAGAGAATCAGGCTTCACGTCACCCACCACTGGAACAGGCCACTGTCACACATTAAGGCCCAGGCACCCAGGCAGAGGAGAGAGGTCCCGCAACAGAGAATCTGGCCTTATGTCAGCGCAGAATCTGTCTTCATGTCATAGCAGAGAATCAGGCTTCACGTCACCCACCACTGGAACAGGCCACTGTCACACATTTAGGCCCAGGCACCCAGGCAGAGGAGAGAGGTCCCGTAACAGAGAATCTGGCCTTATGTCAGCGCAGAATATGTCTTCATGTCATAGCAGAGAATCAGGCTTCACGTCACCCACCACTGGAACAGGCCACTGTCACACATTTAGGCCCAGGCACCCAGGCAGAGGAGAGAGGTCCCGTAACAGAGAATCTGGCCTTATGTCAGCGCAGAATCTGTCTTCATGTCATAGCAGAGAATCAGGCTTCACGTCACCCACCACTGGAACAGGCCACTGTCACACATTTAGGCCCAGGCAGAGGAGAGAGGTCCCGTAACAGAGAATCTGGCCTTATGTCAGCGCAGAATCTGTCTTCATGTCATAGCAGAGAATCAGGCTTCACGTCACCCACCACTGGAACAGGCCACTGTCACACATTTAGGCCCAGGCACCCAGGCAGAGGAGAGAGGTCCCGTAACAGAGAATCTGGCCTTATGTCAGCGCAGAATCTGTCTTCATGTCATAGCAGAGAATCAGGCATCACGTCACCCACCACTGGAACAGGCCACTGTCACACATTTAGGCCCAGGCATCCAGGCAGAGGAGAGAGGTCCCGTAACAGAGAATCTGGCCTTATGTCAGCACAGAATATGTCTTCATGTCATAGCAGAGAATCAGGCTTCACGTCACCCACCACTGGAACAGGCCACTGTCACACATTTAGGCCCAGGCACCCAGGCAGAGGAGAGAGGTCCCGTAACAGAGAATCTGGCCTTATGTCAGCGCAGAATCTGTCTTCATGTCATAGCAGAGAATCAGGCTTCACGTCACCCACCACTGGAACAGGCCACTGTCACACATTTAGGCCCAGGCACCCAGGCAGAGGAGAGAGGTCCCGTAACAGAGAATCTGGCCTTATGTCAGCACAGAATCTGTCTTCATGTCATAGCAGAGAATCAGGCTTCACGTCACCCACCACTGGAACAGGACACTGTCACACATTTAGGCCCCGGCACCCAGACAGAGGAGAGGTTCATTCAACTTTGGGTTGCCCCGCAATATAATGGTAAAATGAAATTAAAAATAGTATTGAATGAGGAAGTGCCCTGGAGTAGAATAATATATTGTTAAGGGGAGGTAGTTAATATCTAATCTGCACAAGGGATGGACAGGTCCTGTGGGATCCATGCCTGGTTCATTTTTATGAACGTCAGCTTGTCCACATTGGCTGTAGACAGGCGGCTGCGTTTGTCTGTAATGACGCCCCCTGCCGTGCTGAATACACGTTCAGACAAAACGCTGGCCGCCGGGCAGGCCAGCACCTCCAAGGCATAAAAGGCTAGCTCTGGCCACGTGGACAATTTGGAGACCCAGAAGTTGAATGGGGCCGAACCATCAGTCAGTACGTGGAGGGGTGTGCACAGGTACTGTTCCACCATGTTAGTGAAATGTTGCCTCCTGCTAACACGTTCCGTATCAGGTGGTGGTGCAGTTAGCTGTGGCGTGTTGACAAAACTTTTTCACATCTCTGCCATGCTAACCCTGCCCTCAGAGGAGCTGGGCGTGACACAGCTGCATTGGCGACCTCTTGCTCCTCCTCTTCCTTCGCCTTGGGCTTCCACTGGCTCCCCTGTGACATTTGGGAATGCTCTCAGTAGCGCGTCTACCAACGTGCGCTTGTACTCGCGCATCTTCCTATCACGCTCCAGTGTAGGAAGTAAGGTGGGCACATTGTCTTTGTACCGGGGATCCAGCAGGGTGGCAACCCAGTAGTCCGACCAGGTTAAAATGTGGGCAACTCTGCTGTCGTTGCGCAGGCACTGCAGCATGTGTGCCAGGCTGCCCAGAGGTAAGGACAAGCTGTCCTCTGTGGGAGGCGTATCGTCATCGTCCTGCGTTTCCCCCCAGCCACGCACCAGTGATGGGCCCGAGCTGCTTTGGGTGCCACCCCGCTGTGAACATGCTTCATCCTCATCCTCCTCCACCTCCTCCTCATCCTCGTCCTCCTCGTCCTCCAGTAGTGAGCCCTGTCTGGCCACATTTGTACCTGGCCTCTGGTGTTGCAAAAAACCTCCCTCTGAGTCACTTCGAAGAGACTGGCCTGAAAGTGCTAAAAATGACCCCTCTTCCTCCTCTTCCTCCTGGGCCACCTCCTCTTCCATCATCGCCCTAAGTGTTTTCTCAAGGAGACATAGAAGTGGTATTGTAACGCTGATAACGGCGTCATCGCCACTGGCCATGTTGGTGGAGTACTCGAAACAACGCAACAGGGCACACAGGTCTCGCATGGAGGCCCAGTCATTGGTGGTGAAGTGTGTCTGATCCACAGTGCGACTGACCCGTGCGTGCTGCAGCTGAAACTCCACTATGGCCTGCTGCTGCTCGCACAGTCTGTCCAGCATACGCAAGGTGGAGTTCCACCTGGTGGGTACGTCGCATATGAGGCGGTGAGCGGGAAGGCCGAAGTTACGCTGTAGCGCAGACAGGCGAGCAGCGGCAGGGTGTGAACGCCTGAAGCGCGAACAGACGGCCCGCACTTTATGCAGCAGCTCTGACATGTCGGGGTAGTTGCGAATGAACTTCTGCACCACCAAATTCAGCACATGCGCCAGGCAAGGGATGTGCGTCAAACCGGCTAGTCCCAGAGCTGCAACGAGATTTCGCCCATTATCGCACACCACCAGGCCGGGCTTGAGGCTCACCAGCAGCAACCACTCGTCGGTCTGTTGTTCTATACCCCGCCACAACTCCTGTGCGGTGTGGGGCCTGTCCCCCAAACATATGAGTTTCAGAATGGCCTGCTGACGTTTACCCCGGGCTGTGCTGAAGTTGGTGGTGAAGGTGTGTGGCTGACTGGATGAGCAGGTGGAAGAAGAGGAGGAGGAAGCTGAGGAGGAGGAGACAGGAGGCAAAGAATGTTGCCCTGCGATCCTTGGCGGCGGAAGGACGTGCGCCAAACAGCTCTCCGCCTGGGGCCCAGCCGCCACTACATTTACCCAGTGTGCAGTTAGGGAGATATAGCGTCCCTGGCCGTGCTTACTGGTCAACGTATCTGTGGTTAGGTGGACTTTGCCACAGATGGCGTTGCGCAGTGTACACTTGATTTTATCGGACACTTGTTTGTGCAGGGAAGGCACGGCTCTCTTGGAGAAGTAGTGGCGGCTGGGAACAACATACTGTGGGACAGCAAGTGACATGAGCTGTTTGAAGCTGTGTGTGTCCACCAGCCTAAATGACAGCATTTCATAGGCCAGTAGTTTAGAAATGCTGGCATTCAGGGCCAGGGATCGAGGGTGGCTAGGTGGGAATTTACGCTTTCTCTCAAATGTTTGTGAGATGGAGAGCGGAACGCTGCCGTGTGACATGGTTGAGATGCTTGGTGACGCAGGTGGTGGTGTTGGTGGTACATCCCATGTTTGCTGGGCGGCAGGTGCCAACGTTCCTACAGAGGCAGAGGAAGAGGCCGAGGCGGCGGCAGCAGCAGCAGAAGAGGCCGAGGCGGCGGCAGCAGCAGAAGAGGCCGAGGCGGCAGCAGCAGAAGAGGTAGCAGGGGGAGCCTGAGTGACTTCCTTGTTTTTAAGGTGTTTACTCCACTGCAGTTCATGCTTTGCATGCAGGTGCCTGGTCATGCAGGTTGTGCTAAGGTTCAGAACGTTAATGCCTCGCTTCAGGCTCTGATGGCACAGCGTGCAAACCACTCGGGTCTTGTCGTCAGCACATTGTTTGAAGAAGTGCCATGCCAGGGAACTCCTTGAAGCTGCCTTTGGGGTGCTCGGTCCCAGATGGCGGCGGTCAGTAGCAGGCGGAGTCTCTTGGCGACGGGTGTTCTGATTTTGCCCACTGCTCCCTCTTTTGCTACGCTGTTGGCTCGGTCTCACCACTGCCTCTTCCTCCGAACTGTGAAAGTCAGTGGCACGACCTTCATTCCATGTGGGGTCTAGGACCTCATCGTCCCCTGCATCGTCTTCCACCCAGTCTTGATCCCTGACCTCCTGTTCAGTCTGCACACTGCAGAAAGACGCAGCAGTTGGCACCTGTGTTTCGTCATCATCAGAGACGTGCTGAGGTGGTATTCCCATGTCCTCATCATCAGGAAAAATAAGTGGTTGTGCGTTAGTGCATTCTATCTCTTCCACCCCTGGGGAAGGGCTAGGTGGATGCCCTTGGGAAACCCTGGCAGCAGAGTCTTCAAACAGCATAAGAGACTGCTGCATAACTTGAGGCTCAGACAGTTTCGCTGATATGCATGGGGGTGATGTGACAGACCGATGGGCTTGGTTTTCATGCGCCATCTGTGCGCTTTCTGCAGAAGACTGGGTGGGAGATAATGTGAACGTGCTGGATCCACTGTCGGCCACCCAATTGACTAATGCCTGTACCTGCTCAGGCCTTACCATCCTTAGAACGGCATTGGGCCCCACCAAATATCGCTGTAAATTCTGCTGGCTACTGGGACCTGAGGTAGTTGGTTCACTAGGACGTGTGGCTGTGGCAGAACGGCCACGTCCTCTCCCAGCACCAGAGGGTCCACTAACACCACCACGACCATGTCCACGTCCGCGTCCCTTATTAGATGTTTTCCTCATTGTTCCCGTTCACCACAATTTTGAGAATGGCAAATTTGGGAATAGTTTTTCAACCCAGAAAAAAAAATGTGGTTTTACGGTCACTACAAATAACTTGACCAGCTAAAACAGTACAGATTTGGTTGAATACAAATGTGAGACCTGTTTTTTTTTGCACTGTGTGACAGGTATAGGTTTAATCACAGAATCAGACTTCTATCTGCACGGTAGCGTGTGTCTTAGGTTTTTCTGAATGACACTATCAGCACCTTCAATATAAGATATGCTTTTTGGGATAGATTTCAAGTAGGCCTCAAATACCAAAAACTAGTTATTTTGAGTATGGAAAATTTGGGAATAGTTTTTCAACCCAGAAAAAAAAAAGTGCTTTTACGGTCACTACAAATAACTTGACCAGCTAAAACAGTACAGATTTGCTTGAATAGATATGTGAGACCTGTTTTTTTTTGCACTGTGTGACAGGTATAGGTTTAATCACAGAAACAGACTTCTATCTGCACGGTAGCGTGTGTCTTAGGTTTTTCTGAATGACACTATCAGCACCTTCAATGTAAGATATGCTTTTTGGGATAGATTTCAAGTAGGCCTCAAATACCAGAAACTAGTTATTTTGAGAATGGCAAATTTGGGAATAGTTTTTCAACCCAGAAAAAAAAATGTGCTTTTACGGTCACTACAAATAACTTGACCAGCTAAAACAGTACAGATTTGCTTGAATAGAAATGTGAGACCTGTTTTTTTTTGCACTGTGTGACAGGTATAGGTTTAATCACAGAATCAGACTTGTATCTGCACGGTAGCGTGTGTCTTAGGTTTTTCTGAATGACACTATCAGCACCTTCAATGTAAGATATGCTTTTTGGGATAGATTTCAAGTAGGCCTCAAATACCAGAAACTAGTTATTTTGAGAATGGCAAATTTGGGAATAGTTTTTCAACCCAGAAAAAAAAATGTGCTTTTACGGTCACTACAAATAACTTGACCAGATAAAACAGTACAGATTTGGTTTAATAGAGATGTGAGGCCTGTTTTTTTTTGCGCTGTGTGACAGGTATAGGTTTAATCACAGAATCAGACTTCTATCTGCACGGTAGCGTGTGTCTTAGGTTTTTCTGAATGACACTATCAGCACCTTCAATGTAAGATATCCTTTTTGGGATAGATTTCAAGTAGGCCTCATATACCAGAAACTAGTTATTTTGAGAATGGCAAATTTGGGAATAGTTTTTCAACCCAGAACAAAAAGTTTGCTTTTACGGTCACTACAAATAACTTGACCAGCTAAAACAGTACAGATTTGGTTGAATAGAAATGTCAGGTCTATTTTTTAGGCGCTGGGTGACAGGCTCAACTTGCCCCTGATGTAGTATATGGCCAAAAAATAACCACACTGTTGATGGTTAAATGCACTTGGGTGACACAGGCTCAGCCTGCACCAGATGTAGTATATGGCCAAAAAATAATCAGACTGTTGATGGTTAAATGCACTTCGGTGACACAGGCTCAGCCTGCAGCTGATGTAGTATATGGCCAAAAAATAACCAGACTGTTGATGGTTAAATGCACTCCGGTGACACAGGCTCAGCCTGCAGCTGATGTAGGATATAGCACAAAATAACCACACTATTGATGGTTAAATACACTTGGTGATAGCTTGTGCTGGCGCACCACAAGTCACAAAATGGCCGCCGATCACCCCAGAAAAAAAGTGATCTAAAAACTCTCTGGGCAGCCTCAAAAAAGTGAGCAAGTCAATATTAGCACTTCAATGATCCACAGCTGCAGATCGATCACAGAATGAAGTCTTTTGGAGGAGTTAATCTGCCTAATCTCGCCCTAACGTCGCAGCTGCAACCTCTCCCTATGCTTGAATCAGCAGAGTGACGTGCAGCGCAACGTGACCCAAGCTTATACAGAGGCTGGGTCACATGCTGCACTGGCCAATCACAGCCATGCCAATAGTAGGCAAGGCTGTGATGGCCTCTTGGGGCAAGTAGTATGACGCTTGTTGATTGGCTGCTTTGCAGCCTTTCAAAAAGCGCCAAGAAAGCGCCGAACACCGAACCCGAACACAGACTTTTACGAAAATGTTCGGGTTCGGGTCCGTGTCACGGACACCCCAAAATTCGGTACGAACCCGAACTATACAGTTCGGGTTCGCTCATCCCTACCAGGAACCTAAATTAACAGGCAACCTGTGGCCAGCAGGCTGCCTGAATTTATAGTAAGGAGTGAGGGTCATGTGACACGGCCAGCGTCACATGACCGACAGACCGACCAGTCGAGCACCGCGTGATCAGCTCGGCGCTCAAGGCAGACCTAGAAGCAGGGAGCCTCCCAGCCAGCAAAGCCGCCCTGGGAACGAGGTCAAACACAGATGCTCGCTCCCGAAGCTAAGCAGCAGGTCTGCGGCTGATGGGAGACCGAGTGCGCCTTCGGCACCCTGTTACAGTACCCCCCCCCCCCTTTTACGAGGGGCCACCGGACCCAAGACTTCAGGCGATGGCTTTCAGGGTGTTCTAAATTAAATTTCCGAACAAGTCTAGGAGCATGAACCTCCCTGGCAGGTAACCAAGATCTCTCTTCAGGTCCATACCCCTTCCAGTGAATCAGGTACTGCAAGGAATTACGCACCTTCCTGACATCCACTATTTTAGACACCACATACTCGACAGCATCATTAACAAGAACCGTCAGAGGCGAGGCTTTCGATGGTACTACCGGTTCAAAATATTTTTTAAGTAGAGATTTATGGAACACATTATGAATGTGGAATGACTCGGGCAGCTCCAACCTAAATGATACCGGGTTAATCACCTCCGTGATCTTATATGGTCCAATAAAACGAGGAGCAAACTTTTTAGAATCTACCTTAAGAGAGAGATTCTTGTAGGACAACCATACCTTTATCCCCAACCTGAAAATTCACCCCCCTTGAACGTCTCCTATCAGCCTTGAGTTTCTGAGAACTTTGAGCCTTTTCTAAGTTCAAATGAACCTGGGCCCAAACTGTGCACAGTTCAGAGGAGAGCCTATCCGCCTCAGGGTTAGAGCAGGAGACGGATGACCCAGAATGAAAACGGGGATGGAAACCATGGTTACAAAAGAAAGGTGAAACCCCAGCAGAAGAATTGACACGGTTATTCAAAGCAAATTCAGCCAACGGAAGGAATTTGACCCATAATTGCTGGTCATCAGCAACATACAACCTCAAGAATTGTTCCACAGACAGATTAAGGCGTTCAGTCTGCCAATTACTCTCAGGATGGTAGGCGGAAGAAAAAGACAATGAAATTTTACATCTTTGACAGAAGGCCCTCCAGAATTTGGACACAAACTGCACACCCCTGTCAGAAACAATATTTTCCGGGATACCATGCAATCGAACAATTTCTTTCACAAAAATAGACGCCAGGGTTTTGGCATTCGCGAGTTTAGACAGGGGAGTGAAATTAACCATTTTGCTAAACCTATCGACCACTACCCAAACTACAGTCTTACCCTCCGCCGGCGGTAGGTCAGTTATAAAGTCCATCGAGATATGGGACCAGGGTCTACTGGGAATGGGTAGGGGTCGTAGGTTACCAGCAGGGCGAGTCCTAGGTGTCTTGGACCTGGCACAAACCTCACAGGCTGACATGTAGGACTTGACATCCCTAGTTAGAGTGGGCCATCAATAAGATCTAGAAACCAGATCCTTAGTGCCCTCAACACCCGGATGTCCACAAAAGGCAGAATCGTGACACTCACCCAACAGCTGGAGGCGAAATTGGACGGGAACAAACAACTTATCTGTTGGGGTGGATACCGGTGCCAGATGTTGTTCAGACCTAATGCAAGCCGAGATATCCTGGGTTAGAGCTGCTATGAAGATTTTTGCTGGTAGGATAGATTCAGGTGGTACCTCAGTAGGTTGAAAAGCATGGAAGCTCCGAGATAATGCGTCCGCCTTCACATTTTTACTTCCCGGCCTGAACGTAATGGAAAAATCAAAACGAGTAAAAAACAGAGCCCATCTGGCTTCACGGGGATTCAACCTCTTAGCAGATTCGATAAACATAAGGTTTTTATGGTCAGTGACAACAGTTACACAATGCCTTGCCCCCTCCAGAAAATGCCTCCACTCCTCAAATGCCCATTTAATGGCCAGCAGCTCCCTATTCCCTATGTCGTAGTTTCTCTCTGTGGGAGAGAATTTCCTGGAGAAGAAGGCACACGGTCTCAGGTTTGTGAGGCTAGCAGGACCTTGTAAAAGGACTGCTCCTGCGCCGTCCTCGGACGCATCCACTTCCACAATAAAAGGTCTCTCCTGATCAGGCTGGATCAGAATGGGAGCGCTACTGAATGCCTTTTTTAATTTTTCAAGTGAAGAAATGGCCTCAGTAGACCAATTCTCCAAATCCGCCCCTTTCTTAGTAAGGTCGGTCAACGGTTTAGCAATTACCGAAAAATTCATAATAAATTTATGATAGTAATTGGCGAAACCTAAGAACTGTTGTAAGGCCTTTAAGGATGAAGGTCTTACCCATTCCTTAATTGCTAGTACCTTACCAGGATCCATCTTGAAGGCGTGAGGAGTCAGAACATGCCCTAGAAACAGAATCTCCTGTACACCAAAGACACATTTCTCTTGCTTAGCGGATAGCTGATTCTCCCTCAACACCTCTAATACTTGTTTAACATGAGACACATGGGATTAGAAATCAGGAGAGAATATCAAAATGTCGTCAAGATAGACAATAACAAATTTACCTAAGAACTCCCTAAGAATGTCATTCATAAAGTTTTGGAACACAGCTGGGGCATTGCTGAGTCCAAAAGGCATCACCTGATATTCAAAGTGTCCTGCTGGAGTATTGAACGCCGTCTTCCATTCGTCTCCCTCCGTGATTCGGATTAGATTGTATGACCCTTTCAGGTCAATCTTGGAAAACCAGGTTGCCCCCAGAACCTGGTTAAATAAATCCAGAATCAATGGGAGGGAGTATCTATTCTGGACAGTGATTTTATTTAATCTCCCGTAATCGCTACATGGCCTAAGACCACCATCTTTTTTCTTAACGAAGAAAAACCCGCCCCCATAGGAGAGACAGAAGGTCTAACATGCCCTTTACCAAGGCTCTCCTTAATATAATCTTCCATGGCCTTGGGTTCGGGCTTAGAAAGATTATAAATTCGCCCCTTAGGAAACTTAGCCCCCTCTACTAGCTCTATAGTACAATCATAAGGTCTATGGGGGGGGGGGGGGGGGGGTAGAATCTCCGGGGTTGGTGATGAGAATACATCAGAATATTCAGTGGGTAAAGTATCAGACTTTACTGAGACCCCAGCCTGTAACACGGACAAGCACGAGTCACACTTAGGCCCCCATCTCACCAACTCCCCCTTGGACCAATCTATAGTGGGGTTATGTAGTCGGGGCCAAGGCAACCCTAGTACCACCTCAACCGGTAGGTTCTCCAGGACTAAAAGGGAACATCTCTCTGAGTGGCACACACCCATGGTTAGAGAAATCTCTGAGGTACATGAGCTCACCGTACCACCAATAAGAGGAGTAGCATCAATAGCCATGACATGGATAGGAGTTGGTAAAGCAAACATTGGAATACCCAATCTTACAGCGTACTCAGAGTCAATAAAGCTGGCTGCTGAGCCAGAATCAATAAAGGCCTTACCTGGCCATTTATCTACCCCCAGAGAAATCGTAATGGGTACCAAAAGCTTACATTTAGAAAAATCAGGGTGTACCTGGTCTTTAGGTTGCCTTGCCTTAGGAGACTTGACAGAGAGGACCTTCTTATGACACTGGTTGATCCAATGGTCAGGATCTCCACAGTAAAAGCATTCTCCACGTCTGCGGCGAAGATTCCCTCGGGTCATGCCAGCCTGCATGGGTTCCTCAGTGGAGACCTCAGCATTGTCTCTAGGATAGGCCTCTGGCTGGACCACCATCTGGGAAGAAAACTGTCGTTCCTGACGTCTTTCTCTAACCCGTCGGTCAAGTCGGACAACAAGGGTCATCATCTCCTCTAAGGTCTCTGGAAGTTGATAACTGACCAGAAGATCCTTTAAATTATCAGACAGACCTGACCTGAACTGACTCTTCAGGGCTGGTTCGTTCCATCCTGAGGGGACACACCACCTTCTGAATTGAGTGCAATAATCCTCTGCAGTTAGATTGCCCTGAACCAGTGCCTTTAGAGCTGTCTCGGCTACTAGAGCCCTGTCTGGTTCATCATAGAGGGTACTCAGGGCCTGAAAGAACCCCTCCACAGAAGTTAAACAACTGGCGCCAGCAGGTAAAGAGAACGCCCAGTCCTGGGGATCACCCTGTAGTCGGGAAATGATAATGCCCACGCGTTGACTCTCGGGGCCAGAGGACACGGGGCGCAAACGGAAGTAAAGTCTGCAACTCTCCTTAAAAGAGAGAAACTTCTTCCTGTCTCCAGAAAAGGGTTCTGGGAGCTTAATCTGGGGCTCAAAATGCGGACTGGAGGCCTGAGGAGTGGAAGAACCTTGCCCTAACTCAAAAGAACTGAGTTTTTCCCCTAGCTCCTGCACCATCTGCGTCAGATTAGAGACATGGTCAGTCAGGGTCACCAGAGGATTCATTATACAGTGGTTATTGGGCCTGTTAATCTGTAACGGTCACGTTCACACACACACGGGGGGAGGATAGTGATCACTGCACTCCACCCTCACCCCTGGCCCTGCCTACTTGCCTCACGAGTCCTGATGACAGGGGACAACTGGACGGCAGTCCCTAACTTAGGATACGTGCGGGAAGGACCGACAAGACAAATAACGGATAGTGCACGGACCAGGTCAAAACCAAGAGGACAATGCAGTACAGAGGGATAAGCGAAGAATGGTCAGGAGAAGCTGGGGTCATAAATACGAGGAGAGTCGAGAAGTACCAAAGGAGTCCGCAAAGAATAGTCAGGTGGAAGCCGAGGTCAAAATACCAGGAAGGATGCGCAGTACAGGAGGAGCAGGCAAAGGATCATCAGGGAACAGGATCAGGTAAGTGTACAGGTATCCAACAACTGCCAGGAACCTAAATTAACAGGCAACCTGTGGCCAGCAGGCTGCCTGTATTTATAGTGGGGAGTGAGGGTCATGTGACGTGGCCAGCGTCACATGACCGTCAGACCCACCAGTCGAGCACCGCGTGATCAGCTCGGCGCTCAAGGCAGACCTAGGAAGCTAGCAAAGTCTCCAAGCTAGCAAAGCCGGCCTGGGAACGAGGTAAAACACAGATCCTCGCTCCCGAAGCTAAGCAGCAGGTCTGCGGCTGATGGGAGACCAAGTGCGCCTTCAGCACCCCGTTACAATACCAGTCTCCAAATATAGCTTCACATAGAGAAATAAATAAGCAGGATTGCGGTCAATAGACCTCTCACGTGTCTTCAGATAAAGAGACCTGCATGGCTATATCAGCGGTTGGGGGAGCTAGAATGAAGGTGAGCAGCATCCTTGTATATGCCCAACAACCTGCTTTTATGTGCACTCCGGCTTACGCAGCAATTTTCCTGAAGACTGAATGACAGATGCAAAACATTTTTTTCTAGATCACCGAATTAGCCAGTTAAAGGCAAAACCCCCTGAAAATTGCAAAATGTAACAATGTGTGGCTGTGAGCAATATTAACCTCTTAGTAACTGCCCATTTTTCCACCTTAGTGACCATGTAATTTTTTCATTGCCGCATTCTAAGAGCTATAATTTTTCCATTTTTCTATTGATGTAGTCGTGTAAAGGCTTGTTTTTTTCCAGGACAAGTTGTAATTTTTAATGCCACCATTTTCGGTACACATAACTCAGTGCTTAACTAATATTAACTCTTTCTGTGCATGCAGTCCTTTTTTTCCATCTAAAAAAACGGATCTCAGATAGAAATGGCTCATACGGATTACAACGAATGCCACAGGATCATTTTTTTTTAAAGGATCCTGTTGTTGTTTTCCCCTCTTCTTCTCATGGATCAGAAGATCGGAAAGCCTAACATGATAACTTTATTCTCTGGGTCAGTACAATTACAGCGACACTATATGGATATATATACAGTATATACACACTCACCTAAAGAATTATTAGGAACAGCATATTAATAAGGTGTTGGACCCCCTTTTGCCTTCAGAACTGCCTTAATTCTACTTGGCATTGATTCAACAAGGTGCTGATAGCATCCTTTAGAAATGTTGGCCCATATTGATAGGATAGCATCTTGCAGTTGATGGAGATTTGAGGGATGCACATCCAGGGCACGAAGCTCCCGTTCCACCACATCCCAAAGATGCTCTATTGGGTTAAGATCTGGTGACTGTGGGGGCCATTTTAGTACAGTGAACTCATTGTCATGTTCAAGAAACCAATTTGAAATGATTCGAGCTTTGTGACATGGTGCATTATCCTGCTGGAAGTAGCCATCAGAGGATGGATACATGTTCTCATTCTGTTTACGCCAAATTCGGACTTGAATGTCTCAACAGAAATCGAGACTCATCAGCCCAGGCAACATTTTTCCAGTCTTCAACAGTCCAATTTTGGTGAGCTCGTGCAAATTGTAGCCTCTTTTTCCTATTTGTATTGGAGATGAGTGGTACCCGGTGGGGTCTTCTGCTGTTGTAGCCCATCCGCCTCAAGGTTGTGCGTGTTGTGGCTTCACAAATGCTTTGCTGCATACCTCGGTTGTAACGAGTGGTTATTTCAGTCAACGTTGCTCTTCTATCAGCTTGAATCAGTCGGCCCATTCTCCTCTGACCTCTAGCATCCACAAGGCATTTTTGCCCACAGGACTGCCGCATATTGGATGTTTTTCCCTTTTCACACAATTCTTTGTAAACCCTAGAAATGGTTGTGCGTGAAAATCCCAGTAACTGAGCAGATTGTGAAATACTCAGACCGGCCCGTCTGGCACCAACAACCATGCCACGCTCAAAATTGCTTAAATCACCTTTCTTTCCCATTCTGACATTCAGTTTGGAGTTCAGGAGATTGTCTTGACCAGGACCACACCCCTAAATGCATTGAAGACACTGCCATGTGATTGGTTGACTAGATAAGTGCATTAATGAGAAATAGAACAGGTGTTCCTAATAATTCTTTAGGTGAGTGTATATTACTACTGTTGCACAATACAAATGTTTTTTATTAAAAAATAAAGAAAATGTTTTTTCCACAGAGCTGCGTGAGTGCTTGAATTTTGAGGGATGACTGGTAGTTTTCATTGTTCCCATTTTGGGGTATATAAGACATTTCGATTACTTTTATTAAATTTTTTGTGTGATGCATAAACAAATAACTGTCACGGTGGGAAGTGGGGGAAACCCCCCACCGTACAATGTACCAGGATAAAGGATAGCTGCTAGGCCAAGAAGCCAGGAAAAGGGAAGCAGGTCACCTCCTATAGCGTCCCTAATCCTCTCCCTAACTCCTCACCGTATGAGCGGACCCCTATGGTAGGACGGCTCATACCCTGTAAACCTGGGATCTGAGTCGCCCTGATAATCCCTTACATAGGAGCAGGGGAGAGACGTCCTGTTCATCCAAGACAAGGAAGAACAGGAGTCTCTAAAGACCAAGAAGCAGGGAAAAGGAGAGACCATACACAGCAAGAGAATTGGCAGGTATGAACACAAGACAACACACTTACCTGCTGAAGTCTCCACGACTGGAACTGGTGCATACGTACAGGAGCCCTAACACTAAACAGGACGCCGTACCAGCAACTCACACAGGTATCCAGCACACCAGACTCCTCCAGGACCCCCATGCCGCAAGGTGCATGGCAGCCCCAGGCAGCGCTGCATACAGGCTTGTGGTTCACCCCTCCAGGAAACCAACCCCCTTCCGGAGGACACAACACACAGGGAAAACGTCTTACGTACATGCAGGGACAAACACCAACAACAGCCCAGACATGTAACAACAATCAAGACGTACAACACACCCTGAACATAAACCCACACCTAACATACAACAAGTGAGGTAGGGTAAAAGGAGCATACAAAAGGAAGACAATTTATGTCCAACAAGGTGACCCTCAAGGACTGGGCAGAATCACCCAGGAAAGGAGCAGAGCTCCACCACCAAACAAGGTGGAGAACCACTGCCCCCAGCCAGGAAGCCACAGATAAAGTCAAGCCAGTGGCCACACCCAGGACACACCTAAATCCCCACTAGCTAGAGGATTAACCCCTCGCTCACCAAACCACAGGGAGACACACCTTAAAGGGGAAATGCATGTGCAAACTGACAACAACACGTTGTCACCGGCAACCAGTCTGCACAGCAACCGCGTCACGGTCAAACAACAATATGACAATAACATGTTGCAGAAGGAGACGCAGATTGCTTGCCTCCGAAACGCGTAGTACCTTGAACTTCATTCTTTCAATAAATTTTATGCTCATTTATATGGAAACACTCCAGTATCCTTCATTTTATCTTCACCTTTGGCACAGAGCAGACATTCGTTTTAGGTCAGATTCTAATGAAGATTCGATTCAAATATCAATAAATAAAATCCGAATTGAAAGTGCTCAGATTGCCCTAAAAAGTTGAAAAGTTGTGTATAAAAATCTGAGCTCTCCTGGGACTCATTTTTTTCTTTTGTCTTTCTCTCTTATTTTTAGTTTTTTTTAGAATTTTAGTTTTCAAGCTCTTTAACACAAAGACAGCAATAGTTAATAATGTGGGAGTGACACTGACATGTAATTATGGGTAAATGCATGGTTGATGGTGTTAAAAACAGCCTGTTGAAAACTCGCTGCCCTGTCGCATTTGTCCTGCTTTTTAAATTTAAAAAAATTCCAAAAATTGTCTATTACTGGGCAGATGCCTGCTGGCTTTTATACATGCATTGTAGTATTGGAAAAAGCATTGGCCTAGATCTAAACGCAAAGATTGGTGTAAGATTAGACAGGCTGTCTAGACTTGCAACAGATCTTTCAAAGGGCCTCAGGCTGGTTAATAAATGTGGTGCAAGGACACATACTTTTTTCTGACCTTGTTCTAACTATTGGGTGGCTTAGTTTGAAATTAAGTGCAAAATGGCGCATATTAGGCTCCACCCATTTCCCAAAGAGCTGATCCTTTTTTTGATAAGCCATGTCCCCATGCTGAGTGTAGAAATCCTAGATGTTCTACTTTTTAGACAGACTTTAGGTGCAGACACATTAGTAAATCTGGGTCATTGTCTGACCGAATGATCCAAAAATGCAGTCCACCAATAGCAAACTAAGCCAGTTCTGGACATTTCCCCAATCTTCCCCTCCAGAAGTCTATTGGGTCAGGGAAGAGGATATGTGTCAAAGAAAGGGCACATTCCAGGTTTGACTGAACCTGATTGTTTAGGTGATGTGTATTAGTTTACTGATTTGCGTCAGGTTGGCGTGGCATCTAAAAAAACTTCCTTCACGTTCAGCCAACTGAAGTGGCAGCTGTTAGTGCAGCTATGGCATCTGCTTGTTGTAGCGGTAGCCCCATCAGATGGCAGGAGGTTGTGACTCGGGGGTGGAGGTGGGGTGGAGAGTGAGACAGGCATCTGTTTGGCAAAAGATGTAGCAAGCTGTGTACAAAATGTCTAAGATCTAAAAGCATGGCTATTCAGCAGTCATCACTTTGCTTGATGCTAAAAATATGCTTGTCATCACATAAACCATCAAGCATGCAGCTTGTTATGTTCACCAGTGTGTCCGATGGTCCAGTTGTTTCAGTCTCTTCTCCGCACTGTGATGTTTGGTCAATGCCAGTTTTGTCATCAACATTGAGTGTCAGCCGCATCCCCTAGCTGTGAAATGCAAAAGTGACCTTAGATGTGTGTTTTGGATCATTGTCACATTGTCATGTTGGAAAAGTGCACAACAACCTAGGGCACGGAGTGATGGTAGCATCTTCTCTTTCAATATAGAGCAGTACATCTGTGAATTCCTGATGCCATCAAAGGAATGCAGCTGTCACGGCCTTTGGTTTGCGCTGTGACACTGTTGCCACACTTGCGGTTGCCCACGGCAACGTGTTGCTGTCAGAGCATGCGGTGGCAGTGTCTCGGCCTTCTGGGTTATTTCCGGGACATGGTTGCCACGCATGCTGGATTGGTATGCTTGTGTGTGCACTTCCTCTTTAAGTGGCTTCCTTCCCTTGTCTGGTGTTGGAAGGGTTAACTCCCTTCCTAGTGTTTTGTGAACACTGAGTTTATGTGTGTGTAGGTGTGGCTGCTTGGGCTATTTAGCCTCTGCTGGATGCCTGAAGCTCTGGGTTCCTTCAGCCTTGGTGTATGCTGGTGGTTCACGGTTCCTGGCTTATTCCATCTGTCCAGTGAGGGCCACCCTTGTGGTCATAGATGTTTTATGTCATCCCGGTGTCTCCTTCCCTTCCTGTCCCTATTTGTATGGAGTGGGTTATGTGCAGGGTGTTTGAATGTCTAGTTTGGTGTTACATGTTTGGTGTCATGTTTACTAGACATTCCCCTGTCTCAAGTTATTGCAGCTATGGTGTCCTGGGTTCCTGAGTGGTTCGTGGTGTGTGCTGTGTCCTTTAATGTTGGTGTGGACACTAGCACTTGTGCATGGGTTCCAGTCAGTGTGTCTATGGCAGGTAAGTGTGTTACTGGTTTCACTTACCTGCCATCTCCTTTAGCTGTATGTGTTTCCCCTGCTTGCAGCCAGGCCTTAGTTAGAGACTCCTGTTCCTCCGTGTTGTTGATGAACAGGTAGTCTCTCCCATGCTCCTAAGTGAGGGATTTCCAGGGCGACTCAGGATATTAGGTATCCAGTGTATGAGCCGTCCCACCATCGGGGACCGCTCATATGGTGAGGAGTCAGGGAGAGGATTAGGGACGCGGTAGGAGGTGACCTGCTCCCTTATCACTCCTTTAGGCCAGGCTGATCCCCTTTTACCCGTTGAACCGCACGGTGGGGGGTTTTCCCCACTCCCCGCCGTGACAGCAGCTCCCCGACACCAACAGCTTTCATGCAGCCCCACATGAGGGCACTGCCACCACCATGTTTCACTGTAGGCACCATGCATTTTTCTTTGCACTCCTCACCTTTGCAACGCCATACAGTTTTGAAGCCATCAGTTCCAAAAACATTTATCTTGATCTCATCACTCCAGAGTATAGAGTCCAATTAGTCTTCATCTTTTTCATCATGGGCCCTGACAAATTGTAGACAAGATTTTTTGTGCATGGGCTTTAGGAGAGACTTTCTTCATGGATGACACCATGCCATTCCTCTGCAGTGTATTATGTCATGGGAAACACTCACACCAGTTTGGCTTTCTACTTCTTACGCTAACTGCAGTGAACTTGCATAGTGATTTTCTTCAACCCTTCTCATCAGAAGAAGCTCCTGTTTAGGTGTTAACGTCCGTGGATGGCCTGGACATCTCTGTGAGATAGTTGTAGTTCCATCTTTTTTAAATTATTATATTACTTTTGCTATAGTTTTCTGACTGATAAGTAAAGCTCTGCTCTTCTTGTAGCCTTTACCTTTCATGAGTAAAGAAATTATTTTCTTTCTCAAGTCTTGTGACACTTCTCTTCCATGTGGTGCCATTGCTGACTGCATGTAAAGGGAAGAGGTTTACATGCTGACTGCATGTAAAGGTTGTTAAATAATGCCCTTTTAAAAGTCAACTGTCTGCGAGACACCTGTTTAATGAATAATCAGACTCAACTGTGATTCTTGTTAACTAGAATTTTTTAATCTAAACTTTGGCTTTGCTCCTAAGACTTTTATTGGAGTGTACTCATTTTTGTAACATGATCAAATCTTTTTTTGCAATCAATGGCCCATACGTGAGAGTATTATGTAGTATGGTATCCCATAGAAAATGTTGATTCTGAAAGGAAACTAAAGGTTTTCTGAAAAATCTATTGGGGTGTACTCATTTATAATGAACACTGTAAATATTAGAGGTATGACATTGTTAATGCAGCTGTTGTCCCTGCAGTACCCCAGACATGGGTGTGTCTGCAAATGTTATGTTCTGCTATGTTATATCATGTTATGTATTTCTATGTTATGTTATGTACACTAGAAGATGGCAGTAATTGATCTGCTGTGTGGCTTCTCTCGCCCAGGCTAGTCAGTTGTAAGACAGTATAGCAACTCTTCAGTTTACCCACATGAATGGAGCGAGGAGGAGTGGATGCAACTCTCTGCCCTGTTTCTGTTGGGGACGGGAGGATCTCCAAGGAGGAGGATGTGGAGGAGGTGGTGTGGAAACCAGACCGACCCAAATGTGGAGGTGTCAGAAAGTCCTGGCCTCATTGCAGTGGTGCAGCATCGCGCGCGGAAAACGGTGGGTGAGCAAACCAGTGTTTCAGGTTAGGTATACTAGTCTGTGCTAAACAGAATTTCTAATAACATTTTCAACAGTCATAAAACAAAGGCGCAATTATGCAACATCTGTGGCAGAAATATATGCCAATGGTGATATGCTTATTTACACTTACACAGTAGAAGCTTTGAAATTGATTTTTGGGAAAAGTGGCACAATTGCACACTTATTAACTGCAGTAGCTTTGCTACAGTTTTTTGGGAGAAAAAGGCGCATTAGAAAAGTGCTCACTGCAACTTTAATACTTAAAAGGAACTAAACTTTTAAACTATTTCATTTAAAAATGTTACAAATGTCCTAAAAATTATTTTTCTAATATACTTTATTAATGGATTTTTCCTTTTTACTAAAGAAACAGGCAGCTGAACTTCAGATCTCCTAAGAGCTGTAGAATCAGACATGTCAGCGGTGTATGTGTGTATGGATTCCATTGTACTGGTGGAATGTGGCTGCTGCGAGTGCTGTACGGATCACTGCTCCTGCCTGTGCCTCCTGATTTTGGCTAAATCCTGCCACAGCACTTACCGATGTGCTATGTCAGGATTTAGCTGACCAGAGCTGCCTGAGCACACAGCTAAAAGCTCTCCTGTAGAGTTGAGCGAACACCTGGATGTTCGGGTTCGACGAGTTCGGCCGAACTTTCGAAAAATGTTCGGGTTCGGGATCCAAACTCGACCCGAACTTCATCCCGAACCCCATAGAAGTCAATGGGGACCCGAACTTTTGGGCACTAAAAAGGCTGTAAAACACACCCGGAAAGGGCTAGAGGGCTGCAAAAGGCAGCAAAATGTAGTTAAATCCCCTGCAAACAAATGTAGATAGGGAAATGATGAGTTAACATAAAATAAATAAAAATTAAACAATATTAATTGGAGTGAGGTCCCATAGCACAGAATCAGGCTTCAAGTCACCCACCAATGGAGAAGGTCACTTACTATTATTTTGACCACAGCACCCAGACAAAGGAGAGAGGTCCCACAGCAGAGAACCAGGCATCATATCACCCACCACAGGAGTAGGCCACCATTTAGTTACTTTGACCCCTACACCCAGACGGAGGAGAGAGGTTACACAGCAGAGAATCAGGCATTTAGATCACCCACCACAGGAGTAGGCCACCATTGAATCAGACCCCGGCAACCATGTCAGATGGCACAAGCATAAGCTTCATATCAATCAGCACAGGAGAAGGCGACTTTGAAAGACTTTGACCCCTACACCCAGACGGAGGAGAGAGGTTTCACAGCAGAGAATCAGGCATTTAGATCACCCACCACAGGAGTAGGCCCCCATTGAATCAGACCCTGGCAACCATGTCAGATGGCACAACCATCAGCTTTATATCAATCAGCACAGGAGAAGCCACCATTGAGTTACTTTGACCCCTGCACCCAGGAAGAGGAGAGAGGCCCCACAGCACATATTCTGGCATCATATCAGCCACCACAGGAGAAGCCACCATTTAGTTACTTTGACCCCTTCACCCAAACAGAGGAGAGAGGTTCCACATCAGAGAATCAGGCATCATATCAACCACCACAGGAGTAGGCCACAATTTAATGGGACCCCGGCAACCATGTCAGATGGCACAACCATCAGCTTCATATCAATCAGCACAGGAGAAGGCGACTTTGAAAGACTTTGACCCCTACACCCAGACGGAGGAGAGAGGTTTCACAGCAGAGAATCAGGCATTTAGATCACCCACCACAGGAGTAGGCCCCCATTGAATCAGACCCTGGCAACCATGTCAGATGGCACAACCATCAGCTTTATATCAATCAGCACAGGAGAAGCCACCATTGAGTTACTTTGACCCCTGCACCCAGGAAGAGGAGAGAGGCCCCACAGCACATATTCTGGCATCATATCAGCCACCACAGGAGAAGCCACCATTTAGTTACTTTGACCCCTTCACCCAAACAGAGGAGAGAGGTTCCACATCAGAGAATCAGGCATCATATCAACCACCACAGGAGTAGGCCACAATTTAATGGGACCCCGGCAACCATGTCAGATGGCACAACCATCAGCTTCATATCAATCAGCACAGGAGAAGGCGACTTTGAAAGACTTTGACCCCTACACCCAGACGGAGGAGAGAGGTTTCACAGCAGAGAATCAGGCATTTAGATCACCCACCACAGGAGTAGGCCCCCATTGAATCAGACCCTGGCAACCATGTCAGATGGCACAACCATCAGCTTTATATCAATCAGCACAGGAGAAGCCACCATTGAGTTACTTTGACCCCTGCACCCAGGAAGAGGAGAGAGGCCCCACAGCACATATTCTGGCATCATATCAGCCACCACAGGAGAAGCCACCATTGAGTTACTTTGACCCCCGCACCCAGGAAGAGGAGAGAGGCACCACAGCACATATTCTGGCATCATATCAGCCACCACAGGAGAAGCCACCATTGAGTTACTTTGACCCCTGCACCCAGGAAGAGGAGAGAGGCCCCACAGCACATATTCTGGCATCATACTAACCACCACAGGAGAAGCCACCATTGAGTTACTTTGACCCCTGCACCCAGGAAGAGGAGAGAGGCCCCACAGCACATATTCTGGCATCATATCAGCCACCACAGGAGAAGCCACCATTGAGTTACTTTGACCCCCGCACCCAGGAAGAGGAGAGAGGCACCACAGCACATATTCTGGCATCATATCAGCCACCACAGGAGAAGCCACCATTGAGTTACTTTGACCCCCGCACCCAGGAAGAGGAGAGAGGCACCACAGCACATATTCTGGCATCATATCAGCCACCACAGGAGAAGCCACCATTGAGTTACTTTGACCCCCGCACCCAGGAAGAGGAGAGAGGCACCACAGCACATATTCTGGCATCATATCAGCCACCACAGGAGAAGCCACCATTGAGTTACTTTGACCCCCGCACCCAGGAAGAGGAGAGAGGCACCACAGCACATATTCTGGCATCATATCAGCCACCACAGGAGAAGCCACCATTGAGTTACTTTGACCCCTGCACCCAGGAAGAGGAGAGAGGCCCCACAGCACATATTCTGGCATCATACTAACCACCACAGGAGAAGCCACCATTGAGTTACTTTGACCCCTGCACCCAGGAAGAGGAGAGAGGCCCCACAGCACATATTCTGGCATCATATCAGCCACCACAGGAGAAGCCACCATTGAGTTACTTTGACCCCCGCACCCAGGAAGAGGAGAGAGGCACCACAGCACATATTCTGGCATCATATCAGCCACCACAGGAGAAGCCACCATTGAGTTACTTTGACCCCCGCACCCAGGAAGAGGAGAGAGGCACCACAGCACATATTCAGGCATCATATCACACACCACAGGAGAAGGCCTCTTTCAGTGATTTAGGCCTTTGGACCCAGACAGAGGAGAGAGGCACCACAGCACATATTCTGGCATCATATCAGCCACCACAGGAGAAGCCACCATTGAGTTACTTTGACCCCTGCACCCAGGAAGAGGAGAGAGGCCCCACAGCACATATTCTGGCATCATATCAGCCACCACAGGAGAAGCCACCATTTAGTTACTTTGACCCCTTCACCCAAACAGAGGAGAGAGGTTCCACATCAGAGAATCAGGCATCATATCAACCACCACAGGAGTAGGCCACAATTTAGTTTATTTGACCCCTGCACCCAGGAAGAGGAGAGAGGCCCCACAGCACATATTCTGGCATCATATCACACACCACAGGAGAAGGCCTCTTTCAGTGATTTAGGCCTTTGGACCCAGACAGAGGAGAGAGGTCAGAGATTAGCTTCATATCCCCCAGCACAGCAGAAGACCGCTTTATTTGACTTAGGCCTCAGCACCCAGACAGAAGACAGAGGTAGCACGGCAGAGGTTATGGCTTCATGTCACCCGTTAGTTTAACCGGCCACTTTCATCTGGTTAGGCCCCGGCGCCCAGACAGAGAAGAGTTTCATTCAACTGTGGGTTTCATAAAATTTGTATCAAATAAAGAAGTGGCCCGTAGCACAACAAGACATGTTTTAGGCAGTTAATAAGGACTACTCTGCACAAGGGAGGGACAGGTCCTGTGGGATCCATGCCTGGTTCATCTTTATGAAGGTCAGCTTGTCCACGTTGGCTGTGGACAGGCGGCTGCGCTTGTCTGTAATGACGCCCCCTGCCGTGCTGAATACGCGTTCAGATAAAACGCTGGCCGCCGGGCAGGAAAGCACCTCCAAGGCATAACATGCTAACTCTGGCCACGTGGACAATTTCGAAACCCAGTAGTTGAATGGGGCCGAACCATCCGTCAGGATGTGGAGGGGTGTGCAGACATACTGTTCAACCATGTTAGTGAAATGCTGCCTCCTGCTAACACGTTCCGTATCAGGTGTCGGTGCAGATAGCTGTGGTGTGGAGACAAAACTTTTCCACATTTCTGCCATGCTAACCCTGCCCTCAGATGAGCTGGCCGTGACACAGCTGCGTTGGCGACCTCTTGCCACTCCTCTGCCTTCACCTTCCACCTGTTCCCCTGTGACATGTGGGAATGCTCTCAAGAGCGCCTCTATCAGCGTGCGCTTGTACTCGCGCATCTTACGGTCGCGCTCCAGTTCAGGAATTAAAGTGGGCACATTGTCTTTATACCGGGGATCCAGCAGGGTGGCCACCCAGTAGTCTGCACACGTTAAAACGTGGGCAACTCTGCTGTCGTTGCGCAGGCATTGGAGCATATATTCGCTCATGTGGGCCAGGCTACCCATGGGTAAGGACAAGCTGTCCTCTGTGGGAGGCGTATCGTCATCGTCCACCGTATCCCCCCAGCCACGCACCAGTGATGGGCCTGGGCTGCCACCCCGCTGTGAACTTGCGTCATCCTCGTCCCCCTCCACCTCCTCCTCCTCATCCTCCTCGTCCTCCAGTACAGTGCCTTGGCTGGCGACTTGTGAACCTGTCCTCTGCTGCTTAAACAAACCTCCCTCTGAGCCACTTCGAACAGACTGGCCCGAAAGTGTTAGAAACGAGCCCTCATCCTCCTCCTCCTCCTCCACCTGGGCCACCTCCTCTAACATCATTGCCCTAAGTGTTTTCTCAAGGAGACATAGAAGTGGTATTGTAACGCTGATAACAGTGTCATCGCCACTGGCCATGTTGGTGGAGTACTCGAAACAGCGCAGCAGGGCACACAGGTCTCGCATGGAGGCCCAATCATTGGTGGTGAAGTGGTGCTGTTCGGCAGTACGACTGACGCGAGCGTGCTGCAGCTGAAACTCCACTATGGCCTGCTGCTGCTCGCACAGTCTCTCCAGCATGTGCAAGGTGGAGTTCCACCGGGTGGGCACGTCGCATATGAGGCGGTGAGCGGGAAGGCCGAAGTTCCGCTGTAGCGCAGACAGGCGAGCAGCGGCAGGATGTGAACGGCGGAAGCGCGCACAGACGGCCCGCACTTTATGCAGCAGCTCTGACATGTTGGGGTAGTGGTGAATGAACCTCTGCACCACCAAGTTCAGCACATGCGCCAGGCAAGGGATGTGCGTCAAACCGGCTAGTCCCAGAGCTGCCACGAGATTTCGCCCATTATCGCATACCACCAGGCCTGGCTTGAGGCCCACCGGCAGAAACCACTCGTCGGTCTGTTGTTCAATACCCCGCCACAACTCCTTTGCGCTGTGGGGCCTGTCCCCCAAACATATGAGTTTCAGAATGGCCTGCTGACGTTTACCCCGGGCTGTGCTGAAGTTGGTGGTGAAGGTGTGTGGCTGACCGGATGAGCTGGTGGAAGCAGTGGAGGAGGAAGCCGAGTAGGAGGAGGAGGCTACAGGAGGCAGAGAATGATGCCCTGCGATCCTAGGGGGGGAAGGACGTGCGCCAAGGAACTGTCCGCCGGGGGCCCAGCCGCCACTACATTCATCCAGTGTGCAGTTAGTGAGATATAGCGTCCCTGGCCGTGCTTACTGGTCCACGTATCTGTGGTTAGGTGGACCTTGCCACAAATGGCGTTGCGCAGTGCACACTTGATTTTATCGGACACTTGCATGTGCAGGGAAGGCACGGCTGTCTTGGAGAAGTAGTGGCGGCTGGGAACCACATACTGCGGGACAGCCATGGCCATCAGCTGTTTGAAGCTGTCTGTGTCCACCAGCCGGAATGACAGCATTTCAAAGGCCAGCAGTTTAGAAATGCTGGCGTTCAGGCCAAGGGCTCGAGGGTGACTCGGGGGGAATTTGCGCTTCCTCTCTAAGGTTTGAGATATTGAGAGCTGAACGCTGCTGTGTGATATAGTGGAGACGCTAGTTGACGGTGGCGGTGGTGGTGGTGTCGGTGGCACATCCTCTGTTTGCTGCTCGGCAGGTGGCAACATTCCTCTCGAGGCGGAAGCCGAGGCAGCAGCGGTAGAGGGAGCAGGGGGAGCCTCAGCGAGTGCCTGGTTTTTAAGGTGTGTACCCCACTGCAGTTCATGCTTTGCATGTAGATGCCTGGTCATGCAGGTTGTGCTGAGGTTCAGAACGTTAATTCCTCGCCTCAGGCTCTGATGGCAGAGCGTGCAAGTCACTCGGGTCTTGTCGGTAGGACATTGTTTAAAGAAGTGCCATGCCAGGGAACTCTTTGAAGCTGCCTTTGTGGGGCTGGGTCCCTGTTGGCGATGTCCAGTAGCAGGCAAACTCTGGGGGCGGCGGCTCGTCTGCTTTGGCCCCCTGCTCCCTCTTTGGCTTCGCTGTTGTCTCGGTCTCACCACTACCTCTTCCTCTGAACTGTGAAAGTCATCGCCACGACCTTCAGTCCATGTGGGGTCTAAGACCTCATCGTCCTCTGCATCGTCTTCCACCCAGTCTCCCTCCCTGACCTCCTCCTGTTCAGTCTGCACACTGTAAAAAGACGCGGCAGTGGGCACCTGTGTTTCGTCATCATCAGAGAGTCGGTGACTCTGCTGTGGTGGTATTCCCATGTCCTCTTCATCAGGAGACATAAGTGGTTGTGCGTCAGTGCATGGTATGTCTTCCTCCACTGGGGAAGGGCTAGGTGGACGCCCCTGGGAAACCCTGGAAGCAGAGTCTTCAAACAGAAGAAGAGACTGCTGCATAACTTGTGGCTCAGACCGTTTCCCTGATATGCTTGGGGGTGATGTGACAGACTGATGGGCTTGGTTTTCAGGTGCCACCTGTGCGCTTTCCGCAGAAGACTGGGTGGAAGACCATGTGGTGAACGTGCTGGAAGCACTGTCGGCCACCCAATCGATTAATGCCTGTACCTGCTCAGGCCTTGCCATCCTAAGAGCGGCATTGGGCCCCACGAGATATTGCGGTACATTCTGCCGGCTAGTTGAGGGAGTTCGTTCCCTACTGTGTGCGCCTGGGGCCGAACGGCCACGTCCTCTACCAGCAACAGAGGCTCCACGGACACCACCACGACCGCGTCCTCGTCCCTTAATAGTATTTTTCTTCATTGTTGCGATTCAACTCGCACCACAATGAAATATATTATTTTTTATAAGCAAAATCCCCTCACTGGAATACTTTCAGTCTTTTGACTGTATGGATTACAGATGGAATGACTGTTATATGTGAGTACCGCTTTCTTTGACAGATTCTAGTATGGGTACATATATGTTTTCCCAACCCCAGCACATTAGTTTGCTAATTCCAGATGTATGAAACGCAGGCCTAACTGTATCTAGTATATTGAACGCCAGATAAACTAACTTGGCCTTTTTTAAATAAAAAAAAAATTCCCTCACTGGAATACTTTCAGTCTTTTGACTGTATGGATTACAGATGGAATGACTGTTATATGTGAGTACCGCTTTCTTTGACAGATTCTAGTATGGGTACATATATGTTTTCCCAACCCCAGCACATTAGTTTGCTAATTCCAGATGTATGAAACGCAGGCCTAACTGTATCTAGTATATTGAACGCCAGATAAACTAACTTGGCCTTTTTTAAATAAAAAAAATCCCCTCACTGGAATACTTTCAGTCTTTTGACTGTATGGATTACAGATGGAATGACTGTTATATGTGAGTACCGCTTTCTTTGACAGATTCTAGTATGGGTACATATATGTTTTCCCAACCCCAGCACATTAGTTTGCTAATTCCAGATGTATGAAACGCAGGCCTAACTGTATCTAGTATATTGAACGCCAGATAAACTAACTTGGCCTTTTTTAAATAAAAAAAAAATTCCCTCACTGGAATACTTTCAGTCTTTTGACTGTATGGATTACAGATGGAATGACTGTTATATGTGAGTACCGCTTTCTTTGACAGATTCTAGTATGGGTACATATATGTTTTCCCAACCCCAGCACATTAGTTTGCTAATTCCAGATGTATGAAACGCAGGCCTAACTGTATCTAGTATATTGAACGCCAGATAAACTAACTTGGCCTTTTTTAAATAAAAAAAATTCCCTCACTGGAATACTTTCAGTCTTTTGACTGTATGGATTACAGATGGAATGACTGTTATATGTGAGTACCGCTTTCTTTGACAGATTCTAGTATGGGTACATATATGTTTTCCCAACCCCAGCACATTAGTTTGCTAATTCCAGATGTATGAAACGCAGGCCTAACTGTATCTAGTATATTGAACGCCAGATAAACTAACTTGGCCTTTTTTAAATAAAAAAAATTCCCTCACTGGAATACTTTCAGTCTTTTGACTGTATGGATTACAGATGGAATGACTGTTATATGTGAGTACCGCTTTCTTTGACAGATTCTAGTATGGGTACATATATGTTTTCCCAACCCCAGCACATTAGTTTGCTAATTCCAGATGTATGAAACGCAGGCCTAACTGTATCTAGTATATTGAACGCCAGATAAACTAACTTGGCCTTTTTTAAATAAAAAAAAAATTCCCTCACTGGAATACTTTCAGTCTTTTGACTGTATGGATTACAGATGGAATGACTGTTATATGTGAGTACCGCTTTCTTTGACAGATTCTAGTATGGGTACATATATGTTTTCCCAACCCCAGCACATTAGTTTGCTAATTCCAGATGTATGAAACGCAGGCCTAACTGTATCTAGTATATTGAACGCCAGATAAACTAACTTGGCCTTTTTTAAATAAAAAAAATTCCCTCACTGGAATACTTTCAGTCTTTTGACTGTATGGATTACAGATGGAATGACTGTTATATGTGAGTACCGCTTTCTTTGACAGATTCTAGTATGGGTACATATATGTTTTCCCAACCCCAGCACATTAGTTTGCTAATTCCAGATGTATGAAACGCAGGCCTAACTGTATCTAGTATATTGAACGCCAGATAAACTAACTTGGCCTTTTTTAAATAAAAAAAAAATTCCCTCACTGGAATACTTTCAGTCTTTTGACTGTATGGATTACAGATGGAATGACTGTTATATGTGAGTACCGCTTTCTTTGACAGATTCTAGTATGGGTACATATATGTTTTCCCAACCCCAGCACATTAGTTTGCTAATTCCAGATGTATGAAACGCAGGCCTAACTGTATCTAGTATATTGAACGCCAGATAAACTAACTTGGCCTTTTTTAAATAAAAAAAATTCCCTCACTGGAATACTTTCAGTCTTTTGACTGTATGGATTACAGATGGAATGACTGTTATATGTGAGTACCGCTTTCTTTGACAGATTCTAGTATGGGTACATATATGTTTTCCCAACCCCAGCACATTAGTTTGCTAATTCCAGATGTATGAAACGCAGGCCTAACTGTATCTAGTATATTGAACGCCAGATAAACTAACTTGGCCTTTTTTAAATAAAAAAAAAATTCCCTCACTGGAATACTTTATGGCTTTTCACTGTATGGATTACAGGTGGACTGGTATTAGTAGGGGTGACACAAGCACACCCAAGTCCCTGATGTAGGATTTCTATGGCACAGACCACTATTACAAGTGATTAATGGACGTTGGGAGAGATTGTGCTGCAGCACTAGTCCCAAGATGGCCGCCGCCTATCAGCCCAGTAACATGTGCCACAAAATGGTCTGCACAACCTTTAAAAAAAATAGCCTTGGACTGTGCTGCTAAATCGCTATTGGTCTGAATCCCAGGTGTAGATGTCTGACTTGTTTGGAGCTTTGGAATGCACACTGTGGCAGCTTCTGCTGCAGCACTAAAAGTCGCAAAATGGCGGCCGGCGGTCAGCCCAGGTACATGTGGATGGAAAAATCACTCTGGCCACTCTAAAAATAGCCAATCCCTATCAAAAAAGCAGCTCAGCTGCAGTTGTTCAGATGAATCACAGGTGGAGGAGAGAAATTTGCTTCCAGTTATTCAATTATCCCTGCCTATTCTCGCCCTAGCATCAGCTGCGTCTATCCCTGTTCTATTCACATCGGGAGTGAGCACGTCCCGACGTGCGCACAAGCTTATAAGAGGCTGAGTCACATGCTGCACTTTGCCAATCACAGCCTTGCCAATAGTAGGCATGGCTGCGATGGCATCTTAGGGCAAGTAGTATGATGCATGTTGATTGGCTGCTTTGCAGCCTTTCAAAATGCGCCAAAATACATGCCGAACGACGAACCCGAACCCGAACTTTTACAAAAAAGTTCGGGTTCGGGTCCGTGTCACGAACACCCCAAAATTCGGTACGGACCCGAACTATGCTCGAACTGTTCCCTCCACACTACTCTCCTGTAATGATGTGCTATTCAAAGCTTTCAACTGGAGACCAAACTGTCAGATACCCAGTCTGACAGATTAATCACAGAACGGCTTTCTGCAGCCTGCTATTTACTTTGAAACATAGAAGCTGCAGAAGCCAGACAAAGCACATTTTTTATAAAAAAACAAAAACTAAACACCTTTCACCAGTCCTGATATTACCATATAAATACCTGGCATGGTAGGGCATACTGATGGATCATGTGATTGGACCATGTGATATGACGTCACCACATGTCCTTTAGCCGGCAACTCATGATTAAAGAAGTAAGAAGAGACCGGCAGCTACGCGATCAAGAGGAGAAGGTGAGTTAATAATTTTTTATTTTTTAACCCTCAATTGACCACCTACTAAGCATTCTGTATTAAAGAATGCTATTATTTTCCCTTATAACCATGTTATAAGGGGAAATAATACAGTGAATAGACTGTCATCTTAGCAACCATGCGTGAAAATCGCACCGCATCCGCACTTGCTTGCGGATGCTTGCGATTTTCACTCAGCCCCATTCACTTCTATGGGGCTTGCGTTGCATGATAAACGCACAATATAGAGCATGCTGCGATTTTCACGCAACGCATAAGTGATGCGTGAAAATCACAGCTCATGTGCACAGCCCCATAGAAATGAATGGGTCCAGATTTAGTGTGGGTGCAATGCGTTCACTTCCCGCATTGCACCCGCACGGAAATCTCGCCCATGTGGACTCAGCCTAACAAGTCTGACTGGAATTGATTCCAAGGAGTAATCTCCTTGGAACCAATAAAATAAATAATCTTCAACAGCAACACCCAGGCATGGGATTCAGCCAGTTCCCTCAGGTTCTCCAGATCCGGTTGTTAAAATTACAGTTGAATCGGAGAATTGTGTTACTGGCTGAATCCCAATCCAGTGCTCTGCCGGCGGCAGCTGGAGATGAGCTCTTCTATTCCATAGTTTAGCTCCTTAAGCTTTTTAAAAGTTGGATGGTATGTGTGTGTAATGTATATATGCTGTATTTATGTGTATGTGTGTTGCATATATATGGTGTATGTATATGTAAACAGGTTAAGATAAAAAGTTATATTTTGGTCTCATTTGGCCACAAAACATTGTTTCAGTAGCCTAGTAGCGTGTCCAGGTTATCTTGCAAACTGCAGATGGACAATGTAGTGTACTGGAGCAAGGGTACTTTGGAGTCTGGGTGTTTATGGACATTTGCTTCTATTGCTACTATGCAAAGCCATCAACTCACTGCTTTAGTGTAGTTTGAAGGATTAACTTGCACTAAGATTTATGCCGTTGTTTACACTTATTCTGTTTTATATTGATGAACTGCATTTTATATGTTTATTGTATTATTTCCTGTTCATTTACACTGTTATTGAACTGTATTTGCACTGCACTGTGAAAAGTGCTGAGCCAGTTAATACTCAGAGACTTTTGGACTTTCCAGTCTTTACACTGAGAAGCTACAAATTTTCCATTGCTGTCATAACAGTCTATGAACCTAAATTTTGGGAAACACACAGTGAGTTTTGACAGTCTGATTTAGCTCTGGTTTGTTTACATCTGAAAACTGCTTATTCATTTACATTGACTTGTATTGAGGCACAATAAAAGTCTATGGCAGCCATTAACTTCAACATTGTTTCCCTCCTCCCACTAGATGGTTGTTGATCAGTTGTAAACTGTATAAAAGTACAGAAGTCAGAGCTCCTAAGGGTCTTCAGATGGGGACCATGTTTAGTAGGAGAGACTCTGCCAGACTGCACAAGTGACCAGAAGAAGACGCTGAGACAGGGATACCCTGGATGATGAATGGGATCTTCAGACCCTGAGCTACCAGATCCTTGGCCAGGGTGTCAGACTTTTATGAAAGAGAGCGATAGCTAGCTAAGGCCTTTCCTCAGCATGGAACCTTATTCTGCCAGGGAGGAGACTGGAGAAGCCAGCTCAGTGCATTTCCTGCATTGTTTTGCACTTGAGTTCCTCCACTAAAGAAGCAAGCTGATTTACTGCAAACCCTGACTCTCTGGACTTATTTCCTATTGGGGTGCACCACACCTTACCATCCCCTCCAGTGAGCAGCAACACATGGTGACACCTCAACGGTGTCTAGAGGGACCCAGCATAGTGCTGGGGCGACCTCAAACCTGGGAACTGCGGAAGCAATGTTCTTTCTCGTTTCAGTCCTGACATGCACACCATTGTTATTCAGTGTCCTCTTGACGGTGGACCCATGAATATTAACATTAGCTAATGTGTGAAAGGTCTTTAGTTGCTTAGAGGTTTCCTTGGGTTTCTTTGTGACTTTGCAGACTATAACATGCCTTGATCTTGGCATGATCTTTGTTTGTTGACCATTCCTGGGAATGGTCTTCATTTCCCTAGTTTGTAATACAACCTGCTAACTGTGGATTGGTGGACTACAAACTCTTTAAAGATGGTTTTGCAACCTTTTCCTGCCTGATGGGCATCAACAACTCTTCTTCTGAGGTCCTCAGAAATCTCCTTCCATTGATTGAAAACACCTGACTCCCCTTTAAACTGTTTGCTAATCCTAAAGGTTTGCATACTTTTGTCACTCACAGACATGATATTGGATCATTTTCCTCAATATATAAATGACCAAGTATAATATTTTGGACCCATTTATTTGATTTGATTATCTTTAACTACTTTTAGGACTTGTGTGAAATCTGATGTAGTTTTAGGTCAAATTTATGCAGAAATATTGAAAAAATTCTGAAGGGTTTACAGACTTTTATGCACCACTGTACTTTAGCCACTGTTAACACTATATCTCCCACAAAGCATTATAATGTCAATGCTGTGCATACATTCAAGCAGAGTTATATTTTCTACAGAACTTACCGGTAAACAAGGGGCAGATTTTAACCCAGGCAGTGACAGGGCCCTGAGTAGTATACTGACCCAGAGCGATCTCTAGGAAGAAGATAGGAATCCCGCAGGTAATAAGAAATATAATGTATGGAATAAGAAAGGCACCTATAGAAAGTGGAGAGGACAATTAAACAAATCCTTTAAATACACTGCATTTGGAAAATCTTCAGAACCTTTATATTTAGCTACAGTATTTTGCAACCTTGTGCTGAAAAAAAACAGTTTTCTCCCATCAATCTTTACTCAATCCCCCTTAATGAAAAATTAAAATATAATTTTAGAAATGTTTGAAAATGTATTAAAAAGGAAAAACTAAAATGCTGCATGGACATAAGTATTTAGACCCTTTGCTATGACACTTGGTTAGCCGTGGGGCCTCCCATTTATCTTGATCATCTTTGAGATGTTTCTGCACCTTGATTGGAGTCCACCTGTGGTAAATACAGATGACTGGACATGATTTGGAAAGACAAATCCCTATAAGGTCTCACAGCTGACAATGCATATCAGAGTAAAAACCAAGCCATGAGCAGGAAAGAACTGTCTGTAGAGATCAGAGACAAGGTTGTGTGGAGGCACAGATCTAGAGAACTGCTGCACTGACAGTTGCTAAGGGTACGGCCACATGGTCAGGTTGCGGCCGTGCTGCGGTCAAGAACCGCATTGCCAAATAGCCACAGCTGCCTTTCATTTAATCGTTTGGCCATTAACAATGAAGACCGACTATACAGTGTTAAATGAAAGGCAGCTGTGGCTGATTGGCCACCCAGTTCTTGACCGCAACGCGGCTGCAACCTGACTGTATCACGGTTGTTCTGTGTGGCCTCACCCTTAGAGCACAGTGGCCTCCATAATTTTTAAATGGAAGAAGTTTTGAACAACCAGAACTCTTCCTAGAGCTGGCTGCCCCAATGCCCCATCAATCTAAGTAATCGGGGGAAAATGGCCTTGGTAAGAGAAGTGACCAAGAAGACAATGGTCACCCTTTCTGAGCTACAAAGGTCCTGTGTGCAGATGGGAGAAATTTCCAGAAGGTCAACCATTTTGTTATGTAAGCAGGTGTGGACCCACTGCGCCACTGACTGGCTATACTCTGAAGGGGTGTGACTAAGCAACTACCTGGTCTTTAATAGAGCCTCTGAAGGTGAGGATAGGCTTGGGCCATTAGGGTAGTTGCCAGGTGCCACTCCAGAGCAGTCCCCGAGTCAGTGGCAGCTGACCAGGGGGTCAGAGATACTGGTGCAAGCACCAAGGGGAAGTACGTGGTCAGGAAGTCCGAAGTCAGGGCAGGCAGCGATCAAGCAAAGTCTGTAAATGAAGTCTATGGTCAGAGGCAGGCAACAAACAAGCAAAATCTGATAAATCCAAAAGCAGGGTCTAGTACACAAAAAAGCAGATACTCCAAAAACACCTTCACACTAGCAACTAGAAAAGCTAGTGACCATGAGTTGCTCAGGCACCTTGCTGAGGCAGGAAGTGCCTTTAAATACTTCCTGCAATCCAGCCATGGGCTGGGGAGACAGAGGGCATCTATGTGCTGCCTCACAAGGGAGGAGAGACACACCCATGCAAGCCCTAACAACAGTACAGGACTGAAACAGGAAGTAAGCTCTGGCATGGAGCACAGATACAACAGTTAAAGGGGTTGTCCGGGTTCAGAGCTGAACCCGGATATACCTCCATTTTCACCCAGGCAGCCCCCCTGACTTGAGCATCAAAGCAGTTCATGTTCCGATGCTCTCCTTTGCCCTACGCTAAATCTCGCAGGGCAAAGACATTTTTAAGAGTTCCGATGACGAACCAGGCTCTCTATGGGGCTGCCAGGAAGCCCGGTGACGTCACTGGCACTGATGGGTGGTCTTTAGCGCTGCCCTAGCCAGTAAAAAGCTAAAACACGCCCATCAGAGCCGGCGACGTCAAAGAACACACTTCCGCCCGGCAGTGTGTTATTCGCAAAGCAATAACTTCGGCTCATCGGAGCCTATACGTTCTAATACTGTACGGAGCTCCTACGCCATACAGTATTAGAGCAAAGTTTTATGCAAATCGACTTCGGATGTTTCATCCGAATTCGATTCGCTCATCCCTGCTAAAAACCATCACTGCAGCATTTCACCAATCTGGGCTTTATGGCAGAGTGGCCAGAAAGTAGCCAGTAAAAGACACATGAAAGTTTGCAAAAAAAACACCTAAAGGACTCTCAAACTGTGAGAAACAAGATTCTTTGATCTCATGAAACCAAGATTGAACTTTTTGGCCTCAGTTCTAAGCATCATGTTTGGTGGAAACCAGGCATTGACCAATATCATCCCTGGGCAGCATGGTGGCTCAGTGGTTAGCACTGGTGCCTTGCAGCACTGTGGTCCTGGGTTTCAATCTAACCAAGGACAACATCTGCATGGAGTTTGCATGTTCTCCGTGTGTTTGCGTGTGTTTGCGTGTGTTTCCTCCGGGTACTCCGGTTTCCTACTACACTCTAAAGACAACTTAGGTTGTGAGCCCCATTGGGGACAGCTTGATGCTAATATCTGTGAAGCACTGCGGAATATGTCAGCGCTATATAAGCGCATAAAATAAATAAATACAGTGAAGCATGGGGATGGCACCATCATGCTATGAAGGTGTTTTTTAGCCACTGGGAAAGGTAGACTACAGGGTGGGCCATTTATATGGATACACCTTAATAAAATGGGAATGGTTGGTGATATTAACCTCCTGTTTGTGGCACATTAGTATATGTGAGGGGGGAAATTTTTCAAGATGGGTGGTGACCATGGCGGCCATTTTGAAGTCAGCCATTTTGAATCCAACTTTTGTTTTTTCAATAGGAAGAGGGTCATGTGACACATCAAACTTATTGTGAATTTCACAAGAAAAACAATGGTGTGCTTGGTTTTAACGTAACTTTATTCTTTCATGAGTTATTTACAAGTTTCTGACCACTTATAAAATGTGTTCAATGTGCTGCCCATTGTGTTGGATTGTCAATGCAACCCTCTTCTCCCACTCTTCACACACACTGATAGCAACACCGCAGGAGAAATGCTAGCACAGGCTTCCAGTATCCGTAGTTTCAGGTGCTGCACGTATCTTCACAGCATAGACAATTGCCTTCAGATGACCCCAAAGATAAAAGTCTAAGGGGGTCACTGGATATGCGAAATTGCTACATGATGATGTGTTTCCCTCTTTATGCACTGAAGCTGGCACATTCCCTGAGTTTTTCCAGCAAGATGGTGCACCACCACATAATGGGTGTCAGGTCCGAGCATTCCTAGATGAACAGTTTCCTGGAAAGTGGATTGGTCGTCGTGGGCCAGTTGAATGGCCCCCAAGGTCTCCCGATCTGACCCCCTTAGACTTTTATCTTTGGGGTCATCTGAAGGCAATTGTCTATGCTGTGAAGATACGAGATGTGCAGCACCTGAAACTACGGATACTGGAAGCCTGTGCTAGCATTTCTCCTGCGGTGTTGCTATCAGTGTGTGAAGAGTGGGAGAAGAGGGTTGCATTGACAATCCAACACAATGGGCAGCACATTGAACACATTTTATAAGTGGTCAGAAACTTGTAAATAACTCATGAAAGAATAAAGTTACGTTAAAACCAAGCACACCATTATTTTTCTTGTGAAATTCCCAATAAGTTTGATGTGTCACATGACCCTCGTCCTATTGAAAAAACAAAAGTTGGATTCAAAATGTCCGACTTCAAAATGGCCGCCATGGTCACCACCCATCTTGATAAGCTTCCCCCCCTCACATATACTAATGTGCCACAAACAGGAAGTTAATATCACCAACTATTCCCATTGTATTAAGGTGTATCCATATAAATGGCCCACCCTGTAGTCAGAGTTTAGGGGAAGCTGAATGGAGCAAAGCGCAGAGATATTGTTAATAAAAACTGCTGTGGACCTCAAACTGGATAATGACCCTGAGCACACAGCCAAGACAACACAGGTTTGTTTTAGGGACAACTCTGTGAATGTAAAGTGGAGTGGCCCAGCCAGAGCTCTGACATGATTCCAATTGAATATCTCTGGAGAGACCTGAAAATTGCTGTCCACCAACTGTCCCCATCCATCCTGAGAGATCTTGGGAGAACCTGGAGAGAAACATGGCAGAAAATCCTAAAATGCAGATGTGAAAATCTTATTCACACGTCCGTGTTGAAATGCATGATGTGACAGCGGCTGCTGTGCGCCGCTGTTCCCCTGCTTACTGCTAGAGATGGCCTTGCGGTTCACCTGGCGGTCGTTTCGCGGCGAACTTTGCTTGTTCGCGATTCGCCGAACATGCAAAAATATGGATATTCGCACACGCCATATTTTTTTGCATAGCACTGAACTTTCACCGATGACACATCCATCAGATGGCACAGGACAGCCAATTGAGACGTTTCAGCACATGGATACACCCCCTACCCTATAAATATACCCGATCTGGCAGCCATTTTACATTCAGTTTTTTGCCAGTGTTGGGAGAGGTTGCTGTGTGGAGCAGGGACAGACTATCTGGGACACCAAACGCTAGCTAATAGGGCCCAAAAAGTTCTTTTAAGGACTGGTATAGGTGTGCTATCGATAGGTGTGACATACTGAGGGGTGTGATATACTTATAATATTGTGTGCGGTTCTGCTGAGATACCGCAGCTAGATAGAGGGACAAACGGTATTGGAATAACTAATTGCAACTGGTGTGATATACCTGTTGCCCCCCCCCCCCCGCCAGAAAAACTGATTGAGGGGTGTGATATACCTATAATATACCTTCTAACATAGAAAGTATATTATAGTGCATTTGTATTGTGCAGCAGTTGTGTGCAGTTCTGCTGCGATACTGCAGCTAGATAGAGGGACAAACGCTATTGGAAAAACTAATTGCAACTGGTGTGATATACCTGTTGCTCCCTAAAAAAAAACTGATTGAGGGGTGTGATACCTATAATATACCTTCTAACATAGAAAGTATATTATAATGCATTTGTATTGTGCAGCAGTTGTGTGCAGTTCTGCTGCGATACTGCAGCTAGATAGAGGGACAAACCGTATTGGAATAACTAATTGCAACTGGTGTGATATACCTGTTGCCCCCCCAAATAAACTGATTGAGGGGTGTGATATACCTATAATATACCTTCTAACATAGAAAGTATATTATAGTGCATTTGTATTGTGCAGCAGTTGTGTGTGGTTCTGCTGAGATACCGCAGCTAGATAGAGGGAAAAACGCTATTTGAAGAAACTAATTGCAACTGGTGTGATATATCTGTTGCCCCCAAAAAACTGATTAAGGGGTGCGATATACCTGCTTCCACAAAATACTGATTAAGGGGTTTGATACACCTGCTTCCACAAATACTGATTGAGGGGTATGATACACCGGCTTCCACAAAATATTGATCAAGGCCTGTGATACACCAGCTTCCACCAAATATTGATTAAGGGGTTTGATTTACTGGCTTCCAGCAAATACTCATTAAGGGGTTCTATATACATGTTTCCACAAAATACTGATAGAGGAGATATACCGCCTTCCACCAAATATTGATTGAGGCCTGCGATACACCGGCATCTACCAAATATTCATTAAGGGGTTTGATATACCCGCTTTCAGCAAATACTCATTAAGGGGTTCTATATACCTGTTTCCACAAAATACTGATAGAGGGGTTAAATATACAGGCTTCCACCAAATATTGATTGAGGCCTGCAATACACCAGCTTCCACCAAATATTGATTAAGGGGTTTGATATACCCGCTTCCAGCAAATACTCATTAAGGGGTTCTATATCCCTGTTTCCACAAAATACTGATAGAGGGGATTGATATCCACCAAATATTGATTCAGGCCTGCAATACAACAGCTTCCACTAAATATTGATTAAGGGGTTTGATATACCCGCTTCCAGCAAATACTCATTAAGGGGTTCTATATACCTGTTTCCACAAAATACTGATAGAGGGTATTGATATACCGGCTTCCACCAAATATTAATTGAGGCCTGCGATACACCAGCTTCCACCAAATATTGACTAAGGGGTTTGATTTACCGGCTTCCAGCAAATACTCATTAAAGGGGTATTCTCATCTTGCTAAATCATCCTGAGCTGCAGTTACGGCAGAAATCACTTCCTGGTTTGAGGCTTCTAAAGCTGGGCGGGCTTAGAAAGCTAGAGTGAAGGCCGGCGAAACCTCCTTATTAGCTCACACTGAGAGCTCGTTCATGTGGATAGTATGATAGTATTGTGCCCAGCGTCCCTGCAATAAATCACATTGTGCCCAGCTTCCCTAAACTAAATTACATTGGCCCCAGCGTCCCTGCAATAAATCACATTGTGCCCAGCTTCCCTAAACAAAATTACATTGGCCCCAGCGTCCCTGCAATAAATTACATTGTGCCCAGCGTCCCTGCTCTATATATTTTACCCCCTTTGATAGTTCTAATAAATAAAATCGTTGGTGGATAAGTGGTTGAGATTCTCCTGGCACTTACATATGCTGTCTATGCACCTCCTCGGTACTGCCGCTCGCTCCTATGGGCACCCTCTCTCTCTCTCCGACGCTCGCCTGGAAGGCCGCGCTGCATACAGAGCAAGCGGCTCTGTATCAGACACGGCAGAGAAGAAATTAGATCAGATCAGCGCATGCGCAGCTAGCGTGCGCGTTCCTGTGAGACTGGCTGGCCGTCTGGGTGAACAGTAAGTGCGGTCTGCGCAAGCGCGGCCAATAGATGCGGCCGTGGAGCGGTGGGTTTCTATGGGTTTCCAAATGTAAACAATGCTGTAAGAGGGAAATAATTTTTCAGAATGGCTGCATTATAAATAATAGAACCTAATTGCAAAAATAGTCTATGGCACTAGGGGATTTTTTTTAGCTATGATCTTAAAGATGAGAATACCCCTTTAAGGGGTACTATATACCTTTTTCCACAAAATACTGATAGAGGGGATTGATATACCGGCTTCCAAAAAATATTGATTGAGGCTTGCGATACACCAGCTTCTACCAAATATTCATTAAGGGGTTTGATATACCAGCTTCCAACAAATACTCATTAAGGGGTTCTATATACCTGTTTCCACAAAATACTGATAGAGGGGATTGATATACCGGCTTCCACCAAATATTGATTGAGGCCTGCGATACACCAGCTTCCACCAAATATTGATTAAGGGGTTTGATTTACTAGCTTCCAGCAAATACTCATTAAGGGGTTCTATATACCTGTTTCCACAAAATTCTGATAGAGGGGATTGATATACCGGCTTCCACCAAATATTGATTGAGGCTTGCGATACACCAGCTTCTACCAAATATTCATTAAGGGGTTTGATATACCAGCTTCCAGCAAATACTCATTAAGGGGTTCTATATACCTGTTTCCACAAAATACCAATAGAGGAGATTGATATACCAGCTTCCACCAAATATTGATTGAGGCCTGCGATACACCAGCTTCCACCAAATATTGATTAAGGGGTTTGATTTTCCTGCTTCCAGCAATTACTCATTAAGGGGTTCTATATACCTGTTTCCACAAAATACTGATAAAGGGGATTGATATACCAGCTTCCACCAAATATTGATTAAAGGGGTTTGATTTACTGGCTTCCAGTAAATACTTATTATGGGGTTCTATATACCCGTTTCTACAAAATACTGCTAGAGGGGATTGATATACTGGCTTCCACCAAATATTGATTGAGGCCTGCGATTCACCGGCTTCCACCAAATATTGATTAAGGAGTTTGATATACCCGCTTCCAGCAAATACTCATTAAGGGGTTCTACATACCTGTTTCCACAAAAAACTGATAGAGTGGATTGATATACCAGCTTCCACCAAATATTGATTGAGGCCTGCGATACACCGGCTTCCACCAAATATTGATTAAGGGGTTTGATTTACCAATTTCCAGCAAATACTCATTAAGGGGTTCTATATACCTGTTTCCACAAAATACTGATAGAGAGGATTGATATACCAGCTTCCAACAAATAGTGATCGAGGCCTGCGATACGCCTGCTTCCACCAAATATTGATTAAGCGGTTTGATATACCAGCTTCCAGCAAATACTCATTAAGGGGTTCTACAAACTGGATTCCAAAAAAGTTGGGACACTATACAAATCGTGAATAAAAGGCCTCATGCACACGACCGTATTTTTTTGCGGTCCGCAAAAACGGGTTCCGTTTTTCCGTGATGCGTGACCGTTTTTTCGTCCGTGGGTCTTCCTTGATTTTTGGAGGATCCACGGACATGAAAAAAAAGTCGTTTTGGTGTCCGCCTGGCCGCGCGGAGCCAAACGGATCCGTCCTGACTTACAATGCAAGTCAATGGGGACGGATCCGTTTGACGTTGACACAATATGGTGCAATTTCAAACGGATCCGTCCCCCATTGACTTTCAATGTAAAGTCAGGAGTTAATATACCATAGGATCAGAGTTTTCTCCAATCCGATGGTATATTTTAACTTGAAGCGTCCCCATCACCATGGGAACGCCTCTATGTTAGAATATACCGTCGGATTTGAGTTACATCGTGAAACTCAAATCCGACAGTATATTCTAACACAGAGGCGTTCCCATGGTGATGGGGACGCTTCAGGTTAGAATATACTAAAAGAACTGTGTACATGACTGCCCCCTGCTGCCTGACAGGTGCTGCCAGGCAGCAGGGGGCAGCCCCCCCCCCCTGTAGTTAACTCGTTGGTGGCCAGTGGGCCCCCCCCCCGACCTCCCCTGTAGTTAACTCGTTGGTGGCCAGTGGGCCCCCCCTCCCTCCCCTCCCTCCCCTGTAGTTAACTCATTGGTGGCCAGTGGGCCCCCCCCCACATCACATCACCCAAAGAACACCATCCCCACAGTGAGACATGTTGGTGGCAGCATCATGCTGTGGGGATGGGACTGGGAAACTGGTCAGAGTTGAGGGAAAGATGGATGGTGCTAAATACAGGGATTTTCTTGAGCAAAACCTGTACCACTCTGCGTGATCTGAGGCTAGGACAGAGGTTCACCTTCCAGAAGGACAATGACCCCAAACACACTGCTAAAGCAACACTTGAGTGGTTTAAGGGGAAACATGTAAATGTGTTGGAATGGCCAAGTCAAAGCCCAGATCTCAATCCAATAGAAAATCTGTGGTTAGACTTAAAGATTGCTGTTCACAAGCGCAAACCATCCAAACCATCCAACTTGAAGGAGCTGGAGAAGTTTTGCAAGGAGAAATGGGCAACAATCCCAGTGGTAAGATGTGGCAAGCTCATAGAGACTTATCCAAAGTGACTTGGAGCTGTGATTGCCACAAAAGGTGGCTCTACAAAGTACTGACTTTAGGGGGGTGAATAGTTATGCACATTCACTTTTTCAGTTATTTTGTCCTATTTGTTGTTTGCTTCACAATAAAAAAAACCCCCAAAAAAACATCTTCACAGTTGTCGGCATGTTCTGTAAATTAAATGATGCAAATCCTCAAACAATCCATGTTAATTCCAGGTTGTGAGGCACCAAAATATGAAAAAAGTCAAGGGGGGGTGAATACTTTTGCAAGGCACTGTATATATTAAAAACGTGTTTCTGACAGTCAATTGCATGTGTTTTGCTATTTTTGTACTGATGTTGTATTACATCTTGCCTTATACTCCCTCCACCTTCAAAGCTACATTCAAAATGTTGCTAGTTTCCACTTATGTCTCAGATGGAATAATTTCACAGGTCACAGCTGCACTCCGCTGGTTCGGTGTCTTTACAAAGCATGCCCTATGTTGGTCCATAAGCACAGTGACGATGCAAGTGGTAGACAGCAGAATTGTGAAAACGGCTTTGGATGTGGTCTGAGTAGATTGAGATTACTTCTTGCAGACTAAGGGCTCAAGAATAGGACATGTTCTGTTTTTTGTGGCCCCATTGAAGTGAACGGTTCCGTATATGGGCCGCAAAAAAAACAGAACAGACATTAAAAAAAAAAAAAACGTTTGTATGCATGAGCCCCAACCCTCACATTTTGCTTAAAAGATCATTCTTGCTCACCTCCACCATTTTTGTAACATAGATAGGGGAATCTCCAGATATTTCCCAGACCAATAATTCCTCCTACAACAGATAAAATAAACTCCACTCGGCTCCCCCACTGTCCCCGTGCCTTCAGCTCAGGCTCTTGGACCTCTTGGCAAAGCTCTTGGCAAGGAGTAGGTGGATTCTGAGAATTACTCATGGTTGGATCACAGTCTGAAGAACCTAATGGTAAAGACATAGTTGAGGAGTCAAGAAATCAATTATCACATTACAGACTAAGGGTTCATTCACACGACCGTTAGGCTTTTTCAGTGTTTTGCGGGCCGTTTTCCACAGATCCATTTTTCCGGGGGGGTTTTTCAGTAGTTTTTCTGGTTCTGTTCCGTTTTTCCGTTCCATTTTTCCGTATTGCATATACAGTATACAGTAATTACATAGAAAAAATTTGGCTGCTCATAACATTTTGAATAGATTGTTCCGCAAAAACGGAACGGTTACGGAAGACATACGGAGTACATTCCGTATGTGTTCAGTTTTTTTTGCGGACCCATTGACTTGAATGGAGCCACGGAACGTGATTTGTGGGCAATAATAGGACATGTTCTATCTTTGAATGGAATGGAAAAACGGAAATACGGAAACGGAATGCATACGGAGTACATTCAGTTTTTTTTGTGGAACTATTGAAATGAATGGTTCCGTATACGGATTGTATACGGAACGCAAAAAATGGCCCGTATACGGAATGCAAAAAAAGTTTGTGTGAACGAGCCCTAAGGCTACATGCACACGAACGTATTTTGTTTCCGTGTCCATTCCGTTTTTTTTGCAAATAGGATGCGGACCCATTAATTTCAATGGGTCAGTAAAAAATGCGGATAGCACACTGTGTGCTGTCCGCATCAGAATGTCCGTTCCGTAGCCCCGCAAAAAAAAATAGAACTTATTCAAAATTGAATATAGGGTGGGGCACCACAAATCAAAAAACTTAGGCATGCCAAATTGCCAATGCTCCGTAGATATATTATTAAAATGCACATTCAACAAGTTAATTTCAGTTGCACCCAATAAATGACCCTGCCAAAGTGTCAGTCTGGCAGAAGTAAGCCCTGCACCAAAACCTTAGCAACAAGATGAGGAGTCCATGCCCTGACTGACACTTGAAACAGACAGTTTACCTAAAATGCTCTAATATGCATGGAAGGGCCATATTGTACAACAATTGCTCTGGTTGTGTTATTTACTGTATAGCACTGATATTTGAGCACTCTATGGCACCATTTCCCAATCATTGGTACATGCACCCGATCTCCACGGTGGCCGCTTCTTTAACAGTGATCTAAACAGTGGCCGCCCCCTTTTAACAGTGACTACCCCTTTAACAGTGACCTCCACAGAGCCCGCCCCTTTAACTGTGACCTTCACAGTGCCCGCCCCTTAACAGTGACCTCCACAGTGCCCGCCCCTTAACAGTGACCTCCACAGTGCCCATTCCTTTAAAAGTGACCGCCACTTTAACAGTGACCTCCACAGTGCCTGCCCCTTTAACAGTGACCTCCACAGTGCCCGCCCCTTTATCAGTGACCTCCACAGTGCCCACCCCTTTAACATTGACCACCCCTTTAACAGTGACCTTCATAGTGGCTACCCCTTTAACAGTGACCTTCACAGTGCCCGCCCCTTTAACAGTGACTTCCACAGTGCCTGTCCCTTTAACAGTGACCTCCACATTGCCCGTCCCTTTAACAGTGTCCATCCCTTTAACAGTGACCTCTACAGTAACCTTCACAATGCCCAACCCTTTAACAGTGATCGCCCCTTTAACAGGGACCTCCACAGTGCCCGCCCCTTTAACATTTTCCTCCACATTGCCCGTTCCTTTAATAGTGACTGCCCCTTTAACAGTGACCTCCACAGTGCCCGCCCCTTTAACAGTGAACACCCCTTAAACAGTGCCCCTTCCCCCCATGCATGTAGCAGTGTAGTTGTGCCGTCATATGTCATATGAATATATATTTAGGGACCTGCGAACTGCTAAAACCTGTGATCAGTTGTTATGGCAACCTGGAGTAGGACCTGCGAGCTTCTATTGGATAATAAGGGACATGTGACCGTGTAAATGGCAGTTCGGATTTAAGTGAAAGGCTTGCTGGCTTCTATTGGCTAATGCAGGTAATTTTTTGGGAATATCTCATGAACGGTACGTCCTAGAGAGCTGAGACCAGGTCTAAAACCTTCCCGGACACCTGATGTACCTGTGTGCCAAATTTGGTGAAGATTGGTCCAGTCGTTTGGTAGCGCATAAAGAACGTCCAGACGGACAGACAGACAGACGTCTAGACAGACAGAAACTCATTTTTATATATTATATATAAGAGATTATACTATTATATAGATCTCATGTAGATTATGCAGATCTCATTGGGCCACATAGCAAAACTTAGCATGGGCCCCACTCTCAGGCAATGCAGAATATAAAGCACAGTGCCCTAGATTTCTGACAAATTGAAATTTTTTTTATTAAGCAGAAGAACTTTTAATTAAAAAATATTATAATAAAAAAAATTACTCTCAGACTCACCCACTTTATCCAACTACTATATTGGAAAAAGTAGAACAGGTGCTTCAAAAATTTGGTGCTCATCCTGAACAGCAAATTTCTCAATGTTTTTATAGAAGACAATGGTCATAATAAATTAATCAATAAATTCTCCAGCTTCACTTCACATACTACAAAGCTGGCTGCTTGCCGCTACCACTAGGAGTAGCTCAATGCATAGGAATTTATACAGTGCAATGGAAGCTAATATAATGTATTTGCACTGAGCTAGTGCAGCTGCTTGAAAATGCAGTTCCTTTACTTTGAATGGAAGAAGCAGAGAAGAAGATCAGGTCCGGAGGTGAAAACAAACATTGTTGGAAATAAGGGAGAGGATGTCACAGCAGTACAGTGCTGGCAGATTCCGTAGAAGGTACACTCCCTCTGCTTCTGAGTGAAATGCATCTAGTTGTGCAGCTGAAACAGGGACTAATATGGCTGAGGATGACATTAGGGAAGCCCAAAAAAAGACCTGCTCCTTCACACTTATGAATGTAGAAAGAAGCACAAACATTAAGCAAACTTCTTTTTTTTTTTTTGAAAACTCAGATATGCTTTAAAGAGGATCTTAAAGAGTCATAACATCACTTCTCGCAACATTTGTAGAATCGCTGCTTCTACCCGGCCGTCTGCCATCTAGGCTACAGCAGCCATCACATCACTTCATGTGCAGAAGCGCGGCTCCTAGCTGGCTCTATGTGATTTATGGATGGCTCTGTAATGCATGGTGCTTTCATATGCTTTCTGTATGGCACTATTATGTGTGCACTGTACGGTACTATTGATTGTGATTTATGGATGACTCTGTAATGCATATTGCTTTCATATGCTTTCTGTATGACACTATTATGTGTGCACTTTTTACTGTACTATTATGTGCTTTTTGTATGGCAGTATGATGGTAATACTATGTAACTTATATATGCCACTATTATGTACTGTGCTATATTATAACACTGCATGGTGTTGTTATGTGCTTCCTGTATGGCACTATCAAGTGTGCACTTTACGGTACTATTATGTGCTTTTTGTATGGCAGTATGATGGTAATACTATGTAACTTATGTATGCCACTATTAAGTACTGTACTGTATTATGATACTGCATGGTGCTGTTATGTGTTTCTCTATGGCTCTTTGTTTTGGTGCTATTAAGTGGGAACTGCCACTGTTATTTAGCACAGCATGTCACTCTATATGGCCCTTAAGGGTACTTTCAATGCAGACAGCCCGCTATAGCTGAACAATGCATCTACTCTACTACCACAGCATGTACAGTATACTTCAGGAGTGTAAATACTGCATAGTCCCCTACCTGGAGACAGCATGTACTCTTCAGGACAAAACAGGGAATTAAAAAATGGTTATAATACAGATTGCAAAATAAAAATGCACATTATATGCATAAGACTGTATATAAAATGTGGCAAATATGTGAAAAGCTAACCTGGATCATTACACTGCACCTGCCCGCATGCAGCAGCCATCTCGTCGGCATCAAAGCTCCTCTGAAACTTGTTTGGTGGGTATCCTCCTCCCTTTGGCAGAGGGAACAGTGGCAACAGCAAGAAGGAGGAGACATGGAAGTTATCTCAAAGACTGCCATTTTATACGATGCCTTGGTATAAATGCTCACAATGGCAAATATTATGTGTGCCCAATAGCTGGCACTATGTGCACTGTAAATGGTCATAACGCTATGGCTGTTATGTGAGCATTAGATTTTGAAAGAGCTTAGCATGGCATCTGTGTCATTCCAAGCTCTTTCAACGTGGACTCATAGTTCAGCCAAGGTGTTTGTTGGCTGCTGTGTATGGGAGAGGAGTACCCCCAATCCAGTCCCAGGCATTCTGAATGAGGGAGAGATCTAGTGCTTGAGCTGCTGGATATCCTGAAGAGCATGTTGTGTCTAGTGTGTGGACAGGCGTTATCTTGTTGGATATGCATTTATGCCTTCGTCGTACCATTGCAGCCATTCTTGGAGATGAGGAGAGGTCAGTGGTAAACAAGCTAGTCCTGCTTCAAGTAGACAGTTTCTTATGGTCGAGACGGTCATTGCAGAGGCTGCCGAATTAGTTTGTGAGATACAGCTCAGAATATTCTTATATGGTGATCTTGGCGTGCATCTGTCTACAGAAACTGTTTCCAAGAAATCGAAGTCCCAATATTCGGCCCCTTTTCAAAGTCCGATATTTGCACAAATGGTACACGCCTTATTCTAGAAGACATAGTAAACACTTCACAACACCCAATCAAGAAAGAAGATGAAACACAGTGATGCCAGACAAAAAAAAAAACACAACAGTGATGCCAGACTAAAAAGCACAACAGTGATGCCAGACCAAATACTTCTGTGGAGCATATCTACAGTATGTAAAGCAAGGATCTTCGAACTTTGATCACTACATGTAACACCCTACAGCATTGGCATATTGTAAAATAGACTTTTTATCTTAAAGGGGTTGTATCATCTCAGACATTGGGGACATAACCCTAGAACAGAGCCTGGAAAGTGCAGGAGGATGCACAGCGCAGGCACCTTGCATTAATTTCTATGGGAGTGCCGAAATCAGACATTGGGGGCATATCCTAGTGATATGCCCCCAATGTCTGAGGTGAGACAACCTCTTTAACTCTTTCTAAGTGTTCTTTTTTCATTTTCTGGGAGTTGGTGATTCAGTCTGTCTGTCTGGCTATTACCAGGTAAAGCCTCATTCACACGTCCGTGTCTATGCTCAAATCCATGAAAAGGTTAGTGATACATCTGTGAAGCTGCCTGTGAAGGATTCGTGTTGGGTCCATTTTTTTCTGTCCATGTTTCACTGACACTAAACAGCTGAAAAATAATTTGCAAAGCGTCTCTTCCTAATGATCCGTGAAACATGGAAGAAACACGGATGGCATCCGTGTTGCATCTGTGGTTTTCACGGACCCATAGACTATAATGGGCGTGATGGATCTGTGATCCGTGAAGAACACGTACAGCACACATCTGTGGAACACTGACATGTGAATGAGGTTTAAGTTTAAGAATGGTAATTTATGGGCAGTAGGTCTGATGTCATTATGAAATTGCAGTCAGGTCCATAAATATTGGGACATCGACACAATTCTAACATTTTTGGCTCTATACACCACCACAATGGATTTGAAATGAAATGAACAAGATGTGCTTTAACTGCAGACTGGCAGCTTTAATTTGAGGTATTTACATCCAAATCAGGTGAACGGTGTAGGAATTACAACACTTTGCATATGTGCCTCCCACTTGTTAAGGAACCAAAAGTAATGGGACAGAATAATAATCATAAATCAAACTTTCACTTTTTAATACTTGGTTGCAAATCCTTTGCAGTCAATTACAGCCTGAAGTCTGGAACGCATAGACATCACCAGACGCTGGGTTTCATCCCTGGTGATGCTCTGCAAGGCCTCTACTGTAACTGCCTTCAGTTCCTGCTTGTTCTTGGGGCATTTTCCCTTCAGTTTTGTCTTCAGCAAGTGAAATGCATGCTCAATTGGATTCAGGTCAGGTGATTGACTTGGCCATTGCATAACATTCCACTTCTTTCCCTTAAAAAACTCTTTGGTTGCCTTTGCAGTATGCTTTGGGTCATTGTCCATCTGCACTGTGAAGCGCCATTTAATGAGTTCTGAAGCATTTGGCTGAATATGAGCAGATAATATTGCCCGAAACATTTCAGAATCCATCCTGCTGCTTTTGTCAGCAGTCACATCATCAATAAATACAAGAGAAACAGTTCCATTGGCAGCCATACATGTCCACGCCATGACACTACCACCACCATGCTTCACTGAGCAGTTCACATGAGCAGTTCCTTTCCTTCTCCATACTCTTCTCTTCCCATCACTCTGATACAAGTTGATCTTGGTCTCATCTGTCCATAGGATGTTGTTCCAGAACTGTGAAGGCTTTTTTAGATGTCGTTTGGCAAACTCTAATCTGGCCTTCCTGTTTTTGAGGCTTACCAATGGTTTACATCTTGTGGTGAACCCTCTGTATTCACTCTAGTGAAGTCTTCTCTTGATTGTTGACTTTGACACACATACACCTACCTCCTGGAGAGTGTTGTTGATCTGGCCAACTGTTGTGAAGGGTCTTTTCTTCACCAGGGAAAGAATTCTTCGGTCATCCACCAGAGTTGTTTTCTGTGGTCTTCTGGGTCTTTTGGTGTTGCTGAGCTCACCAGTGCATTCCTTCTTTTTATGAATGTTTTAAACAGTTGTTTTGGCCACGCCTAATGTTTTTGCAATTTCTCTGATGTGTTTGTTTTGTTTTTTTCAGCCTAATGATGGCTTGCTTCACTGATAGTGACAGCTCTTTGGATCTCATCTTGAGAGTTGACAGCAACAGATTCCAAATGCAAATAGCACACTTGAAATGAACTCTGGACCTTTTATCTGCTCATTGTAATTGGGATAATGAGGGAATAACACACACCTGGCCATGGAACAGCTGAGAAGCCAATTGTCCCATTACTTTTGGTCCCTTAACAAGTGGGAGGCACATATGCAAACTGTTGTAATTCCTACACCGTTCACCTGATTTGGATGTAAATACTCTCAAATTAAAGCTGACAGTCTGCAGGTAAAGCACATCTTGTTCATTTCATTTCAAATCCATTGTGGTGGTGTATAGAGCCAAAAATGTTAGAATTGTGTCGATGTCCCAATATTTATGGACCTGACTGTATATGTTTCTAGCAATAAATATTAATGTGAAGCTGCTCAGCTACAGTATGAAAGCTCATTATCCATTATGCAAGGCAAATAAATGTGTAAATTTACCTTTGCTGTGTGCCCTATTTACTTCCCTATAAATGCTCTCTCATTTTCAGTCTATCTACAATATCTGTAAAACGAAAAAGGGGAGAGAGGAGGCAGTGCCTCATGTGTGGTACAGTAGCGTATAACTTCTAGTACGATAATGAAATTGCTCTTACCAGAAGGTTTTGTGATGGAGTCACAACAATTTAGAATGTCTTGCTGGTAAAGTATCCCGACCAGCATCCGGGGGGTTGCCTTGCTGTAGCCTTGGCTCCTAACCGCGCTTCTGGGTCTGGTGCAGTGGTAAGTTAAAGGGGCTCCGCAGTTAGTTTAAACTGATGATCTATCCTCTGGATAGATCATCAGCATCTGATCGGCGGGGGTCCGACACCCGGGACCCCCGCCGATCAGCTGTTTGAGAAGGCAGCTCGGCTAAGCTCCATTCAAGTGAACAGAGCTTAGCCCCGCCCAGGCCAGTTGATACTAGTCGTGACATCACTGGGCCTGCGGTAAACAGTGAAGAAGGCCGTGGCGCTCCTGGAGCGCCGCTGCCTTCTCAAACAGCTAATCGGTGGGGGTCCTGGGTGTCGGACCCCTGCTGATCAGATGTTGATGATCTATTCAGAGGATAGATCATCAGTTTAAACAAACTGCAGAACCCCTTTAAGTGAAGATAAAAAGAAGATACTGGAACCACTTTTGTTGGCGCTGCTGGGCAAGCGAGGTTGGTGATGTCAAGTACTTTTATTAATGTCTACGTGTTTCAAGGCCACATAGCACTCTTCATCAGGACAATATTATGTACATACAAACAAACAAACACAAGCTTCTATTTAAACCCAGTTTGGGCGTGCTTTGTTACTATTAACCACAACCTCACCAATAGAATATACCAAAATGAACAGGATATCATTGCAAAAAAGTCTAATAAACTACAAAGGGATAGAAGAGATAGGGAATAAGGACCTTACCAAATACCTAAAAAACGCAACCATCCATTTTCTGAGTCATAGCAAGCATACCCTATCAATAGCCGCAAACCTCAGAATAATAATAAAAAACCAACAGAAAACACAGGACCAAGCACCAGACCAAAAGCAAGTAATTGCACATACGAAGTAAAAAATAGAACCCGGCCTTTTGCTAACCACCAATACAAAAAGTTTAAACAAAGTAAATCTTTTGACTCAAGCCCTATACCGCAGTACCCTGATCAGGAAACCATGACCAAACCATCCAAACCCTCTAATGAGAATCATAACTACATAACCAATCACGCACCTGGCCATCCAAACACAAAAAAAATTCCAGCCCCAAAAAGTCAGTCCGAGTTCGGATACAATAGAGGAATCTCACACAACTTCAAAACCTATACAGAATATAGCTCCCTTGACTGTGGAGACCACCCTATCCAGCCCAAAGAAACAAGATCTCTCCACTGATAAATTTATGGATAAATTCCAAGCACTTAGCTCAAAATACTATGAATATAAGGCCAGACACCAAACACCACACCCAAATAGGGAGGACAGATCAATCTTATTAATCCCACCCCAGACCAAAGCACTAAGCCGACCAAAATAAACACATCCTCAGTAGAACTCGATTTCTCTCTTCACCTATCACCAACACAAGATTCTACTACTGAACCACCTACAGACATTGTTGTTGTCGACAACACAGTGGCAGGAACAGAAGGCCTAGTCCCTTTCCTTGACCAGGCCTCAAAACCTGGGTCCTTTTTTAGAGATAACAGATAACAAAATTTTTCAAACAAACACCAATAAAAAGAAATTAAGAACAAGAGGCAAGAGAGGAGGAACAGAAAAGAGGGAAATTAAAGTAAAAATAAGAAAAGAAAAACAACACAGGATCACTCCAATGAAAATAAGACGGTAAAAATCTTCAATCAACATAACAACTCAATATACATCAAAATAACCTACTACAAAAAGGACTCTCCTTCTGCCCATATAATAAAGTCAACCCATTTAAATTATTTATTGACATTCAAAAATTCTGGAGAAATGTAACAATAAAAAGGCATTTTGAAACTGAAACCCCCATGCCCCAAAAACAAGGAATCACTAATGTAGAAAAAGAGAATGGCCTAGAGAACGAAAACTTCAGACATCTAGATGTACGCCCTAGATCTAGTTTTTTCCCACTACAAAGTCAAGGCCACTGCATCCCTACTTTCTTTGACCTGATCTCTACAGAATTAAAAAAAGGCTATAAACGAACCAGATATATTACATTACAAAGGCAATCTGACTAAATTAGAACAAAAAGCCTGCAATAATAATAAAAAAAAAAAAAAACAGGACATAATCATCCATCCGGCAGACAAAGGAGGAGCTATAGTCATTCAAAATTATATTGACTATGAAAAGGAAGCCCAGAGAATTCTTTGTGATACAGCATACAGTCGTGGCCAAAAGTTTTGAGAATGTCACAAATATTAGTTTTCACAAAGTTTGCTGCTAAACTGCTTTTAGATCTTTGTTTTAGTTGTTTCTGTGATGTAGTGAAATATAATTACACGCACTTCATATGTTTCAAAGGCTTTTATCGACAATTACATGACATTTATGCAAAGAGTCAGTATTTGCAGTGTTGGCCCTTCTTTTTCAGGACCTCTGCAATTCGACTGGGCATGCTCTCAATCAACTTCTGGGCCAATTCCTGACTGATAGCAACCCATTCTTTCATAATCACTTCTTGGAGTTTGTCAGAATTTGTGGGTTTTTGTTTGTCCACCCGCCTCTTGAGGGTTGACCACAAGTTCTCAATGGGATTAAGATCTGGGGAGTTTCCAGGCCATGGACCCAAAATGTCAACGTTTTGGTCCCCGAGCCACTTAAGTTATCACTTTTGCCTTATGGCATGGTGCTCCATCATGCTGGAAAATGCATTGTTCTTCACCAAACTGTTGTTGGATTGTTGGAAGAAGTTGCTGTTGGAGGGTGTTTTGGTACCATTCTTTATTCATGGCTGTGTTTTGGGCAAAATTGTGAGTGAGCCCAGGGCTGGCACAAGGTCCACCACCAACAGAGGCTGAGCTGCCCAAGTGCGCCCCCCCGGTGCGTTCCTTGTAATTTTACCCCATCCAGAACCCCATCAGACCTCAGATCAGACGGAAAAGAATATTATCTTTATTTAAGAACTATATTACTTCACTTCAGGGCAGACTCTCACGCTCTATCCCTGCTGGGGCCTGGGCTGGGTCGTGACACAGTGCTGTGCTGCTGCCCGCGCTGCTCCTGGTCTCCAGAGGGCGCACATGTGACCTGACTGCGTACAGCGCGTCAGGTCAAAGTGCACGCTGTACTCAGCCAGTCAGGCAAGCGTCGTCGACGACCACAGATTTACACTGTAAATCCCCTTTTTTTGTAAATGATTGTCTTATCACAGTCATGGCCGACATATCCTAGCCATATGCCAATGTCAAAGGAAGCAGCACTGAGAATAAACTGGGCAGTGCACTGAGAAGTAATACACAGTCAGAGCATACAGTTACTGTAATGATGGCATCCATTCCCAGCATTATATTTAGAGCCATCACTTTCTCAGATTACAGAGTGGGCAATGCTGCCATGCTGATGGTGCCAGGTTATAACATGCCAATGCCAGCCTGATGACAGTCATCACTTTCTCAGATTACAGAGTGGGCAATGCTGCCCAGCTGATGGTGCCAGGTTATAACATGTCAATGCCAGCCTGATGACAGTGTACTACACTGTCATCAGGCTGGCATTGGCATGTTATAACCTGGCACCATCAGCTGGGCAGCATTGCCCACTCTGTAATCTGAGAAAGTAATGGCTCTAAATTATTTAGAGCAATCACTTTCTCAGATTACAGAGTGGACAATGCTGACCAGCTGATGGTGCCAGGTTATAACATGCCAGCCTGATGACAGTGTAGTATGAGTGGCCGGCGCCGACATATCCTAGCCATATGCCAATGTCAAAGGAAGCAGCACTGAGAATAAACTGGGCAGTGCACTGAGAAGTAATACACAGTCAGAGCATACAGTTACTGTAATAATGGCTTCCATTCCAAGCATTATATTTAGAGCCATCACTTTCTCAGATTACAGAGTGGGCAATGCTGCCCAGCTGATGGTGCCAGGTTATAACATGCCAATGCCAGCCTGATGACAGTCATCACTTTCTCAGATTACAGAGTGGGCAATGCTGGCATTGTCATGTTATAACCTGGCACCATAAGCTGGGCAGCATTGCCCACTCTGTAATCTGAGAAAGTGATGACTATCATCAGGCTGGCATTGGCATGTTATAACCTGGCACCATCAGCTGGGCAGCATTGCTGGGAATGGATGCCATCATTACAGTAACTGAGTGTAGTATGAGTGGCCGCACATAACGGTAATATAATATACACTACAGCTCCGCTCACCTCTACACCCTGGAGATGCCAGTTGCCAGAGCAGGTGCCCGCTCCCGGTGTGCTGTTGCCTGCTGCTGTCCGGCTCCTGGTCTCCAGAGGGCGCCGCGCACATGTGACCTGACTGCGTACAGCGCGTCAGGTCAAAGTGCGCCCGCTGTACGCAGCCAGTAAGCGTCGACTGAGCAGACAGCAGAGACCAGAGCAGCAGAGCGGCCGAGCCAGGAGGCGGAGCAGGGAGGGAGCACGTAAGTCAGTGCAGTGCTCACTACTCCCTCCGTCCTCCAGGCAGCGCGGCCGGCAGCCCGGCATTCGCGGCAGCAGTAGCGACGGCCGCCCAGAGGCTGGGGAGCTGGCCTGCGCCCTGAGGCTGGAGCCTCCCCAGCCCCTGTGCCGGCCCGGCCCTGAGTGAGCCCACTCCCTTGGATGAGAAGAAACCCACACATGAATGGTCTCAGGATGCTTTACTGTTGGCATGACACAGGACTGATGGTAGCGCTCACCTTTTCTTCTCCGGACAAGCCTTTTTCCAGATGCCCCAAACAATCGGAAAGAGGCTTCATCAGAGAATATGACTTTTCCCCAGTCCTCAGCAGTCCATTCACCATACTTTCTGCAGAAGATCAATCTGTCCCTGATTTTTTTTTGGAGAGAAGTGGCTTCTTTGCTGCCCTTCTTGACACCAGGCCATCTTCCAAAAGTCTTCGCCTCACTGTGTGTGCAGATGCGCTTACACCTGCCTGCTGCCATTCCTGAGCAAGCTCTTCACTGGTGGCACTCCGATCCCGCAGCTGAATCCTCTTTAGGAGACGATCCTGGCGCTTGCTGGACTTTCTTGGACGCCCTGAAGCCTTCTTAACAAGAATTGAACCTCTTTCCTTGAAGTTCTTGATGATCCTATAAATTGTTGTTTGAGGTGCAATCTTAGTAGCCACAATATCCTTGCTTGTGAAGCCATTTTTATGCAACGCAATGATGGCTGCACGCGTTTCTTTGCAGGTCACCATGGTTAACAATGGAAGAACAATGATTTCAAGCATCACCCTCCTTTTAACATGTCAAGTCTGCCATTTTAACCCAATCAGCCTGACATAATGATCTCCAGCCTTGTGCTTGTCAACATTCTCACCTGAGTTAACAAGACGATTACTGAAATGATCTCAGCAGGTCCTTTAATGACAGCAATGAAATGCAGTGGAAAGGTTTTTTTGGGATTAAGTTAATTTTCATGGCAAAGAAGGACTATGCAATTCATCTGATCACTCTTCATAACATTCTGGAGTATATGCAAATTGCTATTATAAAAACTTAAGCAGCAACTTTTCCAATTTCCAATATTTATGTAATTCTCAAAACTTTTGGCCACGACTGTACTATACGAAAGTCTCACACGACCCCTTTTCAGGTATAAATAAAAAAACTCACCAGTCTAATAAAAGAGGCCTATGACAAGAGGTACATAAATAAAAAAATAAAAAAATAATTTGTTACCCAAAACACCATGCAATCCTTACTTCTATCATCTTCCAAAGACCCATAAAAGCCTAGCGAATCCTCCAGGGAGACCCATTATCTCCAACACAAAATGCACTACGAGCAATTTGTCTCAATATATGGATTTGCACCTACAACCCTATGTCAAAAATCTACCTAGTTACCTCCATGAGTCCAGCCAACTCATCCGTGAACTAAAAAACATCAGTTGGCAGGAATCATATGCATTCCTAATAGGGTTGAGCAAACCTGAACTTTAAAGTTCGGGTTCGTACCGAACTTTAGGGTTTTTTGTGCCCAGACCCGAACCCGAACATTTTCGTAAAAGTTTGGGTTCGAGTTCGGTGTTTGGCGATTTAATGGCGCTTGTTAAAAGGCTGCAGGGCAGCCAATCAACAAGCGTTTAACTCGTGTGCCCTTAGAAGCCATTACAGCCATGCCTACTAATGGCATTTTTTGTTTTGGGGGTGCAATGCAACATTTTTGTACCCTGCCCTGAGCCCATTGAGACTGAAAAAAAAGTTTTAATCCGTCTGTTAGTTAGGTGGTTAGCAGCGGCCATTTTGTGCAACAGCAGTGCACCAGCACTGTATATGTGCCACGGACAATCATTTAATCCTGTTCTTGTAGTTCAGTGGCCGACATATACCCATTTTTAAAGTGCACCTGCACTGCATATGTGCCAGAGGAAGGGAAAATAATACCGTCTGTGAGTTCAGGGACCCAGGGGGTGACATATCCCCATTTTCTTCTGTAAAGTACCCCTGTGCTGCATTTCTGAGAGTGAAATATAATCAGTTAAATCCATCTGTTCCATTGTGGGGTGACATATTTACATTTTTTGTTGTAAAGTACCTCTGAGGCCTGCACTGCATATGTGACAGGCAGGCACATAAATTTAGCAAATCCATCTGTTCCATTGTAGGAGTGACATATACACAATTTTTTAAGTAAAAACCCTCTGTACTTAATCTGTGAGATTGAAATATAATCTCAGTTAAATCCATCTGTTTCATTTATGGTTAAATAAACCCTTTTTTTGGGCAATAAAGTACCTTTTTGCCATGTACTGCATTTCTGACAGTCCAATAAAACTGCCAAATACTGCAGTTACATTTTTTGCAGAAAAATTCTAATTTTTGTTGCTATAAAGTACATTTGCGGCCTACGCTGTGTTCCTGTCAGTCAAATAAAACCATTAAATACTGCTGTTACATTTTTGGGCTTCAAATTCCCATTTTTGGGTGTAAAGTACCTCTGAGGCCTGCACATGTGACAGGCAAGCACATAAATTCAGCAAATCAATCTGTTCCAGTGTAGGGGTGACATATTCACCATTTTTTATGTTAAAAACCCCTGTGCTTCATTTGTGAGAGTGAAATATAATCTCAGTTAAATCCATCTGTTTTTGTTTAGGGTTAAAAAAAAATTTTTTTGGGGCAATAAAGTACCTTTTTGCCCTGTGCTGCATTTCTGACAGTTCAATAAAACCGCCAAATACTGCAGTTAAATTTTTTTATGAAAAATTAGAATTTTTGTTGCTATAAAGTACATTTGCGGCCTATGCTGCGTTCCTGTCAGTCAAATAAAACCATTAAATACCGCTGTTATATTTTTGGGCTTTAAATTCCCATTTTTGGGTGTAAAGTACCTCTGAGGCCTGCACATGTGACAGGCAGGCACATAAATTCAGCAAATCCATCTGTTCCATTGTAGGGGTGACATATCCACCATTTTTTTTAAAGAAAAAACACTGTGCTTCATTTGTGAGAGTGAAATATTATCCCAGTTAAATCCATCTGTTTCACTTAGGGTTAAAAAAAAACACCTTTTTTTTGGGAACAATAAAGTACCTTTTTGCTGCATTTCGGGTAGTTAAAGAAATACCGTTAAATCTATCTGTTTCATTGTGTGTGAGAATTTTTTATTTTTTTTAGGGCAATAAAGTACCTTTGCTGCAATAAGTTTAGAAAACTTGTGTGTTCCATTGTTGGGTGTCATTAACCTATTTTTCCCGTCTAAAAACCCCTGCTCTGCCTAGGTGACAGGGACCTAAGTTTCTAAAATTCGTCTGTTCCATTGTTGGGTGACATTAACCCATTTTTGCTGTCAAAAAACCTGTGCTCTGCATTGTTCACAAGGAACGTAATTTAGTAAAAACGTCTGTTGCTTCGGTGGGTGACCGCAAAAAATGAGGAGAGCATCAAAGAAGGGACGTGGCCCTGTTCGTGGTGCTGCTGGTGTTGGTGGAGCTCCTGTTGCAGGGAGCGGACGTGGTCAATCTGTGCCAGCTACACGCCCAAGTGAAACACCTTCCTCAGGTGCGAGTAGGCGACAGAACCTTCAGCGTTATTTGGTAGGGCCGAATGCGGCTCTACGAATGATGAGGCCAGAACAAGTATAGGCGATAGTAGATTGGGTGGCTGACAGTGCCTCCAGTTCCTTCACATTGTCTCCCACCCAGTCCCCTGCTGAAAGATCAGAGTTGTGGTCGGGCACTCACGAAGAAGGACTCCTACCTGCTGGCTAGCTAAAGCGGTTAGAGTTATGCCGAAACCGTGACGTTGAAGGGATAGCTGAAGGAGGCCATCCCCTTGGTGAGAAGCTGAGATTGAGGGTGGGTAGGGTGGGAGAGTTTGACACGACGTTCATTGAAGGAGGGGCAGAGGTGCCATGATATAGGCAACCGTGCCCCTCCCACAAATACAGGCCAATGAATCGGCCTTAACACTTGTGGTCGGGCACTCACGAAGAAGGACTCCTACCTGCTGGCTAGCTAAAGCGGTTAGAGTTATGCCGAAACCGTGACGTTGAAGGGATAGCTGAAGGAGGCCAAAAAGAACAACAATTTCTATCATATCGGAATGCTACAAACATTTATTCATAACACCAAATTCTGACAAGCAAGATTCATTTCAGTGTACGGACAAGGAATGTAGCGGCTGAAACAGGAGGAACGCCAGCGACCTAGTCTTTTGATTATGTGTGCTGGAACCCGAATCCTTGACGCGGCGGATGCCGCCCCTATGCGAAACGAATGCCCGGATATTGAGGACGGTCTACTGCCAGATTAGTCAGTAAAACACGAATATGAGTTATGAATTGGGGACAGGTAAGGTGAGTATTATTGAATGGTAGCAAAGGACTGCCGGGCGGCTTGTTTGGCAGAGAGGACAGAAGCTGTTGTAGCACGCGCACGGGACACCAATGATGAGAGGTCGGGAAGGAAAACACCTGGGTCGGGGGGCCTACCTGAGAGGTCTTGGAGGTGAGTAGAGAGAGTATGAAACCATCTCTGGAAGCCGAGAGCTGACCGAGAGTGACGTACCTGCTGCTGTTAGCCGGGGAAGTAAACTCGGACGGTCTCAAAAACCCGTAAAAGGCCAGGTACATGGCAGCTTTTATTATCAAACTATGCAGGGCACTGAATGTTTTTTTGTCTAACAAGTCGGAAAGGTCGCGGAAAAGCTGGCCAGTGACGGGTAGCCGGCGAGTATGTGACTCGCAGTCGCTTTTCTCGAGACCCCTCAGAGTAGCTTTAATGACATGGATAGAAAACAATGAACGTGGCTGGGTGAAACTCATGGCTCTAAAATGTTGCACCCCTGCGAGGTAGGACTTGACCGTGGCGTGGGATAGTTTCAGATTGGTGTGACAGTAACCTATGAACGCCAGGATGTATGGAACGAACTCGGTGTCACCTTGCGGATGAGAGTCCTGAAATCTCTGGAAGGCTCTCCAACCTGTCTGGTAGGCTCTGGCTGTATTGGGTGAGAGGGACTTGAGTAACAGTGACCAAGCGGTGGCGAGATGAGCGTCTATGGAAGGATTAGAGCAGCGTATGGAGGGACTGGGCTCCCGATGGAGTCTGCTTCTGGACAGATCTGTGAAAAGAGGGTAAAATTAAAACGAGATAACGCGTCGGCTGCTGCGTTGTGGTTACCGGCTATATGTGAAGCTATGTAACGAAACCGGTGTTATAATGACAGAAGGACCAAGCGCCTAAGAAATAACATGACATATGGAGACTTAGAAGACCCACTATTGAGAATCTCAATGACGGCTGCATTATCGGACACGAAGGACACAGTCTGACCTGACCAACTTTGACCCCGGGTATAGGATGCTGCCACTAAGGGGTAGAGGCCAAAAATAGCTGCGAAACCTGTATTGGTGGCGGCGTCGGATAAAATTACGGGGGAGTTGTCGGATATTGTGGGAACAAAGAGCAAGATGCCATTCTATTGCGTGAGAAATTGATCCCACATGTTTAAGTCAGCCATGACCATATCGTCCAGACCTATGCTGCTATCTTGGGAAGGGGCTGTAGGAAGGAGAGAAAGTAAACGAGATACAAATGCCCTACCTTGCGGAATTATGTGCATCAGCAAAATAATAAAGGCCCCTCCATTTGATGCCATACCACTGCCAGAGGGACGGTTTGATCGGTAGTAATTTGAAGGCGTCTGCAATATCGGCTTTAGAAAGGATTGTGCCGGGACCTAACTGTAAGATAAGAGCGATGGCTTGATCTATGGTGGCCTATCTCATGCTAACCTCTTCTGATGGAATTAGAGAGTTGATGCTAGGTGTAGGGGTACCATGCGGGGCGGACAGGTCGATAATCAACCTCTCCTTGTTACTAAATTTGCCAAACACGACTCCTATCGGGCTGATTCTCCACCTATCAAAGGGTGATGATGAAAAAGGACCTATCAGGAAACCTTTGACTAACTCGGCTGCTATTAACCTATCGGAGACATCAGGGTGTTGGTCAGCGGACTGTAGGTTCCTGCATTCGTGTGTGGAATCTGGAAGGGTCACCATCCCAGTGTGGAAACCGAACGTGAATCCTGTACTGAGGAACTTCACAAAGCCTGGGTCAGGATACCTGCGTAGGAACTGCTGCAACCGAACTATCTTAACAACACACATGTAATTATTATCTACTTTTAATGAACAAACTACTTTAGGGTGGGCTCTGAAGCAGTTAGTACATATGTGTAGCAAGCGGCACTGACTGAAGTTACAGGATGCATAGTTGAAATTGTTACAGATCTGTGACCTGCCGAGTAATTTGATGGGTCTGCCCAGCTTGTCAACTAAACCAGAGGATCTGAGTGAATCGGACGGGCCGGGAACAGGACCTGTAGAACTAGACCCCTCACTCTGAGCGGCCTTATGACACCACGCCGTGGAATGGTCAATTGATTGGCACAGGGAGCATGAAGGCGCCTTAAGCCCGGCGAAGTGCCTACAAAAAATCTCCGTATCAATGTTGGCCCAGTTAGTAAGAAACTGGAACTGACTTAAGGTGGCAGCTGCCTTGGCCGAGAAAGAACAATGGTAGTCGTAGAAGGAACTACCACCATACTTGTACCCCAACTCCGTTATTCTGAACAAGTACAAGTCAAGTTCTTCCCTTCTCTCGGGACGAACTGAACAGATTACGTCTCTGTACAAACTAAATGCGAGCATAAATTCAGGTACCGTGAGCTTGCGGTTCAGCCTATGGTCACGGCCTTTCAGGATCACTGACACATCCCCACAGGCAATTACCCTACTATCAGACAGATCCCGGGTGGCGACCCGTAAGGATGCTAGATTGACATCTCTACCTTCTAGGATGTCCTTCTTTAGATTGGCAGGAACAAAATGCGCCGGCTTAATACTGGGCGCAGTCACAGGGATACCGGCCCCTGTCGCCGCAGAAGTGGATGGAACAGCGGCATCGATGGTATGCGGAGTAGTGGCAAAACAACGAGACTCAACCGCTTGCAACCTGGTTTGCACATCCGTGACGGACGAAGTCAAGTTATTCAGCAACAGATGGATTTGTGTCAGCGAGTTCTGAACAGTGACCGCGGAGACTTCTTCCTGCTGCTGAGGGCCTGAATTAACGACCAATAACCGGTATAACTCAGCCTTCCTAGCAGCAGCGGGATGCAATACCCCGTCTGGACAACTCCGACATCAGCCTAGGGACGGTCCAGGTGCGAAGAGACGACACACTGCCCCTTCTGACATCCTGGCGGGGTTCTGGTCGACCGAAGTCTCCACTATGTCTGAAGCATGTGACATACCCTGTGGATACAGTATGCATAAATCAACTCCTGACTGTCAACCGACACTGGGACGATGTGACGTGGCTGTGAGTAGGCCGAGACCCATGCAACTGTGAAGAAAACAAGTGAAAAAAGGACGAGAGAACCTGAGCCAAGGAGAAGCGATAGCTGGACCTAGAACACCCCAGTGAATGGTGAGTCTGACCGTGGCACAACTGACCCATTACCAGAAGGAGAGAATGGAATAGTACCACGACATAGCTACTGCCATACTGTACCCTGATGGTTGAACAACGTGCAGACTGTGTATGAAGAAGGACGAGACAAATCCTGGAATAACATCACATGTACGATCCTTGCGTACGTCATGGCGCCAATCGTAGAGGCGTGCGACTAACAATACAGATATCCTCTAACTAGCACTAAACAAGTATATCGCCCCTTCCCTAAAACTCCACCAATCAAGCATGAGTTACACTCTTAGAATTATTTCCTTTTCTCTTTTTTTTTTATTTATAAAAATATATATATATATATTTTTTTTATTTATTTATTTATTTTTCACCATTTTTTAACACTTTTTTTATTTTTTTTTCCGTGGTCATAACCCCTGGTGGCCACTAGACGGAGCCAACACAGGGCACAGAACCATGGACTGCACTGCCGGCAGTCACCACCGGAGGGAGCCTGTGACATCCAACACTGCTCCATGGACTGCATTGACTCCAGCAACCACCAGGGGGAGCCCACACAGTGCCGGCCACCTGCAGCACGGGCAGACAGTGGAGGAGACCGCAAGCAGGACGCTGAGGTGAGTGTGCGGTCAACATGACAAGGGCCAGTAGTGGCATGGGGGGCATGAGGGGCATGAGGGGAGAAGATCCAAACTACTGCTGTCGTGAGCCCTACCTAGCTAATGGCACAGCGGCCCGTGCCAGACATTAAGGGAGGAGAGACGTACGAATCGGGATCGCGCTGATCCCTGCACCCTACGATTCATGCCACGTGGGAGTCGGAGCTCCTGGCAGACGCTCCGGTGCAGTGTGGCCCCCTCTTACCTAGGGAGCCGGCACTGCCGGCCGGACTTGTGAGCCGAGACTGCAATGTGGCAGTCACTTACCTGATCTAGTAGCTTGCTTTGCGTAGAAACGAACTTCTAGGACCAGACGCAACTTCACACACGGAACGAGGCCAGCGTTTGACACAACGTTCATTGAAGGAGGGGCAGAGGTGCCATGATATAGGCAACCGTGCCCCTCCCACAAATACAGGCCAATGAATCGGCCTTAACACTTGGCACCTGCAGCCCATGGCCATCAGTCTTTCACCTCACCTCCTTGCAAATCAGCCAAGCAGTCTGAGCCCCAAGTTGTGCAGCAGTCTCTTATGCTTATTGATGACTCTGCTGGCAGGGTTTCCATGGGCCATCTACATAGCCCTGCCCCAGAAGTGGAAGAGATTGAGTGCACCGATGCCTAACCACTCATGTTTCAGGATGAGTATATGGGAGGACCACCGCAGCACGTCTCGGATAATGACGAAACACTGGTACCAAATGCTGCGGCTTTCTGCAGTCTGCAGACCGACAAGGAGGGCAGGGGTAAAGAGTGGGTGGAAGATGATGTGGAGGATGATGAGGTACTAGACCCCACATGGAATCAAGGTCATGCGAGTGACATGTGCAGTTTGGAGGAAGAGGCGGTCGTCGCACAGAGGCACCAGCACAGCAAAAGAGGGAGCAGGGTGCAAAATAGTCTGTTACATTCTCGGGTGACATTTTACCATTTTTGCCATATACAAACCCCTGCTCTGCATAGGTCACAGGGACCTAAATTTCAAAAAATCGTCTGTTACATTGATGGTTGACATTAACCCATTTTTGCCGGTGAAAATCCCCTGCTCTGCATTGCTGACAGGGAACTAAATTTAGTAAAAACGTCTGTTACTGAACAGAAGATGCGCGACTACGAGCGCACGCTGGTAGATGCACTGCTGATGGCATTCCCACCTGACAGCGGGGGCTCAGTGGAAGCACAAGGCGAAGGCTGAGGAGGAGGAAGAGGTCGCCAACGCAGCTGGGGCACCGCCAGCACCTCAGAAGGCAGGGTTAGCATGGCCGAAATGTGGAAAAGCTTTGTCAGCACGCCACAACAACCAGCACCACCAGCTGATATGGAACGTCTTAGCAGGAGGCAGCATTTCAGCAACATGGTGGAGCAGTATGTGTGCACACGCTTACACGTACTGAATGACGGGTCTGCCCACTTCAACTTCTGGGTCTCCAAATTGGGCACATGGCCTGAGTTTGCCCTTTACGCCTTGGAGGTGCTGGCCTGCCCTGCAGCCAGTGTATTATCTGAACGTGTGTTTAGCACGGCAGGAGGAAGTTATCACAGACAAGCGCAGCCGCTTGTCCACAGTCAATGTGGATAAGCTCACGTTCATTAAAATGAACCAGGCATGGATCCCGCAGGACTTGTCCATACCTTGTGCAGAATAGACATGTATACCGGCCTTACCCAGCCATTGTTGTACTCCAGCACACTTTCTCTTTGTTTTATTTTTTATTTTTCCCAATGTAAACATATTTCCCAATAAACAAATAAAGCAGTGTCATCCACAGATCCCCCACCCTATAACAGTGCCATCCACAGATCCCCCACCCCATAACAGTGCCATCCACAGATGCCCCTCCCCATAAAAGTGCCATCGACAGATCCCCCCATAACAGTGCCATCCACAGATCCCCCCCATAACAGTGCCATCCACGGATCCCCCCATAACAGTGCCATCCACAGATCCCCTCCATAACTGTGCGTCATCCACAGATCCCCCCATAATAGTGTCATGCACAGACCACCATTAGTTCAAAACCCACCAAAAGCACACCTTTTGGTTAAAAATATTTTCCTCCTCAGAAACTTAGGTGCGTCTTATGGGCCGGTGCGTCTTATAAGGCGAAAAATACGGTATATATTTTTCTAAGATTTTCCAAGATTTCCATATCTTATAAAAATAACCGAGACTAGCTCCTCACCCTTTTTCCTTTCCTCCTCCCTTTCTTCCCCCCCTCGCCCCCCCCCCTTCCTTTAATACAACTTTACATACTCATATTCTAATATATGTTACCCTATTACAATATATGTCATGCCCTTATAACAACTTGGACATGAGTCACAACCCTACCCTCAATTTACGTATATATGTATTCACACATACATACACTTTCCCAATAATGGTGGGTACATTGTTATATTTGGGGATCAGTAAGTATGTATCCTCCCCCCCTGTGAGGTCACAGAATTATCCAATTTGTATCTTTTACCAGTGTTTTTATATGTATCCACCTGCAGCAGGACTACGCAATGGTTGATTGTGTGATCAGAAGATCTGATACAGAAATATCCTGCGAGTTGGTGATTGGGGAACTCCCGCTGTGGGTCACTTTAGATTCCCTATTCACTGTATGTCAATTTGTCTTTTTATAGTATATCTAATCAGCTGTGACATTGTGAGATCCAACTAGGAGATATGGGAGATCCGGATTTTGGGAAGAAACATTAACTATGGAACAATAGGAACTTTCTAGTATTATTTTAATACCTACACATATATTATGTGTGGCACCCTCTCGGTCTGTATAGTATGTTGGCCAACTGCTGTGACTTTAGGATGCATTATTGATTATTGCACTTATAAATGATTATGCACTTAGCACTTTATATTGGTAGGCTGTTATTTGCCCAAACACCTAGCGGTGCTGTTCGTATTGCAAATTTGCACTTTGCACTTTTGTATATGAATTTAGCACATTTTTTGTATATTTTTTGTATATTTTCTGTATTTCTATATACAAACCGGATTCCAAAAAAGTTGGGACACTATACAAATCGTGAATAAAAACTGAATGCAATGATGTGGAGGTGCCAACTTCTAATATTTTATTCAGAATAGAACATAAATCACGGAACAAAAGTTTAAACTGAGAAAATGTACCATTTTAAGGGAAAAATATGTTGAATCAGAATTTCATGGTGTCAACAAATCCCCAAAAAGTTGGGACAAGGCCATTTTCACCACTGTGTGGCATCTCCCCTTCTTCTTACAACACTCAACAGACGTCTGGGGACCGAGGAGACCAGTTTCTCAAGTTTAGAAATAGGAATGCTCTCCCATTCTTGTCTAATACAGGCCTCTAACTGTTCAATCGTCTTGGGCCTTCTTTGTTGCACCTTCCTCTTTATGATGCACCAAATGTTCTCTATAGGTGAAAGATCTGGACTGCAGACTGGCCATTTCAGTAACCGGATCCTTCTCCTACGCAGCCATGATGTTGTGATTGATGCAGAATGTGGTCTGGCATTATCTTGTTGAAAAATGCAGGGTCTTTCCTGAAAGAGATGACGTCTGGATGGGAGCATATGTTGTTCTAGAACCTGAATATATTTTTCTGCATTGATGGTGCCTTTCCAGACATGCAAGCTGCCCATGCCACACGCACTCATGCAACCCCATACCATCAGAGATGCAGGCTTCTGAACTGAGCGTTGATAACAACTTGGGTTGTCCTTGTCCTCTTTGGTCCGGATGACATGGCGTCCCAGATTTCCAAAAAGAACTTCGAATCGTGACTCGTCTGACCACAGAACACTCTTCCATTTTGCCACACTCCATTTTAAATGATCCCTGGCCCAGTGAAAACGCCTGAGCTTGTGGCTCTTGCTTAGAAATGGCTTCTTCTTTGCACTGTAGAGTTTCAGCTGGCAACGGCGGATGGCACGGTGGATTGTGTTCACTGACAATGGTTTCTGGAAGTATTCCTGAGCCCATTCTGTGATTTCCTTTACAGTAGTATTCCTGTTTGTGGTGAAACAGATGGATTTAACTGGGATTATATTTCACTCTCACAAATGAAGCACAGTGTTTTTTTCTTTAAAAAAAAATGGTGGATATGTCACCCCTACAATGGAACAGATGGATTTGCTGAATTTATGTGCTTGCCTGTCACATGTGCAGGCCTCAGAGGTACTTTACACCCAAAAATGGGAATTTGAAGCCCAAAAATGTAACAGCGGTATTTAATGGTTTTATTTGACTGACAGGAACACAGCGTAGGCCGCAAATGTACTTTATAGCAACAAAAATTTGAATTTGTCAGTTTTATTGCACTGTCAGAAATGCAGTACATGGCAAAAAGGTACTTTATTGCACAAAAAAAGGGTTTATTTAACCATAAATGAAACAGATGGATTTAACTGAGATTATATTTCAATCTCACAAATTAAGTACAGGGGGGTTTTACTTAAAAAATTGTGGATATGTCACTCCTACAATGGAACAGATGGATTTGCTGAATTTATGTGCCTGCCTGTCACATATGCAGTGCAGGCCTCAGAGGTACTTTACAACAAAAAATGTAAATATGTCACCCCACAATGGAACAGATGGATTTAAATTATTATATTTCACTCTCAGAAATGCAGCACAGGGGTACTTTACAGAAAAAAATGGGGATATGTCACCCCCTGGGTCCCTGAACTCACAGATGGTATTATTTTCCCTTCCTCTGGCACATATGCAGTGCAGGTGCACTTTAAAAATGGGTATATGTCGGCCACTGAACTACAAGAACAGGATTAAATGATTGTCCGTGGCACATATACAGTGCTGGTGCACTGCTGTTGCACAAAATGGCCGCTGCCAACCACCAAACTAACAGACGGATTAAAACTTTTTTTTCAGTCTCAATGGGCTCAGGGCAGGGTACAAAAATGTTGCATTGCACCCCCAAAACAAAAAATGCCATTAGTAGGCATGGCTGTAATGGCTTCTAAGGGCACACGAGTTAAACGCTTGTTGATTGGCTGCCCTGCAGCCTTTCAACAAGCGCCATTAAATCGCCAAACACCGAACTGGAACCCGAACTTTTACGAAAATGTTCGGGTTCGGGTCCGGGCACAAAAAACCCTAAAGTTCGGTACGAACCCGAACTTTAAAGTTCAGGTTTGCTCAACCCTATTAGGAATGCATATGATTCCTGCCAACTGATGTTTTTTAGTTCACGGATGAGTTGGCTGGACTCATGGAGGTAACTAGGTGGATTTTTGACATAGGGTTGTAGGTGCAAATCCATATATTGAGACAAATTGCTCGTAGTGCATTTTGTGTTGGAGATAATGGGTCTCCCTGGAGGATTCGCTAGGCTTTTATGGGTCCTTGGAATATAATAGAAGTAAGGATTGCATGGTGTTTTGGGGAACAAATTATTTTTTTATTTTTTATTTATGTACCTCTTGTCATAGGCCTCTTTTATTAGACTGGTGAGTTTTTTTAATTTATATCTGAAAAGGGGTCGTGTGAGACTTTCGTATAGTATGCTGTATCACAAAGAATTCTCTGGGCTTCCTTTTCATAGTCAATATAATTTTGAATGACTATAGCTCCTCCTATGTCTGCCAGATAGATGATTATGTCCTGTTTTTTTTATTTTATTATTATTGCAGGCTTTTTGTTCTAATTTAGTCAGATTGCCTTTGTAATTTAATATATCTGGTTCGTTTATAGCCTTTTTTTTTATTCTGTAGAGATCAGGTCAAAGAAAGTAGGGATGCAGTGGCCTTGACTTTGTAGTGGAAAAAAACTAGATCTAGGGCGTACATCTAGATGTCTGAAGTTTTCGTCCTCTAGGCCATTCTCTTTTTCTACATTAGTGATTCCTTGTTTTTGGGGCATGGGGGTTTCAGTTTCAAAATGCCTTTTTATTGTTAAATTTCTCCAGAATTTTTGAATGTCAATAAATAATTTAAATGGATTGACTTTATTATATGGGCAGAAGGAGAGTCCTTTTTGTAGTAGGTTATTTTGATGTATATTAAGTTGTTATGTTGATTGAAGATTTTTACCGTCTTATTTTTATTGGAGTGATCCTGTGTTGTTTTTCTTTTCTTATTTTTACTTTAATTTCCCTCTTTTCTGTTCCTCCTCTCTTGCCTCTTGTTCTTAATTTCTATTTATTGGTGTTTGTTTGAAAAATTTTATCTGTTGGTAGTTTTTGGGGATGGCACCCTTGTTTTTTGTCATCTCTAAAAAAGGACCCAGGTTTTGAGGCCTGGTCAAGGAAAAGGACTAGGCCTTCTGTTCCTGCCACTGTGTTGTCGACAACAACAATGTCTGTAGGTGGTTCAGTAGTAGAATCTTGCGTTGGTGATAGGTGAAGAGAGAAATCGAGTTCTACTGAGGATGTGTTTATTTTGGTCGGCTTAGTGCTTTGGTCTGGGGTGGGATTAATAAGATTGATCTGTCCTCCCTATTTGGGCGTGGTGTTTGGTGTCTGGCCTTATATTCATAGTATTTTGAGCTAAGTGCTCGGAATATATCCATATATTTATCAGTGGAGAGATCTTGTTTCTTAGGGCTGGATAGGGTGGTCTCCACAGTCAAGGGAGCTATATTCTGTATAGGTGTTGAAGTTGTGTGAGATTCCTCTATTGTATCCGAACTCGGACTGACTTTTTGGGGCTGGAATTTTTTTGTGTGTGGATGGCCAGGTGCGTGATTGGTTATGTAGTTATGATTCTCATTAGAGGGTTTGGATGGTTTGGTCATGGTTTCCTGATCAGGGTACTGCGGTATAGGGCTTGAGTCAAAAGATTTACTTTGTTTAAACTTTTTGTATTGGTGGTTAGCAAAAGGCCGGGTTCTATTTTTTACTTCGTATGTGCAATTACTTGCTTTTGGTCTGGTGCTTGGTCCTGTGTTTTCTGTTGGTTTTTTATTTTTATTCTGAGGTTTGCGGCTATTGATAGGGTATGCTTGTTCTGACTCAGAAAATGGATGGTTGCGTTTTTTAGGTATATGGTAGGGTCCTTATTCCCTATCTCTTCTATCCCTAATGATATCCTGTTCATTTTGGTATATTCTATTGGTGAGGTTGTGGTTAATAGTAGCAAAGCGCGCCCAAACTGGGTTTAAATAAAAGCTTGTGTTTGTTTGTTTGTATGTACATAATATTGTCCTGATGAAGAGTGCTATGTGCCCTTGAAACGCGTAGACATTAATAAAAGTACTTGACATCACCAACCTCGCTTGCCCAGCAGCGCCAACAAAAGTGGTTCCAGTATCTTCTTTTTATCTTCACTTAAAGGGGTTCTGCAGTTTGTTTAAACTGATGATCTATCCTCTGAATAGATCATCAACATCTGGTCAGCAGGGGTCCGACACCCAGGACCCCCACCGATTAGCTGTTTGAGAAGGCAGCGGCGCTCCAGGAGCGCCACGGCCTTCTCACTGTTTACCGCAGGCCCAGTGATGTCACGACTAGTATCAACTGGCCTGGGCGGGGCTAAGCTCTGTTCACTTAAATGGAGCTTAGCCGAGCTGCCTTCTCAAACAGCTGATCGGCGGGGGTCCCGGGTGTCGGACCCCCGCCAATCAGATGCTGATGATCTATCCAGAGGATAGATCATCAGTTTAAGCTAACTGCAGAACCCCTTTAACTTACCACCGCACCAGACCCAGAAGCGCGGTTAGGAGCCAAGGCTGCAGCAAGGCAACCCCCCGGATGCTGGTCGGGATACTTTACCAGCAAGACATTCTAAACTGTTGTGACTCCATCACAACACCTTCTGGTAAGAGCAATTTCATTATCGTACTAGAAGTTATCCGCTACTGTACCACACATGAGGCACTGCCTCCTCTCTCCCCTTTTTTGTTTTACAGATATTGTAGATAGACTGAAAATGAGAGAGCATTTATGGTGAAGTAAATAGGGCACACAGCAAAGGTAAATTTACACATTTATTTGCCATCCGTGTTTCTTCCGTGTTTCACGGATCATTAGGAAGAGACGCTTTGCAAATTATTTTTCAGCTGTTCAGTGTCAGTGAAACAATTGGACAGCAAAAAATGGACTCAACACGAATCCTTCACAGACAGCTTCACAGATGCATCACTAACCTTTTCATGGATTTGAGCATGGACACGGACGTGTGAATGAGGCTTTACCTGGTAATAGCCAGACAGACAGACTGAATCACCAACTCCCAGAAAATGAAAAAAGAACACTTAGAAAGAGTTAAAGAGGTTGTCTCACCTCAGACATTGGGGGCATATCACTAGGATATGCCCCCAATGTCTGATTTCGGCACTCCCATAGAAATTAATGCAAGGTGCCTGCGCTGTGCATCCTCCTGCACTTTCCAGGCTCTGTTCTAGGGTTATGTCCCCAATGTCTGAGATGATACAACCCCTTTAAGATAAAAAGTCTATTTTACAATATGGCAATGCTGTAGGGCAGGGGTGGCCAACCCGCGGCTCACGAGCCGCATGCGGCTCCTTGAGCCTTCATTTGCGGCTCGCAGGGGAGCGGTGCGGCCAGCGATTACAGTCTCCTCTCTGCAGCGCGTAAGTGAACTTCAAGCGCTGGAACGAGGTGGAAGAGTGGAGAGGACTCAGAGCGCCGAGAGCGGGCACGTGACTCAGTCACTCACTGCAGCTCCGCCCCCTCCTCCGGCAGAGAAGGCGAAGCTGCAGTGCTTATCCCCGCCACCAGCCGCCGATGTGCCCGCCCACGGCCCCACACCCCTATCTGTGAGTATGTTTGTGTTCTAATGCCCGTCCCCAGTCTTCTCAGTGCCAGCCCAGCAGCCAGATTCATCAGACCACGGGCTGGGGCTATGGGGGCGGCAAGAAGTGGCGCAGCAAGCAAGGAGGACCTGCTTCCAGCTCCATAGTAAATTTTAATGACTGTTAATGGTGGACAGCAGGGCAGTGGGCACTCAATCAGAGCAGCAGTGGCAGAGAGACTTACTGAGGCCAGCAGCAGCCATTTTAGTCCGATTACAGCCACTCTGCAGCTTTGGCTCTAATCTGACTGAAATGGCTGCTGCTGGCCTCAGTCTCTCTGCCACTGCTGCTCTGCCTTTTTTTTCACAGGTGCCACTGCCCAGCACACCAAGCGTGTTTGAGCATATGAGTGGTAGTCTAAGCATGGGTGGTCATCTGAGCATGGGGCGGTCACCTGAGCATGGGGCGGTCACCTGAGCATAGAGCGGTCACCTGAGCATGGGGCGGTCACCTGAGCATGGGGCGGTCACCTGAGCATTGAGCGGTCATCTGAGCATGGGGCGGTCACCTGAGCATTGAAACACATTGTGAAAAACAAAGATTGCCAGAAGTCTCACTAAAGCTGTCTACATTACAGGTAGGAAAGGTGGTTTAAATGCACTTTTAAATGTTTGATAACTCAATTGCAGTAATACTGTCGTGTGCACGCATATTTGTGTAAACGGAAAGCTTGTGGCTCCTGGCAGTCATACGATTTTTTTTTCTGGCTCTTTGTGCCTGTAAGGTTGGCCACCCCTGCTGTAGGGTGTTACATGTAGTGATCAAACTTCGAAGATCCTTGCTTTACATACTGTAGATATGCTCCACAGAAGTATTTTGTCTGGCATCACTGTTGTGCTTTTTAGTCTGGCATCACTGTTGTGTTTTTTTTTTGTCTGGCATCACTGTGTTTCATCTTCTTTCTTGATTGGGTGTTGTGAAGTGTTTACTATGTCTTCTAGAATAAGGCGTGTACCATTTGTGCAATTATCGGACTTTGAAAAGGGGCCGAATATTGGGACTTCGATTTCTTGGAAAGAGTTTCTGTAGACAGATGCACGCCAAGATCACCATATAAGAATATTCTGAGCTGTATCTCACAAACTAATTCGGCAGCCTCTGCAATGACCGTCTCGACCATAAAAAACTGTCTACTTGAAGCAGGACTAGCTTGTTTACCACTGACCTCTCCTCATCTCCAAGAATGGCTGCAATGGTACGACGAAGGCATAAATGCATATCCAACAAGATAACGCCTGTCCACACACTAGACACAACATGCTCTTCAGGATATCCAGCAGCTCAAGCACTAGATCTCTCCCTCATTCAGAATGCCTGGGACTGGTTTGGGGGTACTCCTCTCCCATGCACAGCAGCCAACAAACACCTCGGCTGAACTATGAGTCCATGTTGAAAGTGCTTGGAATGACACAGATGCCATGCTAAGCTCTTTCAAAATTGAATGCTCACATAACAGCCATAGCGTTATTACCAATTACAGTGCACATAGTGCCAACTATAAGGCACACATAATATTTGCCATTGTGAGCATTTATACCAAGGCATCGTATAAAATGGCAGTCTTTGAGATAACTTCCATGTCTCCTCCTTCTTGCTGTTGCCACTGTTCCCTCTGCCAAAGGGAGGAGGATACCCACCAAACAAGTTTCAGAGGAGCTTTGATGCCGACGAGATGGCTGCTGCATGCGGGCAGGTACAGTGTAATGATCCAGGTTAGCTTTTCACATATTTGCCACATTTTATATACAGTCTTATGCATATAATGTGCATTTTTATTTTGCAATCTGTATTATAACCATTTTTTCATTCCCTGTTTTGTCCTGAAGAGTACATGCTGTCTCCAGGTAGGGGACTATGCAGTATTTACACTCCTGAAGTATACTGTACATGCTGTGGTAGTAGAGTAGATGCATTGTTCAGCTATAGCGGGCTGTCTGCATTGAAAGTACCCATAAGGGCCATATAGAGTGACATGCTGTGCTAAATAACAGTGGCAGTTCCCACTTAATAGCACCAAAACAAAGAGCCATAGAGAAACACATAACAGCACCATGCAGTATCATAATACAGTACAGTACTTAATAGTGGCATACATAAGTTACATAGTATTACCATCATACTGCCATACAAAAAGCACATAATAGTACCGTAAAGTGCACACTTGATAGTGCCATACAGGAAGCACATAACAACACCATGCAGTGTTATAATATAGCACAGTACATAATAGTGGCATATATAAGTTACATAGTATTACCATCATACTGCCATACAAAAAGCATTATAATAGTACAGTAAAAAGTGCACACATAATAGTGTCATACAGAAAGCATATGAAAGCAATATGCATTACAGAGCCATCCATAAATCACAATCAATAGTACCGTACAGTGCACACATAATAGTGCCATACAGAAAGCATATGAAAGCACCATGCATTACAGAGCCATCCATAAATCACGTAGAGCCAGCTAGGAGCCGCGCTTCTGCACATGAAGTGATGTGATGGCTGCTGTAGCCTAGATGGCAGACGGCCGGGTAGGAGCAGCGCTTCTACATATGTTTGCGAGAAGTGATGTTATGACTCTTTAAGATCTTCTTTAAAGCATATCTGAGTTTAAAAAAAAAAAAAAAAAAAGTTTGCTTAATGTTTGTGCTTCTTTCTTTCTACATTCATAAGTGTGAAGGAGCAGGTCTTTTTTTGGGCTTCCCTAATGTCATCCTCAGCCATATTAGTCCCTGTTTCAGCTGCACAACTAGATGCATTTCACTCAGAAGCAGAGGGAGTGTACCTTCTACGAAATCTGCCAGCACTGTACTGCTGTGACATCCTCTCCCTTATTTCCAACAATGTTTGTTTTCACCTCCGGACCTGATCTTCTTCTCTGCTTCTTCCATTCAAAGTAAAGGAACTGCATTTTTAAGCAGCTGCACTAGCTCAGTGCAAAAACATTATATTAGCTTCCATTGCACTGTATAAATTCCTATGCCTTGAGCTACTCCTAGTGGTAGCTGCAAGCAGCCAGCTTTGTAGTATGTGAAGTGAAGCTGGAGAATTTATTGATTAATTTATTATGACCATTGTCTTCTATAAAAACATTGAGAAATTTGCTGTTCAGGATGGGCACCAAATGTTTTAAACACCTGTTCTACTTTTTCCAATATAGTAGTTGGATAAAGTGGGTGAGTCTGAGGGTAATTTTTTTTCTATTATAATATTTTTTAATTAAAAGTTCTTCTGCTTAATAAAAAAAAAAGTCAATTTGTCAGAAATCTATGGCACTGTGCTTTATATTCTGCATTGCCTGAGAGTGGGGCCCATGCTAAGTTTTGCTATGTGGCCCCATGAGATCTGCATAATCTACATGAGATCTATATAATAGTATAATCTCTTATATATATATAAAAATGAGTTTCTGTCTGTCTAGACGTCTGTCTGTCTGTCCGTCTGGACGTTCTTTATGCGCTACCAAACGACTGGACCGATCTTCACCAAATTTGGCACACAGGTACATCAGGTGTCCGGGAAGGTTTTAGACCTGGTCTCAGCTCTCTAGGACGTACCGTTCCTGAGATATTCCCAAAAAATTACCTGCATTAGCCAATAGAAGCCAGCAAGCCTTTCACTTAAATCCGAACTACCATTTACACAATCACATGTCCCTTATTAGCCAATAGAAGCTCGCAGGTCCTACTCCAGGTTGCCATAACAACTGATCACAGGTTTTAGCAGTTCGCAGGTCCCTAAATATATAGTCATATGACATATGACGGCACAACTACACTGCTACATGCATGGGGGGAAGGGGCACTGTTTAAGGGGTGTTCACTGTTAAAGGAGTGGGCACTGTGGAGGTCACTGTTAAAGGGGCAGTCACTATTAAAGGAACGGGCAATGTGGAGGAAAATGTTAAAGGGGCGGGCAATGTGGAGGTCCCTGTTAAAGGGGCGATCACTGTTAAAGGGGTGGGCATTGTGGAGGTTACTGTAGAGGTCACTGTTAAAGGGATGGACACTGTTAAAGGGACGGGCAATGTGGAGGTCACTGTTAAAGGGACAGGCACTGTGGAAGTCACTGTGTTAAAGGGACGGGCACTGTGAAGGTCACTGTTAAAGGGATAGCCACTATGAAGGACACTGTTAAAGGGGTGGTCAATGTTAAAGGGGCGGGCACTGTGGAGGTCACTGATAAAGGGGCGGGCATTGTGGAGGTCACTGTTAAAGGGGCAGGCACTGTGGAGGTCACTGTTAAAGTGGCGGTCACTTTTAAAGGAATGGGCACTGTGGAGGTCACTGTTAAGGGGCGGGCACTGTGGAGGTCACAGTTAAAGGGGCGGGCTCTGTGGAGGTCACTGTTAAAGGGGTAGTCACTGTTAGAAAGGGGCGGCCACTGTTTAGATCACTGTTAAAGAAGCGGCCACCGTGGAGATCACTGTTAAAGGGGCGGGCACTGTGGAGGTCAATGTTAAAGGGGTAAGCACTTTGGAGGTCACTGTTAAAGGGGAGGGCACTGCTGTGGAGGTCCCATTTTAAGGAGGCGGGGCACTGTTGGGAGGTCACTGTTAAGGGGGTGAGGTACTATAGAGGTCACTGTTATGGGGGATATTGTCGATATCTTTTAGCGACACACAATAAAATAAATGAAATATACCCATACGAAGCCGGGTCCTTCTGATAGTAGTATTGTCACGCCTGAGGATGGGGAAAACCCTCAGCCGTGCGATGCTCAGAAATGTCCGGTCACTACTCGGCCAGGGCAACAGCATTAGGGAGCAGGTCACCTCCTATTGCGTCCCTAGCACTGACCCTGTCTCCTGTCCGTATGAGCCGACCCTGATGGTGGGAGGACTCATACTCTGGAACCTAATAGTCCCTGGAAGCCCTCAGGTTGGCCCTGAACTAGGAGGAGGGTAAGACTACCTATTCCTCCTAGGCACGGAGGAACAGGAGTCTCACTGGCCAAGCAGCAGGGAGAAGGGGAGCAAGAACAGCCTATGAATATGACAGGTGAACCTAACAGTTCCACACTAACCTGCCACAGCCTTGCTGACTGGAACCCGTGCTCAGAAACGCTGTCCACACAAACATTAGACAAACAGCACACACATAAGAACACAGAGAAACCAGGACATTCATAGCTGCAATAAAAACCAAAAGCATAGGACATCAACTAAACATCAGGGATTAGGATTTTATGACCGGAAGGGTGGCCCTTACTCAGGGCCGGATTAAGAGCATCATGGGCCTGGTGCTGAGGATTTTGCTGGGCCTTTTTATGGAACTGCACTCAGTGTCTTAATTACATATATATTTTATCGATACCATTAAAGTATTTTGTTCCTGCAACTACCCCTTCATTTGACGTCTATCTTGGCAACATGGAGGGGGACCACAGAAGGGGGACCCTGAGGGTGGGGGCACCCTCAGGGCACTATAGTGTCAGGAAAACCGCTTTGTTTTCCTGACACTACAGTGATCATTTAACATGACTATGAAGATTACTGTTTTCTAGCTGCTGTGGACTGTGGACAACAGCAGCTAGAAACAGTAATTTTCATAGAGCTGTGTTATGATTTATGGACACAGCACTCAGCATGCTTAGCCAGTCAGATAGAAGGCTGGCTAAGCATGCTGAGAGCTGTGCCTAAATAACATAACACATTAAAGGGATTCTGTCACCAGGTTTCACCCCTGTCAGCTAAACATATGCTGGTGTTCATGGCGTCTCCACGATTCCTAATGTGGGCTTATAAATGTCATCTGTGGGCTTAGGCTACTTTCACACTTGCGGCAGTGTGATCCGGCGGGCAGTTCCGTCGTCGGAACTGCCCGCCGGATCCGCCGATCTGCCGCTGACTGAAAGCATTTGTGAGACGGATCCGGGTGCGGATCCGTCTCACAAATGCATTGCAAGGACGGATCCGTCTCTCCGCTTGTCATGCGGACCGACGGATCCGTCTTGTACATTTTTTCACATTTTTGCCGCTGACTGAAAGCATTTGTGAGACGGATCCGGGTGCGGATCGGTCTCACAAATGCATTGCAAGGACGGATCCGTCTCTCCGCTTGTCATGCGGACCGACGGATCCGTCTTGTACATTTTTTCACATTTTTACCGATCTGCGCATGCGCATGCCGGAACGATGGATCCGGCATTCCGGTATTCTGAATGCCGGATCCGGCGCTAATTCATTCCTATGGGAAAAAATGCCGGATCCGGCGTTCAGGCAAGTCTTCAGTTTTTTTTGCCGGAGAGAAAACCGTAGCATGCTGCGGTTTTCTCTTTTGCCTGATCAGTCAAAACGACTGAACTGAAGACATCCTGATGCAAACTGAACGGATTACTCTCCATTCAGAATGCATGGGGATAAAACTGATCAGTTCTTTTCCGGTATAGAGCCCCTGTGACGGAACTCTATGCCGGAAAAGAACAACACAAGTGTGAAAGTAGCCTTAGGCCTCTTTCACACTTGCGTTGTCCGGATCCGGCGTGTACTCCACTTGCCGGAATTACACTCCGGATCCGGAAAAACGCAAGTGTACTGAAAGCATTTGAAGACGGAACCGTCTTCCAAATGCTTTCAGTGTTACTATGGCACCCAGGACGCTATTAAAGTCCTGGTTGCCATAGTAGGAGCGGGGAGCGGGGGAGCGGTATACTTACAGTCCGTGCGGCTCCCGGGGCGCTCCAGAATGACGTCAGAGCGCCCCATGCGCATGGATGACGTGATCCATGCGATCACGTGATCCATGCGCTTGGGGCGCCCTGACGTCACTCTGGAGCGCCCGGGGAGCCGCACGGACGGTAAGTACACTGCTCCCCCGCTCCCCGCTACACTTACCATGGCTGTCAGGACTTTAGCGTCCCGGCAGCCATGGTAACCACTCTGAAAAAGCTAAATGTCGGCTCCGGCAATGCGCCGAAACGACGTTTAGCTTAAGGCCGGATCCGGATCAATGCCTTCCAATGGGCATTAATTCCGGATCCGGCCTTGCGGCAAGTGTTCCGGATTTTTGGCCGGAGCAAAAAGCGCAGCATGCTGCGGTATTTTCTCCGGCCAACAAACGTTCCGTACCGGAACTGAAGACATCCTGATGCATCCTGAACGGATTACTCTCCATTCAGAATGCATTAGGATAATCCTGATCAGGATTCTTCCGGCATAGAGCCCCGACGACGGAACTCTATGCCGGAAGACAATAACGCAGGTGTGAAAGAGCCCTTATTTAGCTAAAAAACTTATTTTATTAACCTGTCAGTCAAACAAATAAGGTGCCCAAGGGGATGTTAATGGATGCAAGATGCCGGCCGCACCAGCCGCCGTTCGTGCCCAGCGCCGCCTTTCCAGACTTCTGCGCCGCCTCCTAATCCTCTGTGGCCTCTCGCTCTCCCTCCCTCCCCCCTCCTCCTGCTGTAAGATCTCGCGCATACAGGGGTTGAGCGAAGTGCCGGCGCATGCGCACTTCGCTGTAAGGGTCTATTCACACATCCGTTTTTTCTTTCCAGATCTGTTCAGTTTTTTGCTGAACAGATCTGGACCAGATCTGGACCCATTCATTTTCAATGGGTCCTGGAAAAAAACGGACAGCTCAATGTCTGATTTTTTTCAGGACCCATTGAAAATGAATGGGTCCAGATCTGGTCCAGATCTGTTCAGCAAAAAACGGAACAGATCAGGAAAGAAAAAATGGACGTGTGAATAGACCCTAAGAAGCCAAATGGAGAAGTCCGCACGGGCGCATCAGGCAGAGCCCTGTGCGCAAGCGCGAGATCTTACAGTAGAAGGAGGGGGGAGGGAGGGAGAGCGAGAGGCGGCACAGAGGATTAGGAGGCGGCGCAGAAGTCCGGAAAGGCGGCGCTGGGCACGAAAGGCGGCGGGTGCGGCCGCTAGAAACAGTAATTTCTTTAATGTGTTATGTTATTTAGACTAAGCTCTCAGCATGCTTAGCCAGTCAGTAATTTTCATAGTGCTGTTATGATTTATGGACACAGCTCTCAGCATGCTTAGCCAGCCTTCTATCTGGCTGTGCTTCTTGAGAGTCACAGTCCACAGGCTCAGAAACAGCCTGTGGACTGTGACTCTCAAGATGCAAAGCCAGATAGAAGGCTGGCTAAGCATGCTGAGAGCTGTGTCCATAAATCATAACAGCACTATGATTGCCCTCCCTTCCAACTGGATGAGTTTATCTGATACCTGCCCTGCTCCAGAAGCTCCTGCTGTCTCGCGGGCTGGTGTGGCTGAGCGCTGTGGGCCGTGTGCTGGTCGAAACTGCTGAGCAGGTTGTACACAGCGCAGCGTGCAGGAGGGATAACCGCGGGCGCACTGAGGTCATATCCGGCGGGCCGGCATTACAGGAACCGCACCAGCTGCTCTGACGTCCTGCCGCCGGATATCCTGTGACGTATATCCGGCGGCAGGACGTCAGAGCAGCTGGTGCTGTTCCTGTAATGCCGCGGCCCGCCGGATATGACCTCAGTAGTGATGGGAAGTTCGGATCTTTCAGATGAATCGGATCTTCGGTTCACTTGCTGAGTCACTTACTGCTGAGCTGACTCGCAAGTGAACCTAAGACTCTCGGTGCCAGTGCGCATGCGCAGATGCTATCCATTCGATTCACTTGCTGCTGCTGACTCAGTCGGCTCTTCAGCTCTCTAATGAGTGAGTCAGGATCAGGAAAAATGATTGATTATAGTGATAGTGAAGGGAAGCTGAGGCTGACGCCGGACAGGAGGACTCAGGAGCTGTCACTGTAGTGTGCATTGTTGTCTGTTGTGCATTGTTGTCCACAGTGACAACAGTCTGACACCGACAGTAGTACAACGAACCAAGTGAAGTGAAATGTGAATGCACGCACAGGGAAACTATGTGCTGAATTGATAACAGTATAAAAGTAACACAGTCACTGGCTGATAATAAAATAGTCCCCACAGTCCCCACTTAACGGAATCCATAAAGGAGATGTGAACCCACCCTTAGTTATATAGCTACTGAACGAGATGCCTTTAACATATATATCTCCTGAGAAGCCAATTTGATCCTAAAGGGTTAATTCAACCTGTAATCTAAACTCTGTGTCATCTGTCACTTCTCTTATCTCTCTGCTCCTGTCCCTTAATCTTATCACTGCTGCAACAAAAGCAGCTGACAGCCTCAGTGTAACCTGTTCTAGACTCTGACTCACGGCTCTTTTAACTCAAAGAATCGAATGAGTCACTAACTAATCGGATCTTTAGATTCTTTTAACTTGTGACTCATTCGATTCATTTCTATTCAGACTCCCTGTACAGACGACTCAGAGCTGCTAGTGCTTGCCTTGCCTCAGCTCTGATTGGTTGGTGGGCGGGGAGGGGCTGGCAGAAGCAGCTTCCACTCTAGGATCATATTACGCTCCTCCCGAGTCCCTCCTTCAGGCTCCCTGCTGCCAGCGTGAGGTGAGCGTCTCTGCTATTGTCTGTGTGCTATGTGACGCTGCGCTATGTACAACAGAGGACTTTTAGCGCGGGCCGCTCCCGACGGCCTTTTGGCTGGTGGATGGGCCTATTTTATGGTAGGGGCCTGGAGCTGCAGCTCCATCAGCCCCTACGTTAATCCGGCCCTGCCCTTACTGGAAGGATGGTAACAGGATACAGGCTCGGACTGGCCCACAGGGGCACAGGGGAATCCCCCGGTGGGCCCCTGAGCAAGGTGGGCCCCTACAGGGGAATCCCCCGGTGGGCCCCTGAGCAAGGTGGGCCCCTAGTCTTCCACCCCCTGCACAATTGGCACATAACACAGTAGACTTACTGTACTACATACATATATTCAATGTACAGCACCTCAACCAGCCTATGTTCATATAAAAAAAACTTGTTAAATTATTTATTATATTCGAATGTATCCGTACGGTGGGCCCCCAAAATAAATTTTACTGGTGGGCCCTAGGTACCCCAGTCCAACACTGACAGGATACCAGGAGGACAACTCCAGCAACATGCCTGGAGTACCCCTCAAGCTTCTGCCATCCAGCAGGAAGCTAAATAACCCAAACGGCCACACCCACACACACACACACACACACACTAGGAAAGGAGCTTAACCCTTCCATAACCAGGGAGTGTAGTGAAACCACATAAAGGGGAAGTGTCCAAATGAACATCACACTGCAGCTGTTACCGCAGGCAACGACATGCGTGGCAACCATGTCCTGGGAGTCAGCCAGAAGGCCGGGACATTGCCACCACATGTACACCATACCAAACGTTGCCACGGGCAGCCACAGTGAAGGGAAGTGTCACAGTGCACACCTACATAAACCTCGTGCACACCAGACATACAAAGTGCATACATACACACACACCCAACCAGGAGTTACCGCATGCACTTGACAGCAAGCTGCCTAGCAACAGCTCATGCAGCTATACTGCCAAGTACAACCATGTTACCAGCGGCAACCACACGTGAGGCAACATACCAGCAGCCCTCACCATGTGGTTGACAATAAAACCAAACCGCAGGCAACTGCCTGCGGATCCTGAGTCATGACCATGACCATGGTCGTGACAAGTATATATAATTGAGTGCCGAAATAGCAGTGGTACGGCTCACGCACACAGACATATTTTCTTTCTTTCTTCTTTATGTCTCAGGTGCTACAGCGCCATTTTAACAAAGCCAGCCACAATGGGGGTCATTTACAAAGACAGACTTTTTACGCCAGTCTTTGTTTCCCGCCTGCGCTGCTGGTGGGGCATTCGACTAATTTATGATGAGGCGTGCACCTTGTCACAAATTAGACGCCCTTTTGGCAGTCCATGTGCCTGGAGTAAAAACTACTGACTGGAGTAGTTTTAAGGCAACTTTTACACTTGCATTGTTAATTCCGGTATTGAGATCCGGCAGAGGATTTCAATACCAGAATTAAACGGATCTGTTTTGATTTTGCACATCAGGATGCATCTGTTCCGTTAGGATGCGGTTGTGTGAAATCAAAACGGAAAAAAAACAGATCCGGCACTAAATACATTGTCCAGCCACAACACGGAATGCTTCCAGAACGAAAGACATCCTGATGCATCCTAAACTGATCTCTTTCCATTCCGAATGCATGAGGACCAAACGGAAATGTTTGTTTTCTGCCGGATCCTCTTTTACTGTTTTCAGGCATAAATGATAGTAAATTTGCCGGAACCAAAGTCCCGGCCTGGATTCCACTATGCAACTGCCAAGTGGTAAGGACAGCGTAAAAATGCCCATGAAACATAATATTGTTGCATGTGCTTTTAAATAGTTTTAAAATGGGGTCTTGAGACTTTTTTTTAATCCAAAAAGTTGCATAAAATTGTTTGTAAATAACCCCTAATGAATCAACTACTGCCCTTGCAGCTGACAATCACATTGCCAAATTACAGACCAAATTTGGAACAATTGATGGCACAGAATGGTCTTGAAGGAAGCTTGGGTGAAACATTCACCTCCTATAGACTGATTGTGCATCTCCCCTAGGGTGCATGTACCCATGATTGGGAAATGGTGCCATAGAGTGCTCAAATATCAGTGCTATACAGTAAATAACACAACCAGAGCAATTGTTGTATAATATGGCCCTTCCATGCATATTAGAGCATTTTAGGTAAACTGTCTGTTTCAAGTGTCAGTCGGGGCATGGACTCCTCATCTTGTTGCTAAGGTTTTGGTGCAGGGCTTACTTCTGTCAGACTGACACTTTGGCAGGGTCATTTATTGGGTGCAACTGAAATTAACTTGTTGAATCGCATTTTAATAATATATCTACGGAGCATTGGCAATTTGGCATGCCTACGTTTTTTGATTTGTGGTGCCCCACCCTATATTCAATTTTGAATAATTTAAAATAATTCCCCTGTTAATTCACAACCTCAGGCTACATACACACGACCGCATGTGTTTTGCGGGCCGCAAATTGCGGATCCGCAAAAAAAATCCTGATGACATGCGTATGCCATCCGTTTTTTTTTGCGGATCCATTGTAACAATGCCTAAAATGGACAAGAATAGGACATGTTCTATTTTTTTTTGCGGGGCTACGGAACGGACATTCTGATGCGGACAGCACACAGTGTGCTATCCGCATTTTTTGCTGACCCATTGAAATGAATGGGTCCGCATCCTATTCTCAAAAAAATGGACACGGAAACAAAATACGTTCGTGTGCATGTAGCCTTAGGGCTCGTTCACACAAACGTTTTTTTGCATTCCGTATACGGGCCATTTTTTGCGTTCTGTATACAATCCGTATACGGAACCATTCATTTCAATAGTTCCACAAAAAAACGGAATGTACTCCGTATGCATTCCGTTTCCGTATTTCCATTTTTCCATTCCGTTCAAAGATAGAACATGTCCTATTATTGCCCGCAAATCACGTTCCGTGGCTCCATTCAAGTCAATGGGACCGTAAAAAAAATGTACTCCGTATGTCTTCCGTATTCGTTCCGTTTTTGCGGAACAATCTATTGAAAATGTTATGAGCAGCCCAATTTTTTTAATGTACTTACTGTATACTGTATATGCCATACGGAAAAATGGAACGGAAAAACGGAACGGAACCAGAAAAACTATTGAAAAAAAAACCCGGAAAAATGGATCTGGGAAAAACGGCCCGCAAAACACTGAAAAAGCCTAACGGTCGTGTGAATGAACCCTTATTCTGTAATGTGATAATTGATTTCTTGACTCCTCAACTATGTCTTTACCATTAGGTTCTTCAGACTGTGATCCAACCATGAGTAATTCTCAGAATCCACCTACTCCTTGCCAAGAGCTTTGCCAAGAGGTCCAAGAGCCTGATCTGAAGGCACGGGGACAGTGGGGGAGCCGAGTGGAGTTTATTTTATCTGTTGTAGGAGGAATTATTGGTCTTGGAAATATCTGGAGATTCCCCTATCTATGTTACAAAAATGGTGGAGGTGAGCAAGAATGATCTTTTAAGCAAAATGTGAGGGTTGGGGCTCATGCATACAAACGTTTTTGGTTTTTTTAAAGTCCGTTCAGTTTTTTTTGCGGCCCATATACAGAACCGTTCACTTCAATGGGGCCACAAAAAACAGAACATGTCCTATTCTTGAGCCCTTAGTCTGCAAGAAGTAATCTCAATCTACTCAGACCACATCCAAAGCCGTGTTCACAATTCTGCTGTCTACCACTTGCATCGTCACTGTGCTTATGGACCAACATAGGGCATGCTTTGTAAAGACACCGAACCCGCGGAGTGAAGCTGTGACCTGTGAAATTATTCCATCTGAGACATAAGTGGAATCTAGCAACATTTTGAATGTAGCTTTGAAGGTGGATGGAGTATAAGGCAAGATGTAATAGAACATCAGTACAAAAATAGCAAAACACATGCAATTGACTGTCAGAAACACGTTTTTAATATATACAGTGCCTTGCAAAAGTATTCACTCCCCTTGACTTTTTTCATATTTTGGTGCCTCACAACCTGGAATTAACATGGATTGTTTGAGGATTTGCATCATTTAATTTACAGAACATGCCGACAACTGTGAAGATGTGTGTTTGTTTTTGTTTTTTTTATTGTGAAGCCAACAACAAATAGGACAAAATAACAGAAAAAATCAATGTGCAGAACTATTACCCCCCTAAAGTCAGTACTTTGTAGAGCCACCTTTTGCAGCAATCACAGCTCCAAGTCACTTTGGATAAGTCTCTATGAGCTTGCCACATTTTACCACTGGGATTTTTGCCCATTCCTCCTTGCAAAACTTCTCTAGCTCCTTCAAGTTGGATGGTTTGGATGGTTTGCGCTTGTGAACAGCAATCTTTAAGTCTGACCACAGATTTTTCTATTGGATTGAGATCTGGGCTTTGACTAGGCCATTCCAACACATTTACATGTTTCCCCTTAAACCACTCAAGTGTTGCTTTAGCCGTGTGTTTGGGGTCATTGTCCTGCTGGAAGGTGAACCTCCGTCCTAGCCTCAGATCACACACAGAGTGGGACTGGTTTTGCTCAAGAATATCCCTGTATTTAGCACCATCCATCTTTCCCTCAGCTCTGACCAGTTTCCCAGTCCCATCCCCACAGCATGATGCTGCCACCACCATGTCTCACTGTGGGGATGGTGTTCTTTGGGTGATGTGATGTGTTGGGTTTGCGCCAGACATAGCGTTTTCTTTGATGGCTGAAAAGTTTAATTTTAGTCTCATCAGACCAGAGCACCTTCCTCCATACATTTTGGGAATCTCCCACATGACTTTTCACAAACTCACAACGTGCCTTTTAGTTTTTTGCTGAAAGTAATGGCTTTCTTCTGGCCACTCTGCCACAAAGCCCAACTCTATGTAATGTACGGCTTATTGTTGTCCTATGTACAGATACTCCAGTCTCTGCTGTGGAACTCTGCAGCTCCTCCAGGGTTACCTTAGGTCTCTGTGCTGCCTCTCTGATTAATGCCCTCCTTGCCCGGTCCGTGAGTTTTGGTGGGCGGCCGTCTCTTGGCAGGTTTGCTGTTGTGCCATGTTCTTTCCATTTGGTTATGATAGATTTGATTGTGCTCCTGGGGATCAACAAAGATTTGGATATTTTTTTATAACCTAACCCTGACTTGTACTTCTCAACAACATTATCCCTTACTTGTTTGGAGAGTTCCTTGTGCAATGAGCAGGACACTGGGTCATTGGGGCTGCTATGCAGTGGGTCAGATTTAGGTGTAACTAAGTTTGTGACGCCAGTTGCAGCTTGCGCAGGTACTGTAAAAGGGCCCTTTAAGATGGTATGAGCACACGTACTAGGTTAGGAATGCCAGAGGGGGATATTGTCTCTGTATTGTGTCAACGGTGTCTCCTACCTTAGTACGGCTGGACTCCTGTATCCCGGCTCACATGCAACAAATTGAGTGTTGTAAATAGGAGTAATGAAGGAATGATGGAATTCCACACAGAGAATAGGGTCCAACTTGTCTTTACTTGAGGTTATCTTATGCAGCTCTAGATCCATACAATGTTACAGCAATAGTCTTTAGGTCCCAGCAGGTATTGGCAATATGTGGCAGGAATTATATATATCTTCTGCATCTAGTACATACACCTTTAAGAATCTGGCAGGTATCTGTCTTCTGCTCTGTCTATCTTCTGCTTTGTTTGGGCCTGACTAGCTATGGAGGTACTTATCTTCTCCTTGTATTTGGAATCTGTACTTACAGGCATAGGCGTGCGCAGCCTATTGCATTAGGGTGTGCACCCTAAAGCACAAATACAGACGCAGCGCACGCACCTGTGTGTGTATGTATGTATATATATATATATATATATATTATATATATACATACACAAATACACTCTGTATACATACAGACCTGCACTATCAATATAATGAAGGGAGAAGAAATCATTTTTAAACTTACCGTATTTTTCGCCCTATAAGACGCTCTATTCGCCCTATAAGGTTTTAGAGAGGACAATAAGAAAAAAAAAATTCATTACACCTCAGGTCAGACCACCAATCAGACCCCCAATGTCAATAAGACCCCAATAAGACCTCAGATCAGACCCCAATGTGAATGACCCCCAATCAGACCTCAGATAAGAGCCCCAGTGCCTCATATCAATCCCCCGTGCCCCATATAAAATAAAATAAAAAAACACTTTCCTGCTCCGGACGCTGCCGCTCCTCACCGCTCGCGCTCGGTAATCCTCTTGTACAGTATGCTGTGTGGGCACGCACAGTGTGAGGTCACAGCGCGGCCTCACACTGTGCGCAGCCTTCACAGTGGAGTGCATGAGGACCAGGAAGAGGTGAGTATAGCGCTTCCTGGCCCTCTGGTACTAATAACTTGATTAGTATTCGCCCCATAAGACGCAGGGGCATTTTCCCCCCACTTTTGGGGGAAAAAATGCATCTTATGGGGTGAAAAAGTGCAGCACGGGGGTGACAGAACCAGTGTTTCCTCTAAGCCTTAGCAGCTGCTGAGCGGGGTCGGCTCAGAGCTGGGCACAGCGCCATCAAAGGTGGGCGATAGGAAAACCTAAGATAATTGTCACATCAAAGAGCATAAAAACCACTGCGCCATCCCATACAATATACAGTATAACCCCTGCACCATCCTGTACAATATACAGTATAGTCCTCTCTGTTATCACTGGACATTGCTCTCCATATATAAACCATACGGGGGGAAAAAAATCTCATTGATCCAGAGAACTTACATAGAAAAACTAATAACCAAGAGGCTAAACAAAACCCTGTCTCTGACCCTGATAGTAAAACATAACTTTCATTAGATTGCTCTAATACCTAAAGGAAAAAATATATTTTAAAAAAAAGCTGCTGTTTCTCTAGATGACCTTATAGTAGTGGTAATAGAGTCTCAAGGGTCTATAAAAGCAGCTACACTATTTTTGCAAACCTTTGAGACTCTATTAACACTACTATCAACATAAGGTCATCTAAAGAAACAGTAGGTTTTTTTTTTTTTAAATTCCTTTAGGTGTTAAAACATAACTTTCATTAGATTGCTCTAACACCTAAACGGGAAAAAAAAAAGAATTAAGGGTCCATTCACACGGTCCGTTTTTTCTTTCCTGATCTGTTCCGTTTTTTTCAGGAACAGATCAGGACCAGATCTGGACCCATTCATTTTCAATGGTCCTGGAAAAATCGAACAGCACAATGTGTGCTGTCCGTTTCCGTTGTTCCGTTCCGCATGTCCGTTTAAATATAAAACATGTCCTATTCTTGTCCTGAAAAATCGGATCCTGGACCATTACAAAGTCAATGGATCCGCAAAAAACGGAAGACATTCGTATGTCATTACGTATGTCATCCGTTTTATGCGGATTCCGTTCCTGGAAATTAGGCTTCCTCCCCAGTATTAAATGTGCCCCCCCTCCCTCTATATTCATTGGTGGCCAGTGCGGCAGTGCGGATTCCCAGTAAGTTTTCTACAGATCTGATTTTTCACTTCGTGAAAAACTCAGATCCGACAGTATATTCTAACACAGAGGCGTTCCCCATGGTGATGGGGACGCTTCTAGTTAGAATATACTGAGAACGGTGTACATGACTGCCCCCCTGCTGCCTGGCAGCACCCGATCTCTTACAGGGGGCTGTGATCTGCACAATTAACCCCTCAGGTGCTGCACCTGAGGGGTTAATTGTGCATATCATAGCCCCTATAAGAGATCGGGGGGGGGGGAGAGGTGAGACCGCACTGGGCACATTTATTAATACTGGGAATCCGCACTGGCCACCGATGATGGGGGGGGGGGAGAGAGGTGAGACCGCACTGGGCACATTTAATACTGGGGAGGGAGGGGGGTCTGCCCCCTGCTGCCTGGCAGCACCTGATCTCTCACAGGGGCTATGATTCGCACAATAATTGTGCGGATCACAGCCCCCTGTAAGAGATCGGGTGCTGCCAGGCAGCAGGGGGCAATCATGGACACCGTTCTCAGTATATTCTAACTAGAAGCGTCCCCATCACCATGGGAACGCCTCTGTGTTAGAATATACTGTCGATTTGAGTTTTCACATGTTTCCGTTTTTTGCGGATCCGCAAAAAAGGATGACATACGGAAACATTTTCAGGAACAACGGATCCGCAAAAAACGGACCGAAAATCGGGATGTAGAAAAATACGGACGTGTGAATGTAGCCTTAACCTGCTTTTTCTCTAGATGACCTTATGTTAATAGTAGTGTTAATACAGTAGAGTCTCAAAGGTCTGTAAAAATAGTGTAGCTGCTTTTATAGACCCCTGAGACTCTATTACCACTACTATAAGGTCATCTAGAGAAACAGCAGCTTTTTAAAATGATTTTTTTCCATTAAGTGTTAAAGCAATCAAATGAAAGTTATGTTTTAACATAAGGGTTAGAAGCAGGTGTTTTTTTTAGCCTCTGTCTTGGCTATTAGTTTTTCAATTCATAAAGCTCCACATGGAGCTCACACCCAGCAGTAGATAGAAGCCTGCAGGACACTTCACCTGGGCACTTCACCTGGGCACATGGTGATGGCTCCCTTCCTATGCTGTCCCTGGCACTTCAGCAGCAGCAGAGGCGGCGCGTGCTTCCTGTCTTCATAATAACTGAAAAGGAAGCTACTGCTGCTGTGTTCAGCTCCCGAGAGAGGGGGTGTGAGAGGATCAGCCAATAGCAGGGCAGCCAGCTGATACTGGCCAATCAGCAGCCTCCTCCCTTATAACAGAGCTCTGTAATGTACAGAGCTCTGTTATTGGAGATTTCAGGCATCAGCTGTATTGCTCTGCTGCCTGCAGTGCCGCACATTGTAAACCTCAAGTCGGCTTGATTAGGGTGTGCCCAGGCACACCCGGCACACCCCGTGCGCACGCCTATGCTTACAGGACTGCTTGCAGGGAATGGTGGTCTCTTTATGGAGATCTGGTAGTTCTGAAGTGGCTGCTTTCTTTGTCATCCAGCTGAGGTAAGGAACTCAGGCTGGGAAGGTTGCTTTGGGCCTCAGCAAAGGCCTGAATCCTTGGTTGGGATCTCTGTTTTCTGGGAGCTCCTATTCACACAGCCTACCCCAACAGGGGGTGGCTGGTACACTGCCTAGAACTTTCTCTCCTCCTCCTGAAGTAAGATGTGGGAACATTCCACTCCTCCTCAGATAGGGGAAGCTAGCCTGGAATGGTATATTCCAGTCTAGGTATACTAACTTGCCTTATTCTGTCTACATATTGCTGCCACCTGCTGGTGTACATTTGGAATTACAGCAAATATATAAAATACAGACATAGACATGGCAATGCACATTGAGATTACATCAGATGGAAATACATTAACAATTGACATTATTGTAGCCAGGTGACAGAGTTTTAGTGACATACTCTGGGATGTTACACTTGGTCTTCATGGCAGTGTTTGGTTAGTGATGCCTCTTGCTTAGGTGTTGCAGCCTTTGGGGCCTTTCTAAAAAAGGTGTGTAGATGTAATGACAGATCACGTGACACTTAGATTGCACACAGGTGGACATCATTTCACTAATTATGTGACTTCTGAAGGCAATTGGTTGCACCAGAGCTTTTTATGGGCTTCTGTTTTCTATTTCTAAACAATAGTTTTATTTATATATTTTTCTCATTTCACTTCACCAACTTAGACTATTGTGTTCTGATCCATCACATAAAATTCAGATTAACAAAACATTGAACTTAGGGCTGTAATGTAACAAAACACAAAAAAAAGTCAAGGGGGTGAATACTTTTGCAAGGCACTGTGTGTATATATATATATATATATATATATATATATACACACAAACCGGATTCCAAAAAAGTTGGGACACTATACAAATCGTGAATAAAAACTGAATGCAATGATGTGGAGGTGCCAACTTCTAATATTCTATTCAGAATAGAACATAAATCACGGAACAAAAGTTTAAACTGAGAAAATGTACCATTTTAAGGGAAAAATATGTTGAATCAGAATTTCATGGTGTCAACAAATCCCCAAAAAGTTGGGACAAGGCCATTTTCACCACTGTGTGGCATCTCCCCTTCTTCTTACAACACTCAACAGACGTCTGGGGACCGAGGAGACCAGTTTCTCAAGTTTAGAAATAGGAATGCTCTCCCATTCTTGTCTAATACAGGCCTCTAACTGTTCAATCGTCTTGGGCCTTTTTTGTTGCACCTTCCTCTTTATGATGCACCAAATGTTCTCTATAGGTGAAAGATCTGGACTGCAGACCGGCCATTTCAGTACCCGGATCCTTCTCCTACGCAGCCATGATGTTGTGATTGATGCAGAATGTGGTCTCAGTGGCGTATGGATCGCCATAGCAACCATAGCAGTGGCTATGGGGCCCTACGCCACTAGGGGGCCCGTCCGACCGCATTCAAATTTTATTTTATTTTTTATTAACACACACAGACACTACACACAGGCAGCCAGGAGGTGGCGTAACTACCGGGGAGCAGCTGCTTCGGGGCCCGACAGTTATTTTCAAGTTAGTTAAATATCGATGTCTTACTGTTCAGGCCCCTTCACAGCAGCGGTCTTAAAGGGAACCCGTCACCGGGATTTTGTGTATAGAGCTGGGGACATGGCTGCTAGATGGCCACTAGCACATCCACAATATCCAGTCCCCATAGCTCTGTGTGCTTTTATTGTGTAAAAAAAAACGATTTGATGCATATGCAAATTAACATAAAAGAGTCATATCTTACTTGTGTTGACCAGAGAAGAGTCATATTTTCAAGCTCTGACTCATCTCAGGTTAATTTGCATATGTATCAAATCGGGTTTTTTACACAATAAAAGCACACAGAGCTATGGGGACTGGGTATTGCGGATGTGCTAGTGGCCATCTAAGCAGCCCAGTCCTCAGCTCTATACCCCAAATCCCGGTGACAGGTTCCCTTTAATGTTCCCTCGCTAATGTGCTCTACTCTTACTGTATATACTAAAGTCTCCTGATGTGTCTGGGATTTCGAACCCACAACCTCCAATGTATCAGTGTATCAGAGGCAAAGCATTAACCCTCACAGCCATAAAGAAGGCATTGCAACTGACTGAAAAATTTGACACTTCTACTGTTATAGTTGGCTAAGTGTACATCTATACACATGACAGCTGCCCCAACACACCCAGCACTGCTATATCTCTATATGACAGCTATCCCAGCACACTCAGCTCTGCTATATCTCTATATATGAGCAGCTGTCATGTGTATAGATGTACACTTAGCCAGCTATAACAGTAGAAGTCTCATAATTTTTCAGTCAACAGCAAGGCAGCTGTTATGGTCTTGGGGTTAGGTGCTCTGCCTCTGATACAGAGATCGTGGTTTCGAATCCCAGCAGAAACCTTTCTGAAATACAAGCAGGACTCCATATATGGGCATACAGGGCGGGACACAATACAGGAGGGACCACAGGAAGAGCTGCATCGCAATCGCATCGCTGACATGGAGGTAAGTAGAAGTGTTTATTTTATTTTTTTTAATACCCGACTGTTACTGCCCATGGGGGGAGCAGGGGGGGGGGGGGTTGGCACCTGATACTGGCACATGGGGGGGGGGGGGGAGAGAGAGGCACCTGATACTGTGGATGGCACTGTTCAGGGGAGGCATCTGTGTATGGCACTATTTAGGGAGTGTGGATGGCACTATTTAGGGGAGGGGGGATCTGTGGATGGCACTATTTAGGGGAGAGGGATCTGTGGATGGCACTATTTAGGGGAGAGGGATCTGTGGATGGCACTATTTAGGGGAGAGGGATCTGTGGGATGGCACTATTTAGGGGAGGGGGGATCTGTTGATGGCACTATTTAGGGGAGGGGGGATCTGTGGATGGCACTATTTAGGGGAGGGGGGATCTGTTGATGGCACTATTTAGGGGAGGGGGATCTGTGTATGGCACTATTTAGGGAGGGGGATCTGTGTAATGGCCACTATTTAGGGGAGGGGGATCTGTGGATGGCACTATTTAGGGGAGAGGGATCTGTGGATGGCACTATTTAGGGGAGAGGGATCTGTGGATTGCACTATTTAGGGGAGAGGGATCTGTGTATGGCACTGTTTAGGGGAGGGGGATCTGTGGATGGCACTATTTAGGGGAGGGGGGATCTGTTGATGGCACTAGTTAGGGGAGGGGGATCTGTGTATGGCACTATTTAGGGGAGGGGGATCTGTGGATGGCACTATTTAGGGGAGGGGGGAACTGTGGATGGCACCTATTTAGGGGAGGGGGGATCTGTGGATGGCACTATTTAGGGGAGGGGGATCTGTGGATGGCACTATTTAGGGGAGGGGGGGATCTGTGGATGGCACTATTTAGGGGAGGGGGATTGTGGATGGCACTATTTAGGGGAGGGGGGATCTGTGGATGGCACTATTTAGGGGAGAGGGATCTGTGTATGGCAACTGTTTAGGGGAAGGGGGATCTGTGGATGGACTATTTAGGGGAGGGGGGATCTGTGGATGGCACTATTTAGGGGAGGGGGATCTGTGTATGCACTATTCAGGGGAGGGGGATCTGTGTATGGCACTATTTAGGGGAGGGGGGATCTGTGGATGGCACTATTTAGGGGAGAGGGATCTGTGGATGGCACTATTTAGGGGAGAGGGATCTGTGGGATGGCACTATTTAGGGGAGAGGGATCTGTGTATGGCACTGTTTAGGGGAGGGGGATCTGTGGATGGCAATATTTAGGGGAGGGGGGATCTGTTGATGGCACTATATAGGGGAGGGGGATCTGTGTATGGCACTATTTAGGGGAGGGGGATCTGTGGATGGCACTATTTAGGGGAGGGGGAACTGTGGATGGCACTATTTAGGGGAGGGGGGATCTGTGGATGGCACTATTTAGGGGAGGGGGATCTGTGGATGGCACTATTTAGGGGAGGGTGGATCTGTGGATGGCACTATTTAGGGAGGGGGGATCTGTGGATGGCACTATTTAGGGAGGGGGGATCTGTGGATGGCACTATTTAGGGGAGGTGAGGATCTGATGTGATGGCACATATTTAGGGGGAGGGGGATCTGTGTATGGCACTATTTAGGGGAGGGGGATCTGTTGATGGCACTATTTAGGGGAGGGGGATCTGTGGATGGCACTATTTAGGTGAGAAGGATCTGTGGATGGCACAGAGGGGGGGGGCCCATAATTTTTTTTTTGCTATGGGGCCCATGCATTTCTAGCTACGCCCCTGTGTGGTCTGCATTATCTTGTTGAAAACTGCAGGGTTTCCCTGAAAGAGATGAGTCTGGAAGGGAGCATATGTTGTTCTAGAGCCTGAATATATTTTTCTGCATTGATGGTGCCTTTCCTGACATGCAAGCTGCCCATGCCACACGCACTCATGCATACCCATACCATCAGAGATGCAGGGCTTCTGAACTGAGCGTTGATAACAACTTGGGTTGTCCTTGTCCTCTTTGGTCCGGATGACATGGCGTCCCAGATTTCCAAAAAGAACTTCGAATCATGACCTCGTCTGACCACAGAACAGTTTCCATTTTGCCACACTCCATTTTAAATGATCCCTGGCCCAGATGAAACGCCTGAGCTTGTGGATCTGCTTAGAATGGCTTCTTCTTTGCACTGTAGAGTTTCAGCTGGCAACAGCGGATGGCACGGTGGATTGTGTTCACTGGACAATGGTTTCTGGAAGTATTCCTGAGCCCATTCTGTGATTTCCTTTACAGTAGCATTCCTGTTTGTGGTGCAGTGTCGTTTAAGGGCCCGGAGATCAGGGGACATCCAGTATGGTTTTACGGCCTTGACCCTTACACACAGAGATTGTTCCAGATCTCTGAATCTTCGGATGATGGTTATGCACAGGTGATGATGATAGATGCAAAGTCTTTTGCAATTTTTCGATGGGTAACACCTTCAGATATTGCTCCACTATCTTTCTGCGCAACATTGTGGGAATTGGTGATCCTCTACCCATCTTGGCTTCTGAGAGACACGGCCACTCTGAGAAGCTCTTTGTATACCCAATCATGTTGCCAATTTGACCTAATTAGTGTTAATTGGGGCCTTCCAGCTCTTCGTTATGCCTCAAATTTACTTTTTCCAGCCTCTTATTGCTACTTGTCCCAACTTTTTTGGGATTTGTGACACCGTGAAATTGGAATCAACGTATTTTTCCTTTAAAATGATACATTTACTCGATTAAACGTTTGATCTGTCATCTACGTTCTATTACAAATAAAATATTGACATTTGCCATCTCCACATCATTGCACTCAGTTTTTATTCAACAATTTGTTTAGTGTCCCAACTTTTTTGGAATCCGGTTTGTATATATATATCTACTGTATATACAATGCATTTGGAAACTCATCCAGACCCTTTCCCTTTTTTCACATTTTGTTATGTTTCACTCAGTACTCCATAATAACAAAGTGAAAACAGAATAGTAGAAATCTTTGTCAATTTATTGAAAAGGAAAAACTAATATATGGCAGTGACATAAGTATTCAAACCCTTTACTCAGGTCTTAGTTGATGCCCTTTGGCCTTATCCATGCGTCAGTGATTGACGGAGGTGTGCTGTCTGGGTTCCACCATGGACAGTACACATATCCACCTCATTTTATTGTATATATTTACACATCCATGTTTTAGCACGGTCCATGAGTCCAGGGTTTTAGCTCGGGAGCATGCCCTATTTTTGTCCATGTTCACGGATCCATCACGCCCATTATAGTTTGTGGGTCCGTGAAAAACACAAACATCTTCCATGTCTTCCATGTCTTGTCTGTGTTTCATGGACCATTTATAGCAGATGCTTTGAAAATTCATTTTTAGCTGTGCAGTGTTCATGCAACACAGATGAAATCTTCATAGATGAATCACTGACCATCTGTCATCACGTGTCACGAACCAGCAGGTGTGAACCCACTGTGCCACGTGTCCTACCTCCTCTAAGGACGTTGTCTAAGTGAAACCCTGGATCTTCACAGTACTCCTGATGGTGGGGATAGACTTTCCTGAGGGGAACACCAGGTTGCTACCTCTTGAGGAGGATAGATACACGAGGCAGCTGGTCCAGGCAGACCAGGAGGTACCTGAGAAAGGTACCAGAGGTGCAGGACCGAAGGATGAGGCAGAGGTGTAGTCACACAGGCAAAAGGTCAGGGCAGGCGGCACAGGTACAGCTCAGGCAATCCGGATCGGCAACAGGAGAGTCAAGGACAAGCAGGCAGGGATCAAACAGGTAGCAGAGTCCAGGAATACAGATACGAGTCAGGAACACAGGAACACTAGCGGAAAACAGGAACCTTAGCAGGACACAAGGACCTTGACACTGATGCATCTGGGAAGGGGGCTGAGCCACTTAAATATGTGCAGGAGGGCTAAGATAGGTCAGCGAGGTCATATGAACTAACCCATAAGGCCCAGGAAGTGACACGCGCCGACCCTTAAGGAAGTGCTGCAGGAAACAAGCAGCAAGCATGCTTTGGCAAGGGCTGAGATCAAACTGTGGACTGGATCCCAGAACAACAGCAGCCACACAGAGAGAGCCCAGGACTGCAGCGGTGAATGGGAAGCACCGGCCGCAGATCATCACTGAACACAGTGCCCGGGACCGCGGCGGTAAGTAGTGATGGACGAACATCAGCCGGGACGATTCACAAACGCGATTGCGCCCACGCGATCAAATGTTCGGCGGGCCCCATTCACTTTAATGGCAGGCGAACCTTAAAAACCTTCAGGTCATATTTGCAGCCACCAAATACTTACTAGAAGTGCACAAATAGTCCCACAACATGGACAGTGACATACTAGAGGAGGATCATGACAAAAATTCCCACAAAAAATATGTATTTTAACCACTTGCCATCTGGGCCATTTGTCCCTTACTGACCAGGCCAAATTTTGCAAAACTGACATATCTCACTTTATGTGGTAATAACTTTGGAACGCCTTTTACTTATCCAAGTCATTCAGAGATTGTTTTCTGCTGAGCAACATTGTACTTCATGATAGTCATAAATTTGAGTCAAAATTATTTCACCTTTATTTATGCCAAAAATTGAAAAATTCGCAATTTTCTAAATTTCAATTTCTCTGCTTTTTAAAACAGAAAGTGATACCTCATAAAATATTTATTATTTAACATTTCCCCATATGTCTACTTTATGTTGGCATCATTTTGGAAATGTCATTTTATTTTTTAGGACGTTAGAAGGCTTAGAAGTTTGAAGCAATTCTTCAAATTTTTAAGAAATTGCCAAAACCGACTTTTTAAGGACCAGTTCAGGTCTGAAGTCACTTTGTGAGGCCTACATAGTGGATACCCCCATAAATGACCCCATTGTAGAAGCTACACCCCTCAAGGTATTCAAAACCGATTTTACAAACTTTGTTGACCCTTTAGGCGTTCCACAAAAATTAAAGGAAAATAGAGATCAAATTTTTAAATTTCACTTTTTTGGCAGATTTTCCCTTTTAATCAATTTTTTTCTTTAACACATCGATGGTTAACAGCCAAGCAAAACTCAATATTTATTACCCAGATTCTGCGGTTTACAGAAACACCCCACATGTGGTCATAAACTGCTGTATGGGCACACGGCAGGGCGCAGAAGAAGAGGAACTCCACATGGTTTTTAGATGCCATGTCCCATTTGAAGCCCCCTGATGCACCCTTACAGTAGAAACTCCCAAGAAGTGACCCCATTTTGGAAACTAGGGGATAAGGTGCCAGTTTTATTAGTACTATTTTTGGGTACATATGATTTTTTGATCATTCATTATAACACTTTATGGGGCAAGGTGACCAAAAAATTGGTTGTTTTAGCACAGTTTCTATTTATTTATTTTTACAGCGTTCACCTGAGGGGTTCAGTCAAGTGACATTTTTATAGAGCAGATTGTTACGGACGTGGCGATACCTAATATGTATACTTTTTCTCATTTATTAAAGTTTTACACAATAATAGCATTTTTGAAACAAAAAAATTATGTTTTAATGTGTCCATGTTCTGAGAGCTATAGTTTTTTTATTTTTTGAGAGATTTTCTTATGTAGGGGCTCATTTTTTGCGGGATGAGGTGACGGTTTTATTGGTACTATTTTGTGGGACATACGCATTTTTGATCACTTGGTGTTGCACCTTTTGTGATGCAAGGTGACAAAAATTGCTTGTTTTGACACAGTTTTTTTTTTTTTTACGGTGTTCACCCGAGGGGTTAGGTCATGTGATATTTTTATAGAGCTGGTTTTTACGGACGCGGCAATACCAAATATGTCTATTTTATTTTATTTTTTCTATTTTTAAATTTTTTTTTTTATTCCTTACTTGGGAACTTTTTTTTTTTTTACATGTGAAACTTTATTTTATTTTATTTTTTCAACCCTTTATTTTTTTTATTTTATTTTTCACTTTTTGTCCCCCTAAGGTCATACAAGACCTCTGGGGGACATTTACTTCACTTTTTCTTTTTTTTTTCACTGTTGATTTCTCCTGTAACTGGGGCTGACATAGTAGCCCCAGTTACAGGACAAATGCACCCCTAGAGAGGCTGTACAGCAGCAATCCAGCGCTGTACAGCCTCAGAGCAGGGCTGATCGAGGTCTCTGAGAGACCTCACACAGCTCCTGCACTCTCCGGTCACAGCGGTCACATGACCGCCGGGCCGGAACAGGAAGCGCATAGCTCGGTGAGCGCTGTGTCTGCAGCGATCGTGAAGGCAGGGACACTGGGCACTGTCCCTGCCTCCTCTCTGGGTTGCCCTGCTGTCACTGACAGCGGGCAACCCGATCAGCAGCTGCACGATTAGCGTGCAGCTGCTATTTCTGAACGCGACGTTTTAAACCGTGCGTTCAGAAATAGACGTCCACCCATAGGACGTTTATATCCTATGGGCGGAGCTTAAAGCGATAATCATGGGCCATTTTTATGCGTCTTAAAGGGAAATTCTCAAAAATGGCCCTGCTGGAGCCTAGAAATTTTTTGATTTTAGACCACGGCAGTAAGGGCCCTAAAAATTAGTCTTCACCTCACATAAAAGAAATTGTGATTATGTGGCTCGAGGTACATTATGCGGTCACTGAATAACAATTTTACTGTAGCCACTGGAGTACAGGCCCCATACATTAGGCATTCACCATACAGAAAAGATCAAGCGATTATGTGCTGGAGGTATATTAGACGGTCATTGGATAACAATTTTACTTCAGGCCAGTGGAGTACAGGGCCCAAACATTATTCATTCACCGTACAGAAAGAACAAGTGATTATATGGCTGGAGGTACATTAGGCAGTCACCGTATAACAATTTTACTGTTGGCCAGTTAGATTCAGCCCCAAAAATTATGCATTCATCGTACAGAAAATATTCAAGTGATTATGTGGCTGGAGGTATATTAGACGGTCATTGGATATCAATTTTACTGCAGGCCAGTGGATTACAAGGCCCCAAACATTAGCATTCACCGTACAGAAAAGAACAAGTGATTATGTGGCTGGAGGTACATTAGGCGGTCCACTGTATAACAATTTTTACTGTTGGCCAGTTAGGTTACTGTCACGACTGTGACTGATCCAGACAGGTCTGGAGGAGAAGGTCGCCAGCGACTTGCTACTCGCAATAGCTGTGTGAGTTTGCTCCGTGGTTCAGGGTATGTCATCTGGGTTTTGCCTTGTGAACCTTTTTGTCCTGACTGGGAGTTTGTAGGCATCCTTCTCAGGTGAGTCCTGTCTGCCACTCCCAGCTACTATATTAGTTTCAGTTTCACTTGCAGTCATTGCCAGATATAGTCCTACTTCCAGTTCTATTCTGACCATTGAAGGAGGATCGTTTGATGGTGTTGCTGTGGAGCTCTTGTCCGGCGTGGACTGTCGTGATTGGGATCACCTTCTCTGCTCGTGACTGGATAAGTCTATCTCTGCTATAGTTTGTTTGTTGCTGTCTTCCCCTGCTGTTCTCCTAGACATGAGTGATGGTGACTAGTGCTCCCATCGGCCCTTTCCCCACTCTAGGCTTGTTAGGGTGACTGAGGGTTTAGGCATCCAGCTCGCCGGCACGGGTTCACACCCCGTCTAGGTATCAGGGCAGACAGGTGCCAGCGTAGGGTTAGTCAGGGGTGGCCATACTATTGCCCATCCGTAGATAAGGGTCCCCCTTCCCCATCCGGTCTGGTGCGACACGACTGCTGCTGGGATAGCAGTCGTGACAGTATATCTGCCTTTTAAAAACAAAAAAAAAAAAATGACTTTTTTTTTTTTTTCTGCTTGCTGGTTTGCTTTGTATTTTGTCTGTTCCACTATGGATCCGGTTTCGGTTTTGGCGAAACAGAATTACAGGGGGTTATCCCTTGAAGTGGCAGGATTAAAAGCAACAGTGCTGCAGCAGCAATCTTGGGTTCCACCGTTGCTACGGGAAACCATGGTACTCCTGAGCCAAAAGTGGCTTTACCTGATAGGTTCTCTGGAGGGAGAGACCAATTTGGTAACCTTCAGAGAAGCTTGCAAATTGTTCTTCAGGTTACGCCTAGATCCTCCGGCGGGTGAGAAACAACGGGTGGGCATTGTATTTTCTCTCCTGCAAGGAGATCCGCAGGCCTTGGGCTTTCTCCCTACCATCAGACTCTCCGGCCTTACGATCAGTGGAGGAGTTTTTTGAAGCCCTGGGTCTCGTATATGATGACCCGGACAGGGTCTCACTGGCTGAGTCTAAAGCTACGTAGGACTTCGGCAAGAGAACCGGTCTGCTGAACTATATTGTTCCGAATTCCGTAGGTGGGGCTACTGATACGTTATGGAACGACTCGGCCCTTAGGGAGTCAGTTCTGCCAGGGGTTGTCTGAAAAATTAAAAGACGCGCTGGCGGTATACGAGGTCCCTGGGTCTCTTGAGGCTGCTATGTCTCTGTCCATAAGAATCGACAGACGACTCAGGGAGAGACTATTAAATTTTACGGAGGCCTCTATAGGGCAGGGATCGGTCTGTTATGGTCCAGTCGAACCAATGCAAATAGGGGGCGCCACTAGATGGGTGAATCCTCCTAAGTTCCGCTGTAGGTCAGAGGTTTGTTTTCGTTGTGGGGAGAGGGGTCATTTTGTAAAGGTTTGTCCCTCAGAACCCAAGAGACCACAAACAAAGGAGCCGCCGGAAAAACTAGAGTCCCCAGATTGTGCGGAGGAGAACAGTCTGGGCGTATTTGTTTCCTCCATACGCATGTCTCAGTTTTTGTTGTCGGCTACCGTTGAGGCGGGCAATAAAACTGAGATCTGTTCCGTCTTTTTGGACAGTGGGGCGGGGGTCAACTTGGTGAATTCACGGTTTGCTCAGGCTCTGGGTTTTACTCCGGAACCGGTATGCAGAACTATCCTGTTTTTTTGCCATCGACTCATCCCCTCTTACTCAGAGAGAGTTAACTCAGATCATCCATAATATCCATCTGCAGGTAGGGGACCTCCATAAAGAGCATATCTCTTGTTATGTCCTGGGACGGTCTTCCGGCTCCTATGGTATTGGGGCTTCCTGCTGGTGACTCACAATCCAGTGGTGGATTGGCAGGCCGGGGAGATTGTGGAGGTGGAGTGAACATTTAAGAGGACAACTGCTTGAGTAGTAGGTGCTCTACACTACCTGCCTTTCTGTCATATTTTATGGATGTGTTCTCTGAGAAGGGTTGTCAGGGGTTACCACCTCATCGTCCATATGATTTCCCCGATTATCTATTACCTGGGGCAAAACTACCTAAAACCCGGTTATACAATCTTTCCGGCCCGGAGAGGAAGGCTATGAAAGATTATATTTCGGAGAGTTTGGCTAACGGACACATCAGGACCCTCTTCTTCACCTGTGGCTGCAGGGTTCTTTTTCGTTGAAAAGAAAGATGGGGGGCCTACGTCCTTGGCCTGGATTTCCGGGAATTAAACCGGATAACTATCCGAGATCCCTATCCTCTTCCTCTCATTCCCGACCTCTTTAATCAGTTGCTGGTGCTAAATGGTTCTCCAAAATGGATCTCAGAGGAGCCTATAACCTGGTTCGCATCAAAGAGGGGGATGAGTGGAAGATGGCTTTTAATACTCCGGAAGGGCATATGAAAATCTGGTCATGCCATTTGGTCTTACTAAGGCGTCCTGCGGGTATTCCAACATTTTGTCAACGATATTTTTAGTCACCTTATCGGGAGATTTGTTGTGATATATCTTGATGACATCCTGGTCTATTCCCGGATCTGGATACAGCATAAGTCCATGTGAGGACAAGTGCTGCAGATATTAAGGCCAACAAATTGTTTGCTAAGTAAGAAAAATGTGTGTGTTCGCCGTAAAAAACTGCCATTTCTGGGGTATGTGTTGTCAGATTCAGGGTTTCCGCATGGATCCTAAGAGTCCGGGCGATTATAGACTGGGATCTGCCTGAGAACCTGAATGCATTGCAACGCTTCCTGGGGTTTGCCAATTTTTATAGAAAGTTTATAAAGAACTATTCCTTGGTGGTCAAACCACGTGACGGAGCATGACCCGTAAGGATCCGATTTTTCCAAATGTCATCACATGCAGCCAAAACTGCCTTTGCAATCTCTGAAGGAGAGATTCACCTCGGGCCCCTATTCTCGTACAGCCAGATGTCTCGCTTCCTTTTATTGTAGAGGTTGACGCATCAGAGGTGGGGGGGTGAGGGGGTACTATCTCAGGGCCCGTCCCCTGGTGAATGGCGTCCGTGTGCTTTTTTTTCGAAGAAATGTCTACTGCAGAAAGGAACTATGATATTGACAACAGGGAACTTTTGGCTATTAAGTGGCTTTTTGAGGAGTGGCGACATTTTTTGGAGGGGGTGGTCATCCCGTCACGGTGATTACTGATCACAAAAACTTATTATATCTGGAGTCTGCTAAACGTCTCACCCCTAGACAGGCTCGGTGGTCGTTATTTTTTACTAGGTTTAATTTTGTAATAACCTATCGCCCGGGGGCAAAAAATACTAAGGCGGATGCATTGTCTCGAAGTTTTCCTGGAGGGGGTGATGTTGAGGTACCAGAGCCCATTTTGCAAAAGGGGGTGGTGGTCTCTGCATTACACTCAGGTATGAGGGGAGGGTGTTGGAAGCTCAGGGGGACGCCCCGGCCTCCTGCCCCTCGGGTAAACTGTTTGTGCCAGAAAATTTACGACTGGAGATACTAAAAGAACACCATAACTCCACACTGGCAGGACACCCAGGTAGTAGGGCAACCTCTGAGTTAGTGTCTCGTCGGTTCTGGTGGCCTAAATGGCACCAGGAGGTGTTGAATTTTGTGTCTGCATGTGCTACCTGTGCTCGTTCTAAGGTAGATCATACTCGTCCGGCAGGGCGTCTTTTACCTCTGGCCATCCCCAACAGGCCTTGGACGCACCTGTCAATGGATTTCATTACGGATCTACCAGTATCAGCGGGGAAGACTGTTATTCTTGTAGTTGTTGACAGATTCAGTAAAATGGTGCACTTTATTGCTCTTGCCGCATTGCCTAATGCTAACACACTGGCTCAGGTTTTTATTGACCACATCGTGAAGCTTCACGGGGTCCCTTCCGATATTATTTCGGATCGTGGTACCCAATTCGTTTCTAAATTTTGGAAAGCTTTTTGTTCTCGTTTAGGGGTTCATCTGTCGTTTTCTTCATCTTTCCATCCACAGTCCAACGGTCAGACTGAACGTACCAATCAAAACCTAGAGACATATTTGAGATGCTTTGTTTCCGAAAGTTTGCCATTAATAATCGTCGTCAAGAATCCACCGATAAGTCACCATTTTTTGGTGCGTATGGTTTCCATCCTCAGTTTTGTACGTTTAGTGAGGGGGGGCCATCTGGGATTCCCGAGGAGGAACGATTTGCGTCTTCACTTTCTTCAGTGTGGCAGAGTGTGCAAGAAAGTTTGAAGAGAATTGGTGGTAGATACAAACTTGCGGCTGATAGGAAGCGCTCTGAAGGTCCGGACCTTGGGGTGAATGACTTGGTGTGGTTGTCTACCAGAAATATCAAGTTGAAGGTTCCCTCGTGGAAATTAGGTCCGAGATTTATTGGTCCTTATAGGGTAATTAAGATTATTAACCCGGTGGCTTTTCGTCTGGAGCTACCTCAGACTCTAAGGATCCATAATGTCTTCCACAGATCTCTGCTTAAGAGCTATGTAGAACCTCCTGAACCATTGCCACTACCGCCTCCACCGGTGGTTGTTGATGGCAGTCTTGAGTTTCAGGTAGAAAAGATTGTTGATTCACGATATGTTCGCCGCTCTCTTCAGTACCTGGTGCACTGGAAAGGTTATGGTTCCGAAGAGAGAATGTGGGTTCCAGCATCAGAGATAAAAGCGGACAGACTCATTCAGGCTTTTCATAGCTCCCATCCGGAGAGGCCTGGTCTTGAGGGTCCAGGGGCCCCTCGTAGAAAGGGGGGTACTGTCACGACTGTGACTGATCCAGACAGGTCTGGGAGGAGAAGGTCGCAGCGACTTGCTACTCGCGATAGCTTGTGAGTTTGCTCCGTGGTTCAGGGTATGTCATCTGGGTTTTGCCTTGTGAACCTTTTTGTCCTGACTGGGAGTTTGTAGGCATCCTTCTCAGGTGAGTCCTGTCTGCCACTCCCAGCTACTATATTAGTTTCAGTTTCACTTGCAGTCATTGCCAGATATAGTCCTTACTTCCAGTTCTATTCTGACCATTGAAGGAGATCGTTTGATGGTGTTGCTGTGGAGCTCTTGTCCGCCGTGGACTGTCGTGATTGGGATCGCCTTCTCTGCTCGTGACTGGATAAGTCTATCTCTGCTATAGTTTGTTTGTTGCTGTCTTCCCCTGCTGTTCTCCTAGACATGAGTGATGGTGACTCGTGCTCCCATCGGCCTTTCCCCACTCTAGGCTTGTTAGGGTGACTGAGGGTTTAGGCATCCAGCTCGCCGCACGGGTTCACACCCCGTCTAGGGTATCAGGGCAGACAGGTGCCAGCTTAGGGTTAGTCAGGGGTGGCCATACTATTCCCATCCGTAGATAAGGGTCCCCCTTCCCCTCCGTCTGTCACAGCCAGACAGCTGAGAAGCGCTCACAGGAGCTTCTCAGATCCTCCTCCTTGAATTTCTTGGTTTTTGGGTTTAGTTTCTCATCTCGTTAGTCTATTCTCAGCTGTCATGCAGTTAGACTGATCGCTACCCTTTAAGTTCCTCCCCATAATGCAGTAGTGTGCGGCTGATACAACTTCCTGAGTGTGTGAGCATGCTGTTACCAGTTGTCAGTCGTCATTCGTCTGCAAGATAAGTGCGGTTTATGTAGTTTATGATTTTGTCTTTTCTGGATCCAGGTGACCCTGGACTCCCTCCGTGTCAGTGTAGGGGAGCCGGTGGTCGTGTCCCTTCAGCTATTGTAGGGTCTTCAGGTAATAGGATAGCCGAGGAACGTGGATATGCGGCATCCACCTTTGGGTGTTCGCATAGCTGAGCAGTGAGGGGAAGCAGGCAGTCTATTGCAGGGGTCTCCCTTTGTTCCTTAGTTGTGGATCCAGAGAGACATTGTTTATATGGTATTGTCTTGTTTCCTGTACACCATCCGTGACATTATCACCGCCAAAACCGTCTCAAGCATGGATCCGTTTCACTTTTGGCTGAACGCTTTCAGGGTCTTTCTTTGAGGTAGCTGATCCCGTAGGACTTTTTCTCAGTTTCAAGTGACTCGTTCAGCTTGCGTTCATGGAGTTTGTGCTGAGGCCTAAGATCTCGCTCCCGATACGTTCTCTGGGGGGTAGTGAGAATTTTGTGCGTTTTAGAGAGGCTGCAAACTCCATTTTCGCCTTCTTCCCCATTCTTCTGTGAAGAAGAACGGAGGGTGGGGATCATTATATCGCTGCTCAAGGGGTAACGCTCAGGTCCTGGGCCTTTTCTCTGCCGGAGGGGGCACGGCCCCTTCGTCAGTGGATGAATCCTTTTTAGCCCTGTCAGATATATGATGATCCGATCGTATTGCTCTGGCTGAGTCTAGACTACATAAAAAATATTGGAAGACTGGCACTCTCAACACATGGAGTCATAAGGTTGCAGATCACAAAATTTATTAGGTACATAAAAGGTTAAAAATTAATAAAATGTGCAAATCAATACACTGTTAGTAAATGAACACAGTCTGGTATCAGTGATAACAAATGAATCAAGATGAAAAGTACATTTTATCAATGTTGCAGGTCCTTGAGAAATTAGCAACAAGAAAAGAACCTCCTTTTTGTTCCTGATAAAAGATCCAATATTTGAAATACTTCAGTTATATTAAAATTTAAGTATGATGTTCTTTTTCAAGCAGGCTATATATTTTGGCAGTTCAGAATATATCTGATAACACCCGCTCTATAGGAGTACTTTGATGATAATCAATCCCTCTGATGTTTCAAGGTATATGTAATATGTAATACCACTCCGCTATACGGGCTTGTCTCTATATCAGTCCGACACTCTGAGACAGTGTGTAAGTGACAACCCACTATGTGGGCTTACCTTCTCCTTTGTGTCGGACAGTCGCCCAAGTGTTTTGGGAGCTGCTGGGAGCCGGCGTCCCGGCTGTTCCTTAGTCAGCGTTCCACGTGGAGTCGGAGACAGAATCGTCGCTCCAGAAGTGACGTAGCGGCACTCAGGATTTTGTTCTTTGGTGTTTTCTTCTGCCAATTATATGAGGCACAAGCTTCGTTCCGTCCGATCAGGGATACAGTGCACTGTTGTCCCGCAAAGTATATGGAATATCTTCTTATAGCTGGGTCATGTATAGATCTTTGTTCAGATCACTAGAAACCAAACGCGTTTCGAGGACACCTCTCCTCTTCTTCAGTGGTGCCGCTACGTCACTTCTGGAGCGACGATTCTGTCTCCGACTCCACGTGGAACGCTGACTAAGGAACAGCCGGGACGCCGGCTCCCAGCAGCTCCCAAAACACTTGGGCGACTGTCCGACACAAAGGAGAAGGTAAGCCCACATAGTGGGTTGTCACTTACACACTGTCTCAGAGTGTCGGACTGATATAGAGACAAGCCCGTATAGCGGGCTGGTATTACATATTACATATACCTTGAAACATCAGAGGGATTGATTATCATCAAAGTACTCCTATAGAGCGGGTGTTATCAGATATATTCTGAACTGCCAAAATATATAGCCTGCTTGAAAAAGAACATCATACTTAAAGTTTAATATAACTGAAGTATTTTAAATATTGGATCTTTTATCAGGAACAAAAAGGAGGTTCTTTTCTTGTTGCTAATTTCTCAAGGACCTGCAACATTGATAAAATGTACTTTTCATCTTGATTCATTTGTTATCACTGATACCAGACTGTGTTCATTTACTAACAGTGTATTGATTTGCACATTTTATTAATTTTTAACCTTTTATGTACCTAATAAATTTTGTGATCTGCAACCTTATGACTCCATGTGTTGAGAGTGCCAGTCTTCCAATATTTTTTATGTATTTTCAGCCGTGAAGGGTGGTTCACATTTAGACTAGAGCACCTCATAGTGGATGCGAGTGGGTGAGCTATTTCCTATATTTCTTTTATCTTTGAGTCTAGACTACGTCTGTTATGCCAGGGTAAACAATCCGCAGAGATATACTGTTCAGAATTTCGGAGATGGGCAGCAGATACGGGTTGGAATGATGCTGCACTCTGAAGTCAATTTTGGTATGGTCTTTCAGAGGGATTGAAAGATGCATTTGCCTTTCATGAAAGACCTACCTCCTTGGATTCTGCTATGTCTCAGGCTGTTCGTATTGACAGGCGTCTTAGAGAGAGAGGAGAGATCTCTCCTTCCTGTCATACTCAGTCCCGGGACAGTGCAGCGGTCTCATTCTGTGCACAGGGGTCTCAGTCGCTGTCAGCCCCTTCTGAGCAGGAGTCCATGCAGCTGGGGTTGATTGCCTCTGACAATAGAAGATTCAGCCCGCAGGGGAGGGTTTGTTTTTGTTGTGGAGGTATAAATCATCTGGCAAATGTTTGTCCCTCTAGGAGATTCAGGCAGTTTTCTGGGAGTAATAAAGAGACACAAAGGAAAAAATCTTTTAAAAATGTTCCGTCTGTTACTATTGGCAGGGTTGAGGCGGAAATTGAAGGTTTTCCATTTGCTTGTAGTTCCCGTTTTGTCCTGCCTGCTAGGGTGGCGCTAGAGAGCAAGAGCATTTTTTGTGAGATTTTTGTGGATAGTGGAGCAGCTGTCAACCTCATTGATAATCAATTTGCAATAACTCATGGTTTCCAGGTATGCACTTTGGGAAAGGATATTCCTGTTTTTGCTATTGATTCAGCTCCACTTTCTCAGAAATCATTAAAGGGCATAGTTCACAATATCCGTTTAATTGTGAGTGATGCTCATGTTGAGGATGTGTCATGTTTCGTCCTTAGCGGTTTGCCTACTCCTCTAGTGTTGGGGCTACCCTGGCTCACTAAACATAACCCCACCATTGATTGGCAAGCGAGGCAAATAAATGGTTGGAGTAACTTTTGCAGAGAGAATTGCCTCATAACATCTGTTTCTGAGGTTTCTACTAAGACTGTACCACCTTTCCTCTCTGAATTTTTGGATGTCTTCTCTGAGAGTGGAGTTCAGGGTTTGCCTCCGCACAGGGAGTATGATTGCCCTATTAATCTCATCCCAGGCGCCAAGCTGCCTAAATCTCGTTTATACAATCTCTCCCAACCTGAGAGGGTCGCTATGCGGGCTTATATCTCTGAGAGTCTGAGAAAAGGACACATACGACCCTCGAAGTCACCTGTTGCCGCTGGTTTTTTCTTTGTTAAGAAAAAAGATGGTTCTTTAAGACCTTGTCTGGATTTCAGGGAGCTGAACAGTATCACTATTCGTGATCCTTATCCGCTTCCTCTGATCCCGGACCTTTTTAACCAGGTTGTTGGGGCTAAAGTCTTTTCCAAATTAGACCTAAGAGGGGCATACAACCTGGTTAGGGTCAGAGAAGGAGACGAATGGAAGACGGCTTTCAATACCCCTGAGGGCCATTTTGAGAATTTGGTTATGCCTTTTGGTTTGATGAATGCCCCAGCCGTTTTTCAGCATTTCGTCAACAGCATTTTTTATCATTTAATGGGAAAATTTGTATTAGTGTATTTGGATGACATTTTGATTTTTTCTCCTGATTTCAAGACTCATAAGGAACACTTACGTCAGGTCTTGCTCATCCTGCGGGAGAATAAATTATACGCGAAACTGGAAAAATGTGTGTTTGCGGTTCCAGAAATCCAATTTCTGGGGTTTCTTGTCTCCGCTTCTGGTTTTCGCATGGACCCCGAGAAGGTCCGCGCTGTGCTTGAGTGGGAGCTTCCTGAGAATCAGAAGGCGCTGATGCGTTTTTTGGGCTTTGCCAATTATTACAGGAAATTTATTTTGAATTATTCCTCTGTTGTTAAACCACTCACTGATATGACCAGAAAGGGGGTAGATTTTTCTTCCTGGTCGGTAGAGGCGCGTAAGGCCTTTTCTAATATCAAGGAGAGTTTTGCTTCCGCTCCCATCCTAGTACAACCTGATATTTCGTTACCCTTCATAGTTGAGGTTGATGCTTCTGAGGTAGGGGTGGGTGCGGTCTTGTCTCAGGGTTCCTCTCCTGCCAAATGGCAACCGTGTGCCTTTTTCTCAAAGAAACTCTCCTCCGCAGAGAGAAATTATGATGTGGGAGATAGGGAATTGTTGGCCATCAAGTTGGCTTTTGAGGAATGGCGCCATTGGCTAGAGGGAGCCAGACACCCTATTACCGTGTTTACTGACCATAAAAATCTGGCCTACTTGGAGTCAGCCAAGCGTCTGAACCCGAGACAGGCCAGATGGTCTTTGTTCTTTTCAAGGTTTAATTTTGTTGTTACGTTCCGCCCTTGGGTTAAGAATGTGAAGGCAGATGCCCTGTCACGTTGTTTTCCGGGAGGTGGGAATTTTGAAGACCCGGGTCCCATTTTGGCTGAAGGTGTGGTGGTCTCTGCTCTTTTTCCTGAATTGGAGGCAGAGGTGCAGGCAGCCCAGTCAGAAGCTCCTGATCTTTGTCCTTCTGGGAGGTTGTTTGTGCCTCTCGCTTTGAGACACAAGATTTTTAAAGAACACCACGACACGGTCCTTGCTGGGCACCCGGGGGCAAGAGCCACACTGGATCTCATCGTTCGGAGATTCTGGTGGCCTGCGCTTCGTAAGTCGGTTGAGGGTTTTGTGGCAGCTTGCGAGACTTGCGCTCGTGCCAAGGTCCCTCATTCACGGCCATCAGGTCCTCTCCTTCCTTTGCCCATTCCTTCCCGTCCTTGGACACATCTGTCCATGGACTTCATAACGGACTTGCCTCGTTCCTCGGGGAAGTCTGTGATTCTGGTGGTGGTGGACCGTTTTAGCAAAATGGTGCATTTTATCCCTTTTCCTGGTTTGCCCAATGCTAAGACGCTGGCGCAGGCATTTATTGACCACATTGTCAAATTGCATGGGATTCCTTCAGACATAGTCTCTGATAGGGGCACGCAGTTTGTTTCCAGATTCTGGAAGGCTTTCTGTTCTCGCTTGGGGGTTCGGTTGTCATTCTCTTCTGCTTTCCATCCGCAGTCGAATGGCCAGACAGAGCGCGTCAATCAGAATCTGGAGACATATCTGCGCTGTTTTGTGGCGGAGAATCAGGAGGATTGGTGTTCTTTTTTGTCCCTTGCTGAGTTTGCTTTAAATAACCGTCGTCAGGAGTCCTCTGATAAGTCACCATTTTTTGGTGCATATGGGTTCCATCCGCAGTTTGGGACTTTCTCGGGAGAGGGCTCTTCTGGTTTGCCTGATGAGGACAGATTCTCCTCGTCTTTGTCATCTATTTGGCAAAAGATTCAGGATAATCTAAAGAGCATGAGTGAGAGATATAAGCGTGTGGCGGATAAGAGACGTGTGCCTGGTCCGGACCTGAATGTTGGTGATCTGGTGTGGTTGTCTACCAAGAATATCAAATTGAAGGTTCCCTCCTGGAAGTTGGGTCCTAGGTTTATTGGGCCTTACAAGATCCTGTCTGTCATCAATCCTGTTGCTTACCGTCTTGATCTTCCTCAGACTTGGAAGATCCATAATGTTTTTCATAAGTCCTTATTGAAACCTTATGTTCAACCTATTGTACCCTCGCCTTTGCCTCCTCCTCCGATTATGGTTGATGGAAATCTTGAATTTCAGGTCTCTAGGATTGTGGATTCTCGTCTTGTCCGCGGTTCCCTCCAGTACCTCGTTCATTGGGAGGGTTATGGTCCTGAGGAGAGGATGTGGGTCCCAGTGACGGACATTAAGGCCTCTCGTCTCATCAGGGCTTTCCATAGGTCCCATCCTGAGAAGGTGGGCCCTGAGTGTCCGGAGTCCACTCCTAGAGGGAGGGGTACTGTCACAGCCAGACAGCTGAGAAGCGCTCACAGGAGCTTCTCAGATCCTCCTCCTTGAATTTCTTTGTTTTGGTTTAGTTTCTCATCTCGTTAGTCTATCTCAGCTGTCATGCAGTTAGACTGATCGCTACCCTTTAAGTTCCTCCCCATAATGCAGTAGTGTGCGGCTGATACAACTTCCTGGAGTGTGTGTGCATGCTGTTCCCAGTTGTCAGTCGTCATTCGTCTGCAAGATAAGTGCTGTTTATGTATTTATGATTTTGTCTTTTCTGGATCCAGGTGACCCTGACTCCCTCCGTGTCAGTGTAGGGAGCCAGTGGTCGTGTCCCTTCACTATTGTAGGGTCTTCAGGTAATAGATAGCCGAGGAACGTGGATATGCGGCCATCCACCTTTGGGGTGTTCGCATAGGCTGAGCAGTGAGGGAGAGCGGCAGGTCTATTGCAGGGGTCTCCCTTTGTTCCTTAGTTGTGGATCCAGAGAGACATTGTTTATATGGTATTGTCTTGTTTCCTGTACACCATCCGTGACACCGTCTGGTGTGACACGACTGCTGCTGGGATAGCAGTTGTGACAGTTACATGCCCCAAAAATTATTCATTCATCCAACAGAAAAGATCAAGTGATTATGTGGCTGGAAAAAGTAAATTTGGGTTAACAAGGGTTAACAGCCAAACCAAACTCAATATTTATGGCCCTGATTCTGTAGTTTACAGAAACTCCCCATATGTGGTCGTAAACCGCTGTACGGGCACATGGCAGGGTGCAGAAGGAAAGGAATGCCATACGGTTTTTGGAAGGCAGGTTTTGCTGGACTGTTTTTTTTGACACTATGTCCCATTTGAAGCCCCCCTGTTGCACCCCTACAGTAGAAACTCCAAAAAAGTGGCCCCATTTTAGAAACTACGGGATAGGGTGGCAGTATTGTTGGTACTAGTTTAGGGTACATATGATTTTTGGTTGCTCTATATTACACTTTTTGTGAGGCAAGGTAACAAGAAATAGCTGTTTTGGCGCCGTTTTTATTTTTTGCTATTTACAACATTCATCTGACAGGTTGAATCATGTGATATTTTTATAGACCAGGTTGTCACGGATGCGGCGATACCTAATATGTATACTTTTATTTATTTATGTAAGTTTTACACAATGATTTCATTTTTGAAGCAAAAAAAATCATGTTTTAGTGTTTCCATAGTCTGAGAGCCATAATTTTTTCAGTTTTTGGGGGATTACCTTGGGCAGGGTAAGATTTTTGCAGGATGAGATGACGGTTTTATTGGCATTATTTTGGGGGGCGTGTGACTTTTTGATTGCTTGCTATTACACTTTTTGTGATGTAAGGTGACAGAAAATGGTTTATTTAGCACAGTTTTTATTTTAAATTTTTTACAGTGTTCATCTGAGGGGTTAGGTCATGTGATATTTTTATAGAGCCGGTCGATACGGACGCGCCGATACATAATATGTATACATTTTTTTTATTTCTGTAAGTTTTACACAATAATATTATTTTTCAAACAAAAAAAAAATTCATGTTTTAGTGTCTCCATATTCTGAGAGCCATAGTTTTTTCAGTTTTTGGGAGAATATCTTATGTAGGGTCTCATTTTTTGCGGGATGAGATGATGGTTTGATTGGCACTATTTTGGGGTGCATATGACCTTTTGATTGCTTGCTATTGTACTTTTTGTGATGTAAGGTGACCAAAAAATGGTTTATTTAACACAGTTTTTATTTTTTATTTTTTACGGTGTTCATCTGAGGGGTTAGGTCATGTGATATGTTTATAGAGCCGATCGATACGGACGCAGCGATACCTAATATGTATACTTTTTTTTCCCCCTATTTTTTACCATTTTTTTTTTACTTTATTTGGGGAAAATGACGTTTTTGTTTATTTTTACTTGAAACTTTTAATTTTTTGGGGGGAAAACTTTATTTTTTCAACTTTTTTTGTTCACTTTATTTTTTGGGGGGTATATTCCTTTACAATGCATTCCAATACTTCTGTATTGGGATGCATTGGTTGTATGATTAATACTGTGTGTATTACTCATTCAGCTTCCGGGGCCTGTGAGATCCAGGGGGCTGGATCTCACAGGCTCTTCACCGGAAGGCAGCGCAATGCCTTCCTTAGACATCGCGCTGCCTTCCATGCCATCGGATCCCCCCCACAGCCGCATGGGGACCCGATGGCACCGCCCCACAGCCGCTGCAACCGCAGGTAAAGCCGCAAACCGCAGGTCTGAATTGACCTGCGGTTTGCGGCGATCGCCGATACGGGGGGGGGGTCACATGACCCCCCCCCCCCCGGCATTGTGACAGGATTGATTTCAGCGGGCATCCTGTTCCGATTAACCCCCACCGCGCCGCAATCGCGTTTTAAACCCATGACGTACCGGTACGTCATGGTCCTTAAGGACTCGGGAAACATGCCGTACCGGTACATCATGCGTCCCTAAGGGGTTAAGGAGTGTAATCCAAAATATTGCCAATGCTTTCAATTCTAGATTATTGGCAAAACCCAAGCTGAATATAATTGTGCATTACATTTACTTGTGTTTTTGAATGCTGAATAAAAAATAAAAATCCTTGGAGTTGTATAGTGACATGGCAATACATGGCACATGCTCCCAAACACACAATAATAACATTTTTATTTATTTATTCATTTTTTTTAATTATAGAACCAGGGCCGATCCTAGGGTCACAGGCGCCTGGGTGCAGAAATATTTCTGGCGCCCCCACATGGGCGTGGTTATCTTACTAACTCCTCCCCTTTACAATGTTTCTATGGCAACAACTTCAGCCCCACGAATCGGCGGCTCGGCTGCTCGGCTTAAAAAAAAAAAAAAGTCCCGGCGGCTCGCTCGGCCAGGGCCGGACTGGGGATAAAAACCAGCCCTGGAAAAAGTTGCACACCAGCCCCACAGCATTGCGTCATTATTTACTTGTTTATAATAGGAGAAAGCATTCATTTTAAAACACGTGTGTAAACACGAATATGAACTTTGCCCCACGATAGCTCTTTTGTAGAACCCCCATAAAAACTTACAGTTACTTGACTTGGCCCTTGGGGATCTCGGACGCCACTTCAACACTTTGGCCGGGGGCTCGGCGGAGCTGATGTTGTGCTTTAACCTATGAGAAAGATTTCATAATAAGGATTTGGAGAAAGGGCAGAGGGATAGCAGAGCAGGGAGAGGCTGGTGCTGCTACTAGGGGGTCATACCATGGGGGAGTAATAAAGCCCACCATAATGCCCCCCAGTAGTAATAATTCTCCTTATAATATGCAAAACATTTGTAATGCCCCCAGTTGAGCTAATGTTCCCATAATGTGCCAATATAAAATACCCCTTCTCAGTGCCCCCGTAGATGACCCCTATAGTGCCCCCCCCCTTCCCCATAGTACCCACCATAATGTGTCCCAGTATAAAATGCCCCTATACAGAGCCCCCATATAAAATATCTTCTTTTTTAGCCTCAGTAGATGCCCCTATAGTGCCCCCCAATAATCTGCAGTAAGATGTGCCCCCATAGATGCCCCCAATCATGTGCCAGTAATAAGAGCCCCCCCACCATCATGTGCCAGTAGCCAGAGCCCCCCCATATCATGTCAGTAGCCAGAGCCCCCCCATATCATGTGTCAGTAGCCAGAGCCCCCCATATTATGTGCCAGTAGCCAGAGTGCCCCCAATCATGTGCCAGAAATAAGAGCCCCCCCACCATCATGTGCCAGTAGCCAGAGCCCCCCATATCATATGCCAGTAGCCAGAGCCCCCCCATATCATGTGCCAGTAGCCCCCCTTATGTGCCAGTAGCCCCCCTATGTGCCAGTAGCCCTCCTTATCATGTGCCAGTAGCCCCCCTTATCATGTGCCAGTAGCCCCCTTATCATGTGCCAGTAGCCCCCCCTTATCATGTGCCAGTAGCCCCCCATATCATGTGCCAGTAGCCAGAGCCCCCCCCATATCATGTGCCAGTAGCCAGAGCCCCCCCCCCCCCACCATCATGTGCCAGTAGCCAGAGCCCCCCCATATCATGTGTCAGTAGCCAGAGCCCCCCCATATCATGTGTCAGTAGCCAGAGCCCCCATATCATGTGCCAGTAGCCAGAGTGCCCCCAATCATGTGCCAGAAATAAGAGCCCCCCCACCATCATGTGCCAGTAGCCAGAGCCCCCCCATATCATGTGCCAGTAGCCAGAGCCCCCCATATAATGTGCCAGTAGCCCCCCTTATGTGCCAGTAGCCCCCCTATGTGCCAGTAGCCCCCCTTATCATGTGCCAGTAGACCCCCTTATCATGTGCCAGTAGCCCCCTTATCATGTGCCAGTAACCCCCCTTATCATGTGCCAGTAGCCCCCCATATCATGTGCCAGTAGCCAGAGCCCCCCCCTTATCATGTGCCAGTAGCCAGAGCCCCCCCCCATATCATGTGCCAGGTAGCCAGATCCCCCCCATTATCATAGTCCTGTAGGCCAGAGGGTGGCCCCCATATCATGTGCCAGTAGCCAGAGGGGCCCCATATCATGTGCCAGAAGCCCCCCATATCAGTGCCAGTAGCCCCCCTTATCATGTTGCCAGCCCAGTAGGCCCCCGTATCATGTGCCAGCCCAGTATGTCCCCCCTTATCAAGTGCCAGCCCAGGAGTCCCCCCTTGATCATTGCCAGCCAGGTAGCCCCCCTTATCATGGTGCCAGCCATCCCAGTAGTCCCCCCTTATGTTGCCAGTCCCAGTAGCCCCCCGTATGTGGCCAGCCCAGTAGCCCCCCTTATCATGTGCCAGCCAAGTATTGTACTTATATAAAAAAATAAAAAAAAATAATACACTTATACTTACCTCCAGGCAATGCATGCAGGCCACCTCTTCCGTCTGTGTCCCTCGCTATAACGGCTCAGGCGATGCGATGACGTCATCGCGCCATCACCCCGCTCTGATAGGCTGCCAGCACTAAGCCGGCAGCCTATCAGAGGAACAGGAGGGGACACACCTCTCCTCCTCTGCCGCAGCACAGACAGGCATCTGTATTGCCGTCCTGAGGACGGCAATACAGATGACTATGGAGATGAGCGCTTCCGCAATGGGGAGGCGCGTCATCTGCCTGCTCTGCCCTGCCGCCGGCCCGCGGCCGCCCCCACAATGTCACCAGGGCCGTTGTAGGATCGGGCCCTGTATAGAACCTAATGTAAAAAAAACACGAGACTAGAGAGTGGGAGATAAGCCGAGGCCTGTTTATTTAAACTCAAACCAACTTTAATATACTCAAAATATTAACCATATAAATACCATGAGCCTAGTCATTATCAACTCAACTCGGTAAAAAACCATCAATACACAGAGTCCCATCCCATCCCGGGATGACTATAGTCAGACCACCCCCAGTCCCGCCGCGCCGTCAAGAAGCAGCAAGGGACCCCACCCCACCCACAGCTATTTCTATCATAGCCTGCAGGTTGAGGTTGAAAATATCATAACCGATATCCGATAAATGTATACCATCATTGAAAAACAGGCCTGCCTCTCCACTCTCCAAATCCACATGCCTGAAAGAAAAAACACCTAATAAAGGCATAAACTTAGACAAAGCGCGGTTAATCCGTCTCTGGACCTTGTTCTTAAACCTTAGGGCAGGATAAACCCTCCAACCCCACCTAGAGATAATTTCAGAGAAAACAAGCCTTGTTTCAGGGAAGAGGCAACGCAAATCTGACATCGTTTTCTTCATTTGAAATATCAACTCCATGGTGTCTTTGCCGCCTACATCATTGCTACCTAGATGAATAATGACAATGTCCGGGTTAGCAAACACATCATGCAGGTGTAAAATGAGATCGATCAAACCTGACCACCGAAGACCCCGAACTCCAGCCCAACAGATCTTGACAGAATCTGGAGGTAATGATAAATTTAGTCCGTAGCAGCGCTCTGCGGACCTCCTATTCGCCTAGTGGACATAAGAATGGCCCAGAATCCATACCGTACGACCAGTAAAAACTAAAACATGTTAATCAATCAGCAAATGAGGTCTGACAGTTGATACCTATCAGACAACCACCTCCCAATCCGTCTAATAGCCGACTGATTCAATCCCGCAAGAGCCGCAGATGTTGCTGCTCCAATACGAAAAGAATGGGAAGAAAAGAAATGAGCACCCAAACCAAGCTTCTCCAAACATTTAGCTAACCCAGCCCTAAATTGAAATTGGGACAGAGGAGACAGATCTTGGTGCAAAAGAAAATTAGTGTTGCTAACCCTGGGCCGGATCGCCAAATAACGCAAAACCGCATCAACAGGACATATTCTTTTATCCATAATTGAACCTATTCTCACATAATAACCCTTACCCGCCTGATCAGTTTTAGACCTTGCAACAAAAATAGACAATATAGAACCTCTAACTGAAACTTAAACATAAACCAGACTGGTCAAAATGAGAACGCGGCAACAATTCACCAATCCTTAAAGGGAACCTGTCACCTGGATTTTGTTTATAGAGCTGAGGACATGGGTTGCTAGATCACTGCTAGCACATCTGTAATATCCAGTCATAGGAAAAAATGCGTATAGCAGCACAACGAAAAATTAAAGGTCTTATCTTGTGGTGGTGCCCGCCGTGTTGGGAGCCAGTCAGGAAGTTCCCCCTTAGATGCGTCATATAGAAGAAACCGCAGCACGTCTTCTGTCTTCAATTCAGTGGAATTTATTTCACCAGGAAAAAAAATGCGACGTTTCGACCGTAAAGGTCTTTCTCAGCAACAGTGTTGCTTGAGAAAGACCTTTACGGTCGAAACGTCGCATTTTTTTTTTGCTGGTGAAATAAATTCCACTGAATGAAGACAGGGAGAGTGCTGCGGTTTCTTCTATATGTAATATCCAGTCCCCATAGCCCTGTGTGCTTTTATTGTGTATAAAAACCGATTTGATACATATGCAAATTAACCTGAGATGAGTCAGAGCTTGAAAATATGACTCTTCTCTGGTCACACAAGTAAGATATGACTCTTTTATGTTAATTTGCATATGTATCAAATCGTTTTTTTTACACAATAAAAGCACACAGAACTATGGGGACTGGATATTGCGGATGTGCTAGCGGCCATCTAGCAACCCATGTCCTCCGCTCTATACCCAAAATCCGGGTGACAGGTTCCCTTTAAGGCACTAAAGAATAACAAAGTAAACGCTGTACGAAACAAAGAAGCTTGAAAGCCAGAAAAACAAACAGAGCTGGTAACTTTACACAATTGCATCAACAATTCGGGTGAGATAGGACATGTACCGTCTGGCAGATATCCAATAGATTTGTAACCTTTCAGAAGCTGTTTAATTAAAAAGAAATCTGAAAAAGACCTAGAACCAAATAATTTTAGGAAAAAAGAAACACCTGCCAAAATCCTAGACACTGAGCTATGTGCCAGCTTTTCTTAAAATTATTTCAAACAAAATGACAAGGCTAAAGACTCGTCTATAGCAAAGGTCGATAAGGATAAACCAGCTGTAAAACGATCCCAGCGTAACCAGGCTGACATATAACTTTTCCACGTTGAAGCTGCCACTGAAACAGCTCAGATAAATCCAGGCGCTAAGACCAAATCAACCCCCACAGGGGGGGGGGGGGTGCTCTGACAAGGAGTCCCGCAAATATCCGCCGATGGAGCCAAAGCGCGAAAACGATCCATCTGAAAACGTGACAAGGTGTCAGCAATTCATTATACAACCAGAAATATGGGACTGCCTTAATCCAGAATATTCAAGTTTTAAACAGAAGTAACACCAGATGTTCTAGAGAGCTTCACCACAATGGGCGTGTTTGATACAACAGTTAACAGGGCAAATAACACTCCTTTATTGTCTGTATGCAAACAAATCCGCTTATTCTGAAAAATCTGCCCCACAAAGGCCAAGCTACCACTACCGGGGGAAAGCTCCAACAAAACCAGATTCATCAGTACAGCATTCGTGACCCAGTAATCATGCCAAGCAGCAGCACACCAATGCCCACTCCAGTATGCACCAAAACCAACACTACCTGCCGCGTCCGTGAACAGATTAACTGAGCAGCATCCATAAACTCCTCTTGCCACATAGACCTACCATTTAAATCCTGCAGAAAACTCAGCCAAACCAACAAATCGTCCCTAATATCTTTATTTAATGACACATGCAAACAAGGATTACGCACTCCAGCAACTCTCAAAGGTAATTGCCTGCAGAAAACACGCCCCATAGGCATTATCCTGCAACAAAATGCTAACAAACCCACTGTAAAGGGGGAATATTAATCACCAATATTTATGCACATATTGATACTTAATATTCATAAATAGGAGGAGCCGTCTATTGATAACTCCGCCTATTTATACCTTTATATAATAATAACAATACCTTCACTATGCCTTACACTGATCGCTACACTAGCTGCATGCGCCTTACTAACTATCGCCAATAACTACACGTTACCGACGGATACAAATATAACAGTATTTATTAACAATACACTACGCAATACATTTACAATACAGCACTAATTATACAGTACTCAACTACACTACACATTCCCAATTCCACCCACAAACTAACTATACGATACACACATTCAATATTAACAGCCCACCCACCTAGTACTATAAACTATCCCTATGGGGTAGACGAAGGTTGACGGTGGTCTTACTAGAGTGTAAGCCGACCATAAAGCATAAATATACCGCGGGAGGTGATTAGGGTAAATCAGGGAAGGGATTACTAGGGGTGTTGGATTATCAGGGGTAATAAGGGGTAGGGTACCAGGGGTATATAGGTTAGGGTTACCAGGGGTATATAGGGTAAGGTTACCAGGGGTATATAGGGTAGGGTTACCAGGGGTATATAGGGTATGGTTTATAGTGAGTGAGAGTGGGGTATATATGGAGTGAGAGTAGTGGGGTATATAGTGGGGTATATAGGGAGTGAGAGTAATGGGATATATATATAGGGAGTGAGTAGTGGGGTATATAGTGGGGTATATAGGGAGTGAGAGTAGTGGGGTATATAGTGGGGTATATAGGGAGTGAGAGTAATGGGGTATACAGTGAGGGTGAGAGTAGTGGGGTATATAGTGGGGTATATAGGGAGTGAGAGTAATGGGGTATACAGTGAGGGTGAGAGTAGTGGGGTATATAGGGAGTGAGAGCAATGGGGTATATAGTAAATAGGGGGGTATCAGAGGGGGTACTTAGGTATAATGCTCGTTGTCCAGGGGTTTGCTCGTTCGTCAGGATGAACCTCTCCGGCTGGGGCTCTGTACAGAAGTGCCTCAGCGTAGCGCCGGCCTGACTATTTAAGTTTGGCGGCGCTCGCTCCCGAGGCCGCACGTCCGGACGTGCTACGTGCGCGCCGCCGGCCAGAACACGTGGGCCGGGCGGCGGTGATATGACGTCACCCGCGCCGGCCCGCGCATCCCGGAGCGCGCTTCCAGGCGGAGGGTTCCTTGATCCTCCGCCTGTAACACGTCTGCACACCATGCGGCGCGATAATTATCGCGCCGGAGGTGTGCAGATAACAGAGGGAGGGACGTTTGTTCCTCTCTCTGTTATGTTAACTATCCCCAATGGTTGGGGATAGTTAAATACCAAAAGGCATCGGATCTCTATTGATCCCATGCCTTTTGAAGTCACCAGAGGCTGGACATAATTGTCCAGCCATCTGGAGATCTTCTCATCCCCTGCAGGGATGCATGAGGAGGGGGGGGGGCGGCACGTCTTGTTCCTATACTATATGTGTATGGATGCTTGGGGCACATCCATACACATATATATATATATACACAATGATATTTATAAGTATATGCATATTCATGGATGTTTGGGGCACATCCACAAATATGCATACACACACACACGGGATAATAAGCCCATCCATACATATATATATATACATAGAGATGTATGCCTGTCAAGGAGGCCTACATACATCTTCATGTATATCCCCTGGTCCCACCTGGACGGGCCCCACAGGTCAAGGGCCAATATACATGTAAATATGTCAGGGCATATATCATATATATTTAAATATCACACTTCGTCAACAATCCCCCTGTTGTCGGGAATAAGACAATAAACATGTTGGGGGAAGGGTTGGGAGGGTATTTTACCCCCTCTCGAATCGCACTGCTAGGTGACAATTCAGGAAGGACTGAAGTAGTATGACGCGCTTAGGTACCTAGACTATCACCTATCATGACTAACATCTCCGACCTGCCCGTCACCAACGCCTCCGTCCACCGAATACACCGTCTTCTCTTTGGTATGTTCCTCAGGTGTCCAGCCACTCCTATGTAGTGCTATTTCTGACCCGGAATGGCTTCACCCTTACCGTATTTAGGTCACTACACTCGGTGATCGTGTTCTCTCTCTTTGCCAGTGTTGTTCTTCTGGCGTCCGTTACCCCCAAGGTTAGTGCCGGTAATTCATGTAGCACCTCCTTATGGGTACGGACGGCCGTACCTTTTAACACCAGTAGATTTTCATCTTAATTGAGGACTCAGTTGTTAGAGAGGTTCTCCCATGGTCAGATACATAGGTTTTTACAAGGCAGGTCAGATTTTCTGGGGGGAAGGGGGAGGTGATGTCATAGTACCTAAATTCTACCTGCGGGAAAGAACCCCGCACTACCATCATTCAATCCAACCCTTACAAAAAGTCACCATTGTCGATATTGAAGCGGCAAATACTTTAGTAGATGAGGTGGGCCTGACCCTAGGGAATCTACTCTACCCCACTCAGCACGAACATGTCATATCCCTCCCAATACAGCCCAATTCAATTCAGTGTGTACCCATAGAGACTCATGCCACCTGGTCTACTCTCTATACCTCCCAAGACACTGTAGTTAACAGACCTTTGTGTCCTTGGGGAAATGACTATAGGATGCAAGTGTGCGTCCAGCCATATTGTAGTATGTGCTGTCGCACATCTACACCTAGAGTGTCCATGGTACATGAGGACACATATATACAAATAATCAATGTAAAGGTCTATACACAATATGATGAGGACACAGGGTGGACTATGATTTATACCCCTAACCTTCTTACAAAAATCTACTACAATACGTGATATACATGTACATAATGCTATGAGGTCACAGGATGGCTTTGGATGTTCACCCTGAACCCTCATAGGGAAAAACCTACTACAACACAATATTTATATACACCCCACCCCCACACACAATACTATGAGGTCACAGGATGGCTTTTGGATTTTCATCCCGACCCTCATAGGAAACAGTATGTCCATGTGATCTCTGGCTCCAGGACTTTGTTGGAGCTAAGTCCTGAGCCTCCTACGATTAACTTCGTGAAGTTCTGTCTGGTTCTGGTTTAGTTGGTCCGCAAGTCTCTTGACCCTCCTGTAGATTAGACACAGTCCCGTTGTACATGATGATACCAGAACCAGAAGAACTATCACCGGATTGAATCAATAGGTTGAAGGAAGGATGTTGCCTTTGGACTGTTAGCCGAACAGACTTCCCACCAGGAGATCTTGGAGTCTTTGTCCAACGCAGTTGTGATTGCCGTTATTTTTATTCTTGTCGTGCATCAGTTGGATGGTGGTGGCCTGTTTCTCTGTTTCTTGAAGATTCTTATTATTTCGTCCTTCTTGGCTGAAGTCTAGCAGGAGATGTTTTGAGTTCTATCCCAAAGCCAAGAGGGATCTTTCTGGAGTCTCACGGGTACGTCAGGGGCGGATGTCGAGTCTCTCTCCGGGGTGATTGGTGTCCTCCTTGTAACTCTGCGACATCTAAACTAGGACGGGACTAAGGGTGCAATACGCTCCAGGGAGGGAGTTCTCCTCTCTCAGTGCAGTTAGTTCCATAGATTGTATAAGACATGTTTTGCCTTTGTACCAGCACCAATACACCTGTCCCAAGTATTTAAGGGAGGAGGGTATTGGGGCTGGCCTTCATCTCACAGGACCCTCGGTGCTCCAAAATTGGTGTCTTAACACCCGATCCTGACTACCTTGACAGAGGATAGCATCCTCTTCTCTCCTAACATCCCTCTGTGTCTAACAGATAAGGTATGGCCTCTCTCAATAGGCTTTAGATCGCCCGGGGGGAGCATGTGGATGAAGCACCGTCTGTTATTTATGACAATCCCTAAGTTTAATTGCACTTTAACCCTGTCTAAGATGGCCAGATACAGGAGCCAATGATGAGCAGTGCAAGTGAGATTCCTACAGCCGTGCCACTGGACTACCACCAGTTGTGTTGTGATTTGGCTGCAAAAGGAGATATAAGAGACTTACCCGTTGGCGGAGGTTAAATGGAAGTGGCCGCCATACAACGATGATACAATATGTTTAAGGTTGCCTGAGAGTTCACTCTGGACTTGCGTACACGCCAGAGCGAGCTGAGCTCTATCCTGTTCTTTCCAAGAGACCCCACAACTAACCTTCTAAACTTCTCTCGGTAAAGCAGAAGATAGGGAGGTAGTGGCATCTATGTGCGAATGCTGCAAACCCTCTAAGACGTGGTTTACATCCAGCTGGGTCTCGAATCCTTCTCCGGCGTGTCGCGCAACATCCCCAAGTTTACCTCTCAGGACTTCCATATCCATAGTGTTCAGGGCGCCCACTCCCATGCACCTCCGCCTAGTCCCATGGCTTATCAGATCTCTTCTTCCCCTGTGATTTCTATGTATGAGATCGTCCTTTCTTACCTCTTGCCCCGCCTCTATCCAACCTCTTATCATGTCAATTTGGTTCCTCACAAACTCCCCACATCTGTGATCCCACTGGTCGACTCGGAAGTCATCTACGGAAATTCTCCAAGTAAATAGGACGAAGTTTTGTCCCCGTGATGATCTTTCCATGGGATGACAGTTGAGGAGCTATAGGATCTGCCAATTGATGGATAGGGGCGTTGCAAGAGTCTAAATGCATTTTTACAGGTTGGAGACCTGTCGCTTCATAGGGATCCTCACCACCGTTACACAAACCTGCCCTCTACCTCTGAACGGATTACCATTGGTCACTTTCTCCAACTTGTAGCACTAGTTTTCCTACGGGTTTGGATTTAGACAGATAGACCCATTGTGTAAATGTCCAGCACCCTTCATCTACTGCCTCGCAAAAAGGCCATCTAAACGAACCATCTATATTGATGTCAAAGTTAATATCCCTGCCACTGGGGTCTTTCCAATCGGAAGACACATACCTACCCCGGTATTCCTCATTCATAGGGGTACCGTCCATCCATACATCCACTGTAGGGGTATCCACCCATTGCACACTAAATCCCAACTCCAGGGGTTAGTGTCCAAGGTTACCATCTGGGGTATCTTGTTCCCAGTGGGCATAGGTGACGAAATAATATCCAGTCACCTCCTGAACACAATGGTCTCTCATGATGGTGATCATAAAGGACCGTATGGATGGAGATCCCCTTAACTGAGCATACCTGGGATCCTTGGCATCCGTCCGTACTTTTAAAACGGTGGGCTCGGTAAAAGCCTTCCAGTTTTACCGGACCACTCTGTCTTCCATAGGGCCTGGCCAGAGTTACTGCAGTTTAACTTTAGCATCACTATACTGGTTCGTATGTAATCTGTGGACACATGTCCTTGAACATAACTGGATTCCCTAGTGATAATCATCTGGGAATCTCTTAACATACAATAAGCTTTTAGGGTGCCCTTTACCGGAATGGTCTGTCAAAATATGTCCTTACCCTCAGCCCATCTTGGCTATCCCTCCTTATGAAGGTAGCTTTAAGGATATACCAGCCACTATACTCTGCACCCGTGACATCCTCGGGACTCAGAACCCCCTCCTTGGTACACAACACTGTGGTAGTGTTGGCTTCCACTTGATTGTAAGGATGTAAGTGAGGGGTCCTTAGACACCCATCTTAAGGATCTCATAGGAGTAGGGTCAGAGTCCCGAAAATGTCTGAATTCTTTGAGGCAGAGTGCATGTAAATCATGTTGTATGGCAGACACATTCTCCACAGGGGTATAATGTTGAATTACACCTTGGGCAAAACTCCTCCTTGGAAACCATTACAGATACCACTGTCCTGGTGTAAATGAAAGGTTCTCGTATGGTTTCAGGATTTTGCCCTCCAAACATTCCACCATTAAAAGGCCGGGTTTATTCATAGATATGTCAGGCCCTCCCCCGAAGAGGTTGAACCTGCCATCATCATGCTTACCACCAGTGCCACAAGTTGGGGATATGCCATGTTCAGAGGATTTCTATATCTTTTCAGGCTAGTCGTAACCTTGGTGAGTCTCCCTCCCGTGATCTGTTAATTCAATGTGAATGTAATTAGTTTCATGGATCCACCCTCGACCCACCAAAACACCCCCCCCCCCCCCCGGCTCACCCAACTCTGTGAGGGTTCATGTTATTGAGTTGGGGAGGCTCGGGTGGCCTTGGCCTGGTCGATATGGATCCATAAAACTCCCTGTCGCCTACGTGTCTTTTTCTTGGTCGTATCGGCCTTTGCACCTTTAGCATGGTGTCACCCATTACTTCAAGGACCTGATAGGGTCCTTCCCAGTTTGCATCCCAGGGGCCGGCCCGACGGAAGATTTTCACCATCACTAGCTCTCCTACAGAGGGCATTGGCGTTTCCCCCTGTAGATACGGTCTGTGTAGCCGTATTGCTGCATGAGGCAATAACTCCTTCAGGTTTAGTTGTACCTGTTGGAGAAACAGGTCTCTGGCGATGGCGTTCTTCACTGGTTCTGACACTAGGGGTTCATTGGGTAGGCATAGGGGCATTTTGCGTCCGGTCATTAGTTCAAATGGGGTGATACCGGTACTAGTAGCCTCGGTAGCTCGGATTCCCATTAGCACGGCTGGCAGAGAGGTTACCCATGAGGAACCTTTCTCCAGTAGTGCTTTAGAAAGTCGTGTTTTTATGGTCCGGTTCATCCGCTCCACGATGCCCGCAGACTGAGGGTGGTAAGGCACATGAAACCTCTGCTTTATATCTAAAAGACCACAAAGTGCTTTCATTACCTTACCCGTGAAATGGGTCCCTCTGTCCGACTCTATCAATCTGGGGATACCCCATCGTGACAGAACCTGTTCCCAGAGAACACGGGCAGTGGTTGTAGCCGAATCATTAACCGTGGGGATGGCTTCTACCCACTTAGAGAAGACATCTACTACCACCAGTGCGTAACGATAGTTTACGACTTCCTGTTGGTAAAGGTCCTATAAAATCTATTTGTAGTGCGGACCATGGACCATCTGCAGGAGGAACTCGCTGCAACACCGGCTTCAGGGGCCGACGCCCTTGGGTTAACCTGAGCACAAACCAGGCACTGTTGTGTTACTTCCTCTACTGTGTTGGACATTCCCTGCCAGTATAATTTGTCTCTCAGGAGAGACAAGAGTTTATCCCGGCCCAGGTTGTCCAAACAGTTGGTGGTTCAATCTGGTTAGCTCTGCTTGCAGATGTTGTGGAACCACGGGAAGAGGAAGTTGCTGTGTACGGTATCGTAACACAGGATCCCCTGCTGTATTGACCAGGGATGCTGTGGAGATGTGAGGTGTGTCATTAGAAGAGGATCTTTTGCTTGTTCCTCCTCAAATGAACCGGGCCTTTACTCAGGTTGGTACGAACTGCAATCTGGTAGGGCCGGTAACGGCTCAGTGTCTGTTTCCTGAAGGATCCCATACACTGCCGCTAGTTTGGGCCAATTCATCCGCCTTGTTGTTACCTAACGTCAAAGGCTCATCCCCTTTCTGATGCGCAGGGATTTTTATGATGGCTGCTTCCGCCGTGTGTGCCATGCCCCATTCCAAAGTTCTTTCAGGACCGATAAATGAAGCCAGAGGTTTGTTTTGGCTATCCACAAATCCTCGTCTTTCCCATGTGTCCAGGTGCAGGGTGAGAGAACGAACTACATATGAACTGTCGCTATATATAGTTCGTTTCCCTGGGGGTTGAAGAAGCAAGGCTTCCTTGACCGCCTCCAGTTCCGCCCGCTGTGCCGACATGTGACCTGGTAACTTGACAAGATTCTGGGTACCTGTGGTCTCATCCAGCACAGCAAAACCTGTGACATAGGTCCCATCCATGAAAAATCGAGAGCCATCCACAAAGATGACTCTGTCTTCTGGATGTTTATCGGTCCTGAAAATTTGTGGCGCGTTGATATGCGCTGGTTGGCCACAGTCATGTTCGGTGCCAGTTAGGTTCAATAACTGGACAGAACATACTTGGCTTTGTGGTTCACCTGCAGACTCGGCCGCTGAGATCCATAATCCACCTCCCGAATCTCTGTTGGGAGACTCCAGGGAGCTGTATCACGGAGCAAGAGGGCCAATGGAGAGTGTGGTGTCTGTTAAAGTGAGGGGCCTGAAGCCTACATATGCTCAGTGGTTTTGACGGCATAGTGTATGGCTGCCAGTTGTTTGGCACACTCATCGAACCCTCGTTCAACAGGCGAAAGTAACCTGGAGAAGTATCCCAGCGGGTGTCTAGTGTCATATCCTATCTGCTGTAGGAGGACCGCTGAGATAGACTCCGTTCCTGCATGCGCCTGTATGGCTATTTCCCCTTCAGGATGGGGAAGTGGCCAATACAGGGGCAGAGGAGAGGTCCCTTTCAAAGTAGAAAAGGCCCCTTCCTGTGCATCAGACCAACCTTTGATTGAGGGGTCTTCTCCTCTGAGGAGTTCATAGAGGGGTTTTGCTTTGGCAGCAAAATCCTCTATGAAACTCCCTCATAAAATTAGCAACTCCAGGAATTTCTCAAATCTTGTAGAGTGCCCGGTCTAGGTAACTTTACCATGGCTTCCACTCTGGCTGCCACGATTCCTTTGGCTCCAAAAGAAATTTGGACTCCAAGGAAAGTTACCTCGGTTTCTGGCCAAATTTGCCTTGTGGGGACTCAGCTTGAGTCCTGACTTGGCCAGGAGTACCCCCCAATAGGCTCTTTCAACAGAACCAAGTGTTCTTCTATGGTTTCGTGTGTAAGAGCAGGTCATCCACGTATTGCAGAAGGCACCCCGGCCGTGAGAATACACTCAGAACGGCCGCCAATGCCTGGTGAAAATACGTGGGACTACTGTGGAACCCCTGGGGGAGTACACCGAACATGTACTGTTTGTCCCCTACTGTAAAGGCAAATTTGTACCTACAGTTTTCAGTGAGTTCAATGAGAAGAACCCATTGGCAACATCTATGGTTGAGAATATGCGACTTTTGCCGCTTATTCTGGCCATGATGTCAGGAGTCCTGTGCCACCACTGGAGCAGACATTGGGGTGTATTTGTTGAGGACCCGGAGGTCTATGGTGAGCCTCCATGCATGGTGTCCTTTTTCTTTACTGGCCAGAGGGCATTGTTGCATTAGAATTGCCCTCTATGACCACCCCCCTAGTTTTTAATTCTTGGACGGTGTCCAAAATTGAATGGGTGGCTTCTGGCGGAAAGCGGTATTGGCGTTGAGGTGGAGGGTCGGGACCCTGTATGTCCACCTGAACACCAATCAGTCTGCCACAATCATTTTTTCCCTGGGCCCACAGATCGGGGGTACTCATACACAATAGGCTCCAGGTCTGGATTATGCGAGATCTCAGGCATTTGTGTTCCAAGTACTTCAGTAGAGTCATCTATTGTTGGCAATGGTGGTCCAGAAACTGGCGTTGGATGACAAACACCTTGGATTGTCTGGGACCCCTCCATACAATACTATTTGCCAGATCTAAGATCCACCCATTTTGTGTCATTACGTCGGTTCCAATAATGTTGTCAGAACCGGGGTAATACCAACATGGGGATCCTAAGGGTCGTGTGACTGGTAATCTGGACAATTACTTCTTCTATTCTGTGGGCCCCTCACCCCCCCTTGTTGGTGATCAAATCCGATCACCACACACTGAGGGCTGTTGGGATGTAAATCATGTTTTGACATTGGTAATGGAAAATTTCCGCACCAGTGTCAAGCATGATTTCGGCGTCCTGATTTTGATTTTGGCCTTTATGTGGGGTCTCCCTGAAGAATCCAGTATGATGGGACATACTGGCGCCAGATCTTTAGGGATCCCTGATCTTCAATCAATTTCTACCAGACTCCCAGTAGGTACCTATGAGGTACATACTGCCACTTGTGGGTTCTTGCTATGAACCCTTCGTGTGGATTCCAGGGATTCCACACTCATTACCGAACGCGCTGGGTCATTCACAACAGCCACACGTTTTGGTGTCTGGACCTGTGAATGTCCCAGATATTCCCCCACTGGTTTGGCATAATTAGGTTTCATCTTGAAACCGTTATTATTGCCTGTTCTCTCAGGATTTGTCCGGTTGTTACGTGACCATTGTGGACAATTCCTCTTTATGTGCCCGTATTGTAAACATAGGAAGCATCGAATGCCTCCCATCCTTTCCAATGGCGGGGCTGTGGGGCGAATAGTCGAGTTACCTTTTGTGTGCTGTACCCGTTCATCTTGAGATGTATCGTGTACAGGCGCACGCTCCGTCACTTTGACGGATTTCTTATTGAGCAGTGTATCCTGTCTGCACTGCTCAATAATCATAGCAGCATCCGTGAGGGATGGCTCCCTAGCTGCACTCAACCGGATTGCAGTGTCAAGGTATGGGAATTTTTCCACAAACATACGTATCATACCCTGTGGAATTCCGATACCATGATCTTTTGTAACCCTTCTGTACATTGCTTCAAACCGACTACACATAGACAGAGGTTCGTCATGTATAGTGGGTTTGAACTTGGACAGGATATCCGGAGTGACGTCCCAATGGCCCGTTGCCAGTCTCATGAGTATGGAGAGACGTTCCTCCTTGTCATAAAACTGGTCCATTCATGGTTGCGGTCCTCCCCGTTACCTCAGACCTTTGGTTTAGGTGTGTAGATAACCATAACTTGAATAACTCCATGCGATATTCGTGAGCCCACTGGAATACTTGTTACAGTGACCCTCGAAGATATCACATGAAGTAAACGGATCTACACTGGGATCATATTTTGGGATCTCCTTGCAGATCCGTAACAGGAAGTTTATCCTTTCCATACTGGAATGGTTAGGATAAAAATCTTCCTGTCTTTCCGGACGCGTTGGCGGATTGGAAGTGGTAAATGGCCAACCACTTTCCTCTCTCCAATCGTTGCCCTGTTCCTGGGATCGGTTGCTACTATTTCTCCCTGGGTGTGTGGGTGAAATGTAGCGTCCGTTCCACCTGTCCCCTAGTGTCTACTGTATCGGATGTTTGATCCGTGGAAGATCTTGCGCTGTCGCCGCTATCTCCCCCTGTGCCGTTTCCGAAACACAAACCTGGTTTGTCGTGGGCACCATACTGTTAGCACCAGGCCGTGACAGATTCGAGATGACCTGCTGCAAATCCGCAATGGTTTTGCGTTTTTTGCAGCCAGGTCCTCTCGAAGTTGAACAATCATGTTATCCATAGATACCGTATTTTCCTGAACTGGTTTATCTCAGTGTACAGTCTGAGCAGTTCTTTATCCATGTCAGAGTAGAAACTCTCCTTGTCAGAGAGTCTAGACTCTAACACGCAAATTTCCCTGCCCCTCTCGACCGTACACTGGGATTTCTCTTGTAGTTGTGTTTGTAATGTGTGTAACTGTTTAATGTTCTCAACACAACATTGCAGTGGAAGTTTGCAGTGGTTGGAAACTTCCTCTGCCTTTGCCGTGCTGTTAAGTGTTTCCAGATGTTCCGGCTTCCAAATGATATCCTCAAAGGTGTGAACCAATTTGGCTAACATTTGGAACCGTTTTTTGGTTTTTTTAAACATGCTGCGATTAATGCAGAGTTTGTCATGAGCGTATGCCTGGTCCAATAAAGTGGACCATAGCAGCTCAGTGGATTTGTAGGTGGTGGGAATGATGGGGTTGTATGTGCTATGTTTGCTGAGGTGTTGCAGTGTGGCGAAGTTCATACTTACTTTTTGACGAGAGGCCATCTTCATTGGTGTCGTTTGTTGTGCTGTATTGCTGCGTGGAGGAGGTCCTTCAATATTCGGAACGCCTTCTCCCGACCAGCCAGACGACTTATGTTCGACTTCAATGACGACGGTTCTCTCTTAAGTGGTGTAGGTGATGACTTCTCTCCAGTGGCCGTGTAAGGGAATCAGAAAATATTAATACAGAAAAATCAGAAAAGATTTTAGATTCTCTGCTGTAGAGGTTGCTCTGTGTTTGGTTCTGATTGAACAAACCGCTTTACCTATACGAACTATCAGGCAATGGACGCTCAGAATCCACTGACCGCGTCCCTCCCGCCTGACTAGTTCACAGCGTAAGCGATTCTTTTCACCAAAACCCAAACACAGAAAACAAATTCTCAGCAGTGGGCCTGGCTCGCCAATGTAAAGGGGGAATATTAATCACCAATATTTATGCACATATTGATACTTAATATTCATAAATAGGAGGAGCCGTCTATTGATAACTCCGCCTATTTATACCTTTATATAATAATAACAATACCTTCACTATGCCTTACACTGATCGCTACACTAGCTGCATGCGCCTTACTAACTAACTATCGCCAATAACTACACGTTACCGACGGATACAAATATAACAGTATTTATTAACAATACACTACGCAATACATTTACAATACAGCACTAATTATACAGTACTCAACTACACTACACATTCCCAATTCCACCCACAAACTAACTATACGATACACACATTCATATTAACAGCCCACCCACCTAGTACTATAAACTATCCCTATGGGGTAGACGAAGGTTGACGGTGGTCTTACTAGAGTGTAAGCCGACCATAAAGCATAAATATACCGCGGGAGGTGATTAGGGTAAATCAGGGAAGGGATTACTAGGGGTGTTGGATTATCAGGGGTAATAAGGGGTAGGGTACCAGGGGTATATAGGTTAGGGTTACCAGGGGTATATAGGGTAAGGTTACCAGGGGTATATAGGGTAGGGTTACCAGGGGTATATAGGGTATGGTTTATAGTGAGTGAGAGTGGGGTATATATGGAGTGAGAGTAGTGGGGTATATAGTGGGGTATATAGGGAGTGAGAGTAATGGGATATATATATAGGGAGTGAGTAGTGGGGTATATAGTAGGGGGGTATAGTGGGGTATATAGGGAGTGAGAGTAGTGGGGTATATAGTGGGGTATATAGGGAGTGAGAGTAATGGGGTATACAGTGAGGGTGAGAGTAGTGGGGTATATAGTGGGGTATATAGGGAGTGAGAGTAATGGGGTATACAGTGAGGGTGAGAGTAGTGGGGTATATAGGGAGTGAGAGCAATGGGGTATATAGTAATAGGGGGGTATCAGAGGGGTACTTAGGTATAATGCTCGTTGTCCAGGGGTTGCTCGTTCGTCCAGGGATGATCCTCTCCGGCTGGGGCTCTGTACAGAAGTGCCTCAGCGTAGCGCCGCCTGACTATTTAAGTTTGGCGGCGCTCGCTCCCGAGGCCGCACGTCCGGACGTGCACGTGCGCGCCGCCGGCCAGAACACGTGGGCCGGCGCGGTGATATGACGTCACCGCGCCGGCCCGCGCATCCCGGAGCGCGCTTCCAGGCGGAGGGTTCCTTTGATCCTCCGCCTGTAACACGTCTGCACACCATGCGGCGCGATAATTATCGCGCCGGAGGTGTGCAGATAACAGAGGGAGGGACGTTTGTTCCTCTCTCTGTTATGTTAACTATCCCCAATGGTTGGGGATAGTTAAATACCAAAAGGCATCGGATCTCTATTGATCCCATGCCTTTTGAAGTCACCAGAGGCTGGACATAATTGTCCAGCCATCTGGAGATCTTCTCATCCCCTGCAGGGATGCATGAGGAGGGGGGGGGGGCGGCACGTCTTGTTCCTATACTATATGTGTATGGATGCTTGGGGCACATCCATACACATATATATATATATACACAATGATATTTATAAGTATATGCATATTCATGGATGTTTGGGGCACATCCACAAATATGCATACACACACACACGGGATAATAAGCCCATCCATACATATATATATATATATACATAGAGATGTATGCCTGTCAAGGAGGCCTACATACATCTTCATGTATATCCCCTGGTCCCACCTGGACGGGCCCACAGTCAAGGGCCAATATACATGTATATATGTCAGGGCATATATACATATATATTTAAATATCACACTTCCTTCAACACCCACCAAGGACTGCACCTCTCTGACAGTGACACTATGCCGAGACAGAAAAACTTTAATCCCTAAAGCTGCTCTGAAAACCTTCTCCATAGGTAATCTACATTCACCAAGACCAGCGTCAATAACTATACCTAAAAATTCAAGACAACTAGAAGGTAAAACAGTTTTTTCAAAAGCAAGTGGAACACCAAAATCTGCACAAACTGAATAAAAACACTCTAACAACTCAGAACAAACCGGCGAATCAACAGGACCATCGTCTAAATAATGAACTACACCGCCCTTCATTGCACGCACTGAAACTACCCAATCAAGAAAAACGCTTCAAAATAAAAACAAGAGATAGAACAACCCATAGGCAGGCATTTGTCAAAATAAAACAAACCTTGAAAACTAAAACCCAAAGAATTAAAAGCAGCCGGATGGATGGGAAGGAGGTGAAATGCAGACTGAATATCAGCCTTGGCCATTAAAGCCCCCCTACCAAAAGACTTCACCACAGCCACCGCAGAGTCAAAAGTAGCATACCTAACTTTAGTCAATGAACTATCAATCTCACCATTCAATGACTGACCAAACGGATAAGACAAATGATGAATTTTCCTGAAAGAATTAGGCTCTTTCTTCGGCACCACCCCAAGAGGAGATAAACGAAAATCCTCAAAAGGTGGCACTTCAAAAGGACCTGCTACTCTGCCGGACTCAATTTCTTTCTGCAATTTAGCAGCCACTACTTGAGGCAGCTGCTGAACAGAAGGCAAATTCCTGACCATGGGACAACCATGACCAGAGAATGCAGGCAAAACAAAACCTTCAGAAAATCCCGCAACCAATAAATCAGCTATCTGACGATTTGGGAACCTGCTTAACCAAGGCAGCATTCTCGACAATCTTACCGGTATCCATGCTTTTGGAAAGAAAATCCTTTGCCGACAGCTGCGACGGCAAACTGGCCTTCTTAAAGCATCTGGACATAGGGTGGCTGGAGCGGCACATTCATGCTTATATTTACAACTGGCAGGCCATTTGCACTGCGACTCGTTGTAAGCAAAGCACAAGCCACGTTTCATTGCATTACCTGACACAGATACTTTCTGATTAACCGCTGGAGGTCTCTGAGGGACCAAAAGATTGAGCCATAAGCCCACATCCTTGGTGCCGCATTGCAAATAAGGATAAACCGCCAATTTCTCACGGAAATTCTCATCATACTGAAACCACCCAAAACCGCCAAAACTCTTGTAGGCCTCCAACACAATATCAACATGTTGGAACAATCCTGAACACTTCTCAGTATGTTTCTCACCAAGGACACTGGCCAAAATGCAAAAAGCCTGTAACCAATTATTAATTATCCTCCTCAGATCTCTCCTCCCTGCGTTCTCCTTTAGAGACAAATTCCTTATACGCAGGGAGCAGAGATAAAACATCAACATATTCACCATTCCAAATTTTTTCTTTTACCATTGTAGACAAATGAAAGCCCAAAGGAGAAATATTACATGGTAAAACTTCTTTAAAACAATTTTCATTAACCCCTTTTGATTTGTCTAACAACGGCAAACATTGAGGGACTGATAAAGGATCCAAAACACTGTCAGCATCACCCCCACCCTCACCCTCCGCAGCAAGCCAGGCAGAAGCTACATTAGAAAATACAGGCTCAGAAACAGTAGGCAGAGGGGGGGGGGGGGGGGGGGGGAGAAGGATGAGGGATTAACCCTCCCAAGGAGGACAAAATCTGAGACAAAGATGAAATGACAGGGGCCAGCTGTTTAGCAGCACACTCACCCAATTGAAGACCTGGTCCAGGCTGAGGTGCTGCAGCAGCCGGCGGCATTGGGGTCCCTGTAGCTCCAGGCGGAGATCCACTGGACATCAAAGTATCCTGCACACAAAGTCCTCCGGCATTTCCTTACTTGCCCTGCAACCCAAAAGAAAGGGTCTGCAAGGAGGGGGGAGAAATCCTGCGACAGTCCTCCTGACGGACAAAACAGCTGGGCATCCAGGTCCCGCCGAACCGCGACGTCCTCTCGCGATACTGACGTCTCCGCGATCTCCAACCTGCGCGCGAGGCCGCGCATTGCGTACTGGGCGACGGGGAAAATCTTCTCTTCTGGCGCCGAGTCCTCCTGCTCCTCTCGCGCGAACCCACATCTATACAACTCAGGTATGTCCGGGCTCAGCGAAGGTTCAGCCTCCAGGCCAGCAGCAGCCGGAACATCGCGGTCATCCTCAGCCGATCGCAAGGAGGGGAAAATAGGCCCCGGACATGGCTCCACTTCAGCAAGTACCAGGGGGCTCAGCTGACGAAGGCCACTCCTCGAATCCAGGACGGGGCATCTTCGTCCATAGCGCGGCTGGATAAGTTCCTCAAGCAGAGACTCCATAGAAGAATTAATCCAAAAGGCCACGGCATAACGTGTTCAGGAACAAACTGGTCCAGGCTCCCAGGGCAGGTGAGGCAAACAGGCAAACCAGGCCGCGGAGCCTGGACACTTATAGCCCCCCAACCCCACTAATCCACCAATGATTCACTGTCACCAGGGCTCAGGCAAACTTTGCCTGATACCAGCGACATCATAGGTCATTAAGATGACCAATTAAGAACATCACCGGGCAGAATTAAAATTCTGCCCAGCGATCCTCAGAGGAGAGCGGGGAAATTTCCCTCCAAAACCTCCTGACTAAAAATAACCTCTAATCACTGGGCAGAGAACTGACCTCTCAGTGACCAGAGCCCATAGACAGGCAATGCAAGTATTGCCATGTGTACCCCTCCATAATGTCCGGGGTACCTTCATTCTTTTCTGTGAATTCAGCCTGATCCAAAAAAGATGCACGCAATAAAATAGCCCCAGTTTCTCAGAATGTAAGTGAAGTTTGTTCCTTTCTTGGAATTTCCAATTACAGTACTAGATATATCCAACATTTTCCATCAATTACTGCACCAATGAAAGAGCTCAAAAAACAAGACTGTGACTTCAAGTAGTCTCCAGATTGCTAACTATCCTTTGATGCAACAAGCATGACCATGGTCTACTGTGATCCACCTGTATGTACTGAATTGATTGTGGCTGTGAGTCCAGTGGAACTAGGAGTGATCCTAATACCATACCAAGGCAAGAACCCAGATCCATGCATCATTTCATGTTGAAGTAAACATCTAAGGCTACATGCACACGACAGTAAAAAACGGACATGTGATGTACAATATTTCAATGGCCATCACATCTGTTTCAAGACCACTGGTAGTCTAAGGGGTAATTCACACGGCTGTTTGAACAACGGGAGTCAAAAAATAGAACATGTTCTATCTGTTCCATTTTTCACTGACTGACTATCCCCATACAGCTGAATGGGTCCGTTTTTAATGTCTGTTTCTCAGAAAGGTATCAGTGAAAAAAGCCATACGTTAAAAATGGACAGTTTATCTGTTTTTAATTGGGTTGTCCGGGTTCAGAGGTGAACCTGGACATACCCACATTTTTACCCATGCAGACGCACTGAATGGAGCAGAGCAAAGGCTTTTTTAGCAGAACCGGTGACGTACTGGGCTCTCCATAGGGACTACTAGGCGGAGGCGTCCGCCCAGCAGAGTGTCAAGCTCGTGTGTGGGAGGAAAACACCACACCGAGCATAGAAGGGATAGGGGATACCGGAATAAGGCCTGGAAACTAGGGAAGGAAGAAGGACAACTCCTAGAGAAAACCCTAATTCCAGTCCTGACAGACTACCAGTATTAACAGGCCCCAAAGGTAGGCAAGTTCATACACCGCATACCTACAATCCTATCTCACCCTAATAGGACCCTGGAACTAATGTCAGGGCTGAGTCTACCTGTTCCTCCAAAGCGAAGAACGAACAGGAGTCTCCCACAGGCCTAATGACAAACAACAGAGAAAGGCAACACACACACATATATGAACAAAATACAAAAGGCCTAATGACAAACAACAGGGAAAGGCAACACACACATATATATAAACAAAATACAAAAGGGAAAGGAAACACTTATCTTCAATGAAGCTTTGGTAGCACCAGGAACTCAGCCGAGAACCAAACAGGTGTGGCAAGCACCAGAAACAACACAGACAGCATTTGATGCTAAAGAAAAACATGTCAGATCAAACCACGTGTTCCCAGTCTCACAGATCTCCTGCCACCTGTCGCGGGAATGTCTTTATGTCTCGGTACGTCCGTGACAGTGCCCCCCCCTTCTACGTGTGACCTCCGGGCACCCAGGATAAACCTTATCCGGATGAGACCTGTGAAAGGCTTTCACCAAACGACTGGCATTCATGTCAGATGTCGGGGTCCACATCCTCTCCTCTAGTCCATAACCCTTCTGGTGAACAAGATACTGAAGAGATCTACGGAGAACTCGAGAGTCAATAATCTTGGCGATCTGGAATTCCAAACTGCAAGCATCACTGGAAGAAGAGAGAGTACGCTGCCAAGCGTCAATAGTAAAGGAGAGAGTACGCCAGCAAGCGTCACTGGAAGAAGAGAGAGTACGCCGTCAAACGTCAATAGAAAAGGAGAGAGTACTCCTGCAAGTGTCACTGGAAAAACTCGCCACAGAGAAAGAAGTGGCATCTGCAGTAGACAAAGCAGAGTTCCTAGAAGCCTTGGAGTTCCCCGAATATGAGAAACACAGCCAAGTACTTGGGCCAGACCTAGATGAACAAAATCCCAAAAAGCGTGTCTCATAATATGTCCATCAGCATCCCAAGACAGATGACAACTATTATCCAGTATATCAGCCAGCTTTTACAGAGTGTCAAAGATCCTACTTTGAACCACAGTACCTCCAGCAGGACGGTATGCGACAATACGATGCTGACCACAACTACTGCCCTGCAGAACGAAAGATACAACCTTCGCTTCAACTTAAAGGGACAACCTTCGCGTCAGAATGGTATTATACAGACTTCACTAAGCCAGAAACCCCTAAAAGATATGGTGATACACCACACATGCAGCATGACAAGAACACACCGGGTAGTATTGCCGCTAACCAGGCCACCATGGACTTCGCTAAGTTCTTTTCTAAACAGGAGCTGGTTACCAAAGGACTTATAAAGTTTACCGATTGCCCCGAGAACTACAGGGCATGGCGAGCCTCCTTCCAGAACGCCATAAGGGGCTTAGATCTTTCCTGTGGTGAGGAGTTAGATCTCTTGGTAAAGTGGCTTGGAAGCAAGTCTGCTGAACACGCCAAAAGAATTAGAGACATTAATATAAACTATCCGGGCAAAGGCCTAAAGATGGTGTGGGAAAGACTTGATGAGTGTTATGGATCAATGAACGCTATAGAAAATGCTTTATATGAGAGAATTGATAATTTTCCTAGAATAGTGTGTAGGGGTTACCAGAAGCTCAGGGAACTCAGTGAATAGAGGTACAGGTTGCTTAGGCAGAAGCAGATCTGCCAGGGTTAGCATTCCTGGACACCGCCAGAGGTGTCAACCCGATTGTCCAAAAACTCCTTTATAACCTACAGGAGAAGTGAATCACGCATGGGTCCCATTATAAACAGGTTCATAATGTACCATTTCCCCCCTTCGTGGTGTTTGTAGACTTTGTCGCTGAACAGGCGATGATTAGAAATTATCCCAGTTTTGACTTTACATTGTCATGTCCCACTACCCTTGATGTCAAACCTCAGTGGCAGTCCATAAAACTAATGTTGCCTCCAGAGGTTCTCCTTACAGGCAGTTTAAGTCTTCTCAAGAAGAGAACATACCCAAAGATTTTACCAAAGAATGCCCCCTGCACAAGTAACCACATCTACTAAAATGCAGAGCCTTCAGGGAGAAGTCTTCAGAGGACCGCAAAGAATTCCTCAAAGAAAACAACATCTGTTTCAGGTGCTGCGCTACAACATCACACTTTGCCAGGAACTGTAAGGTCAGTGTGACATGCACAGAATGCGGTATCACAGAACACAGCACGGCTTTACACCCTGGACCACCTTCTCAGGTATCATCCCAAGCAAGGGAGTATGACGGAAAGCAGACAGACACCAACATACAGTAGATACCCAAGTAGTCACTTCTTACTGTACAGAGATCTGTAAAGGACTTGCAGGAGGGAAGTCCTGCTCAAAAATCTACCTTCTCAGAGTTTATCCGGTTGGCCACCAAGACAAGGCGATCAAGTTATATGCAATCTTAGATGATCAAAGCAACAGGTGTTTAGCTAAATCCACCCTCTTCGACACCTTCAACATTGTAGGGCCTGGTTGTCATGCCCTGCTCAGGCTATGTGCGGAGGTCTGCCAGATTAGCAGCACGTGTCTAGCCTTTTGTTTTGTTTTGGAGTCAAGCTAGATCCGCCTCCATTCAGGTGCACTGGGTGGGGTCGTTGGTTTCAGTTTAAATCACACCCACTCCCAGTGTTCCCTGCGGGTTATAGCTTCTGTCTGGCTCTGTGTTTGCAAGGAAGGAAGGATTGGCTGTTCCTGCTCAAAAGATAAGTTGGTTTTTGTTCTCTTGTGGTTTGCTGTCTAGGCTGTTAGTGAGACGCCTGCCCCGCCAGGTTCGGAGGGAGCAGGTTGCCTCTATTCCCCTTTCATCATCTTAGGGATTTTTAGGGTATTCTCAGCCCAGGCACAAGGACACGTTATTCCCACCTTAAGGGTCTGAATGTGGGCTTAGCAGTATAGAGAGAGCTGGTAGAGATTTATCAGGAGGTGACCTTGATCCCCAGCTTCTCGCCTAGAAACTTGTTTGTTTATTTATTTGTGTTTCTATGTCCTGTCCGCCGTGACATTATAACCCGCCAATACTTTGACTGCCATTGCTCAGCGGTTTTGAGATGGAGTCAATTGATGCGCTAGTTGATCACATGCAGGGATTATCCCTAGAGGTTGCGGATCTGCGTAATTCGGTCACACGGTGTCAGAATGCTCTGGCATCAGGTGCAAGTAAAATTTATGGGGAGCCTAAAGTCGCGCTCCCTGATAGATTTGCAGGGGGTGTGGATGACTTTATCCGCTTTAAAGAATCATGCAAGTTGTATTTTCGGCTGCGTCCATCTTCATCTGGTGATGAAAGTCAGAGGGTTGGTATAATCATTTCTCTGCTAAAAGGGGACGCGCAATCCTGGGCCTTTTCTCTGCCGCCCGGTTCTCTGGCCCTCCGGTCGGTGGAAGAATTTTTTAAAGCCTTGGGATTAATATATGAGGATCCAGATCGGGTCTCGATGGCGGAATCTAAATTGCGCAATTTATTACAAGGTGAACATACCGCAGAGGCTTATTGCGTTGAGTTTAGGAGATGGGCTACCGAGTCAGAGTGGAATGACCCCGCGTTACGTAGTCAATTTTGTCAGGGGTTATCTGAGAGATTGAAAGATACCCTTGCCTTTCATGAGTACCCGGATACATTGGACAAATGTGTGTTTTCTGTGCAAGAGCTTCCATTTCTGGGATATCTGCTTTCTGACTCTGGTTTTCGTATGGACCCTGAAAAGGTCCGGGCGGTTCTGGAATGGGACCGACCAGAGAATCAGAAAGCTTTGATGCGGTTTCTGTGGTTTACTAATTGTTATAGAAAATGTATTTTGAACTATTCTACCATTGTAAAACCTCTGACCGATATGACTAGGAAGGGCGCCGACGTCTCTGTCTGGTCGGATGAGGCATTGCAGGCCTTTTCGACTATTACCACCTCAGCTCCCCTACCTTAAACACCCTTAATGACCAGGCCACTTTTTACACTTCTGCACTACTCTACTTTCACCGTTTATTGCTCGGTCATGCAACTTACCACCCAAATGAATTTTACCTCCTTTTCTTCTCACTAATAGAGCTTTCATTTGGTGGTATTTCATTGCTGCTGACATTTTTACATTTTTTGTTATTAATCGAAATTTAACGATTTTTTTGCAAAAAAATGAAATTTTTCACTTTTAGTTGTAAAATTTTGCAAAAAAACGACATCCATATATACATTTTTCTCTAAATTTATTGTTCTACATGTCTTTGATAAAAAAAAAATGTTTGGGTAAAAAAAAATGGTTTGGGTAAAAGTTATAGCGTTCACAAACTATGGTACAAAAATGTGAATTTCCGCTTTTTGAAGCAGCTCTGACTTTCTGAGCACCTGTCATGTTTCCTGAGGTTCTACAATGCCCAGACAGAAGAAAAACCCCACAAATGACCCCATTTCAGAAAGTAGACACCCTAAGGTATTCGCTGATGGGCATAGTGAGTTCATAGAACTTTTTATTTTTTGTCACAAGTTAGCGGAAAATGATGATTTTTTTTTATTTGATTTTTTCTTACAAAGTCTCATATTCCACTAACTTGTGACAAAAAATAAAAAATTCTAGGAACTTGCCATGCCCCTCACGAAATACCTTGGGGTGTCTTCTTTCCAAAATGGGGTCACTTGTGGGGTAGTTATACTGCCCTGGCATTTTAGGGGCCCAAATGCGTGAGAAGAAGTCTGGAATCAAACTCTGTAAAAAATGGCCGGTGAAATCCGAAAGGTGCTCTTTGGAATGTGGGCCCCTTTGCCCACCTAGGCTGCAAAAAAGTGTCACACATGTGGTATTGCCGTACTCAGGAGAAGTTGGGCAATGTGTTTTGGGGTGTCTTTTTACATATACCCATGCTGGGTGAGAGAAATATCTCGGTCAAATGCCAACTTTGTATAAAAAAATGGGAAAAGTTGTCATTTGCCAAGATATTTCTCTCACCCAGCATGGGTATATGTAAAAAGACACCCCAAAACACATTGCCCAACTTCTCCTGAGTATGGCGATACCACATGTGTGACACTTTTTTGCAGCCTAGGTGGGCAAAGGGGCCCACATTCCAAAGAGCACCTTTCGGATTTCACCGGCCATTTTTTACAGATTTTGATTTCAAACCACTTCTCACACATTTGGGCCTATAAAATGCCAGGGCAGTATAACTACCCCACAAGTGACCCCATTTTGGAAAGAAGACACCCCAAGGTATTTCGTGAGGGGCATGGCAAGTTCCTAGAATTTTTTATTTTTTGTCACAAGTTAGTGGAATATGAGACTTTGTAAGAAAAAATCAAATAAAAAAAAAATCATCATTTTACGCTAACTTGTGACAAAAAATAGAAAATTCTAGGAACTCGCCATGCCCCTCACAGAATACCTTGGGGTGTCTTCTTTCCAAAATGGGGTCACTTGTGGGGTAGTTATACTGCCCTGGCATTTTAGGGGCCCAAATGCGTGAGAAGAAGTCTGGAATCAAAATCTGGAAAAAATGGCCGGTGAAATCCGAAAGGTGCTCTTTGGAATGTGGGCCCCTTTGCCCACCTAGGCTGCAAAAAAGTGTCACACATGTGGTATTGCCGTACTCAGGAGAAGTTGGGCAATGTGTTTTGGGGTGTCTTTTTACATATACCCATGCTGGGTGAGAGAAATATCTTGGCAAACGACAACTTTTCCCATTTTTTTATACAAAGTTGGCATTTGACCGAGATATTTATCTCACCCAGCATGGGTATATGTAAAAAGACACCCCAAAACACATTGCCCAAATTCTCCTGAGTACGGCAATACCACATGTGTGACACTTTTTTGCAGCCCAGGTGCGCAAAGGGCCCCACATTCCTTTTAGGACGGCATTTTTAGACATTTGGATCCCAGACTTCTTCTCACGCTTTAGGGCCCCTAAAATGCCAGGGCAGTATAAATATCCCACATGTGACCCCATTTTGGAAAGAAGACACCCCAAGGTATTCAATGAGGGGCATGGCGAGTTCATAGAAAAAAAAATTTTTGGCACAAGTTAGCGGAAATAGATTTTTTTTTTTCTCACAAAGTCTCCCTTTCCGCTAAATTTCAATCTTTCATGGACTCAATATGCCCCTCAGCGAATACCTTGGGGTGTCTTCTTTCCAAAATGGGGTCATTTGTGGGGTGTTTGTACTGCCCTGGCATTTGAGGGTCTCCGCAATCATTACATGTATGGCCAGCATTAGGAGTTTCTGCTATTCTCCTTATATTGAGCATATGGGTAATGAGATTTTTTTTTTCCGTTCAGCCTCTGGGCTGAAAGAAAAAATGAACGGCACAGATTTCTTCATTCGCATCAATCAATGTGGATGAAAAAATCTCTGCCAAAAAAAAAAAAGGAGGGGAAAGGCGTCTGCCAGGACATAGGAGCTCCGCCCAACATCCATACCCCCTTAGCCCGTATGCCCTGGCAAACCAGATTTCTCCATTCACATCAATCGATGTGGATGAATAAATCCTTGCCGGGATTTTTTTTATTTTTTTTTTATATACAAAGTGTTTGCCAAAGTATATGAACACCGCCGCCTCCTCAGCTCATATGCCTCGGCAAACGTATCTTTTACTGCAGAGGAGAAATCTCGTCTTGCAGCGCCGCATACACCAACTTTTGTGTAATCTGACAGCAGCGCAATGCTTCTGTCAGAATGCACATCAGTGCTGCAGCTAGTCGATCGGTTGGTCCACCTGGAAGGTAAAAAAAAAAAGAAAAAACCAGGCCGCGACGCAATAAATTTATTAACTTTATAATAAAATTTGAACGGAACATATAAACTTTATTTAACTTTTTCAACTGAACGTTAACTTTTTTGCTTACCGGTGATTTTTTTTTGTTTTTTACCTTTATAGGACAAACCTCTCCTTCCCCATGGGACAATGTGCAAAGCGCAAATCGCCCAAAGATGTGGCGAAGTACATTATGCACTTTATCCCAGGTGAAAGGAGAGGTTTGCAGTAGCTGTGAGTGTAAGGGCCCTAATAGCCCTGTGTGCCTGTCCTGTGAGATGCAATCCCTATGCTAAGTGTACCTGTGTGTGGTACTTCCGGAAACACTCCCCTAAGCATAGGGCAGACACAACATCTTTTTCGGGGTGACGGTTGGGTTGAGGTACCAGCAACGACATTAGGGAAATGTCGCTCGTGTAGACGGCTCACTACACTGGTAGATGGGGCCACGGAACCTTCTGGATACAGGAGGTTCTTGATGATCTCTTCCTGAAATTTGAGGAAGGATCCTGTTCTCCCAGCCTTACTGTAGAGAACAAAACTATTATAGGCAGCCAATTGAATCAAATATACAGACACCTTCTTATACCAGCGTCTGGTGCGTCGGGAAACTAAATACGGAGCCAACAGAGGAGCTTTTCAATAACACGGGTTGCCCGTTCTATTTGTATTGTCATGTCTGCGTGAATGGAGGAGAGCATGTAAACGTCACGCTTGTCTCTCCATTTCACCGTGAGCAGTTCTTGGTTACACAAGGCAGCCCTCTCCCCCCTTGCAAGACGGGTGGTAACGAGCCGTTGGGGGAAGCCCCGGCGACTAGGTCGCACGGTGCCACAGCAGCCAATCTGTTCTAGGAACAAATGCCTGAAGAGGGGCACACTTGTGTAAAAATTGTCCACATAAAGATGGTACCCCTTGCCAAATAAGGGTGACACCAAGTCCCAGACTGTCTTCCCACTGCTCACCCGGTAGTCAGGGCAACCGACCGGCTCCAGGGTCTGATCTTTTCCCTCATAGATCCGAAATTTGTGGGTATAGCCTGTGGCCCTTTCACAGAGCTTATACAATTTGACCCCATACCGGGCGCGCTTGCTTGGGATGTATTGTTTGAAGCCAAGGCGCCCGGTAAAATGTATAAGGGACTCGTCTATGCAGATGTTTTGCTCAGGGGTATACAAATCTGCAAATTTCTGGTTGAAGTGGTCTATGAGGGGCTGAATTTTGTGGAGCCGGTCAAAAGCTGGGACGGGAGGTGGTGTTGTCGCTAAAGTGCAGGAAACGCAGGATGGTCTCAAAACGTGTCCTGGACATAGCAGCAGAGAACATGGGCATGTGATGAATCGGGTTCGTGGACCAAAATGACCGCAATTCATGCTTTTTGGTTAGACCCATGTTGAGGAGAAGGCCCAGAAAAATTTTAATTTCGGAAACTTGGACTGGTTTCCACCGGAAAGGCTGGGCATAAAAGCTTCCCGGGTTGGCGGCTATAAATTGAGTGGCATACCGATTTGTTTCTGCCACAACTAAGTCCAAGAGCTCCGCAGTCAAGAACAGCTCAAAAAATCCCAGTGCCGAACCGATCTGAGCTGTCTCAACCCGAACTCCAGACTGGGCGGTGAAAGGGGGAACTACAGGTGCGGCTGAAGTTGGGGACTGCCAATCAGGGTTTGCCAGCACCTCAGGGACTCTAGGGGCTCTACAGGCCTGTCTTTGCGGTGGCTGCGACGGGGTAACTATTGCACGTGCCACCGTACCAGCTTCAACTGCCCTTCTGGTGCTCGCCACTTCACCATGTTCTACGGCAGTGCTGGTACTAGGTCCAGAATGGGCTGCGCTGCTGGTGTATGCCTCACCACGTAATCCGACAGCGCCAGCCCCACTCTGCTGCCCTTGAAACGGATCCTGCACAGCCTGTGGTCTAGCGACACGGGGCCGGGTACGCCTGGTGCTATCAGGGACCTCAACCTCCTTGTCCGAATTTTGGGTCAGACTGCCACTGCTTTCTACAGGTTCATATTCTGACCCGCTAGATTCGTCAGATGAGGGTTCCCATTCCTCATCCGACTGGGTCAGAATCCTGTAGGCCTCTTCAGAAGAATACCCCCTGTTTGACATTTGGACTACTAAATTTAGGGGTATTCCCTGAGACTACCCAAGAAAAAAAAGCAAGCCTGTCTTACAAATGGGAGGCTAGCGAAGTACCGGAGGCCGCTGCAATTTATAAAAAAATATCAAAACTGATTTTTTTTTATCGCCGTAGCGCTTGTAAAGTGATTGTGCAGTGATCAAAAAAAATAATTTTTTTGTCACTGCGGTGGGGCCGGCGTGGGTGAACGCTCGTGTGGGCGACCGATCAGGCCTGATCGGGAAAACACTGCGTTTTGGGTGGAGGGCGAGCTAAGGTGACACTAATACAATTATAGATCTGACTGTGATCAGTTTTGATCACTTACAGATACTATAAAAGTACAAATGCTGATTAGCGATACGCTAATCAGCGAATCAGTGACTGCGGTGCGGTGGGCTGGGCGCTAAATGATCGCTAACTACCTAACCAAGGGACCTAAACTATCCTAAAACTATCAGTCAATACCAGTGGGAAAAAAAAGTGACAGTTTACACTGATCACTTTTTTCCCTTTCACTAGGTGATTGACAGGGGGCGATCAAGGGGTTAATTCGGGTGATGGGGGTGATGGGGGGTGATCTGGGGCTAAGTGTAGTGTTTGGTGGGTATTCACAGTGATGTCTGCTCCTCTGCTGGAACCAACCGACGAAAAGGACCAGCAGAGGAGCAGAGAAGCCATTTAACACCTTATATTTATAAATATAAGGTGTTAGATGGCTTGTGATTCGATTTTTTAAAAATCAGCAACCTGCCAGCGACGATCATTGGCTGGCAGGTTGCTGACGAAATACTCCTTGAACTTTTGCCGGCCCGCGATGCGCATGCGCGAGCCGGCTCTGACCGAAATCTCGCGTCTCGCGAGATGACGCACGGATGCGTCCAGGAGGAATGAATCGACCGCCTTCAGGACGCATCCGTGCATTAGGCGGTCGGGAGGTGGTTAAAGAATGTTTTGCGTCTGCTCCCATTCTGGTGCAGCCCGATGTGTCTCAGCCATTCGTGTTGGAGGTTGATGCATCAGAGGTGGGGGTTGGAGCAGTGTTGTCTCAGGGCTCATCTCCTGGCAAATGGGTTCCGTGTGCTTTTTTTTCCAAGAAGCCGAGAGGAATTATGATGTAGGAGATAGAGAATTGCTGGCCATCAAATTGGCCTTTGAGGAATGGCGTCACTGGTTGGAGGGGCGTCTCACCCCGTTACTGTATATACGGATCATAAGAATTTGGCTTACCTGCAATCTGCCAAGCGTCTGAACCCTAGACAGGCCAGATGGTCACTGTTTTTTACCAGGTTCAATTTTGTAGTTACTTTTCGCCCGGGGGTTAAAAACGTTAAGGCAGATGTGTTGTCTCGCAGTTTTCCTGGGGGATGTGATTCAGAGGATCCTGCTCCGATTTTGGCTGATGGGGTGGTGGTCTCCGCTCTGTATCCCGAATTGGAGATGGAAGTGTTGGGAGCCCAGGAGGGGGCTCCTGGTTCTTGTCCCCCAGGGAAGTTGTTTGTTCCTGACGGACTGCGATACAAGGTGTTCAAGGAACATCACGATACTGTCCTTGCTGGACATCCTGGTGGTAAGTCCACCTTTGATCTTGTGTCCCGGAGGTTCTGGTGGCCCGGGTTACGTAAGAACGTTGAGGATTACGTGGCAGCCTGTGAATCCTGTGCACGGTCAAAGGTTGCTCATACTCGACCTGCTGGTTCACTTCTTCCTTTGTCTATTCCGTCTCGTCCTTGGACGCACTTGTCTATGGACTTTATTACGGATCTGCCGAGTTCCTCCGGGAAGACAGTAATTTTGGTGGTTGTTGACCGTTTTAGTAAAATGGCTCACTTTATATTGTTAGCTAGTCTGCCTAATGCTAAGACTCTTGCGCAGATTTTTGTGGATAATATCGTGAAATTGCATGGCATTCCTTCGGATGTGGTTTCTGATAGGGGCACACAGTTTGTCTCCAGGTTTTGGAGGGCGTTCTGCTCTCGGCTTGGCATTCAACTTTCGTTCTCTTCGGCTTTTCATCTGCAGTCGAATGGGCAGACAGAGCGTACTAATCAAAACCTGGAGACCTACTTGAGGTGCTTTATGGCTGAGAATCAGGAGGACTGGTCCTCATTCTTGTCCCTAGCAGAGTTTGCTTTGAATAACCGTAGGCAGGAGTCCACGGGTAAGTCGCCATTTTTTGGCGCATACGGTTTTCATCCTCAGTTTGGTACCTTTTCTGGGACTAGGAGGAGAGATTTTCTTCTGCCTTGTCTTCTATCTGGCGGAGGATCCAAGTGAATTTGGAGAAGATGGGTGAGAGGTATAAGCGAATGGCTGACAAGAGACGTGTGACTGGTCCGGACCTGTGTGTGGGTGATCTGCTGTGGTTGTCTACTAAAAATATTAAACTGAGAGTACCATCTTGGAAACTGGGTCCAAGATTTATTGGACCGTACAAAATATCTGCGGTGGTCAATCCAGTGGCATTTCGGCTGGATCTTCCGCAGACTTGGAGTATCCATGATGTGTTCCACAGGTCTTTACTGAAAAAATATGTGAAACCTGTGGAACCATCGCCTTTGCCTCCTCCTCCTGTTCTGGTTAATGGAAATTTAGAGTTCGAGATCTCCAGGGTTCTTGACTCAAGAGTTCTTCGGGGTTCCCCTCAGTACCTGGTACACTGGAGGGGATACGGCCCTGAGGAAAGGATGTGGGTTCCGACTCGGGATGTTAGTGCCAGCCGTCTGGTGAGGGCTTTTCACAGATCCCACCCGGATATGGTTGGGCCAGGGTGTCCGGAGGTCACCCGTAGAAGGGGGGGGTACTGTCATGCCCTGCTCAGGCTATGTGCGGAGGTCTGCCAGATTAGCAGCTCGTGTCTAGCCTTTTGTTTTGGAGTCAAGCTAGATCCGCCTCCCTTCAGGTGCACTGGGTGGGGTCGTTGGTTTCAGTTTAAATCACACCCACTCCCAGTGTTCCCTGCGGGTTATAGCTTCTGTCTGGCTCTGTGTTTGCAAGGAAGGAAGGATTGGCTGTTCCTGCTCAAAAGATAAGTTGGTTTTTGTTCTCTTGTGGTTTGCTGTCTAGGCTGATAGTGAGACGCCTGCCCCTCCAGGTTCGGAGGGAGCAGGTTGCCTCTATTTCCCTTTCATCATCTTAGGGATTTTTAGGGTATTCTCAGCCCAGGCACGAGGACACGTTATTCCCACCTTAAGGGTCTGAATGTGGGCTTAGCAGTATAGGGAGAGCTGGTAGGGATTTATCAGGAGGTGACCTTGATCCCCAGCTTCTTGCCTAGAAACTTGTTTGTTTATTTATCTGTGTTTCTATGTCCTGTCCGCCGTGACACTGGTTCTCCCTACTCCTTAAGGACATGTGCAGGTAAAATTGAGACGGCGAGAAGGAAAGCAATTGGGTACAGTGGATGATCAGACCTGCTTGTCCCTGCCAACCATACTGGAGTGCAATCACACTCCTGACAACCGGTCTGAGATACCTACACCAGAGGTAGCAGCATACCACCCGCACCTGAGGCGTATAGCTCACCTGATACCAGAACTGGACCCAAAGCCCCGATAGTCTTACTCCTTGGAAGAGACATACTATGAGTTCAAAAGGCTAGAGGACAGATGAATGGTCCCCAAAAACTCCATACGCCCAGAGACTTGACCTAGGATGGGTCATCATAGGAGAGGTCTGTCTAGGAGGAGCACACAAGCTGACCTCAGTCAACAGTATGCTCACCAACACACTTGAAAATGGATGTCCTTCCCTATTCCAGCCATGTCATAGTAGTTTCCTGATAAACAACTGAAACACAGTACTCCTGTGCCTTGTCCTTTCGCAGATTCCTCCTGTGAAGACCACGCCTGCGATGGTGAGCAAGATTTCTTAGGGTGTAGAGTCTTCCACAGGACAAGGGAAGACAAGAGGATAGCAATGTCCATAGAAGACAGGATGTTCTTGAAGATCATGGATAAAGGAATAGTAAAAGACAAGTCAAAAAGCTGGGTCGCACCTTTAATGTTTAAACCCCAGAGACAACGCTTACCTCACAACAAAGAACTTGTCTACAGTCGATTCATCTCCATCAAGCACAAACTTCAGAGGACACCGGAGACGAAAGAACATTTCTTTACCTTCATGGAAAGAATATTCCAGAACAACCAGGCAGAAATGGCACCCATGCTCCAAGACTCCGAGGAGTGTTGGTACTTACCCATATTCGGCATGTATCATCCTAAAAAACCAGAGCAGATACGAGTAGTATTCGATTCAAGCGCCAGGTGTGAAGGTGTCTCGCTAAATGATGTCTTACTGTCTGGTCCAGACCTCAACAACAGGCTTCAAGAGGTACTTCTCTGCTTCCGCAGAGATTCTGTAGCATTTATTGCCTACATACAACAGATGTTCCATTGTTTCCTCGTCAAGGAAGAACACAGAAACCATTTGAGGATCTTCTGGTACCACAACAACGACCCCAATGAAGACATTGTAGAGTACCGAATGAGAGTGCACATCTTCGGAAACAGTCCTTCCCCTGCATTCGCTATCTATGGTCTCAGACATTCAGCCTAAGGCCTCTTTCACACTTGCGTTGTCCGGATCCGGCGTGTACTCCACTTGCCGGAATTACACGCCGGATCCGGAAAAACGCAAGTGTACTGAAAGCATTTGAAGACGGAACCGTCTTCCAAATGCGTTCAGTGTTACTATGGCACCCAGGACGCTATTAAAGTCCTGGTTGCCATAGTAGTAGTGGGGAGCGGGGGAGCAGCATACTTACCGTCCGTGCGGCTCCCCGGGCGCTCCAGAGTGACGTCAGAGCGCCCCATGCGCATGGATGACGTGATCCATGTGATCACATGATCCATGCGCTTGGGGCGCCCTGACGTCACTCTGGAGCGCCCGGGGAGCCGCACGGACGGTAAGTATACTGCTCCCCCGCTCCCCACTACACTTTACCATGGCTGCCAGGACTTTAGCGTCCCGGCAGCCATGGTAACCACTCTGAAAAAGCTAAATGTCGGCTCCGGCAATGCGCCGAAACGACGTTTAGCTTAAGGCCGGATCCGGATCAATGCCTTTCAATGGGCATTAATTCCGGATCCGGCCTTGCGGCAAGTGTTCCGGATTTTTGGCCGGAGCAAAAAGCGCAGCATGCTGCGGTATTTTCTCCGGCCAAAAAACGTTCCGTTCCGGAACTGAAGACATCCTGATGCATCCTGAACGGATTTCTCTCCATTCAGAATGCATTAGGATAATCCTGATCAGGATTCTTCCGGCATAGAGCCCCGACGACGGAACTCTATGCCGGAAGACAAGAACGCAAGTGTGAAAGAGCCCTAAGAGGGTGAAGCAAAGTATGGGTCAGATGTCAGATCCTTTGTGGAAACCGATTTCTACGTAGACGAGTGCTTGAAATCAACACCCACGAACGCGACCGCAACCAGTCTCCTGAAAAGGGCTCAAGAGTAGGGATGAATGTTTTGCATATTTGCAATAAATTCACGAATTCTAGAATTCGTGATCTCCAATCATTATTTTCGTGATTGCGGAAATTGGCACTAATGATGCGCGTATTTTTTGCGCAATACATGCAACTTCACATTTTATCAAGTCTGAGTAGATATTACTGATTGGTGCACTAAGTATTGTTGTGACATCACAGCACTATGTCTGTAGCATGTATGAATGGACAGCAGAAAAACAGTAATTCCTATCACACTACCTAACACCCTGTACTGGAACTTATCAGCTACACTATATAGCTATCTAACCTACACTGACTATCTCCCACTAACTATCTGTATTATATATATGAGCTAATTATCTAATGTAATTGGATAAGGAATCGAATCCAGATGAAAGCACAGAGAACAGCAATGTCACTGCTCTCTCTCTCAGAACTTCAAAAAAAAAACTGCAGAAAATGGCTGCTGGGGAGTTTCTTATATAGTAAAGGGGTAGGCAACTTTCCTATTGGTTGCTAGGGATGTTGCTAAGCTCTGACAAAGATATTGCAGCCTTCTCATTGGCCCACAAGCAAGAAGGGAGGTTACTGATGAAAATAAAATCTAGAATATTCGTGATTACGAATATATAGCACTATATTGTACATCTTCGCGAATTCTCAAAGTGCCAATATTCGAGATAAAAATTTGCAATTATAATATTCGTGATCAACACTACTCAAGAGATGCTCGCTCTATCTAATTTGAGGTTGCACAAAATCGCCTCAAACAACCGTGAGTTAATGGAGGCCTCCTCACACCAAGACCATTCAAGTGATCTAAAAGACTTGGATTTTAGCACCAACTCTCTTGCCATGCAGCAGAGCCTCGGTTTGCTCTGGGATTTAAAGGCAGACACATTCACCTTCCAAATCAACAAGGAAGAAAAGCCCTTTACACGCAGAGGAGTTCTGTCCACCATAAACAGCTTATATCATCCTCTGGGATTCGTAGCACCTATTACCATCCAAGGCAAAATGATTTTAAGAGACTTCACCCCAGAGACATCTGATTAGGATGATCCACTTCCCACGGAGAAATAGGACCTGTGGACAGGTTAGAAGAAATCTCTCAAAGCTTTGTCCAGCCTTCATGTGGCACGACCATATGCTTCCGTGCCATCAACTGAAGACAAGATGCAAAGACTATATATCTTCTACGACACTTCAGTCAAGGCAATTGCAGCCATAGCATACCTAAAGACCATTGACGTCAAAGAACAATGCCATATATGATTTGTCATGAGCCAGACCAAACTGGCGCCACTCTGCGAACACACGATTCCCAGACTGGAGCTCTCCGCAGCTGTGCTTGCAGTGGAGTTGGCTGAACTTATAACAACAGGAATGAACCTGTAAATCAAGGAAGTTGAGTTTTATACGGACTGAAAGGAAGTCCTAGGATATATTTGCAACGAAACCAGACGCTTTTATGTCTACGTCTGCAATCGGGTGCTAAGGATCAGGAGATCCACTTGTCCTAAACAGTGGCACTACGTTCCTACACAGCATAATCCTGCGGAACACGCGACTATATTCGTCGCACCAAGCCACCTTAAGGACACAACATGGTTTACGGGTCCTGCATTCCTGTACCGTTCAAAGTCTTGCAGTACCAGAGCCGACATGTTTGAATTGGTAGACCCAAATGCAGATGAAGAAATCTGACCTGAAGTATCTGTTCTATGTAGAGTGACTTCGGACCACCAACTCAAATCTCATTGTTTCGACAGGTTCCCCACCTGGATGTCACTCATTCGTGCTATAGCCTGTCTAGTTCATATAGCTCAGTCTTACAAATCGACATTACCTGTGAGCCAGAAGCCCTGCAAAGGTTGGCATCACTGCAAACACGCCTTTATCGCTGTTAATCTGGAAAGGTTCAAAAACATAATAATTTGCACTATACAACATGAATGTTATGCTAAAGAAATAGACCACCTCAGCGAAGGCCAAACAGTCTCCGAAGATAGCGCCAAAATTGGTTGCTAAGAAAGTGGGATTCTGTAGTGGCGTTTGTTGACACCAGATGGGGAGTGTTCTGCCCAGCAGGGTTAGGGAAAATGATTCTAGTTCATTCTGCCAGAGTCTTGGTATATCTCAAGTGTTTAATGTTGTTATGGCACCATCTAGCGGTGTTAAGCTGTATTACACTTTGTTTTCCTGTTACAAAGACTACTACATTGTGGGTGGTGCACATCTGCAGAGCTGTCCTTTTGCATATCTCCTTCTCAAACTCCACCATCCTTGTAAAATCATATCTGGTGAGAGATCTACCTTTGTTTCAGGGATATTGTGTTATGCAGAGCTGTTCAGCTAGTTGTAATTGTTATTCAGGGAGTTACTTCTGTTAGATAGAAATTTAATATTATGTATAGGCAGCCATTTTACCAGATGCTTCAGTGTTAATGCAAATGTTATAGTACATGCTATCTATACTTTATACTTATGCATGCTATTTGTATTCTTGTAGTTTTACCAAACAATCCTGTTTTGCCAATCAAACAAACCTGTTGACCAATAAACAAGTTACACTACAAAGTACAGTCCTCTTATTTGAAAGAGAGGAATGGTTTGTTCTGAATGTCAGACTGCACACTGTGTCAGCGTGTATGAAGACAGAACAACTGCATTAGCCAACCTTGTGATGTCCCAGGGTGATGTGACATGCTGCTAAAGTCACATGGCTTTGAGGCAGCACAGGATGTAGCAGAAGAGTAATATTCATATCCCATGGGCTGTTGTCTTAAGCATTAATTATATAATATACAAATAAAATCCAAGCCTAAACATGGTGTTTTACCACGTTGCATAGTGAGTTTGGGAGCAAGGCTTTCGATGTCACGTGACCCTTTGAAATCATAAGGTCCCTACAGCTCATGGAGTTTAGACACTACCTAAGTTTTCGCTCTGCCTGCCATTCAGGGCAAATGCCAGTTCAGCTCCAGAAGAAACATCATTCCTCTTGAGGGAGCAATCCTTGAAGGAAAGCTGGGGAAGACATTCATAAACTGTCCAGGATCACGAGGTTTGCATGTGTCAGCAAGGTATTCGCTGTTTATGGCTAAAGTCTTTGCTGCTTGTGGAATGATTAATAGTTAATGGCAGCTTTCATACTTATATAATGGTTTGGCCAACCATTTGATGATCTTCATCCCTCAGTCTGGGAAATGCACAGCTGATTGTGAGACTTTTTGCATGTAGGTGGTTTGTCCCTGGTGCCTACCTCACATTCTTGCTATGTGTGTGCATGGTTTGTAGTCTGGGGTGCCTACCACATTTTTGAGAATTTTGCATGTCTGTGATCATCTTGGAAATGTTGCAAGGTGTTTAGAAGGAACTCAGGCACTACTACTCCGATTACAATCATTGTTGCTGTTTGCCTATTTACAGCTATTAGGAAGAGACTGCACTGTGACTTCGTTTGGAACTGTGCTGCGATATCATTGAATGTACTACAACTCCCATTCTGCTCTTTAGTAAAGAGAGATGCTTATTCTTCTACCATGGTTATTGACTCCTGCATCATACACCGGCCACTGCCTTGCACCCACACCAAGCCCATCCCAAACTACTGTCTGGCAGGAGCCCCAACATTGGGGAGTGCCCTGAGTGAAGTAAGGATTGCTGTGGGAGGATTGCCACTGTAAATTATTGTTGCAGCCAGAGCCATTACCATTCCCGTCCTCTGCTCCCACTCCTCCTGGGTCATGGCACAAGCGATCGCTCTAGTGATCATTTGTCCATATACAGCGAAGATGACTCTGCTGACAATAAGGCAGTTATCAGGAATATCTGGTTCATTCCTAATAGTCGACTGAAACATCAGTCCGAGTGAAAGGATGTTTAGACTTACAGACTCACATAACAAGGAGAAAATGTCCTGCCATCCTCTATACAAAAGGTTGTTGTATGCAGTGGCGTTGCTAGGGCTGGTGTCACCCCCCCCCCCCCCCCCCTTCCCGAAGCAATAAAGCCATATAACCAAAAATATATTGTAATAAATCAAAGTTAATGCTTTTAAAAAAAATCAAAATTTACAATAGGGGGGTCGGCTGCCAATGATGGTTTTGAGTAAACTAGGCTACAGCAAGTAAGTGAAATAAAATGTGGAAGGAAAAGAGCATCAGAAACGGCGCCAGAAGCCCTAAGTGAGTACAGTACACAAGTAAATCACTAAATTATTCTAGAAGATGGGGTATAGATAAATCCAGCAGGGTATATATGCAGCGTACTCAAGTTGTGTGTAGTAGGTGTTTCTGGGTGATGTAGTGCAATATACACTAACCTGGTACAGCTGACTCTCTGCAAGGGCAGGTATAGGTAGGGAATAGTTCGTGACGCCAGTGCCAAGTAAACGGTGGCACGCCGTTTGCGGATGCAGGAATAAATTGAGGAAACGTAGTCTTAAAACAGAACTCCAACTTTAGTAGTTTTGCAAGCAGAGACAATATAGGAAATGCAGTTCCTTAGCATACAGTCGATTTTGCAATTCGGTCGATGCAGGCAATTCAGTTATAGCAGGGTAATTACAGAGTGTTGAACACAGGACTTGCAGCACAGGAGCTTGCACTCTAATTCTGTCTGATCCTGGAATATAGCATATCTTCACCAAGGCCCATTAACCTAGTTCTGGCTTTATATCCTTGGCTATAGCTTTAATAAGTACCTCCTCTGTCTTTCTGAGTACCTCTTGCTTTCCTGATCTTTGCCTCTGTCTCTCTCAGCTTCTGAAAGGTTCCTCAGGCTCTTAGTCTAAGGTATTCCTGCTTCTGCATATGGGAATTCAGGAGGGAATCTTCTCCTGAACAACAGGCTTCAGGCCTGGACTTGTCTCGGACATTGTCTAATCTCCAACTGTAGATTACAGATACTAGACTCCGTCTGCCTTGCACTTCCCTGTCTGGCCTTATATAAACTAGGGCTCCCTAGCTCCCTCTATTGACTAGAAGCTGGAATGACACCCCTGCAGGCCTGTACATGCAAGTTTCACAGTAACAGGGAAATACATAACATTACATTACATGACATTTTATAAAACTGACATATAACAACTTCCCAATAATTAGGAGGGACGACAGCACACCAAGTGACACTTTGGTAGTGACGGGTATTACAGTTCCCGTACACTACATACCCCACTGCTTTAAGCTGAGTACGACCTCGTACTCCATCATGGGTCGCCCAACTGGAATCTCTACCTGTAATAGAAAATAGAGACATGCAGGCATACATACATGTAATTCATCTGCATTTACATTTACATCAGGTCCAATTGGCAAAGGTGAAGGGTAGTGACAAGGGGCGTCGTTCTCTTCTCTCAGGATAATGAATGGAACTGGGGCGCTGACCTGGCACAGCGTAACATTATAACCAGGATAGTCCATGACAATGAATAAGTCCATGATAGAACAGTAGAAAACGGTATAAAAGTTCTTGGAGGCTCAAATAACAAACATGAGTCCGTACCCAGGTTATTTCTCATTAAATCACAGAGGCTCTCATGCGGTGGAGTCCATCCCTGGGCACAATACTTTTAAAAGAGTAAGAATCTCAGAGGCTCAGGTACTTTTGAGTCTGTCTCCGGGCACGGTTCCTTAGTATGAAGTTGCACAACAAACGGACAGCAAAGACAAGTGCTGTAATACCCCTGATCAACCTGAAAAGGGGGTGAAGGGTAAAAGGTGCAACAAAGGAACAGGCACAACTTGGCGTGGGGTAACAAAAGCAGGCAGGAGGTCCTGGAAACAAACGTGGCCTTGTTAGCTTTGGTATTTCAGTGGTCAACACCTACCACTGAGCCGTGGCAGCCGCAACAAAGGACCAGAAACATAGGACTCCTGTCCTGAAAGGGTTAACATCACTTCTGGTGAAATCAATCAAAGGCCTAGCAGGCTGATTCACAGTGAAATATTGTAATCACTTGGCTCCGCTGGCAAGTACCGTCTGTAGTAGTCCTCTACAGGAGGATGTGCCCACATAACTGTATCAGGGGGCAGCTGTAAGGTAAAGGGGCCCCTAATAGGTATTGGCCCCATAGGCCTAGGGGTGAACCCTCTGATGGACCGTGCCGGCCCTGGCATGATCACTGCAGGGTGTGACATGCTTGGCACCGCCGCAGCAAGCGGTCCGGTGCTCTGGGTGCAGCAGTTTACGGCAATCGCGGGTCCGGTCTGGGGCACTGACGGAGCGGTGGCAACAGAAGGCGGTCGGCGGGTGGTGACAGGCACCCTTACCTCATCCTTCCTCGGCGGTGTCTGGATCCTGGCGGTGTATGTCTTGCGCAACTCCCGCAACTTCTCCTCCAGCCGGACGATCTGCTCACCGATGCTGTCTGTGTCGGAGTCGCTGTCCTCTGCTGGCGCCGCCGGCGCAGGTACAGTCACCGATGACGCGGACTCGGCCTCTGCAGGTTCTGGCGATGCGTCTGGTCTCCGTCCCATCCGGATGTTCTGGAAGGTAGCACTAAGTCCTCTTAACTGCTCCAGCTCAGATATTGTCTTCTCCCGACGAGGCAGCTCGGGGGAAGGGTAAGGGCTCACCCATTTTTCCAACACGGTTGGCTGCCAGAAGACGTTTGGCCCAATGAAGGAGCTCCGCTCCTGAAAGGCGTGATGGGCCGGCTCTGGAGAGCGTTCCGGTTCTCGCTCGCAGCCAGAGTAGTCTTCTCTTTCTTCTGCCTCCCAGTCCTCAGGTGCTCGCTTGGGACGGGTCACAGCAGTCGCATAAGGGCCTCGTAGGCTCTCGGCAGGGGTGTACTCCACTTCCTCTCTCTCGCGGAGGCTGTGTTGGTACGAAGGGAGGTAGTCTCTTTTGACAGACCTTCGATTAACATAGAGGTCTCTGCCAGTTAGATAGTCCTGAATAAACCCGTAGCCACGGGGTTTGTCAAATGACAGCACCACTCCCTTTCTCCTTTCCAGGCGGGGTTGGGTGTGCGTATGTTTCTCATGTATGGTCTTGGTTAGTTCCTCATAGACAATTTTAGTCTTTGTATTCCGCTTTATAGCGGCCTCTCGGATCTCCGCCATCAGGGAGGACCATTTAAAAGATGGTTGGAAAAAGTCCCTCCACGAGCCATAGTAGGGCTCGGGTTCTTTCTCCCTTGGGCGGCAGGCGGGTTGCTCCGGTCCCGGAGCGTAGGCCGGTGGAGCCTCCTCTAGCTCTACACCGATGTCAGTCATCTTTTCAATTTCAGGTGCGGACGCTGCAGCAACACTCTGCTCACAATCCAACCTGCTCGATCCTTCTGAGGAGAGCGATAGGGTCGCGTCAATTAGAGTAGCCAGCTCCTCCCATTGCACTGGGAGGCCGCCCCCCAGGTATTCTAGTATAGGGAAGGTGGTGTCCATGCTGGCAGACATGCAAATGTCCAGATAAGCCGTGGCGCCTGCCCTTGACCTTCTTCCCGCTTTTTCCTCAGAAAGGCGCCAATTTTTCCCGCCTTTTCGGGATGAAGGTGACGCAGCAGTAAATTCAGCAAGCTCAGCGGCCATCTTTAGGTACAAACGCTGTCTATTCACTGACGGCAAGCAGGAATGTTTAAAGTCCACAAAACCACACTCCAATGCGGCGATTTTCTTCCTCTGTGCAGCGCAACACTGCACAGCGCTTTTTAGAGGTTTTTGGTACACTTTGGGTATGATTTTCAGTCCACAAAGTCCACTTGAATAAAACAGGCAAATTGTCACTTTGGTCACAGGGCAACTGTATAAGGCACAAAGTTCACGCTTCTTGCACTAGAAAGCGTGCGTATCCTGTTCGTGACGCCAAAAGAGAAGGTGCAGCGTACTCAAGTTGTGTGTAGTAGGTGTTTCTGGGTGATGTAGTGCAATATACACTAACCTGGTACAGCTGACTCTCTGCAAGGGCAGGTATAGGTATTGAATAGTTCGTGACGCCAGTGCCAAGTAAACGGTGGCACGCCGTTTGCGGATGCAGGAATAAATTGAGGAAACGTAGTCTTAAAACAGAACTCCAACTTTAGTAGTTTTGCAAGCAGAGACAATATAGGAAATGCAGTTCCTTAGCATACAGTCGATTTTGCAATTCGGTCGATGCAGGCAATTCAGTTATAGCAGGGTAATTACAGAGTGTTGAACACAGGACTTGCAGCACAGGAGCTTGCACTCTAATTCTGTCTGATCCTGGAATATAGCATATCTTCACCAAGGCCCATTAACCTAGTTCTGGCTTTATATCCTTGGCTATAGCTTTAATAAGTACCTCCTCTGTCTTTCTGAGTACCTCTTGCTTTCCTGATCTTTGCCTCTGTCTCTCTCAGCTTCTGAAAGGTTCCTCAGGCTCTTAGTCTAAGGTATTCCTGCTTCTGCATATGGGAATTCAGGAGGGAATCTTCTCCTGAACAACAGGCTTCAGGCCTGGACTTGTCTCGGACATTGTCTAATCTCCAACTGTAGATTACAGATACTAGACTCCGTCTGCCTTGCACTTCCCTGTCTGGCCTTATATAAACTAGGGCTCCCTAGCTCCCTCTATTGACTAGAAGCTGGAATGACACCCCTGCAGGCCTGTACATGCAAGTTTCACAGTAACAGGGAAATACATAACATTACATTACATGACATTTTATAAAACTGACATATAACAACTTCCCCATAATTAGGAGGGACGACAGCACACCAAGTGACACTTTGGTAGTGACGGGTATTACAGTTCCCGTACACTACATATACAGGACTCCCTTTATAAAAAAAATTGTCACAGGTGTCTTGACGCCATTCTTGCCATTTGGGAGAGGCGGGAGCGTGATGGGGCCGGGACATCTGCCCTGACAAATTGTAAATGTTGGCAAAAAACAACCCCAGGTGCATCCTCCAGTAGAACAGGGGGGAACTTGTGTAAAACGCCGGTCTTTGTAAATGACTCCCACAGGGGTCACCTGTGTATACAGCTGGCAATGAACATAGTCATAAGGGGTTCCCAATGCTAGTTCCAGGGAAACCAATGATAGGACATGTTGTATTTCAGTATGCCCTATCCCATGTTGATTCCGGATAAAACCCTTTAATGACTGCCATATTAGTTGTCACCTGCAGATGTAGCTCTGCCATTCAGGTCTAGGAAGCTGTATTACTGTCGTCATACCTTCCCCAGACATAGACTTTTAACCCCTTGATAAAAGAGAAGAATTAAGGTGTGCTGTGATTTCAGCAGGTAAAAGAAGTCCCACATGCAGTGCGGCCCCAGTGAGAGGTGCAAGGCTGTAAGAACACTGCAGTCTGCCACATGAGGAGGCCAGGAAGGCGCCGGGCACAGGGGGCATGCCCAAGGGTGGGGGCAGTGGGGACCGCACTGTCCTTCTCCCTATATCAGGCTGACAATGGCCGGGGAGAGGCAGATAGCTGGTCCTAGGAGATGAAATAGAGGTGGCCACGGACTGTGCTGTGCGGAGGACTGGCCCTGTGGTGCCCCTGGACAGGGCAGGATTCGGTGACCTCACTGACACTTGCATTATATTCTATGCAGGACATTACCCGGTAAACAAAGCCATGGGACTGGAATGAGGGACCCAGCCATGAAGCCAGGGGTTGCACACCTGCAGCACGCCAAACCCTCAGGGTATTGCGACAGTGAGGTCACGGTTATAGGCAATCGAGGGTTACTCACTTTTTGGAGGACCCTGGGCAGGCATGCGGCAGTGAAGGAGAGGTAGACACAAGTTCCTCTGGGGCACACTCTGGATGTAGGGACCAGACCTGATGGTGTGTGAGGTGCCCTGGATGTTGCAGGTATTTTGAGTGCCTGAGGCAAGGTCCCTTTAAGAATCGTGACGCCAGTGCCTGTAACGGTGGCACACCGATTTGTAGGAGTAGTAATAGAGGTACACAGCTGGTATGGTAAACCAAACGTTGCTTTACTTGGAAACAGTCCAACTTTGTACATACAGATGATAATGATGATGCAGTCCCTTGTAACAATACTCCACAAGCAGGTTTACTTCACAATATAGCAGGTATAAATCTTGCAAGATACTTGGAGGGTATAAAGTTAATGCTTAGCAGACCTATGCTGCACTATCCCCTTCAGCTATTCTAGCTGGCTGGATCCCAAGGCCCAGATGCCTAAATGCTGGCTTTAATCCTTGGTATATAAATCCGTCCTCCAGTATTGACTCTTGCTTTATGTTAAAGTCCCTCTGCTCATCAAGTGACTTATCTGAACTTGTTGTATTATCCTTGCTTTGTAGGGAAGCCGCAGGTTTCTCCCAGGAGGTCCATTCCTACTACTGGGGTAATCTTCTGAGCTAACTGAGGCTCACTTTATCTACAGGCAGGCTAGAGTTCTTCACTAGCCTCCTGGAAGCATCTAGCAGCCTGGACTATCCAACTGCATGTCGGGAGGAGGCCCTCAGCATATCTCTGGCTCGTGCCTTCTCACTTCTGTCTCCACAGACTCCTGACTATGACCTAACTCCTCCCTGTCTGGGCCTGAACATTTATACTAGGGGCTCCCTATCTCCCTCTAGTGTCTAGGATGCCTAACTACACCCTAATAGGCCTGCTATGCATGACACAGGGGAAACATTGCATATAAAAGCACATAGAAAATACATTAAAGTGCACAGTTAAATACAATATTACTGTCCCTTGTGAGCAGAAGTAACACGTGAACCAATTGACCCTTGTGTAGTGCCCACGCCTACCTAGTGGGACACTACATACACCCATGCTACAACGTTGCCCGTCCTCGGCGCAACATGAAGGGGCCCTGCCCAGCTGGATACTGCACCTGAAAGACAAAAATAATGCAAAGCAGGAACATACATCTACATTTGCAAATACATATATATTTATCAGGCAGTTCTGCTGGATTAGGAGCAAGTACGGTGAAAAGGGGCGTCGTTCTCTTCTCTCAGGATAATGTAAGGGAACAGGGGCGCTGACCTGGTGCAGCGTATCAGTAATACCAGGATAGTCCATATTAATATTTTAAGTGCAAATTGTCCATAATAGAACAGTAGTAGTCCATAGAAAAATATAAAACAAATAAAAGTTCTTGGAGGCTCAAAGAATAAAAATTGAGTCCGTACCCAGGTTTCCTTAATTATTCAGTGAAAGTGATAAGTATAGCCACATACCAAGCAAGGACAGAGGTATAAGATCTCACAGGATCTCAGAGGCTCACATACAGTGGAGTCCATCTCTGGGCACATTTCTTTAAAGTAGCAAGAATCTCAGAGGCTCCTGTGCATTAGAGTCTATCCCTGGGCGCATTTCCTTGGAATTTAGGTTGCACAATAAAAGTCACAGCACATAAAAGTAATCCACATAATTTAAAATGGCATATAAAAATAAGTGCTGCAATATACCTTAATCAACCTGAAAAGGGGGTTAAAAAGGGTTAAAGGTGCAAACAAAAATAGGCACAACTTGGCTTGCAGAATACTTGAAGCAGGCAGGAGGTCCTGTAAACAATATGGCCTTGATGCATGTGGTATTTTCAGTGGTTTACCGCCTCCACTGAGCCGTGGGCAACTGGCAGCAGCAACAGAGGACCAAAACAAAGGACTCCTGTCCTGGAAGGGTTAAATCCTCAGCAATAAGTTCCCTTGGCAAAAGAAATAATCAAATCAATGACCTAGCAGGCCAATTCACAGGGGCGTATCAAATCCACTTGACATCACAGTGGTGCTCCCTGGCTCCATTTGTAGATTGGGCCTGTAGTGAGCGTCAACAGGCGGATGTGCCCACAACACAGTATTGGGGGGCAACTGCAACATGAAAGGACCCCTAATTGGTATTGGCCTCATAGTCCTAGGGGTAATCATGGTGGCTGACCGCACCGGTCCAGGCATAACAATTGTGGGCTGCTGCACTGGCCTGGGTACCGCTGCTGCAAGTGGTCCGATGGGTTCAGCGATGACCGACTCTACACGGCGGGATACAGTATATGAGGTCCTCCTTGGGGGCCTCAATGCAGCCTCAGACACTAAAGGTGGCCGAATGGCAGGGACAGGTACCCTTACCTCAGACCCAGCGATGTCCGAGTATTGGAGTCGACTTTCCTCCTTCTTAGGCGGAGTCCGGATTCTGGCGGTGGCAAGCTGGCGCAGGCCTCGCAGCTGTTCCTCCAGGCGGACGATTTGGTCATCCAGACTCTTTGATTCGGGGTCGCTGTCTTCCGGAGCTACCACTGGTACAGGTAGGGAAGTTGCATCCTGCACAGCCGCTGCAGGTTCAGGTGGCGCATCTGGTCTTTTCCCTTTACGAATGTTGTCCAGGGTCGCATGGAATCGCTCCAAGTTTTCTAATTCTTTGATGGTCTTTTCCCGGCGAGGCAGCTCAGGGGACGGATACGGGCTTACCCACTTCTCCACTACTGTTGGTTGCCAAAAGACGTTCGGGCCAATGAAAGAGCCCCGCTCTTGAAAGGCATGATGGGCCGGTTTTGGAGAGCTGGTTCACGCTCGCAGCCAGTGTAGTCCTCATCAGTTTACCAGTCCTCCGGTTCCTTTCTGGGACGGGTCACAGCAGTGGCGTAGGGGCCTCGCAGGCCCTTGGCAGGGGTGAACTCCACTTCCTCTCCCTCGCGGAGGTTATGCATGTGCCCTGGGAGGTAGCTCCGCTTGACGGACCTCCGATTAACATACAAGTCTCTGCCGGTAGTATAATCTTGAATAAAACCGTAGCCACGGTCCTTGTCAAATGCCACAACCAACCCCATTCTCCTTTCCAGGCGGGGTTGGGTGTCAGTGTGGCGCTCATGAACGGTCTTTGCCAGTTCCTTGTAGTAGATTTTAGTCTTGGTTGTTTTCTTTATTGCGGCCTCCCGTATCTCTGCCATCAGCGCCGACCATTTAAACGAGGGCTGGAAAAAGTCTCTCCAGGAGCCATAATAGGTCTCCGGCTGCATCCTCGGTGGCGGGCAGGTGGGTCTCTCCGGTCCCGGAGAGTAGGACGGTGGAGCGTCCTCTTGCTCCATAGTATTAGGATCCATTTGTAATCCAACAGGTGCCGACATAATATTAGAGCAGTCCTCACTCTTCAACATGCTCGATCCTTCTCTGGAGAGCGACAGGGCGGCACCAATAATTGTAGTCAGATCCTCCCATTGCTCTGGGAGGCCGCCCCCCCAGGTACTCCAGCATAGGGGAGGCGGAGTCCATTATAGCAGACATGCTAATTTGTAGACAGGGCGGTGGCGCGGACATACAGCCTTTCCCGCACTTTCAGCAGAAGGCGCCAATTTTTCCCGCCAAACAAAGTATGAAGATGACGCAGCAGTTAAATCCAAGCAAGTTAAGCGGCCATCTTTGAGCAAAACGCTGTCTATTCACTGACAGCAAGCGGTGGCTTACACAAACGGCAAACAGTCCATGCACTATAATCTTCACACCGCAAATTATTACAGTTCTCTTTGGCCCAGCAATTTTTCAATAAAGTAATAGGGCTTAGTCACTTTTTAGGTGGATAATGGCACACAGTTTTGTAATCCAACAATGGCGCGGATATGCTTTTATCCTGTTCGTGACGCCAATTTATGCAGCACGCCAGACCCTCAGGGTATTGCGACAGTGAGGTCACGGTTATGGGCAATCGAGGGTTACTCACTTTTTGGAGGACCCTGGGCAGGCATGCGGCAGTGAAGGAGAGGTAGACACAAGTTCCTCTGGGGCACACTCTGGATGTAGGGACCAGACCTGATGGTGTGTGAGGTGCCCTGGATGTTGCAGGTATTTTGAGTGCCTGAGGCAAGGTCCCTTTAAGAATCGTGACGCCAGTGCCTGTAACGCACACCGATTTGTAGGAGTAGTAATAGAGGTACACAGCTGGTATGGTAAACCAAACGTTGCTTTACTTGGAAACAGTCCAACTTTGTACATACAGATGATAATGATAATGCAGTCCCTTGTAACAATACTCCACAAGCAGGTTTAGTTCACAATATGGCAGGTATAAATCTTGCAAGATACTTGGAGGGTATAAAGTTAATGTTTAGCAGACCTATGCTGCACTATCCCCTTCAGCTATTCTAGCTGGCTGGATCCCAAGGCCCAGATGCCTAAATGCTGGCTTTAATCCTTGGTATATAAATCCATCCTCCAGTATTGACTCTTGCTTTATGTTAAAGTCCCTCTGCTCTTCCCTCTGCTCTTCAAGTTACTTATCTGAACTTGTTGTATTATCCTTGCTTTGTAGGGAAGCCGCAGGTTTCTCCCAGGAGGTCCATTCCTACTACTGGGGTAATCTTCTGAGCTAACTGAGGCTCACTTTATCTACAGGCAGGCTAGAGTTCTTCACTAGCCTCCTGGAAGCATCTAGCAGCCTGGACTATCCAGCTGCATGTCAGGAGGAGGCCCTCAGCATATCTCTGGCTGGTGCCTTCTCACTTCTGTCTCCACAGACTCCTGACTATGACCTAACTCCTCCCTGTCTCGGCCTGAACATTTATACTAGGGGCTCCCTATCTCCCTCTAGTGTCTAGGATGCCTAACTACACCCTAATAGGCCTGCTATGCATGACACAGGGGAAACATTGCATATAAAAGCACATAGAAAATACAATAAAGTGCACAGTTAAATACAATATTACTGTCCCTGAGCAGAAGTAACACGTGAACCAATTGACCCTTGTGTAGTGCCCACGCCTACCTAGTGGGACACTACACACCTTCCGTAATCTCACTTATGTCAGGCCCCAACCCAAACCCCCCCCCATTGTCTAAATATAATAAATGCTATGGGGTCCCCATTGCAGCCACAGGAGTGGGAAGCAGGTTGTAGCTACTTAAAGATCATGCATCTAGAGGAAGCAGGTTGTAAGAGCTGGATTTGCCATAGAGTAGGCATAATGGAAAAAGGAACATCCTTGCAGTGTTACATGTGGTCCCGGTGGACATTTTACAACAGTCCACAAGTAGTTGACGTTATGGGACCCAATATTTGGAAAGCTGGATGTGAAGGAGTCGGAGAAGTCTGAAAAGGGAGCTGACAAAGATTACCTACATTATTACTAAATATTTAGATGGTGCCACCAATTCACATAGCATCCACATAAATATAGACCCACATGGTGTGGACTGGTCATTTTTACTAAGGAATTTAGTTTAACCGTTTATGTGCAAAAGAAAAAAAAAGTAGTCAGCTCCAATCAGATATCTGCACATAGACCAAGACTCTTGGTCTATGCAGATATCTGATTGGAGCTGACTACTTTTTTTTTCTTTTGCACATAAACGGTTAAACTATATTCCTTAGTAAAAATGACCAGTCCACACCATGCGGGTCTATATTTATGAGGGCCCCCCTGAGCAAAGATTAGTAAATGTGGCCTCAGCCCACAGTTCAGCAGACAGAGAGAACCCCTTATGTCTCATCTCTCTAATAATCCCCCAGTAATTAAGCTATAATGGGGTATTAAATAATTAAATCAACAGTCTAAAAATATTTTAAAAAGTCAATATGCGCTCTCTGCGCTCTACCTACCTCCTCCCCCTCCGGCCCGGCGTGGCAGTGGCAGGTCTGGCTGTGTGAGTGAGTCACTGCTGTCACGTGACTCACCACCCATTAGCTCCAGACTCCAGTCCCTGCTGGCTGCTCCTGCAGTGCAGCTGCCGCAGCGCCACTCACCAGGCAGTCACACCCCCCTTACCATGTGACGGCCGGGCTGACGTGCTTGTGAGTGAGAACTCCGGCGGGTCGCGGGTGACACTGCATCAGACTGGTGTCACCCGGTGCGGCCCGCACCTCCCGCGCAACGCCACTGGTTGTACGTCACAGGTAAAACAAGACCTATTGACCGAGCAGAATACTATGTCATGTCCAAGAAAGGAAATCTGGTTACGCGTGAGCGAGATGGTCACTCCATAACCAGGAATGTGTCAGTTTTAAAGGACTACCAACAGAAAATGTTGGTGAATGTTTTTATGGATGGTGGTGGTTCCCAGAAGAAATTGTGAAGTTCTGATGGTAACGTTGAGCTTCTTTTTTTTTTTTTCTTTTTTTTTTAGCTTCGTTTTAACCAAAGTTATGTTGTCTCAAACAGATGGAGATGTAATATACAGCAAGCTCTCTGTTTAAGAGGAGAGCACATGGGAAAGGAAGCAGAAAGTGGAAAGGGCTTGCTACAAGCTGGGAGGTGGAAGAATAAATATCTATATGAAGAAGTGCTAATAAAAGGAGTTGCTTTTAAATTTCATGTCTGAGTGCCTACATTTCATGAAGATATCACAGCTCGCATTTTGAGGACCATAACTTTCGACAAACTTGTGCCATTTTTCTGACTGATGCCCTGTGTGTTGTGGGCAGGTGCTGATTTGGGCAGTACAAGGGACATTCTGGAGCTGGTCGATGTGATGTTGTAAATACCTCTCTCTAACCTCTCTATTAGATGTCCTGTCTTCTGCCTCCGCCTCCTCTGCCCGCCCCCTCTCCCCTGTTTGATAGTCAGACAAATAATCCTTTTAGTGCTGGAAGTAGCTGGGAGCAGGACTGTTAGATTCTCTGTAAATAAGGCATCGGGCTACTCCTACCCACTGCTGTGACTGCTGCTGTAAAGCTGTTGCTGTCCTGTGCTGCTGTGAGGGGGGTCTGAGGTGTGTATACTATTGCAATATGGTAACATTTTCTTTTGCATTTTTTCTTCTATTACATATGTTACAAGCACATTCATGAGCTCCTAAAGGGACGCTAACCCTGCAGTTACCCCTATCTAGTGTTATGCAGTTGAATGCAATCTTTTGTACCCAGTCCGCAGCTATTCTTCATGCTGACCTAGGGACTGATCCTACATTAATACTGCTACCTGTTAACTTTTAAAGGGACACTACGTCTTCTTCAACCTATCTAGTTGCAGCAAAGTTCACTGTAGCTCCCTCAATCATAGCAATCTGGGGAAAAGCTAACTGAAGTCTTCTTACGTGAGATGAGTCACTTGATGTTGATGCTATCTGACCCCATGATCACTGCATAATAAAACAAGGGAAACATTGAATACTATGTAGGGATGGAATCAAGGGTTATCATACTACATAGCCATTTTGTATATACTGTAATACTTGCCACAGCCTCAAGGGGCGATATGTACTATTGTAACCTTACATATGATCAGGAACAAAAATAAATGCAGCAAAAGCGCTCTTACAGGCTGCTCGAGGTACTGCAATTAAAATTAATTGTGACAATTTTGCCTTCTTCCAGGTCCTGAATGTTTCCTTCCATAACAGCTGACTAGTCATATAGTCTGTCCCTATTCTTTCAATATTTACAGAACTGACATTTTTCGCCGCATTGTACACTGCATATCCTGGCACCATGTGGTGGTCGCAGTCTAATTCCCTTGTCTTATGGAGGTCCAGTGTCTGTAATTCAGGACTGTAGGAAAGCTGTGGGTCAGAGAGGTTGTCATCCAGCTTTCTTAGAAATAGATAGAAGTATACGTGTGTATTATAACCAGTTAACCATTCTGTCCTTCACGGTGTACCTTGCTCTTTACAATATTACAACACAGTTAAAATGTAATATGGTGTTGGCAAGAAAACAAAGTCGCCATAAAACCATTTATAATAAAACATGCAGGATTCTTATTATAACATTGATGTTAGCGCTGTCCACTAATCAGGTTGGGTCTGCCCCCTGAACCTCAGAGGTGCTGAGAAGGGACATCTCCCAGGTGATTTTCATGATGTTACCTGATTATTAAAATCACTAAGACTTATCGAAATTTATAACTTCTCCAATGTGTAGGTGCTTCCCATAACCCCATGATTCCTACAGCTCCTGTGTGCCCCTTTTAGTGCTATATGACATTGAGTGATTTGCCATGAATTGCTGTGCATGAGACAAAGACTACCTATATATGTCTATCTCATATCTATTATCTATCTATCTATTATCTATCAATCAATCAATAAAACTTTATTGGCAGGTCTAAAATTATACATTAGTATTGCCAAAGCATGTGGGAAATAGAGGGTTGAGAAATGGGAACACACCCGGGGTTGGTGTATAGGAGTCTGTGGCATATCATGACGGGGGGGGGGGGGAATGCAGACACAACCCGGGTCAGGGTATCGGAGTCCATGGCATATCAGTCTCCTCTCAGTCTGTGGCAGGCACTGATATATTGTGCTGCTATGTCCACAGTGTTCTCTTCCTCTCCCAGCAGGATGGGCAGTTTCTATGGCTCCTCCATGGAGCTGAAGTCTGGGAGTAGATCAGAGAGTATCCTAAAGTGGATGTCCCTCACTGCTGAGTATTTGGGACAGTATATCAGGAAGTAGGCCTCTTTCTCCACCACCTCCAGGTGACACAGCTGGCACAGTCTGCTTTCTCTAGGCATGTAGCTCTGTCGATGCCATCCGGATTCAACGGCCAGGCTGTGGGCACTCAGTCTGTAATGGCTCAGGATTTTCTGGTCTCTGGGGTTCCCTAGTTTCTCCAGATATTGTGCCAGTTTGTAGTCTCTCTTCAGGCTCTGGTACACCATCAGATTCTAGGATGCTCTCACCTCCTTCATCCATTCATTGATGTATTCCTCTTGTTTTTTGTTTACTGTGTTCCTGATCTTGACTTTTGTGAGGTGGTGTGGGGTGATTATCTGGTCAGGCTGGGTTTCAGTAAGTTGATTTTGGGGATTTGCCTTGCCTGGATCCCTTGGTGTAGCAAGGCTTTATGGTGATGGGAGCCTTTACTACTACCATGTAGATGGCCCCAGAATGATAGCGCCCTCTACTGCATTGTAAAGTGTAGAGGGAATCTGCCCAGCTCCTATCTATCTATCTATCTATCTATCTATCTATCTATCTATCTATCTATTTCATATCTCTCTAATATTTATCTATCTGTCTATCTCATATCTATCTATCTATTTCATATCTATATATCTACAGGGAGTGCAGAATTATTAGGCAAGTTGTATTTTTGAGGATTAATTTTATTATTGAACAACAACCATGTTCTCAATGAACCCAAAAAAAACTCATTAATATCAAAGCTGAATATTTTTGGAAGTAGTTTTTAGTTTGTTTTTAGTTTTAGCTATTTTAGGGGGATATCTGTGTGTGCAGGTGACTATTACTGTGCATAGTTATTAGGCAACTTAACAAAAAACAAATATATACCCATTTCAATTATTTATTTTTACCAGTGAAACCAATATAACATCTCAACATTCACAAATATACATTTCTGACATTCAAAAACAAAACAAAAACAAATCAGTGACCAATATAGCCACCTTTCTTTGCAAGGACACTCAAAAGCCTGCCATCCATGGATTCTGTTAGTGTTTTGATCTGTTCACCATCAACATTGCGTGCAGCAGCAACCACAGCCTCCCAGACACTGTTCAGAGAGGTGTACTGTTTTCCCTCCTTGTAAATCTCACATTTGATGATGGACCACAGGTTCTCAATGGGGTTCAGATCAGGTGAACAAGGAGGCCATGTCATTAGATTTTCTTCTTTTATACCATTTCTTGCCAGCCACGCTGTGGAGTACTTGGACGCGTGTGATGGAGCATTGTCCTGCATGAAAATCATGTTTTTCTTGAAGGATGCAGACTTCTTCCTGTACCACTGCTTGAAGAAGGTGTCTTCCAGAAACTGGCAGTAGGACTGGGAGTTGAGCTTGACTCCATCCTCAACCCGAAAAGGCCCCACAAGCTCATCTTTGAGGATACCAGCCCAAACCAGTACTCCACCTCCACCTTGCTGGCGTCTGAGTCGGACTGGAGCTCTCTGCCCTTTACCAATCCAGCCACGGGCCCATCCATCTGGCCCATCAAGACTCACTCTCATTTCATCAGTCCATAAAACCTTAGAAAAATCAGTCTTGAGATATTTCTTGGCCCAGTCTTGACGTTTCAGCTTGTGTGTCTTGTTCAGTGGTGGTCGTCTTTCAGCCTTTCTTACCTTGGCCATGTCTCTGAGTATTGCACACCTTGTGCTTTTGGGCACTCCAGTGATGTTGCAGCTCTGAAATATGGCCAAACTGGTGGCAAGTGGCATCTTGGCAGCTGCACGCTTGACTTTTCTCAGTTCATGGGCAGTTATTTTCCGCCTTGGTTTTTCCACACGCTTCTTGCGACCCTGTTGACTATTTTGAATGAAACGCTTGATTGTTCGATGATCACGCTTCAGAAGCTTTGCAATTTTAAGAGTGCTGCATCCCTCTGCAAGATATCTCACTATTTTTGACTTTTCTGAGCCTGTCAAGTCCTTCTTTTGACCCATTTTGCCAAAGGAAAGGAAGTTGCCTAATAATTATGTACACCTAATATAGGGTGTTGATGTCATTAGACCACACCCCTTCTCATTACAGAGATGCACATCACCTAATATGCTTAATTGGTAGTAGGCTTTCGAGCCTATACAGCTTGGAGTAAGACAACATGCATAAAGAGGATGATGTGGTCAAAATACTCATTTGCCTAATAATTCTGCACGCAGTGTATTTATCTCATATCTATATGTCTATCAATTTCATATCTTTCTCATATTTATCTATTTCATATCTATCTATCTATCTATCTATCTGTCTGTCTGTCTATCTATCTATCTATCTATCTCTCATATCTATCTATTTCCTATCTATATAATATCTATCTAATATCTATCTATCTATCTATCATCAATTTACAGTATCTATCTATCTATCTATCTATCTATCTATCTATCTATCACATATTTCTATCTGTCTCATATTTATCTATCTGTCTATCTATTTCATATCTATCTAATATTTATCTATCAATTAATCAATCACATATTTCTATCTGTCATCTATATATTTAATATCTATCTATCTAATATTTATCTATCTATCATCTGTCTATTTATCTATCTATCTATCTATCTATCATCTGTCTATTTATCTATCTATCTGTCAATTAATAAAGCTTTATTGGCACGTCTAAAATTATACATTAGTATTGCCAAAGCATGTGGGAAATAGGGGGTGGAGAAATGGGGACACACCCAGGGTTGGTGTATAGGAGTCTGTGGCATATCATGACGGGGGGAGGGGGGGGAGTGCGGACACACCCTGGGTCAGGGTATCGGAGTCCATGGCATATCAGGCTCCTCTCAGTCTGTGGCAGGCACTGATATATTCTGCTGCTATGTCCACAGTGTCCTCTTCCTCTCCCAGCAGGGTGGGCAGTTTCTCTTTCTCCTCCATGGAGCTGAAATCTGGGAGTAAATCAAAGAGTCTCCAAAAGTGACTTTTGATGACGTTGTATGTCTTTTCTCATATTTCGCTCTCCAATAGCTTCAGGAGCAATCTATCTCATATCTATCTATCTAGTGATGATATTTAGTGCTCCTCCTATTACACTCTATTTTCTTGATACTAATGTTTGCAGACAGCATTCTTCCACCTGTTTTGGGGTTCTCCTAGTGATTTTACAACACTCTGCTATCAACCACTCAGTTGTGTGTGTGAGATCCTGTTGGTGGGAGTTGTCTCAGGGCACAAGGTACTTCTTCAGGACCGTGGTAACTCAGCAGCAGTTTCCAAAAATATCTGAAATACCACTGAAGAAATATCTGCTACATACAGGGCCGGTGCAAGGATTTTTGCACACACAAGCGAAGCTACATTTTGGCGCCCCCCCCCCCCCTTCCTCCCCACACACACACACGCACAACACGGTGGGGGTGATGTAAAAAGGAGGGGGTGATGTGACATGGAGGGGGATGAGAAATGTGACATGGAGGGGGATGAGAAATGTGACATGACATGGAGGGGGATGAGAAATGTGCCATGGAGAGCGAGGAGAAATGTGACATGGAGGGGGGTGAGAAATGTGACATGGAGGGGGATGAGAAATGTGACATGGAGGGGGATGAGAAATGTGACATGGAGGGGGTTGAAATGTGACATGGAGGGGGTTGAAATGTGACATGGAGGGGGTTGAAATGTGACAGGGAGGGGGATGAGAAATGTGACATGGAGGGGGATGAGAAATGTGACATGGAGGGGGTAAGAAATGTGACATGGAGGGGGATGAGAAATGTGACATGGAGGGGGATGAGAAATGTGACATGGATGGGGTTGAAATGTGACATGGAGGGGGGAGAAATGTGACATAGGGGGGTGATGTGACATGGAGGGGGAGAAATGTGATATTTCTCCCCCTCCATGTCACATTTCTCCCCCTCCATGTCACATCACCCCCTGCTTTTTACATCACCCCCTTTGTGTCACATTTCTCCCCCCATGTCACATTTCTCCCCCTCCATGGCATATTTTGGCATATTTCTCCCTCCATGTCACATCAGCTCCTCCCCCCTCCATGGCACATTTTCCCCCTCTATTAATGTGTAAAAATAAACATTTTGCTCACCTAGCCCTGTTCGCAGCAGCTCCCCTTCTCCTCTGTGTGGTCCTGGTATCTTCTCTCTGTGCTCCCGACAAGACTTTGAGGACCTTTCCCACACAGCCAATCAGTGGCTGCAGCTGTGTCATGTGTCAGACCAGTGATTGGGTTAGCGGGAAAATCACTGCCCTGACACGTGACACAGCTGCGGCCACTGATTGGCAGAGTGGGAAAGGTCCTCAAGCAACTTGTCAGGACTCGGGAGCCCAGAGAGAAGATATGAGGACCACCACACAGAGGAGAACAGCCGCAGGAGGCCGGCAGCATGCAAGTGATTAATGAAAAAAAAAAGTTTCATTTTTCCGCCCCCCCTTCTCAGCGCCCTAAGGCGGCCGCTTGGTCTGCCTTATTATAGCACCGGGCATGGCTACATATAACATTACAATAGAGGTGAACAGAGGTTATGGCCCCAGTATGTCTTACTTGCCTGTTACCATGTGTTCTTCAGCCTGGGGATATGACAGCGTATGGCATTCACTGAGACACACATCTGGAGTGAATTTTCAAGTTTTCTTCAAGATTCTGAGCCATGTGCTCATTGTAATGTCAAGAGCGACTGGAAGAACACCAGGAACAGATCATTCACCCCGTAATATATTGTAGTCTGCTTGTATTTACAGCTGGCCATATACAGTACATAAGATAAATGCTGGAAAACTGGACAATGTTGACCATTTAGGTACACTTTGTCTAGTAATTATAAGTGATTGTTCGCAATAGCTAGCTGCCTTTTTTTTTATAGACCATCCCCCCCGATCTACCAGTTTACTTTAACATATTGATGATCAAATTATTTGTACAAATGCACCAACAAGCGATTGATAGGCCACATTTAGGCAAATACTTATCTTTTGTGTATGGTCATCTTAAGAGCAGCTTAAAGATTCACTGAGTTTTCATAAAAGTTTTGATCAGTGGGGTCTGAGTGCTGAGACCCCCACCAACCGTTAGAACGAGGAGAGAGAAACGCTCACATTTTACATTTTCTCCTCGCCACAGGAGATGGATAGTTTATAGACCTGTCTAGATTCCATCCCTTATAGCAACGAGAAATAGCACCAGAGGTGCACCTTTATGCCAGTACAAAAAATACCCCTTTATAATTCGTCCTAGCACAAAAAATACCCACTTATAAAGTGTGTCAGTACAAAAATACCCCCATATAATATGTGGCAGTGCAAAAAATTGCTCCCTTACAATGCATGCCAGTGCAAACAATACCGCCTTATAGTGCATGCCAGTGCAAAAAATGCCCCCTTAAAATGTGTGCCAGTACACACAGAAGGTGTGCCAGTACAAAAAATGCTCCCTTCTGTGTGCCAGTACAAACAATGCTCCCTTCTGTGTGCCAGTACAAAAAAATACCCACTCTTCTTTCCCCCAGTAGAGCCAATGTCCCCATTGTGCTCCTCATAATGTGTTCCAGTACAAAAATATGCCTCATCATGTGTGCCAGTACAAAATGCCCCTATTTAGTGCCGCCAGTAGAAACAATGCCCCCATAGTGCTCCTCCCTGCCCACCTATGGTGGCCCACCAACCTCATGCCAAATAAAAAATAATACATTCAAATACCTCCATTTGCCTCGCAGTGATGCGGTGCAGGCCTCTTTCTGCCTGTTTCCTGAAGTGTACGATGCCCGGCTCAGTCAGCATGATGATGATTTTGTCATAGCGCCACCTGTGCCTCTCATAGACATTAGGCCTAGTGCCTGTAGCCTATCAGAGGGTATGGCTGGGACATGGCTCCCATGCCCCGCTGCAGCATTCAACTGTTTTGCCGTCATTAGGATGGCGATACAGTTGGATAGAGAGATAAGCGCTTCCACAATGGAAGCAATCATTTCCCACAGCCCTGCCGCCGCCACAGTGATAGTGCTCCCAAAAGTCCCACCAATAGTAATAATTCTCTGCCAGAGTGCATAGGATTAACAGTGCTCCCAATAGTAATGTCCCCATTGTGCCCATACTAGTAATCATGTTCCCCATAGTCTCCCTGTAGTAATAATTATTATAACATGTGTCAGTAGAAAAATACCCCCGTATAATGTGCACCAGTAGAAAAATACCCCTTTATAATGTGCTCCAGTAAAAAAAAACGTATAATGCATGCCAGTACAAAAACACCCTCTTATAATGTGTCAGTGCAAAAAATATCACCTTATAATTTGCGCGAGTACAAAAATACCCCCTCACAATGCGTGCCCGTGCAAAAAATCCCCCCTTATAATACGTGCCAATGGAAAAAATGCCCCCTTCTGTATGCCAGTAAAAAAAAAAGCCCCATTCTGTGTGCCAGTATAAAAATGTCCCCTTCTGTGTGCAAGTACAAAAAATACCCCCAGTAGAGCCAATGTCCCCATAGTGCTCCTCATAATGTGTGCTAGTATAAAAATATGCCCCCATATGTGTTCCAGTTCCATGCCCCTATTTAGTACTGCCAGTAGAAAAATATGCTCCCATACAGCTCATTTCTTCCCTCCCACAGTGGGCCAACAGTATGGCCCAAACAAAAAGAATAAACTCGTATACTTACCTCCATGTGACTGCCAGCGATGCGGTGCAGACCTCTTCTGGCCTGTTTTCTGAGGTGTACACTGGCTCGCTTAGGCGGTGCTTTGATGATTATGTCATTGCGCTGCATGTCCCAGCCTCTGATAGGCTACAGGTACTAGGCCCCACCGCAGCATTCAACTGTATTGCCATTCTGAGGATGGCAATACAGTGCGATATAGAGAGATAAGGGCTTCCACATTGGAAGTGCTGATTTCCAACTGCCCTGCCCCGACTTGTCTCAAGTCGCATCACCTGAGGCAATTGCCTTATTTTGCCTAATTGGCAGTGCAGCCCTGGATAATGCAATATGTGAGAGTTTCTCTATCCTCGTTCTTGAGATCGGTTGGGGTCTGACTGCCCTCTATGACATATCAAAAGTTTTTAGGAAAACTCAACCCTTTAAGACATGAAGAGGGACTTTGCGATTATAGGGGCAAAGGTGTGGCAGGAGCAGCACTATGAAGTGCCTTTTGCACTGAGGCATTAGAAGAATTTTGATATCTCTGACTTTTCAGTCTAACCAGACTGTCTATTACTCTGTAATTCCTCTAGCGTCATTCTATGGAAGCAGTAGGTTTAAAGAGCACACCAAATGCTTGAAATAACTTCTTTATTAACTTCAACTTTTCTTCATATATAACACTGCTGCCTCCGCAGCAGATAGTCCATGTACATAACATGTGTTGAATAAAGTATCACAAAATGGTGGTATGCATAAGATGGTGGTTCAACTGTTGAATCTTGTCATTTAACATAAAATGGTGGATATACTTCTCTCTTGAGTATCTGTACTCTCGCTTTAAGTTATTTAAGCACTTTTTTATCTCTCTGAGGTATATCTGAGATTAACCAATAGTTCACTTGCTCTACTTGATTTGCAGTTTGCTCTATACAATTGCTTATGATCTGGTATGAGCAATTCGCATTTGTATGCAATTTGTTTGGATTGTATGGCTCAGTAGTTCGTTTGTATGGTGGAACTGTAAGTAAACATACATATAACCAGTTCAGTATACAGTTCTAATCACTATATTAACAATAGGAACTTATATAACTGTTTTAAATACCTATTTTGGCCTCGTGCTTCCATAAAACACAGCTCTTAGTGGAGTGTGTGTCTATTCAGCTCCTCTCTCTGGTGAATAATGATTCCAGCAGCTCCTGCTAGGGGAATTTCCCACACAAGCTGTGTGTGAGGCTGGCTGTAATTGGTCAAAACTCCTGGGCTGTGTGAGGCTAGCTAGGATTGGTCAAGACTCCGGCTTAGCAACAACAGTTTAAAGGGCTTCTGTCACCCCACTAAAGTGATTTTTTTTTTTTTGGGCTATTTAAATTAGTTATATTGCGATATATGAAAATATAATGGTGTTACTTACTTTGATCCAGCAGTTTCTTCCAAAAACGAAGTTTTATAATATGTAAATTAGGTCTCTACCAGCAAGTAGGGCGGCTACTTGCTGGTAGCTGCTGCAGAAAACCGCCCCCTCGTCGTGTTGATTGACAGGGCCAGCCGGGATCTCCTCCTCCGGCCAGCCCTGTCGGCATTTCAAAAATCGCGCGCCTGTGTTCATTCGGCGCAGGCGCTCTGAGATGAGGAGGCTCGCCTCCTCAGAACTCCCTCAGTGCGCCTGCGCCGATGACATCACCGAAATAGAAGACGTCATCGGCGCAGGCGCACTGAGGGAGTGCTGAGGAGACGAGCCTCTTCATCTCAGAGCGCCTGCGCCGAATGAACACAGGAGCGCAATTTTTGAAATGCCGACAGGGCTGGCCGGAGGAGGAGATCCCGGCTGGCCCTGTCAATCAACACGACGAGGGGGCGGTTTTCTGCAGCAGCTACCAGCAAGTAGCCGCCCTACTTGCTGGTAGAGACCTAATTTACATATTATAAAACTTAGTTTTTGGAAGAAACTGCTGGATCAAAGTAAGAAACACCATTATATTTTCATATATCGCAATATAACTAATTTAACTAGCCCAAAAAAAAAATATCACTTTAGTGGAGTGACAGAAGCCCTTTAACTCTATGCTTTCTGTTGTTTCTGCTGTGTCATTGAGCTTACCTTACATTATATAATGAATTGTAAAGGCATATTATCTTTTCTGCTTCTGTGGACACAATATATATAACAGTTATATGACATCCAAACATGAAGTCACTGTAAATAACTCTGCTTTTGTCTTTAACACACAAACATAGGAACTCTATTAAGGTTATTGGCAGGTTTAGCTGTATAAACATATAAGCTATATTAGCAACCTAGTACAGGTCTTAGCTGGCCAGCTACAAAAGGAGTGAGCAAAAATTAACTGCAGCAGACAGTGTCACACATGTCAGGCTTAGATACACAGGATGATCAGACAGTATCACAAATCATGGGCTTAGATTCACAGCTGACCAGGTAGTATCACACTTATAGGCTTAGCGGCAATATAATACATGAGAGCCTTCGAAATACAGCTAAGCAGGAAGCATAACATATAGTAGGTCTAAGCCAGGGGTAGGCAACCTCCGGCACTCCAGCTGTTGTAAAAATTCAACTCCCAGCATGTTTACTTGCTCTGCTCTTCTAAGAAATATCATAGGAATGAATGGAGCATGCTGGGAATTGTAGTTTCACAACAGCTGGAGTGCCGAAGGTTGCTGACCCCTGGTCTAGGCAGACAGGCTCAGCAGATACTATCACATGTCACAGGCTTAGATACAGCGGCTCAGCAGGCAGTGTCACACATGATAGGCTTAGATAAAGAGGCTCAGCAGACAGAATTTTAGATGATAAATTCTGTTATGTTACATGATGGGGACAGAACTATGTAAGTGAGAAACACAGTAGTAGTTGGCACTGAAATAATTAAATGAAGAACAGAAGGATACCATGTTTGCTCTTTGAGTCTGATGTGGTTTTGTTCACATAAATCCTTTGATTCAGGTCATGATCCTGTGCTATGTAGCTTCTGTACTACAAGTACACAAATAGGGCAGGGATGGGGCCAGGCAGCCCTTTATTTGACATAGCAAAGTGTACCTACATTAGCTGGGCTATGTATTTCTCCTCTAAGGCATCCACTTTATACACACCACTGCAGGCTCCAGAGAAGGAGAGAATGGGAGTGGTAGTGGCTTGGGCTGCAAAAGTCATTCATAGTGGCAACACTCACAGCGATGCTTCTTAGGACTGGCAGTGTTAGGAGGGTGCACCCTTTCTTCCCTTGGGCTACATCTTGATGTTGAGGCTCCTGCCTGATGGTAGTTGGGGTGCCCTAGGTACCCTAGTTGTGGGTGCCCTAGGTACCCTAGTTGGTGTGGGTGCAAGGCATGAGATGTAGGTGCAGTGGTCGGCGAACAGTGCAGGAGTCAGTAACCAGGACTGATGTAGAAAATAGATAAGTCCCTCTTTACTAAAGTGTGAAATAGGAGTTGTAGTGCATCCAATGGTATCACAGTTCCAAACAATTCACAGTGTAGATCTTCCCAGATAGCAATGTATGGATATAAGCCCGGGTTGGGATTGTAGTACTCCTTTTCCTTATCTTATCAAAGTCTCTTTCTGCAGAATCTTGCCAGTCTGACTGTAATTCTCAGCTGAGGGGTACAGGATTAAGATACGGAGGGCCAGAGTGTGTCCAAGAGTGTCAAAGGTATACTAGCAATGTTCCTCTCACTGCAGTAAATTCTCTTTCAGCCTTAAAGGGGTTGGCCACTTTATAAGTACTTTCCTCTATATAGTGGGAGGTAGGGTAAAAAATAGTTTCCTAATATACTTTATAAAAAAAAATCCAAATGGTAATGTTTTTATAATTAGCCCCGCCCCCTCAGCACCGCTCTGCGTGCAGCCAGTTCGTCCATGGCTGCACGCGATATGGAGGAGCTTTAGAGAAAGCTCGTCGATGGCTTTATTCTAACTGCACATGCGCTGCTTTTTCTAATAAGAGCAGCGCATGCCCAGCCTGCCCCTGCCACTGGCGCGCTCCCTGCTCTGACTCTGTCTCTACAACAGGCTTATTCAGAGTTCGGAGCGGGAAAAAAAGTAAGAGTGCGTCTGATCCCCGACATGCTCTTACTTTTCTTCCCGTTCCGAACTCTGACAGGAATAAGCCGGTTGTAGAGACAGAGTCAGAGCAGAGAGCGCACCGGTGGCAGGGACAGACTGGGCATGCGCTGCTCTAAGTAGGAAAAGCAGCGCATGTGCAGTTAGAATAAAGCCATGGACGAGCTTTCTCTAAAGCTCCTCCATGTCGTGTGCAGTCATGGACGACCTGGCTCCACGCAGAGCGGGCAGGGCTCATTATAAAAACTCTACCATTCGGATTTTTTTTAATAAAGTATATTAGGAAACTCTTTTTTACCTTACCTCCCACTATATAGTGAAAAGTACTTATATAGTGGCCAACCCCTTTAAACAGCAAATACCTTACTGACCGACTTCCATGCTTGGTCATCCAGATTTAGGACCTTTTCGTTTTTATTTTTCTTCGTGGCAGAGCCCTTCCCCCAACCCCCCCCCCCCCCCCCCCCCTCACACTCACAAACAAGCCAGTGTAGCTGTTACAATCCTACAGGCTCACCTGAGTCAGAGGATAGCTGGCTGGAGGTGGAGCCCAGTGGCAAGGACCGCAGGCAGGTTGTAGTTGCAGCGTAGTCAGACAGAGGCGTAATCGGTTAGCAGGCGGTGGGTCAGGGCAGGCAGCAGTGAGCGTGGTCAGACAATCCGGATCGGGAACGGTGGAAGCAGGTCAGTTGGTAGGGACAAGCAGAAGAGTAGTCGGGGACAATTCCAAGGTCGGCAGCAGTCAAGTTGGTAGCAGTAGCAGCAGAGGAACAGCAGTAGATGCAGCAGGATCAAGTCCAGAAGAACAATAACCAGCAGGGATCTGGTGCAAGAGGCTGGGCTTATAAAGAGGAAGTAGCAGGTGCAAGGAATCACAGAGATTAACAAGGCAAGGCTGGAACAAGGTAGATCAAAGAGTTCAGTAGAAGGAAATGTCCAGAAGGGTTGGTAGTCTAGTGGCTAGAGCTACTGCCTGGGACATGGCTGGTCACTGGTTCGAATCCCGACAGTACTCCCCCCCTTCCAAGGTGACCTCTGGGCACCGCAGATGATGGTTTATCGGGATGTCTTTGGTGGAAAGATTTTACCAGTCTGGGGGCATGGACATTTTCCTCCGGCTCCCAGGAGTTATCCTCGGGGGAATAGCCTTTCCACCCAACTAGATACTGCAGCCTTCCACGGTGGAGTCTGGAGTCAAGGATCTTGGCCACAGTGTATTCCTCCTGGTCTTGTACTCTTACCGGAGGAGGAGGAGGGGGGTGGCGGCCTGGGAAAGTGTTCTCAACATGTGGTTTCAGGAGAGAGCAGTGGAAAACCGGGTGCACTCGGATGGAGTCGGGAAGGTCGAGTCGGAAGGTGACTTCGTTGATTCGAGCCGTGATCCGGAAAGGACCCATGTATTTTTGGCCCAACTTCCGGGAGGGAACCTTTGGGCTTAGGTTTCTGGTGGAGAGCCACACCTTGTCCCCTACCTGGAATTCCGGAGCGGGTTTGCGGTGTTTATCCGCTGCCTGCTTGAAGCGGCTCTGGGCTCGATGTAGATTGTCCCGAATATTTTCCTGTGCCTGTTGTAGACTTGCAAGACGTTCGGCCACAGCTGGGACTGTGGTGGAAATGGGCAAGTGAGGGATGAAGGTTGGGTGTAGGCCGGTGTTAGCGTAGAACGGGCTGTATTGGGTAGAACTGTGCTCCGCATTGTTATAGGCGAACTCGGCCGTAGAGAGGTGGTCCAGCCAGTCGTCCTGCAGATGGGTGACGAAACAGCGCAAATACTGCTCGAGGGTTTGATTCGTTCTCTCGCTTTGCCCATTGGATTGGGGGTGGAACGCAGAAGACAGGTTCACCTTGATCCCAAGGGCTTGACAGAAGTTTCTCCAGAACCTGGAAGTGAACTGTACTCCCCGATCCGAAACACCATCGTCCGGGGCCCCATGTAGCCTAAAAACCTCTCGGAGTACGAGATCGGCCGTCTGTTTGGCGGTAGGTAGGCCCTTGCAGGGGATGAAGTGGGCCATTTTGGTGAGACGGTCGATGACGACCAGAACGGTGTTCATGCCTTTGGAGGGAGGAAGTTCCACAATAAAGTCCATGGAGATTGAACCCCAGGGGCGGGAGGGAACCGGGAGTGGACATAGCAAGCCCACGGGGGAGGAGCGGGGGGTCTTGTTGCGGGCGCACGTCGTGCATGAGGAGACAAACCTCTCGGTATCTTTTCTGTAAGTTGGCCACCAGAAGAAACGGGAGAGGAGCTCCTGGGTCCTTCTGATACCCAGATGGCCGGCCGGTTTGGAATCGTGGTTGAGTTTAAGTACGTCAAGTCGTGCAGATTCTGGTACGTACAACTGCTGATCCCGGTACAACCAGTAGCCACCCTTGAGAGTAAGGTTTACAGCTCCAGGTGGGTAGGTGAGGAGGTGATCGTTCTCATACCCTTCCTTGAGGGAACCCAGAAGTTCCCTCAAGTAGGTGGCTCCTATGATGCTTCTGTCGGGAAGGATACCGGCCGGAGCCTCATTGATCTGAGAGGTTTCAGAGAACATCCTTGAGAGAGCATCCGCTTTGCCGTTCTTCGACCCAGGGCGATAGGAGATAACAAAATTGAATCTGGAGAAAAACAGACTCCACCTGGCCTGTCTGGCGGTGAGTCTCTTGGCGCTGCGGATAAACTCTAGGTTCCGGTGGTCAGTGTATACAGAGATGGGATTATGGGCCCCCTCCAGCAAGTGTCTCCACTCGGTGAAAGCGTCCTTGATTGCCAGCAGTTCCTTATTCCCGATGTCGTAATTCCGTTCAGCGGGGGACATCTGGCGGGAGAAGAAAGCGCAAGGGTGTAGGAGCATCTTTTCCCCTGAACGTTGAGACAGAATTGCGCCCACCGCAGCGTCGGAGGCGTCCACCTCGACCGTAAATGGTAATTCAGGGTTTGGGTGGGCCAGGATCGGGGCAGAGGTGAAGAGGGACTTCAGTTTAGCAAAGGCCTCCTGTGCCTCCGGAGTCCACCCGAAGGGGACAGTCTTTTTTGTTAGTTGAGTGATTGGGGCGATGATTTTTGAAAAGTTCCTGATGAACTTCCGATAAAAGTTTGCAAAACCTACAAACCTCTGGACCTCCTTTTCGTTCTTCGGGGCAGGCCACTCAGTCACGGCCTGGATCTTCCGGGGATCCATACTTAAGCCCTCCGGTGAAATAATATAGCCGAGGAATTGGGTGGAAGTCTGTTCAAATTCGCACTTCTCCAGCTTAATATAGAGAGACTGTTCACGGAGTTTCTGTAGCACCCTGCGGACATGCCCACGATGTTGTTCAGGGTCTTCTGAGAAAATCAAAATATCGTCCAGATATGCTACCACAAATTGGTCAAGCATGTCCCTGAGGACGTCGTTGATAAAATGTTGGAAGGTAGCAGGGGCATTGCAGAGGCCGAAAGGCATGACCAGATACTCAAAGTGACCATAGCGGGTTCGGAAGGCGGTTTTCCACTCGTCCCCCGGGCGAATTCGGACCAGGTTGTAGGCTCCTCGGAGATCGAGCTTAGTGAAGACTTTTGCCGCCCGAAGTCTCTCAAGGAGTTCAGAAATCAGGGGGAGAGGGTACCGGTTCTTCACAGTAACGTTGTTGAGCTTTCGATAATCTATGCAAGGGCGTAGAGAAGAGTCTTTTTTCTCCACGAAGAAGAAAGGGGCCCCTGCAGGGGATGTGGAAGGTCGGATAAAACCTTTTTTTAGATTTTCGTCTAAGTACTCCTTCAGGGCCTTTAGTTCCGGCTCGGAGAGGGAGTATATACTGCCGAAGGGTATTTCGGCTCCAGGTAGCAGCTCAATCGGGCAGTCATAAGGCCGATGCGGGGGCAGTTTGTCTGCATTTCTTTTGTCACAGACATCCTGGAACTCCAGATATTGAGGGGGTAAAAGCTCCTTGGTGGATAGTCCGAATATGGTAGGTTCTTCGGGCGGAGAAGGGACGGATTTACGTAAACAGTTCTGAGAACAAAAGTCCGAGCGGAACCGTATGCAGCGGGCATCCCAGTCCACCGAGGGGTTGTGAGTTTCCAACCAAGGGATGCCTAGGATCACCGGAAACTTAGGGGAGGTGATCAGGGAGAAGTGAATGGTTTCCTGATGATCGGGTTCGACGAGAAGTTGAAGATCAGCGGTCTGGTGCGTAACCGGCCCAGAAGAGAGCGGGGTCCCATCGACGGTTTCCAGATCGATGGGGGCTGCCCTGGTTACCAGTGGTATGTTGTTCTCATGGGCGAAGGTCAAGTCCATGAAATTTCCGCCGGCCCCCGAGTCAAGCATTGCGGAGCAGGGAAGCTGTCGTTCCCCAATGGTGATAAGGATGGGAACAATGAAGTGGGACCCGGTACCTGTAGTGTCCATGGTTTCAGAGGCCAAGGGTGAAATTGTAGCTTGTTGTAATTCCCGTAATTCAGTGACAGCAATGGTTCGGCAAGTCTTATTGGGGCACCTAATAGCGAAGTGCCCTGGCTCGCCACAGTAAAGGCAGAGGCCCGCGGCCAGTCGTCTCTCCTTTTCAGCAGCCGATAGAGTCTTGCGCAGTGTGTCGACCTGCATCGGTTCGGTGGAGGGTTGGTGAGCCGGCTGAGTCATTGGAGTGAAAGGGTACGCGGGCCTGTTATCTAAGGACCAGAGTCTTTCTCTCCTTCTTTCCGCGAGTCTCCGGTCAATTCGGATGCACAGTTGGACGAAGTCATCCAGATCGTCTGGGGCGTCTACCCTGGCGAGCTCATCCTTTATAAGTTCGGAGAGTCCGCGGCGAAATTGACTTTTCTGAGCAGCGGGGTTCCAGGTGGTGTCCGTGACCCAGCGGCGGAACTCGGAGGAATACTCGGCTACAGAGCGTCTTCCCTGCCGTAGACTGTGCAGCCTAGCCTCGGCAGTCGCGCAGCGGTTAGGGTCGTCGAAGACTTGGCTCATGGCTGTGGTGAAGTTGTCTAGATTATTTAATAAGAGACTGTGGGACTCCACATATGGGGATGCCCATGCCAGGGCCTCGTCAGTTAGAAGGTTAATGATGAACAGGATCTTCTTTCTGTCCGAGGAAAAGGAGCCCGGCTGCATCTGAAAGTAGATACGGCACTGGTTGAGGAACCCCCGAAACTGGCTCCGATCGCCGTTAAACTTTGACGGGAGAGGCATGCGGGAGTCTGTGACCGCGCTGCGTACGTCCAGTAGTTGACGCTGTAAATCGATAATTTCTCTCTGTTGGCTCTGGATTGCGCCTTGAAGTTGAGTCATTTCCTTTTGGGCAGAGGTGCCAAACTCCTGAAGTTCGGAGACTTGTTTGCGCAGGGTGGCCATCGCGGACTCCATTTTCTGGCTGGTTATTCTGTTACAATCCTACAGGCTCACCTGAGTCAGAGGATAGCTGGCTGGAGGTGGAGCCCAGTGGCAAGGACCGCAGGCAGGTTGTAGTTGCAGCGTAGTCAGACAGAGGCGTAATCGGTTAGCAGGCGGTGGGTCAGGGCAGGCAGCAGTGAGCGTGGTCAGACAATCCGGATCGGGAACGGTGGAAGCAGGTCAGTTGGTAGGGACAAGCAGAAGAGTAGTCGGGGACAATTCCAAGGTCGGCAGCAGTCAAGTTGGTAGCAGTAGCAGCAGAGGAACAGCAGTAGATGCAGCAGGATCAAGTCCAGAAGAACAATAACCAGCAGGGATCTGGTGCAAGAGGCTGGGCTTATAAAGAGGAAGTAGCAGGTGCAAGGAATCACAGAGATTAACAAGGCAAGGCTGGAACAAGGTAGATCAAAGAGTTCAGTAGAAGGAAATGTCCAGAAGGGTTGGTAGTCTAGTGGCTAGAGCTACTGCCTGGGACATGGCTGGTCACTGGTTCGAATCCCGACAGTAGCATGGAGGGGAAGAATGTTGCACAGAAGATAAACCTTCATGTGACTACTTAAAGGGGTATTCCCATCACAATGATCACTGTTAAATCTGTTAATGATTTGACAGTGATCATTTTTGTAAATACATTTAATTACCCAATTCCCAACCGGCTCTGTACTATACAGGCCAGGAATAAGTGTCAAGGATGGTGTTGCAGAAAACTGGAAGTTATAAATAAACATCCAACTGACTTGATCCCAAACTAAGGAACATATGGATGAGCCCTATAAAACCCCTAGAGCTCTCCCTGACTGCTTTGCCCATGCAAAGATCTTTATGATAGATAATTGCATGCCCTTGTACCTAGACTGTGTGACACCTGAAAACCCTATAATAGTGAGGGGGCACGACCACCGGCTCCCTGCACTTAATACGGAGGAAGTCAGGGTCACCTAGAATCAAGCCAGCACGGAAACACAAATAAAGGAAAAGACTTATCTGAGGAACCAGCAGTTGCAGCCTCTGGCAGTGAACACAATCCAGGAAGTAGTATAAACCGCAAAGTGAGGCAGTATGGGAGGGAATATAAAGGGAGGCAATCAGTGTAAATAGATGACAGCTGGGAGAAGGAAAAGAGATGACAAAGTGAAACCAAAACAAAGAACATCATGTAAGAGGTACAGAAGAACATCTACCAGAGCTTCTCAGAGAGCTGGCGGTGACAATAAGTCACCATGGCACATGCGTGGCGGCATGCGCGTTCAGGACATTGCGCGGCCCGGCCGGGAAAAAATCTTCAGTCTTCTGCGCAAGCGCGGCCCAGCCGGGAGAAGAATCCAGGAAGTAAACATCGCGCTCAATGAAGGTAAGTATGAAGTGAAGATGAGAATACTCCTTTAAGCATCTGTAGCTATATACACTGCTCAAAAAAATAAAGGGAACACTTAAACAACACACTGTAACTCCAGGTCAATCACACTTCTGTGAAATCAAATTGTCCACTTAGGAAGCAACACTGAATAACAATCAATTTCACATGCTGTTGTGCAAATGGGATAGACAACAGGTGGAAATTATAGGCAATTAGCAAGACACCCCCAATAAAGGAGTGGTTCTGGAGTGGTAACCACAGACCACTTCTCAGTTCCTATGCTTCCTGGCTGATGTTTTGGTCACTTTTGAATGCTGGCGGTGCTTTCACTCTAGTGGTAGCATGAGACGGAGTCTACAACCCACATAAGTGGCTCAGGTAGTGCAGCTTATCCAGGATGGCACATCAATGCGAGCTGTGGTAAGAAGGTTTGCTGTGTCTGTCAGTGTAGTGTCCAGAGCATGGAGGCACTACCAGGAGACAGGCCAGTACATCAGGAGATGTGGAGGAGGCCATAGGAGGGCAACAACACAGCAGCAGGACCGCTACCTCCGCCTTTGTGCAAGGAGGAACAGGAGGAGCACTGCCAGAGCCCTGCAAAATGACCTCCAGCAGGCCAAAAATGTGCATGTGTCTGCTCAAACGGTCAGAAACAGACTCCATGAGGGTGATATGAGAGCCCGACGTCAAAAGGTGGGGGTTGTGCTTACAGCCCAACACCGTGCAGGACGTTTGGCATTTGCCAGAGAACACCAAGATTGGCAAATTCGCCACTGGCGCCCTGTGCTCTTCACAGATGAAAGCAGGTTCACACTGAGCACATGTGACAGACGTGACAGAGTCTGGAGACGCCGTGGAGAGCGTTCTGCTGCCTGCAACATCCTCCAGCATGACTGGTTTGGCATTGGGTCAGTAATGGTGTGGGGTGGCATTTCTTTGGAGGGCCGCACAGCCCTCCATGTGCTCGCCAGAGGTAGCCTGACTGCCATTAGGTACCGAGATGAGATCCTCAGACCTCTTGTGAGACCATATGCTGGTGCGGTTGGCCCTGGGTTCCTCCTAATGCAAGACAATGCTAGACCTCATATGGCTGGAGTGTGTCAGCAGTTCCTGCAAGACGAAGGCATTGATGCTATGGACTGGCCCGCCCGTTCCCCAGACCTGAATCTAATTGAGCACATCTGGGACATCATGTCTCGCTCTATCCACCAACGTCACGTTGCACCACAGACTGTCCAGAAGTTGGCAGATGCTTTAGTACAGGTCTGGGAGGAGATCCCTCAGGAGACCGTCCACCACCTCATCAGGAGTATGCACAGGCGTTGTAGGGAGGTCATACAGGCACGTGGAGGCCACACACACTACTGAGCCTCATTTTGACTTGTTTTAAGGACATTACATCAAAGTTGAATCAGCCTGTAGTGTGTTTTTCCACTTTAATTTTGAGTGTGACTCCAAATCCAGACCTCTATGGGTTGAAAATTTTGATTTCCATTTTTAAATTTTTGTGTGATTTTGTTGTCAGCACATTCAACTATGTAAAGAACAAAGTATTTCAGAAGAATATTTAACAACTCAGATCTAGGATGTGTTATTTTTGTGTTCCCTTTATTTTTTTGAGCAGTTTATATATATGTAAATTATGGTCACCCAGAAAGGAAGTCAATTGGTTTCTAGGCAACATGATTTATATCAGATTGCAGAATACATAATAGAAGTGCTGTGACAAGTATGGTGTTGCTTGAAAGTTTGTGAACCCTTCAGAATGTTCTATATTTCTCCAGTACAAAAAAAATACATCCAATTGTCCTCCATTTGTACTCTATCTGTCAGACTGTGGATTTGGTGGAGTCCAAACTCATTAGAGTTTTCTAGCCTAATGAGCACCAACAACACCTCTGCCTAAGAAACCGGCGCTATTTGTGACCGATCTGAGTAACCTTAGACCGATTTCGGGACTGATGTTCGTTGCAAAGATAGGCGAGAGGGCAGTTGTTGCACAACTGCAGGGATATCTGGAGGCCAATCACATTCTTGACGACTTCCAGTCGGGATTCCGACCTGGAAGGGGTACTGAGACCGCTCTGGTCAATGTCCAGGATGATCTACTGATGGCATTAGACCAGAACGACTCCATGGTCCTAGTCCTTCTGGACCTATCATCTGCTTTTGACACTATTGACCATCAAGTGTTATTGAACCGGTTGAAAGTGGTAGCCGGATTAGATAGAAAGACCTTGGCATGGATGGTCTTATTTCTCCAGGACAGGGTACAATGAGTGAAGCGGGGGTATTTCACTCAACCGATCTCTCACTGTCCTGTGGAGTACCACAAGGCTCGGCACTATCCCCAGTCTTGTTCAACATCTATCTGAGACCATTGGCCGACATCATCAGGAGCCACAATCTTCAGTTTCATGTTTATGCGGATGATACACAACTGTACTTTAGGCTTGCCAAAGGAACAGTTGATCAAGTCGATCTGGCCGGATGTCTCTTGGAGATCAATCACTGGATGAGTGTCAATTATCTAAAGCTTAATGGCACCAAAACTGAATGTATTACATTCAGTGACCAGAAAATTACACCCTCAGCCCTCCAATGGCCATTGTCTTTTGGACTGTCCCTGAGACAGCCACCCAGGTCAGGGACTTGGGAGTGGTCTTGGACTCCAGATTAACCCTGGCCCCTCAGATAAATCAGGTGGTTAGTACCTGCCACTACTTGCTGAAACTTCTGGGGAGGATTTTAAAATACATCGAATTGTCACGGCGGGTAGTGGGGAAAAACCCCACCGTGCAATGACAGTGGCTGCAACGCCAGATAGCAGGGAACAGGGAGCAGGTCACCTCCTAGTGCAACCCTGAACTCTCCCTAGAATCCTAACGCATGAGCCGCCTCAGAAGGTAAGGGGGCTCATGCTCACCAACCTTTGACCCTGCTATCCCTGCAAAGCCCTAGGCCTTATGACAGGGCAGAGACCACCCATTCATCCTACACCACGGATGAATGGTGTCTCCAGAGGCCCAGTGGAAAACAGGATGCAAGTCCATGGGCCAAACAGTACGGCAGGTAAGTAACAGCAACACAACAATGCTATCCACACTTACCTGCCGCAGCCGTGATGAAAGGGGGCTCCAAGCTGGAAAACCAGTCTTCGCTTAAACCCCTCCGGGAAAGCACGCCCCTTCCGGAGCCACATACCACAATCAAACCTCCAAGCAAAGCCCACACAATAACTACATACACCAGGTGGGGGGATGAATGACAGAAACACACCGGAGGGGACAACAGACAGAGCAAGGTAAACAAAATAACAAATAGGGATAGCTCACACAGACATAATCATACAGCCAGGGAGCAAAGCTCTTACACAGACTGAAGCAAAATCAAACTGACCTTCAGGCTCCACCACACCAACATATAAGGAGGCCTGAGGTCACACCCACCACACCTACCAAGCACACCTTAACCCCCTGCAGACCAAAGCAGGGAAAGGAAACATCCTTAAAGGGAAATCGCACACACATGCATATCAACAAGTTGCCACCGGCAACCAGCATACGCGGCGAAAGTGTCACGGCACACACCAAAGGCCGTGACACGAATCCCCGCTCAGGAAAGCCTTGGTCGGCGCAGCGATCAGCAGTCGGTTGGACTATTGTAATGCCTTGTACATGGGACTCCCTAAGAAGAACTTGCATAGACTTCAACTTGTGCAGAATGCCGCAGCAAGGCTCCTAACGGGTGTTGCCCGCTGAGAGCATATCACTCCCTCTCTTAATGCCTTGCACTGGCTCCCCGTCCAACAACGGGTGATGTTCAAGATTGGATGCTTCATGCATAGGGTATTCCATGGTGTGGGGCCCTTGTACCTGCGACGTAAATTCACCAGGTACGCCCCGTTGAGGACATTGAGGTCTAGTAACTCTGCGAATTTTAACATCCCGCAAGTTAACAAGATCAGACGTGGAGGTAGATCCTTTTCGGCTCAAGGGGCCAGATTTTGGAACCACCTACCTCTGGCCCTGAAAATGATTCCCAGTCTTCTCTCATTCAGACGTGCACTGAAAACCTTACTTTTCAAACAGGCGTTTGATCTTCCTATATAACACTTATTTGGTTTATATAATTTTGGGGGTTTTCTTAAATCTTAGTCTATAAATTCACGGTTGGTAATGTTCTTTTATTTTAAAGATACTTTTTCCCCACGTTTATTAAATAGTTTTTTTCACATTCTCTATATCTCATCCGAACCCTTTGAACCTTGAGATCCCCCTTCCTTCCTCCCCTTTTTCTTGACTCTCCATTTGATAAGTGCTAGGAAATTGGTCTCTGGAATAGGTGCCTTATTCTCTAGGCTTTTGTGGCCCATGGCAAAGTGTCATGCCTTCTTTTTTTCCTCCCTGTTGAATTAGCTAAGCTAAGCGCATTGAGGCCCGAAGGGTAAGATTGCGTGTATACAAGACTATACATCATCATCATCATCAACAACTCTTCCTCTGAGGTCCTCAGAAATCTCCTTTTTTTGCCATGATACACTTCCACAAATGTGTTGATGTTATGAAGATAAGACTTTCATAGATCCCTGTTCTTTAAATAAAACAGGTCACCCACTCACACCTGATTGTTATCCAATTGAGTGAAAACCTGACCTGACTCTAATTTCATCTTGAAATTTTCATCTAATCCTAACGGTTCACATACTTTTGCCACTCACAGACATGTACTATTGGATCATTATCCTCAAAAAAACAAAGTTGCCAAAGCATAATATTTTTGATACATTGATTGATTATCTGTATCTACTTTTAGAACTTGTGTGAAATCTGATGTAGTTTTAGGTCAAATGTATGAAGAAATATTGAAAATTCGAAAGGGTTCACACACTTTGAAGCTATAGAGTAAAGAAGCATAGATACTCCATGGGTATGACTTTATTCACATATGCATTGGAGCTGCAGTTAGGAGCCTCTGTCACAGATTTCATTGTTTTTAATGAGAATATGTCCCTGCATGCAGAAGTAATAAAAAGCACCTTGGAGGGAATTTATTAGGAAGGTAATATTTGAACCACACCATTTTCTCAGCCACTTTTCAAAACTGGAATGATGGTAAAATGCTAAAAGTTGCAAACTGTTGGACAAATAAGTCATAAAAGTTGCAAAAGCTCTATTTTGCGACTTTTTCAAGCTAAAATTCCGGAGTGCACAGGGTAAATCCCCCTCCCCTTGTCAGCGGGGGCCATCAGGCACAGCTGAATTTGTTACAGACTCACAGTGTTGTAAACCTGCTTCTTCTGTTGGTGAACACAGGGCTATCTGTGCCCGCTATGCCACTGAAGTTGGGTTCACAAAACAAAGCAGCAAAGGTACATTAGACTGTGTTCAGATAAATGATGTTAAACTTGAACAACTAGTTGAACAGACCACAAATGGATTGCGTTCATGTGATTTTCTTGAGAACCAATTCTTTTGAATGAGTAAGTCTAGCGAAAAAATAGTGCCAAAATATGCTATGCTGTGATTTTATTTGCACCAACTAGCGGAAAATCAAACGTCGCAATTGGCCTATCGGCTATAATGTATCAGTTTGCAGTCTGTGTGTTGTCCATTCTACATTTGGATGGCACATAGACATGAACATCACTTATCTGAATTGCCCGTAAGCAGTGACGTACGTTTCAATGAAATAAGAACACACGACTGCCACAGAGCCCAGGGTAGATGGGGCGGGCACTGAAAGGCTTCTTCTCTTTGACGTGAAAGCAGTGTATTTTCATGCAACCACCACTTGGAATAGCTCAATGCAAAGAGATTATCACAGCATCCATGGTAATTGTATGCATTCCTATGCACTGAGCTCCCCCTAGTGGTGGCTGCAGGCAGCCAGTTTTGTAATAGGGAATCAGGAGATTTATCAGTGTATTTATGCCAGTTGTCTGGTGAGAAATATGGTGTTCGGAAGAAGCGCCATATTTATGAAGCATCTGTTCCACTTTTTCCAAGGTAAAGGTTAAATAAAGTGGGTGAGATGAATAGTGACTTTTTTATTACAAGAAAAAGATGGGTTATTGGTGGCTCACCTGATCACTGCAATGTATAGGTGCTCTGGTTCTGGACTGATTCACCCAATCAGGAGGGTAGTTTATAGCAATAAAGGTATATAATGGAGAACCGGCACTCTACATCTATCAACGTGCTAAAGAGGCAATAAACACAGGTGATGGTAAAAAATATATATTTATTTATCTACTCCCCAAACCCATCCTCATAAAAATAAATATATATTTTTTACAATCACCTGTGTTTATTGCCTCTTTAGCACGTTGATAGATGTAGAGTGCCGGTTCTCCATTATATACTTTTTTATTACAGTTTTTAATTTTTCTTGCTTTAATTTTTTTTTGAAAATTTGGAAGATATCTGGGGAATTGTGCTTTGATTTGCCTGGGAGTGATTGACCCACATGCAGCGAGACCCTAGAGAACCAGAGAAGAGGATGGAAGTGGTAGGGGCCCTGATGATGTGTCACAGTGTATACCCTCAGGCCGTTGCTCCCTTGTGTTGGTGCAGTGAAGGAAGGGTGCCCTATATTCGCTCAGGCACTTCCTATAGCTAGGGCTCCTGTCTGGTGGTATTTCGGGGATGCCCATGATGTTAAATGCCTGTGTAGGTGCAAAGCAGGGCTTGAAATGGAAATGCAATGGTCAGCGTATGGTGTTAGGAGATTCAGTAACCAGGCTAGATAGAAGTTAACAAAAGTCTGACTGTACTGTGGAGTTGTAGTATATCCAGCAATTATCTGTACACTGTGCAAATTCTTCCCAGATGTCTAATCATGAGCTAAACAGATGTTTACAGCAATGGCCCTCAAATTACTCTTTCTCTTGCTACAGTCTCTAGTACTGGGATCTTTGTCTGTCAGCTGCAATCTGTCACAGTGTTCAAAATTTGCACAGCAGCGTGTGGTTCCACTAATACGACTGGCCAAATTGTACCTGAAGTATGTAGGGTGTCCTAACTAATTATTCCTCCACTGCAGCAGGGCCTGAGAATACTGTATGCCGACTATCTCGCTGACTAAAATGTTGTAGCCCTTGAATCCACTAATCTGGGATGCATACGCAGCGAGTCCCTGAGGAGCCAGTGCAGAGGATGGGAGTGGTAGTGCCCTGATCAGATGTTGTGTCATGGTGTACCCCCTCAGGCCATTGCTCCCTGGGGATCAGTGCAGTGGAAAAGTGTACTGGAGAATCAGGCCAAAAGTAAAAGTATAAAAGTCTCTCTAGTGCAAAATCCAGCAATAGTAGGTACAAAGTGCAGTTTTTGTCACCAGATGATGAGGTATGGTGGCTGTTTATGTGGCAATTAAGTGGCACATGTACTCACTTGTGGGTATAGGTGTCCACTGTGTAGTACAAGCCTGGTGTTAGATAGACTAGCCTGTAAGTGGTCTAGGTGATGGGTGTCTGAGCTTAAGCTCCCTTGGGGAAGATGCTCTGGCAAGTACTTCCTTCCTCCTCCCAGGCTGGGCTCAGACTCCCCTTTTGGCAGAAAACAAAGCCAGCTCACTCCCACCAAGAGGGGAGGAATAAGGTGGTTAGCTCTGCTCCTGCCAACCATTGCCAACCATACCTCTTCTGCTTGAACCCAGGGCAGAACATACAATGGCATACACATATAACGTAAAGCATGATATAACAATCCGCCTGGTCTGGGATACTGCATATAGGGTGTCCTAACTTGTGTACCCAATGCAGCAGCAAAGTCTGTAATGCTCCAAGCTGGTTACATTGCTGACTCTCAATGTAGCCATGAAAATTCCCCAACTGCCCATTCTCTCTCTCTCTCTCTCTCTCTCTCCTGCTTCATCCAGGCCCACTCTCAAACTCCCTACTAGTACAACTAGACTACAGTCAGTATGTAGTGTGTTAGCTGAGGAAGTGAGGGAATCTACATATGCTCACTCCTCAAAGGACTAGGCCTGGACTCCATAGAATCACTATATCTGAGAGAACTACTGAGAAAAAAAACATCTCTGCTTTGCAGTACTCAAGAAAGATAGAGAGAAGGAAACACCTAAAAGGTCCAGAATCACCCACACCATACCCACACCACCAAGGGTACCCCGACATCAGGTTGTGCTCCGAGGAAAGAAAGGGTGCACCCTACTAACACTGTCCAGCCCTAAGGAGCATCAGTGTGAGAATTGCCACTGTGAATAACAGCAGCCAGAGCCACTAGCACTCCCATCCTCCATTCCACTCCTCTGGGGTTTGTAGCACATGCATTTACAAGTTTATTCAGACCCAGGTGCTGTTTTGAAAAATGTAGAATATTTTTCTTGGAACAGCCGCTTAAAGAGTCACAATCACGGTAATGACTAAGCTCTGTTCAGAATTGTGTCTCATGCATACTTTGGAGCTGGAGCTCTAGTGACCTGGTGCACACAGTTCTTGCTCAGGGTTCTCAGGGTTCTCTGTGTCCCTCAAAGATGCTTAGATGACATCAGAAATGTGTACAGATGGGAACAGACTGTAGAGTAACTTCCCGGGGGGTTGAGGTTCCTGGACCTGAGTCAGGTTCCATTGCACATCAGATCTTACGTGTGCTGTTTGTTGATTTAACTGAAGAAGATTTCTGCATAAGAAGAGTTTGCCCCGTGTATACTGAAGGTTCATCACACATTATGACGGCAGTAATATGGAAGCAGCGTGAGGTCCCAGTCAGCTCCTGATGTGTGCTGCGCTTGCTCGCTGGTATCGTCGTCGTGTGGAATGTTCTGCTTTCTTGATGATGAATGACTCAATTCAGTCTAAACTGTCCCTTATATCATGGCAGAGTATCAGCTGACTGTGAATATCACATTCTTGTCTACCCACAGGGCAATGGGTCGAAAGAACTGTGAAGAGGCCTGGAATGGTGCAGAGAAGTCAGAGGTTCTATGTGCCTCGACAAAGGGTCCGGAGTCAGAGGCCGAAATGGAGGACAGAGGGCAATGGGGCAACAAGGTCGAGTTTATCTTGTCTGTTGCTGGGGAAATCATCGGACTTGGAAACGTCTGGAGATTTCCCTATCTCTGTTATAAGAACGGAGGCGGTGAGTGCACAGCACGATACATTGGACTCCATGATGGGCTGCTCAAAATTCCTTCATACATTACAGCATTGAGTGCAGCATTAATAATCCCATGGGGTATTTTATATAATGTATGCATTTTACCATTGGTGCTCTGCCTTCCCATAATTCTATGCTCTATAGGAGCTATAGCACTGCTCATGGTTTTGACTCACAACCACCGATGGAATTCCCTGACCGAACACTGTGTGAATGAGGCCTTAAAGGGCATCTGTCAACAGATTTGTACCTATGAAACTGTCTGACCTGTTACTTGGCAGCTGAAGGCATTTGTGTTGGTCCAATTTTCATATGTTTCCACATTGCTGAGAATAATTATGTTTTATTACATCCAAATGAGCCTCTAGAAGCAACAGGGGCGTCGCTCTTACACCTAGAGGCTCTGTTCTGTCTGCAATTGCTGCACCCTCTCCACTTGTATTGACAGGAACAGGCGTGATGATGTTTTTAATGCCTGACTCTGTGAAGTAACTAGAGTGTTATGGGCCCAGCTGCAAACTTTGGATTGCCCCCGTCCTACCTCATCCAGAGTGTCTCTGGCGTCGGCGGGATGTCCACTGGATCCAGAACAAGGTCCCTGAGGTGATAGAGAAAAAATAAAAATCACATAAGGAAGGGACGATGACTGCCCCTGTAAAATCACCAGCAGGGGGCGCTGTGCTGGTCCTGTAAGACTGAGCTATGCCAATGTATAGCAGGGTAATCTAGGACATTTCCCCTAAGTGCTACCAGACAGTACTAATGCCACATTGTGGGCCCTCACAGTAATTAAGCCCACCTTGTGGCCCCTTCACAATAGTTATGTCCTCCTTGTGGCCCCTCACAGCAGTTGTGCCCACCTTTGTTCTTGTCACAGTAGTTAGGCCAGATATGTGCCCCCTCATAGTAGTAATGCCCAGATATGTGCCCCCTCACAGTAGAAATGCCCAGATATGTGCCCCCTCACAGTAGTAATGCCCAGATATGTGCCCCCTCACAGTAGTTATGGCCATATATGTGCCCCCTCATAGTAAATATGTCAGATATGTGCCCCATCACAGTAGTTATGGCCAGATTTGTGCCCCCTCACAGTGGTTATGGCCAGATATGTGCCCCCTCACAGTGGTTATGCCCAGTTATGTGCCCCCTTACAGTAGTTATGCCCAGTTATGTGCCCCCTCACAGTAGTTATGTCAGATTATGTGCCCCCTCACAGTAGTTATGCCAAATTATGTGCCCCCTCACAGTAGTTCTGCCCAGTTATGTGCCCCCTCCGTTCGACATTGCTTTATGCCCCCCTCATAGTAGTTATGCCCAGATATGTGCCCCCTCACAGTAGTTATGCCCAGTTATACCCCCTCATAGTAGTTATGCCCACATATGTGCCCCCTAACAATAGCTATGCCCACATATGTGCCCCCTCACAGTAGTTATGGCATATTAGGTGCCCCCTCAGTAAAAATGCCCACTTTTGTGCCCCCTCACTCTTGCTGTGGCCCGCCTTTTGCCCCCAGTCTGCAGCTTTATGAAAAAAAATATACTTACCTTCTTCCCTGATGATGCGCTTCCACACTCACATCGCGCTGCTGGCTGTGCTGGAGTCCAATTCCCGGGCTTTCAGCGCTCCTCCCACAGCCAGCAGCGAGATGTGCAGGTGGAGCACCGGAGCTCAGAAGAACAGTGAAGCAGGCAGGGATCGGAGAGGGCTCCCTGCTTCACTCTGGAGATGACAGCCCGGCAGTGACAAGAACTGCCGGGTGAGTATGAGCACCCCCCACCCACTTGCCTCTGCGCCGCTCTTGTCTGTGCACCCAGGGCACATAATATACATGTTTGAAGAGCACTCTGATGGGGTGCTCGCATTACATGTGAGCGCAGCGGGCCCCCTCCCCCCGCTGGGTTATGCCCCTGATCAATGTGCAGAGGATGCAGCAGTTGCAGAGAATGCAGAGGCTCTGGGTGTAATGGCAACACTCTCGTTGCTCCTAGAGGCTATATTAAAACTTGATATGAGCATGGGACCAACACCGATGCCTTCTACTGCCAAACGCACATGCAACAGGTCAGCCAGTCCACACGTTTCAGCTCCTGTGCTTTTATTTGCAGTTCCTGGCAGTTATGTATTAGAACTATTATTGGCCAAGAGCTTTATTAATAACAGGTTGTCACAGCTCCTCCCATCACAAAGCATGTTATAATTGTAGCTTTTTCTGCTCTAGTCACTGCAGATTGTGAATGTCCATTGACAGTGAAAACTGTCAAACAGTTTTTAAACCGTCCCTTTACGTGCCCCAGACGTGGAATCCATTGGCATCTCTCTATTATTAATTTCTGTCTTGTGTTTTTTCGGCATCCTGGGGTGATCAGGTTCACTAGATAATGACAGAAAAACTGCAAGAGTCCATTTGCTTTTTTCCTTGCGTTGACACCGGGAGATTTCCCAGCATTTGTCATCCATTGAAATCATTGCTCAGGTCGAAGGTCGGTGGCCCCCAGGCATACAACTTATTTATAGGGCCTATTAATCAGCCATCGTTAGACAGCGTGATACATAATTAATTAACCCCTTGCTCTGTCATGGCTGGCAGCTGAGAGCGAGGATGTATAAGACGTCCATGGGAGTTCTGAGAGAAAGTTGGTTTGACCCTTTGTGTGTCCGTGGGGAGTCCGCGCTCGCTTCACACTTAGTTAGGTAAAAGAATAGAGTTCCGGATCACTTCACAGGCTGTTTTGTTCCAAATTTCCGCTGCTTTCAAGATTGTTCTTTTTTGGGGATAGTGCTTGGGGGGTGGATAGTGAGTACAGATGGGGGTTCTTTAAGCCTTTTCTGGCAGCAGAAGTTGTCTATAATGTAACATATCTGGCAGATTGGAGCGCTCTGGCACTGAAGAGGTTGATGCTGGAGAAATCGGGGTGGAGTTGTCTTGTTCTCACTTGTTCGGTATAAATAAGACATCTTGTTTATGAACACTCCCGCAGCTCCGTTCGACATTGCTTTATGGGAGGGAGCAGGGGTGTTGATAGGGTCTACAAAAATGCACACAAACACCCTAGCACTAAAGACATATATTACTATACAGACACTACCAAACATACAGGACTATACAGTACTACATACCGTAGCTCTCACATCCAGTGCCTCACCGGTGACGTCTCCTCTGATGTACATGTTCTCTTTCCTCATTTTCTTCATAAGGCTCAGCCAATTCTCTGCAATTTACCACTCAGACATCTTAGGTGCCCACCAATAGCAATAATTCTCTCCCAGAGTGCCATCATTAGTAATAAAAAACCCCTAGTAATGATAATGTTCCCCCAGAGTGCCCATTAGTAGTTGTGCCTTCCATATTGTGCCCAATAATAATGCCCACCATAATGTACCCGGTAGTAATATGGCTTCTCTACAGTGCCCCTACTATTAAAGGGGTTGATAAACACAGGTTACTCACAACTACATTGCATAAAGGCCCAAAGCCAATGATGGGCCACATCACAACCCCTAAAAAAAGCCCACCTAACATGGAACAAATACACCTATACAAAAAAAAGTCTAGAAAGGCCTTAAATAAATAATGGTCTTTATTAAAGGGTTTCTACCATCAGAATTTCTGTTATGTAGCTGACTGACATTAGCGATGTGCTAATGTCAGCAGTACATAACAGTGTTCTTTTTACATTTGTCCCCGCCGCCGTTCTCCTAAAAAACACACTTTTACAATATGCTAATGAGCCTCTAGGTGCTATGTGGGCGTAGATTCAGCACCTAGAGGCTCCATCTACTAACCATTTATCCCGCCCAGGTCCTCCGTCTAGCCCGCCCCGCTCCTCTTGACTGACGTACGAGTTCGCAGCATCGCTGACGCGATCGCCTGCGTTGTCCACTTCTGTATTCGGCGCAGGCGCAGTGAGTGAAGGACGCGCTCCTGGTGCCGACTTCCTGACTGCTCCTGCACCGACTAAGTCACAGTGAGGAAGCCGGCACCAGGAGCGCATCATTCACTCACTGCGCCTGCGCCGAATACAGAAGTGGACAGCGCAGGCGCAGGACAAATGTAAAAAGAACACTGTTATGTACTACTGACATTAGCACATCGCTAATGTCAGCCAGATACATAACAGAAATTCTGATGGTAGAAACCCTTTAAATATATATATATAAAACATGATAATACAGAAATACATAGAAAAAGTGCGGTATACATCTGAGGGAAAATCACATTGATTCAACTGTCACATAAAGAAGGGTGGGATGCAGGGAGTAAAAGACATCCCTTAGCCACAAATAGATAAATAGTAGGTATGTAGAAAATAATGCATCACAGTATATGGGATAATCCACAGAAAACACCCCTCATATAAAATGTAACATTGATTCATAACATACCCATTAGTAGAAAGGTCACTTCAGGAGAACCGCACACCCCGACGCGCGTTTCGGGTTGTCTGACTTCAGCAAATGGCATTTATTATGTAGAGAAAGTTAATACAAAGGCACTTACTAATGTATTGTGATTGTCCTTTGTTGGCTGGATTCATTTTTTGCATCACATTATATACTTCTCATTTCTATGGTTACGACCACCTTGCAATCCGGCAGCTTGCACACCATAGCAAAAAGTGCCAGCCTATCTGGTAGCCGGGACCATGGAAGCACACATGGGACAGGCCTTTTTACTATATTGTGCAAGCACTGCCAAATAGTTTTCTATTTGCATAATAGAAAAAAGTACCCAGATATACCCAAATGCTGCGGTAGTGCCATATGGAGCCCACATGTCTGCTATTACGCATGTTACATTGCCTTATAGTGCCCAAGTATTGCTGTACAGTGCTCAAATACTAACACTATAGTGTCCAAATATTTCCATACAGTAAAATATCTACAGTGTATACTCCATTCAAATGATGCAATACAATGCTCAAATAATATTGTCATGCTGTTGAACCAGGGGTGTACACAGATATAGGGCCCCATAGCAAAACTTAGTATGCCCCCCTTTCTCCATGATATTTTTGCTGATTTTTTGTTAAATTGAGGTCTTTTGTAATAAATAAATAAAAAAAAGTGGTGCTTATTCTGAACACTATATTTAGTCCATATAACTGGCATAAATGCATTGATAAATCTTCACATACAGCTCTATGTCTGCATCAAGCCACCACGAGGGGGAGCTCCGAGCATAGGAATGTATACTGTTATTATTGAATGCTATGGCATCTGTAAGAATCAATTTGTACTGAGCTCCCCCTAGTGGGGGCTGCCAGAAAATGCTGTGTGTTCTGGCTGAAAATCTCTATAGAACTAATACTGTACTTCTTACAGCTGAGGGTTTGTTACAATTGTATCCAGTCAAGATAGACTGTTGAATATTGTGAGCGTCAAACTGATACACTGTAACAGCACAGGAGAGGGACAAAAAACTCAGTTGGATTTGTTTTGGTGGCAGACGAATGTGAACAGACGATGAGAGGAACATGTAGACAGCTTGCCATGACTTTATATTGTGACATTTTGTCCTTGTGTTACCAGGAGCCTTCTTCATTCCGTATCTCATCTTCCTCTTCACCTGCGGTATTCCGGTGTTTTTCCTGGAGACAGCGCTGGGCCAGTACACCAGCCAGGGAGGGATCACAGCATGGAGGAAGATCTGCCCCCTTTTTGAAGGTTAGTATTGTGTGCCCCATTCTTCATTCAGTTCCTTCACCCAGTTTCACACGACCTGACAGGGCAAAGAGCCATAGAAACCAAGACGCTGGCAGCATATTCTCAGTCAACAGTTTGCAATGAGCACACCACTGCAGCCAGAAGGATGACCTCGTTTCTGCAGATGACTTATGTCCTGTTAACCCCATTAAATATTTCACCATTAGACTATTTTAGGAATTAGGGTTTTTCTCCAGTATTTATAGATTAGCATTGGGGACTGGGAGTATTTAGTAACCAACAATCCCAGTTTCCCCACCCAGGCTCATTTGCTTGGTATGCTTACAGCATTTAAGGCATTGTTTATTTTTTTTGCACAATTCCTCAAACTGTATTATATGATACCCTTGAGACTTCCTCAAGTATTTTAAGAATTTATAATTCCTGGACATCTCACTTTCCTTTTTTCATTTGATATTATTCTTATGAATGAAAGCAGATGTATTGCTCAATCAAAGATTGCCATCTCGTGGAATGTACTGGTAATACAGCCGCCACTCAGTTTTTATACAGTTTAAATATTTATTTATTTAAATTATTTATTTTGAGGGGGACTGTTGAAATATAATATACCAATTATAAAGACTTTGTGATCGACAACGTTAATACTCATGGTGGATGAATAACCATAACCATGTACAGTAATTACTTCATATGATAAGATTTACACATGAGCCCCAATGTGTTTATGTAGCACACACAGTGAGGCAGATTTACTAATCCTGTCTAAAATGTATGCAGAGTTCATTTACAGGGTAACATATCAAATGTGCTGTGCCAGAAAAGTGGAGTGTTTTGCCAGTTTTGTTGGAGGAGTAAACATTTGCAACAACAAGGTCCTTAGAGCCCTTATAGCCCTTTTCAAGTCCTGCAAACTGGCCAAATACTTTTTCCTCTTTTCTGAAGTTTTTTTTTTTTTACTGTAAATTTCAATGGCTCTCTCGAAAACCAAGGTAGGGTCTGGACAGAACATGGAAGGTGAGCTTCTCTATTGATCTTGGAGTATATAGAAACTTTAGGGCTGAAATTTGGCATAGTTCTTACATACAGTTGCAAGAAAAAGTATGTGAACCCTTTGGAATGATATGGATTTCTGCACAAATTGGTCATAAAATGTGATCTGATCTTCATCTAAGTCACAACAATAGACAATCACAGTCTGCTTAAACTAATAACACACAAAGAATTAAATGTTACCATGTTTTTATTGAACACACCATGCAAACATTCACAGTGTAGGTGGAAAAAGTATGTGAACCCCTAGACTAATGACATCTCCAAGAACTAATTGGAGTGAGGTGTCAGCCAACTGGAGTCTAATCAATGAGATGAGATTGGAGGTGTTGGTTACAGCTGCCCTGCCCTATAAAAAACACACACCAGTTCTGGGTTTGCTTTTCACAAGAAGCATTGCCTGATGTGAATGATGCCTCGCACAAAAGAGCTCTCAGAAGACCTACGATTAAGAATTGTTGACTTGCATAAAGCTGGAAAGGGTTATAAAAGTGTCTCCAAAAGCCTTGCTGTTTATCAGTCCACGGTAAGACAAATTGTCTATAAATGGAGAAAGCTCAGCACTGCTGCTACTCTCCCTAGGAGTGGCCGTTCCTGTAAAGATGACTGCAAGAGCACAGCGCAGACTGCTCAATGAGGTGAAGAAGAATCCTAGAGTGTCAGCTAAAGACTTACAAAGTCTCTGGCATATGCTAACATCCCTGTTAGTGAATCTACGACACGCAAAACACTAAACAAGAATGGATTTCATGGGAGGATACCACAGAGGAAGCCACTGCTGTCCAAAAAAAAAACCCATTGCTGCACGTTTACAGTTTGCACAAGAGCACGTGGATGTTCCACAGCAGTACTGGCAAAATATTCTGTGGACAGATGAAACCAAAGTTGAGTTGTTTGGAAGAAACACACAACACTATGTGTGGAGAAGAGGCACAGCACACCAAAATTAAAACCTCATCCCAACTGTGAAGTATGGTGGTGGGGGCATCATGGTTTGGGGCTGCTTTGCTGCGTCAGGGCCTGGATGGATTGCTATCATTGAAGGAAAAATGAATTCCCAAGTTTATCAAGACATTTTTAAGGAGAACTTAAAGAGGACCTTTCACCGATTATTACACTATGAACTAACTATACAGACATGTAGAGCGGCGCCCGGGGATCTCACTGCACTTACTATTATCCCTTGGCGCCGCTCCGTTCTCCTGCTATGTCCTCCGGTATCTCCATTCCCTAAGTTATGGTAGGCGGAGTCTGCCCTTGTTCTTCTGTAGCGCTGGCCAATCGCATTGCAGAGCTCACAGCCTGGGAGAAAATAACCTCCCAGGCTGTGAGCTCTGCGCTGCGATTGGCCAGCGCTAGAGCAGAACAAGGGCAGACTCCGCCTACCATAACTTAGTAACTGGAATCTCCGCCTACTATAACTTAGTGAGCGAAGATACCGGAGGGCATAGCAGGAGAACGGAGCGGCGCCAAGGGATAATAGTAAGTGCAGTGAGATCCCCGGGCACCACTCTACATGTCTGTATAGTTAGTTCATAGTGTAATAATCGGTGAAAGGTCCTATTTAAGGCCATCTGTCCACCAGCTGAAGCTCAACAGAAGATGGGTGTTGCAACAGGACAACGACCCAAAGCATAGAAGTACTGTAAATCAACAACAGAATGGCTTAAACAGAAGAAAATACGCCTTCAGGAGTGGCCCAGTCAGAGTCCTGACCTCTACCCGATTGAGATGCTGTGGCATGACCTCAAGAAAGCAATTCACACCAGACATCCCAAGAATATTGCTGAACTGAAACAGTTCTGTAAAGAGGAATGGTCAAGAATTACTCCTGACCGTTGTGCACGTCTGATCTGCAACTACAGGAAACGTTTGGTTGAAGTTATTGCTGCCAAAGGAGGTTCAACCAGTTATTAAATCCAAGGGTTCACATACTTTTTCCACCTGCACTGTGAATGTTTACATGGTGTGTTCAATAAAAACATGGTAACATTTAATTCTTCGTATTTTATTAGTTTAAGCAGACTGTTATTGTCTATTGTTGTGACTAGAGATCAGATCACATTTTATGACCAATTTGTGCAGAAATCCATATCATTCCAAAGGGTTCACATACTTTCTCTTGCAACTGTAGTTTCAAATATGGGTGTTACATTGTATTGCACCAGGCCTTTTTGGCTGAAGATACTCCACTAGGAAAAAAAATAACAAAAAAAACTTTAAGATAAACATCTAAGATCTACATCAGCAAGCAGCCTCCTGACTTTCTCCCAATGTCTAATGTTGGGGATCAGCTACTAGTACTACCCTAGGAGTCTAGCAACGGCTTTTTCCCCTCTCCCCATTCACTGTATATGGATGCTGAGCCAAGCCATGCTGACTTTCTCCCAGTGTCTGATGCTGGGGGTCAGCTGCCACCCTAGGAGTCTTGCAGTGGCTTTTTCACCTCTCCCCATTCACTACATATGGATGCTCGGCTGAGCTACGCAGTGTCGGACTGAGGTGCCAGTAAAATACATTCAGAAAGATCTGCTATCTCTGGTAGTCCCATAGCGAGTGAACGGAGCACCAGTGTATATGCTCAACATGCTTATCTATTCATACAGGGGCAATGGACCCCCATTCTCATGATCAGTGGGTGTCCCACCAGTTATCCCTTACCCTGGGACTCACAATAAGTATGTACCACTTTAACCCCAGAAAAAAAACATGTTTGCCTCATATAAACGTTTTTCAGACCCTCTACTGTGTTCACAAACATCCGCAAAGCAATCATCTGGCAAGAGCTTGACATCTGGAAAAGGGATTCCAGCTAACATTCTAGAAAGTAGCCCCAGAATTAAAAGAAAACCCAGGAGCAAACCGAGGGAACAAAAACATGTTAAAGAAGTTTTCCAGAGGAATGCTTTAAAGAAAAAGACAGAGTGGGCTAAAAATAAGCATCCTGGGTTTTGCACACAGTAAATGACTTGGACTGCCTGCTCTAAAGCAATTCACAAAACATGTATGCCATTTTTTTGGTATAAATTTAGACAAAATATTGGCATTTACCTTAGTAAATCTCCCTCATTGTCCTTTGGGTTTCTCGCTCTTTATACCTTCTTATTAGGCTCTGTCAATGTGATCAACCCTATTAAACCATCATGCTGATTAAAACAATACCTTTTTGTTGTCTGGATGAATAGATATCAGCATTTTTATTCATAAGCAGATTAGCACATTGGAGCACCAGGAGGCGGGGCTGAATCCCTGTAGCACTGCTTTTGTAACACCCCATGTGCTCTGCACACTCCCCCCTAATCTTGATTGACAGGGTTAGACATCAGCATGATACCATAATACAAGTCATCCCAGCCAACACACATCACCATAGGTAACCCCCATCTCAGTCCCCATTGTGACCCCTCTATTTTCCAATTCAAGATGGCCAAATCATTCTTGGTGCACATCCTGGCAGCTCTCTAATTATTGATCCCCATTATGGCTTTTCTTTTATTCCCATTCCCCACCACAAATCCCATCAAATTCTTGGTCGCTAGCTTGGTTCACCTTCTTTGTTCTCAGCATGGCTTCCCTTGCTAGTACCCAGCATAGTGCCCCTCTCATTCCTGGTCCCTAGCAAGGCTCTTGCTCTCATTTCTGGTCCACACTATGATTCATCCTCTTATTCCTGGTCCATACCATGACTCATCCTCTTATTCCTGGTTCCCAGCATGGCTTCGTCTCTCATTACTGATCCCCATGGTTCCTGCTCTTATAACTAGTCCCCAGCATGGTCCATACTCCTATTTCTGGTCCCTAGCATGGTTACTTCTCTCATTAATGTCCCCCAGTATGGCTACATTCACATTCCTGGTCCCCAGCTTGGCTCCCTCTCTCATTCCTCAACCACTAATGCCTAACCGGCTACTAACTACTCTTGTCCCAGACTAATAAAACATAACTTTTACTTATTAATCTTTAAAACTCGTGAAAAGATATTTAGTGAGCTAACTAAGGAGTTAAAAACACTGTGAGATGCTTTGAATGATAGGTCAGTAACGTGTATAGGTAGGCGGGAGTGCACTGACACCGCTCTAACATACACCACCATCCCAGCCGTATTAGACAAGATACTTTACCTGGGGTGTAAGCACCAATGTGAGATAAGCATTATGGCAGTGAGTGGTTTACATCAAGCACACAGATTGCAGCATAACTCAATGGAGTACAGCAAATGAAAACCTAAATTCCGCCCCCCAACATGTTGCGCCAGCTACCCTGGCTTCATCAGGGGTATCAGGCAGACTTGAGTAACTAACACTGGTAAGAGAATTTAACGGCTACTCTCTCACTTCCTGTGAGAGAAAGCACCAATCCAAAGGGGGTATGTATCTAACTAGTTAATTGTAACCTATCGTTGTAGGTGTTGTTATTATGACAGGTTGGTAGCATCACTCTCAAGGAGGAGGTCCTGTATGACCAGGTGCGCAGTAGTAATCGCCGCAAGCACTTACCCTCCGTACGTACCCATTACCTTCTAGTGCGCATGCACTGGGACTTAAATAAGAGAGCCAGCTGCGCAGTGGTGATCGCCGCAAACACTTACCCTCCATTCGCGCCCACTGGTTCCCACTGCGCATGCGCTGGGACTTAGACAAAAAAATGGGCTAGGACTGACACTGCGGCTGCTCCTATACTTAGTTCATATTTGCCGCCAGCTCGTATGCGCATGCGCGTGCCGTTAGATGGCCATTGCGCATGTGGGAGAACTTAAAGAGGACCTTTCACTAGAATAAAAAATCTAAACTAAGTATACCGACATGGAGAGCGGCGCCCAGGGATCTCCCTGCACTTACTGTTATCCCTGGGCGCCGCTCCGTTCTCCCGGTATAGGCTCCGGTGTCTTCATATGTTCGGCTCCACCCAGTTGAGCCTGCCGGAGTCTCCTTCTCCCATGCTGTAGCGCTGGCCAATCGCAGCTCTCAACTCATAGCCTGAGAGTTTTTTTTTTCTCTCAGGCTATGAGCTGAGCGCTGCGATTGGCCAGCGCTACAGCCTGGGAGAAAGAGACGCCGGCAGGTTCCAGAACGGAGCGGCGCCCAGGGATAATAGTAAGTGCAGGGGGATCCCTGGGCGCCGCTCTCCATGTCTGTATACTTAGTTTAGATTTTCTATTCTAGTGAAAGGTCCTCTTTAACAGCAAAACAGCCCATTATCTTCCACTGCTCATGCGCTGAAACTTAGCCAGAAAAAGCCCGGCTGATGATGACACTGCGGCTGCGCCGATACTTGGTTAGTATTCATGAGAGTTTGTATGCGCACGCACGTGCCGTTTGATGGCCATTGCGCATGTGGGAGAACTTAACAACATAAATGCCCATTACCTTCTACTGCGTATGCATTGGAACTTTAAAGTGAGACTCCACCAGAGAGTAATACTGCGGCTGTGCCTAAACTTAGTTCAGATGTACCAGAGGGATCACATGCGCCTGCGCGGGCCCATTGATGACAGTTGCACTTATAAGAAACCTCAAAAAAAGAGAAGGCCAACAGGGGATACTACTACACCTGCACCCATACTTTATTCGTATGTGCCAATGGTTAGCCGGCACTTGGGCTACAGTTTCATAGTTAGACACCTCGTAAGGGAAATGGTACGAATAAATTATTTTAGTATACAGATCTCCTATGAAAGACCCTTAGGACTACATAGTTTCTCTCTCTCATCATATTGTGATGGTAGTTATACAGATCTAATTTTTTACCATATTAGTTTTGCATTTATAATGCTATACTTGCAATAGCTTGTGGCTTAAAGCTAGAGAAAAACAGTGTGCAAGGTCTAGCTCAAAAGGCTAAACCAGTAAACTCCCAAATATTTAGAAGGCAAATGAACTGAACCCCTGGAATGGGGACAGAGGGAATAAAACTTAACATTTAATAAGTATTAATTAGAATAAATGGTGCAAAAAAAAGAAAAAAATCACAAATAAGACAAGCCCGTGTGGGCCTAGACAAATGCAGGGTATTGCCAGTATAGACAAGGAAAGGAACGTTCTCACCCAAGATGGACGTGATGAATGGATCTCAACAGGAGGATACCGTGTCAGGATTCCATAGGATGAGTCTTCCAATTCTTTGAGCTGGTGGTAACTGGATACCATGCGAAAAAGGATGTCAATCAGTATGTTGTTATAGGCAAGGCAGAGATCGGGAACTGTTTCCCTAGTTAGGCCCTGAAGCCGGGAAGGGGCTAATGAGGCCCTGCCTACCTATACGGAGTACTTGCCCCGCAAGGGGCAACCCCGTCCGGATACCTGTCCCTGGTATGGCCGGTATCCCTGGTAAACCCTAAGAGGATCCCGACGTGTCACGTTTCATTTGCATAAAACTCATCAGGGGAATTGTAAACTTGAGAGTAACAGGCAAAACCACGCCTGTATTTTAAAAGAAAAAATTAAGCAACAGTTAAGAGCCAAGCAGGCTGAAAACTAAAAGTTAGAGCCTGGCCGGCTAAAAACTATGAGCCAGGCCGTTCAGGCCAGTGTGGCTCAAAAACGGGCACTAAGAGTGGCTAGTGGGACCAAACGGGCTCAGAGTGCGGCGGTCGGGCCAGTGGGACCTGACAACCAATTAATGCCACAGAAGGACCAGAAGTGCTAGCGTGCCAGTGGGCCGCATTAGCACAGTAATGTACTGCAAGGAGGCGCAGCACGGTCCCTGTGGGGCCCAAAACGCGGGGTGCATACTACGACAGCCCCATAGTATGCACCCCACCAGCTCAAAGAATTGGAAGACTCATCCCATGGAATCCTGACACGGTATCCTCCTGTTGAGATCCATTCATCACGTCCATCTTGGGTGAGAACGTTCCTTTCCTTGTCTATACTGGCAATACCCTGCATTTGTCTAGGCCCACACGGGCTTGTCTTATTTGTGATTTGTGATTTTTTCCTTTTTTTGCGCCATTTATTCTAATTAATACTTATTAAATGTTAAGTTTTATTCCCTCTGTCCCCATTCCAGGGGTTCAGTTCATTTGGCTTAAAGCTAGCATTAATATATCACATGCTTACTGTCTTTATAGCTTATGACTGTAATCAGCATTAATATGAAAGGGTGTTAACCCCATCTGGGAATACCTCTATCGGGCTCTGTTTAATGCCCACCACAACATTACTGATAATAGATCAATAAACCAGCGTTTGTATATGCTCACAATATATTCTATTTATTTCTTCAAGGTATATTTTGCTGTCTTCATCTTAGAGAAATGATGAATAGGTAAAGCCTTCATTAAGGCCATTGGGACTAAGGCTATTGAGGCGGTAAATCCACCTTGTCTCTTCTTGTAGGAGAATTCTATCTAGATCCCCTCTCCGTGCCCCTAAGGTTTTACGTTTTCTGGTTGTGCGTCCTACGGTACATAGGACTTATTGCAGGCAACACAATCATTTTTGATTGTTCTGACACACAATGTAAGTCATTGGGGACGGATCCGTTTTCTCTGACACAATCTGGCACAATAGAAAACGGATCCATCCTGGCACACAATGTAAGTCAATGGGGACGGATCCGTTTTCTCTGACACAATCTGGCACAATAGAAAACGGATCCATCCTCCATTGACTTTCAATGGTGTTCAAGACGGATCTGTTAAAGATAATACAAACTGATCCATTCTGAACGGATGCAGACGGTTATATTATCTGAACGGATCTGTCCATGACGGATCCGGACAAAACGGAAGTGTGAAAGTAGCCTAATTGGTCTTTATTAAAAATGTGAAATCCTTTTTTCTGTACAGAACTGAGATGGTCTAGTAGCAGCCTGCGGATTTTCTGTCTTTTCCGTCAGACCAGAAGCAGACGGACTCCTTATTTCTGCTCCCTGACCTCCTAAACACTCATCATAGTTCAGTTCTTATCTTCTGATAACAATGTGGGTTAAATAAGTGTTTTTTCTCCTTTCAGTAATTTACAGATAAAGTTTATTAGATGACGGGCACAAAGTGAAAGTACCAGTCACACAGCTAGAAAAACTGTTTACCCTTTGTGACAGAACCGCTCAATATTTTTAATAAAGACCAATTGAAATAAATATTTTTAGCCAAAAATGAGTAACATGCAATCATAAATGAAAAAAAATTGTCTCCAGAGGTGTACATAGCCCTTAATGCCAATGCCCTTAATCTTAAATGAATGGGTTTTTATAAGGGTAGTGAAAGACTTTTTCAAGTGTGGGGCCGCAAAGTGTAATGTATGCACCTATGCCCAAAAGATAAGCACTTTTAACTATACCAGAAATGCTAAAGGGTACAAAATTAATTATTTCATCAACTGTAATTCAGATTATGTAGTGTACAAAATTGATTGTGTTGCCTACAATAAGTTCTAGGTAGGATGCACAACCAGAAAACATAAAACCTGTGTAGCGGAACACATTTCTGATGTTGAAAAAGAACATATTGGAGCATCAGGTGTCGTAAGACATTTCATTGAAACATATGGTGGTTCACTAAAAACCCTTTGCGCATCGCATGCGTGGATGTGAGGGGGGCAATCTTAGATACCTTCGTAGCTTGATATTGTTTTAAATAGCAAGCGCGTTATGTCACAAACTATACTGCGAAGAAGAGCTTGGAAGGAGCTTGAAACGCGTAGGTAGTGAAATACTGTAACTACCGTACGTATAACTTTTAAAGAAGCTGAAATAAAACATGAAGTGATGTTCTCGAGCACTGGAATTTTGTTTCTTGAAGGTAAGAGCAGGCAGCAAACGCAAAGGTATGGTCAGAAACAAGCCAGATTTTGCCAAACATAACAGGAATGAAAAACACCTTAGCAAAGATTGGATCTTATTGCTCAGGACCAGAGTAATGGGACAGTCCCTTATAAAACCCACAGCAGCAGGTGATGGTAAATGGCACTGAGAACTGGTGCCCACTGAGAGTTCAGGAGCTGCACACATGACTTAGCAGGCTCATTAACTTTTCACTTAAGAGATTAGGTCGACATTGGGAAGGACACAGGTGTCAATCATTATCTGGGAGGTAGACTTATAGAGCAGATACCACTTTAGGTGGTTAAATGATAATGACAAGTTCCCTTGGCAGTGTGCTGTTTTATGATCCTTATGTTTAGGTGTTTATTATCATATACCGTTTATTTCCATTAATTGACTTTGACTAAGGCTGAATGCATTATACATCCATTTTAGGTTACAGCCACACGATCAGGTATCTGGATGCAGTGTGGGACTGTGGTGCCTAAGGTCCGCTGGGGGCTTACTGTAAAGCTACATGCAATTATTTCTTGCTCACACAGTGGCAGATAGCAGCAATGATTTATTATGGGGGTCCCTGCAGTGACCTCAAAAAGGCAGGTCCCTGGGGAAGAAGAATGCTGGCTAGTCTGCCTATGTACCTAGAAGTCATCTCAGCCTCCTCATGCGTCTATAATAACAAACTGGGTACCCAGTCTTTATATGAACTTAGGTTGGTTGAAATGCTGTATGCTGTCTATCTACATTATATGTCGTGCGGTCTACTGTGCCATGTGCCACTTGTGCAGGAGGTGCAAGGGGCCTACTGGAGGATTCACGTGTTACCTTGTTGGCCAGTCCGAGCCTGCCTGGATGCAGTTTTGAAAGCCAAAACCAGAAGTGAATTAAAAAAAGAGGAGAAGTTGATTCTGTCCTCGCTACTTTCCCTCCTTTCATGAACCACCCCTGATTTTGACTTCTAAAACTGCATCAAGAAACCCGATCTTGTAGCCATACCTATACTCACATGTCATGGCGCAAGCGTGACCGTCAGTTAAACCTGCAGTAGATCCGTGAAATATGCGAGTACGGACAAAGTTGTAAAATGATGTGCTACTTCTAGATGTCAGTTTATGCTCCATTTTTACCATGTGGCTTGCCAAACACAGAAAATATTGAGTACGCTGATCTGTATCTAAGTCACATCTTGTTGGTTTGTTATCTATGCTTACTGGTACTATATGGAATGTAGTCTGCAATAAAGGTTCAAGTGGGTGTTACCAGTTGGGGATGTGTCCCTGCACAGTCTAACATTGGCTGCACTGATTGGACAGGGACACCTCCATCTGGTAACACCCAGGTGGACTTGCAGACTGTAGGTAATTCATTCATAAACTTCTAGTAGGACTAGTAGAGGCATGGCACAACTAAAAGTCATAAGAATATATGCTCCAGTAACGGTTTAGTTACTAAAACAGACCGGTCAGGAGAGGTGACAGGTCCTCTTTAAGAGGATCTTTCTTCATTTCTGTGAATTACATTACTGTCTACCCCAGATACTAATACTAAATACTCTCTTTAGGTATTGGCTATGCCTCGCAGGTGATTGAAAGCTACCTAAACATCTACTACATAGTCATCCTAGCCTGGGCGCTGTTTTATCTCTTCAACTCATTTACAGCTGAGCTACCATGGGCTAGCTGCAATCACTCTTGGAACACAGGTAAGAAAGCCAGACCTATAACTTTTAGTGCCTAATTAGGAATACAGAAAACTTCCATTCCAAGGTCTTATTCAGACACTTGGTGTAAAATCCGTCCATTCTTCATCTGTGTGCTGTCCGTTTTTTTCTTTTTTTTTTTCGTGTGGACCAATGGACTTGAAGGGGCAAGTCTATCATGAACATTGGACCACAATAGTGGATGCTTTGGCCCATATGAAAAACCGGACTTGCGACTTGGCCCGTTGACTATAATGTGTCAGTGTTTAGTCTGTGAGCTGCCCTACATTTAATGTGAAAAAGAACTCCAGAAATTGATCGTAGCATAATGAATCATACGTGTTTTTATTGAATCTGCGGCTGGTGTTACGTTTCAGACAATTTAGGCTTTTATCAAACTGGTGTCACTGTGGGAAAAGGGTAGATAGAAATTGTGCAGTAAGCGCTCAAAAGAAGGAAGCGTGCGTCCACTCTGCAGAGGGAATGAGCCGCAGCGGCACCAAGTTTGATAAAGGCTTAAATTGGCTGAAATGTAACACCAGCCACAGATCCAATAAAAACACGTATGATTCATTAAGCTTCTAGGAGTGGGAACCCGACTCCTAGAAATTTATACAGTATACTATTAGCAGTGTGCAACTAAGCAACTCTTCAATTCTGCCTTACATTTAGAAATAAATATTTTGTGAATAGGCCCTTATAGAATCAAGATGTGGCAGGGGAAGGGGGCATGCAGTACATTGATACATATGTGTTTTCTCTCCACAGAAAATTGTGTTGATAACCTTGGAAATAACGAGAGTTATACAGCATCCCCAAATGGTACATCCCCTGTTGTGGAATTCTGGGAGTAAGTCAGCATAGTCCACGTGATATTACATAGTACTGCATGATACCTGTAAGTCTGTATATCCAAAGATATATGTTGCCATGTTCTCTACCTTTACAACTAGAAATAGAGCACTAGGCCTTTCTAATGGGATTGAGAACTTGGGAAACATCCGATGGGAGCTTGCTCTGTGTCTTCTTCTGGCTTGGATAATCTGTTACTTCTGCATCTGGAAAGGGGTCAAGTCTACTGGAAAGGTGAATTTGGACTCTTTATTCCAAAATATCACTGTGTTTAATTTTTTGGGGTTGGACTCAGACGGACCTGGGCTACCAGGCTAGGACTAGTCGTATCAGGATATCTGAAGGGGTGTTGTAGCTTAGAGTAGTAATCCCCTATTGATAAACCCTTTCTGTAAATTCGGTTCCCTGGCGATTTGTAAGAGTGTCCTTCTTTTCTGTGGGGGAACCAGATAATGCATATTTATGGAAGCTAGTCAAATATTCATTTCTTTACCTTCTTATGCCCAAATATACAACCCATTCAATGAACTTCACTCAGTTACTTTGACCACATGAGCTGTCCAAGCTGAATTGTCAGCCCATCCTCTATCACATTGATTGGACTATTGTGAAGATAAACTTGCCCCTTTCTCCAGTATAGCCAGTTGCCACAGAGAATTCATGTTAACCCTTTCAAGTGAAATAAAGTAAGAAGTTTATAACTTTGCATAGGGGAAATAGGCAAATGTCCACAAATATCCAGACTTCACAGTACCCCTGCTTCAGGGCACTACACATGCATACAATCTCACATATATACATATACCCACATACACAAACTTACATATATACACTGTAGGAAGGCGCAAGGGTCCATCGTTGACGGAACGTATGTGTCACCGAGGTTACTGGCTTTAGTGGACTAAGAGCCAGTTTTCATGTGTCAGCAGCAGTTGCTGTTTGACACCTAGCTATTTAGTATAGCTGTATAGCTGATCCGGGACGGCTCTTACTGGGAGTAGTCAAAGTGCTGGGTGGGTGACTACTCCCCACGTTCCAGGCCGGGTCTTGACTGGCCTATAAAAAAACCAGCCGGCAGTGTCAGCTGTGTGTGATTACCTCTCTCTCTGACAGAGGAGCTGTGGCAATCGCTGGATTGGGATCTGAGCCGTGTGCTAGGCTGGAAGCCTGAGTTTGGGAGGTCTGCTCTGTCCTGAGCAATGCCGATCGGGTGTGAACTAACACCTAGGATAACAGGTGACTGTGTTGCTGTATGAACTGTCTAGGTGTGAACGGACACCAAAACTGCAAATGGACTGTCGTACTGTTTGTTGCCACAAGTGTGAATAAAACACTGAAGTTTTTTTTTAGTTACAAACTGGTCTTTGCCTCTATACAGCGTCCGCTTGTCCTGTCTACCAGAGCAAATCCCCACAACACATATACACACATTCATATTTACACATATACAGACACACACATATGCACATATATACTCACACAAATACAGTACTGTGCAAACTTTTTAGGCAAGTGTGAAAAAAATGCTGCAAAGTCAGAAAGTCATTTAAAATTAGAAGTGTTAATAGTTAAAATTTTCAATTACAATGCAAAGTGAATGAACAAAAGAAAAATATAAATTCAATCAATATTTTATGGGACCGCCCTTTGCCTTCAAAACAGCATACATTCTTCTAGGTATACTTGTACACAATTTTTAAAGGGACTCAGCAAAAGGTTGTTCCAGACATCCTGAAGAATTAACCACAGATTTTCTGTATGTAGGCTTGGTTAAATCCTTCTGTCTCTTTATGTAATCTCAAACATACTGAATGATATTGAGACCAGAGCTCTGTGGGGGCCATATTATCACGTCCAGGTCTCCTCGTTTTTCTTTAGCCTGAAGATAGTTCATATTAGGCTTCACGAGCATGACTGTATTTTGTCTGATCCACATTTTTGGTGGATTGCATACAGACCTATTTATTTCAATGGGTCCACCCAAAAAAACAGCACACATACTGTATGTCATCTGTGTGCTGTTCACATTTGTGTGTCCATTCCACAAAATATAGAACATGTCCTATTCTTGACCATATCGCGGACAAGAATAGTCATTTCGTGCTCGCTTCGACAGCACATATAATAAAATTGGAACGATACAGAGAAGATTAGCATGGCCCCTGTGCAAGGATGACACGCAAATTCGTGAAGCGTTCCATATATATATATATATATAAAAAAAAAAAAAAAGAATAGTAATTTCTAGTAAAGGGAGAAAATGAGAATTGCACACAGAAGGTGTCTGTATTTTGCGGAACCATGGTTTGCGGACTGCAATATGGGCACAGTCATGTGCATGAGGCCTTAATAAGATTGACTGTATGTTTGGGGATGTAGTCTGGCTGCAGTATAAATTTGGAGCCAATAAGACACTTCCCTGATGGTATTCCATGATGGGTAAGTATCTGCCTTCATTTCTCAGCATTAGGACACTATTAAAGGGGTTGTGCCACTAAAATAAATAGCCCCCAGATACCGCACTTTCCCCAAATACCACCATTTGTCAAAACTGTCTTATTATGAAGTTATTAGCCTACCAATGCAGGCGGGGGTCTGATGTGGAGTGGACTTCACCAGGTCTCCCACTGTCATAAGCTGCTGATGAAATCCTGCTGCAGCAATGACCTAAAGGGTTAGTGGTGAGTATCATCACTTTCAATCAGTGCCTGGTAGATGGGAAAAATAAATACATTTCAGCTCTCTGCCGCCGCCACCCACATGCTGATGTCCAAGGCACACGACCTCCAGTGCCTAGTTGCAAATAAAATACTGCAAGCAATTCAACTATGCATGAAAAGATAGGGAATGAGATGCAGAAAAATTGCCAATTTGAAATATTTGGCTCTAACACAAGGCAGTTTGTTTGCCAAAGCGCTGGCAACAGTGAAGCATGATGAAGGTTCATTGCTAGTATGGGGCTATATTTCAGCAAATGGACTTGGGGATTTAGTCAGGATTAATGCTGAGAAATATATGCAGATACTTATCCTTCATGCAATACCATCAAAGAGATGTTTCATTGGCTCTAAATTTATTCTGCAGTAGGACAACATCCCCAAACATATGGTCAAAGGAGTCCTGGAAGTGATAATATAGCCTCCACAGAGCCCTAAACTCAACATCATCTGGGATTGCATGAAGAGACAGATAGATTTGAGCAAGTCTACATCCACAGGAGATCTGTGGTTAGTTCTCCAAGATGTTTAGAGCAACCTCCCCGCTGAGTTCCTTCAAAAACTGTGTGGAAGTGTACCTAGAAGAACTGATGCTGTTCTGAAGGCAAAGGGCGGTCACATCAAATATTGACTGGATTGTTTATTCACTTTGTATTTTTAATTGATAAAGATAAACTATTAACACTTGTATTGTTTAAAATAATTGTTTTTTTGCAGCGTATTTTCCACAGCTGCCTACAACTTTTACTGTGTATATATATACAGTACAGACCAAAAGTTTGGACACACCTTCTCATTCAAAGAGTTTTCTTTATTTTCATGACTATGAAGGCATCAAAACTATGAATTAACACATGTGGAATTATATACATAACAAACAAGTGTGAAACAACTGAAAATATGTCATATTCTAGGTTCTTCAAAGTAGCCACCTTTTGCTTTGATTACTACTTTGCACACTCTTGGCATTCTCTTGATGAGCTTCAAGAGGTAGTCCCCTGAAATGGTCTTCCAACAGTCTTGAAGGAGTTCCCAGAGATGCTGAGCACTTGTTGGCCCTTTTGCCTTCACTCTGCGGTCCTGCTCACCCCAAACCATCTCGATTGGGTTCAGGTCCGGTGACTGTGGAGGCCAGGTCATCTGGCGCAGCACCCCATCACTCTCCTTCATGGTCAAATAGCCCTTACTTTCAAAGTTTTCCCAATTTTTCGGCTGACTGACTGACCTTCATTTCTTAAAGTAATGATGGCCGCTCGTTTTTCTTTACTTAGCTGCTTTTTTCTTGCCATAATACAAATTCTAACAGTCTATTCAGTAGGACTATCAGCTGTGTATCCACCTGACTTATCCTCAACGCAACTGATGGTCCCAACCCCATTTATAAGGCAAGAAATCCCACTTATTAAACCTGACAGGGCACACCTGTGAAGTGAAAACCATTTCAGGGGACTACCTCTTGAAGCTCATCAAGAGAATGCCAAGAGTGTGCAAAGCAGTAATCAAAGCAAAAGGTGGCTACTTTGAAGAACCTAGAATATGACATATTTTCAGTTGTTTCACACTTGTTTGTTATGTATATAATTCCACATGTGTTAATTCATAGTTTTGATGCCTTCATAGTCATGAAAATAAAGAAAACTCTTTGAATGAGAAGGTGTGTCCAAACTTTTGGTCTGTACTGTATATATATATATATATATATATATATACACTAGCAGAAGGACCTGGCTTCGCACGGGTATGTTTCATGCATTTCATTCAATTTTTCTGTGTGTCCTTAAAAGATATCGACAGTATCCCAAATAACAGTGACCTCTACAGCACCATGCCCCCTTACCAGTGAACTCCACAGTCCCTCACATAGAAACATAGAATGTGTCGGCAGATAAGAACCATTTGGCCCATCTAGTCTGCTCAATATATCTGAATACTATGGATAGCCCCTGGCCCTATCTTATATGAAGGATAGCCATATGCCTATCCCATGCACGCTTAAACCCCTTCACTGTATTTGCAGCTACAACTTCTGCAGGAAGGCTATTTCATGCATCCACTACTCTCTCAGTAAAGTAATACTTCCTTATATTACTTTTAAACCTTTGCCCCTCTAATTTAAAACTGTGTCCTCTTGTGGTAGTTTTTCTTCTTTTAAATATGCTCTCCTCCTTTACCGAGTTGATTCCCTTTATGTATTTAAAAGTTTCTATCATATCCCCTCTGTCTCTTCTTTCTTCCAAGCTATACATGTTAAGGTCCTTTAACCTTTCCTGGTAAGTTTTATCCTGCAATCCATGTACTAGTTTAGTAGCTCTTCTCTGAACTCTCTCTAGAGTATCTATATCCTTCTGGAGATATGGCCTCCAGTACTGCGCACAATACTCCAAGTGAGGTCTCACCAGTGTTCTGTACAGCGGCATAAGCACTTCACTCTTTCTACTGCTTATACCTCTCCCTATACATCCAAGCATTCTGCTGGCATTTCGTGCTGCCCTATTACATTGTCTTCCCACCTTTAAGTCTTCTGAAATAATTACTCCTAAATCCCTTTCCTCAGATACTCACCCCCTAACACTGACCCCCCCACAGTGCCCCACCTCCTTAAAAAGGGATTTGCACAGCAGCCCATCCCCTTAACTTTGACCTTCACAGCAGCCCGCCCCTTTAACAGTGAGTTTCATAGCTCCCACTCCCTTGACATTGACCTCCTCAGGGGTCCGCCCTCTTAACAGTGACCTATACAGCACCCCACCCCTTAACACTGACCTCCATAGGGGACCGTCCCCTTATCTGTAACCTCCACTGTTCCCTGCCCCCTTAACAGACACCTCCACAGCACCCGTCCCTTTAACAGTGACTGCCACAGTACCCCATTCTCTTAACAGTGGCCTCCACAGTACCCCGATCCCTTAACAGTGACCTCAGAGTACCCTGCTGACTTAACAGTGACCTCCACAGCAGCTGCCCCTGTAATAGTGTGCCCTGCCCCCTTAACAGTGACCTCCACAGCAGCTGCCCCTGTAATAGTGTGCCCTGTTCCCTTAACAGTGACCTCCACAGTGCCCGCCCCTTTAACAGTGATCTCTACAGCAGCATGCCCCCTTAACAGTAACATCCACAGTGAACGCCCCTTTACCAGTGACCTCCACAGTGCCCGTCCGTTTAACAGTGACCTCCACAGCAGCTGCCCCTTTAATAGTGGCCCCTGCCCCCTTAACAGTGACCTCCACAGTGGCCTGCCCCTTTAACAGTAACATCCACAGTGCCCGCCCCTTTAACAGTGACCTCCACAGAAGCTGCCCCTGTAATAGTGTGCCCTGCCCCCTTAACAGTAACCTCCACAGCAGCTGCCCCTGTAATAGTGTGTCCTGCCCCCTTAACAGTGACCTCCACAGAGCCCGCCCCTTTAACAGTGATCTCTACAGCGGCCTGCCCCCTTAACAATAACATCCACAGTGAACGCCCCTTTAACATGACCTCCACAGTGCCCCTGCCCCTTAACAGTGACCTCCACAGCAGCTGCCCCTTTAATAGTAGCCTCTGCCCCTTAACAGTGACCTCCACAGTGCCCTGCCCCTTTAAGGTTAGGGCTACATGACGACATGTGTCGCGTGACATTTAGTCGTACCAATGTGGCACAACAATTTTTATAATGATAGGCTATGGTTTTGCACTGCGACATGCTGCGACTGTGACACGACAGTCACAAAAAATCCATCCAAGATGGATGCATGTAGCAGTGTAGTTGTGCCCTATGTGTCGTGCGACTTATCGTCGTTTAGCCCTAGCCTAAAGCTGACCTACAGCAGTAAAGAAAAATGGCTGGGTTGTTATGGAAACCTGGAGTAAAACTGTATGTATGTGGAGACTAAGGGCCTGCGAGCTTCTATTGGCTGATAAGGGACATGTGGCCGTGTGTATGGCAGTTGGGGGCTTGTATTGGCTAATGCAGGTCATTTTTTGGGAATATCTCAGGAACGGTATGTCCTAGAGAGCTGAGACCCGGTCTAAAACCTTCCCGGACACCTGATGTACCTGTGTGCCAAATTGGTGAAGATCGGTCCAGTTGTTTGGTCGCGCATAGAGAACAGACAGACGTCCAGACAGACAGAAATTATTTTTATATATAAAAGATACTAGCAGAAGGACCCGGCATCACACGGGTATATTTCATCTATTTTATTTTATGTTTCCGTGTGTCGTAAAAAGATATCAGCAGTTTCCCCCATAACAGTGACCTCTATAGTGCCTGCCCCTTTAACAGTGACCTCCACAGTGTCCGCCCCTTTACCAGTGACCTCCACAGTGTTCTCCCCTTTAACAGTGACCTCCACAGTGCCCTCCCATTTAACAGTGACCTCTACAGTGCCTTCCCCTTTAACATTGACCACCCCTTTAACAGTGACCTTCACAGTGGCTGCCCCTTTAACAGTGACCTTCACAGTGCCCGCCCCTTTAACAGTGACTTCCACACTGCCCGCCTTTTTAACAGTGACCTCCACAGTGCCCGCCCCTTTAACAGTGACCTCCACAGTGCGCGCCCACTTAACAGTGACCTCCACAGTGCCCATCCCTTTAACAGAGCCCGCCCCTTTAACATAGACCACCCCTTTAACAGTGACCTTCATAGTGGCTGCCCCTTTAACAGTGACCTTCAGAGTGCCCGCCCCTTTAACAGTGACCTCTACAGTGCCCTCCCCTTTAACAGTGACCTCCACAGTGCCCGCCCCTTTAGCAGTGCCTGCCCCTTTAACAGTGACCTCCATAGTACCCGCCCCTTTAACAGTGACCGCCCCTTTAGCTGTGACCACCCCTTTAACTGTGACCTATTGGCCGATTAGGGGTATGTGACCGTGTGTATGGTCTATTTATGACTGTGTTGTTATGAAAACCTGGATAACTTAAATATGAACTTATATTGACTGCCACACCTCATATGACTGAATATTTAAGGACCTGCGAACTGCCAAAACCTGTGATCAGTTGTTATGGAAACCTGGAGTAGGACCTGCGAGCTTCTATTGGCTAATAAGGGACATGTGATCGTGTAAATGGCAGTTCGAATTTAAGTTAAAGGCTTGTTGGCTTCTATTGGCTAATGCAGGTAATTTTTTGGGTATATCTCAGGAACGGTACGTCCTAGAGAGCTGAGACCAGGTCTAAAACCTTCCCGGACACCTGATGTACCTGTGTGCCAAATTTGGTGAAGATTGGTCCAGTCGTTTGGTTGCGCATAAAGAACGTCCAGACAGACAGACAGAAACTAATCTCTTATATTATAATAATGAGTTTCTGTCTGTCTGTCTGTCTGTCTAGACGTCTGTCTGGATGTTCTTTATGCGCTACCAAACGACTGGACTGATCTTCACCAAATTTGGCAAACAGGTACATCAGGTGTCCGGGAAGGTTATAGACCGGGTCTCAGCTCTCTAGAACGTACTGTTCCTGAGATATTCCCCAAAAATGACCCACATTAGCCAATACAAGCATGCAAGTCTTTCTCTTCATATCCCAACTGCCATAAACACAGTTTTACTCCAGGTTTCCATAACAACCCAGCCATTTTTCTTTACTGCTTAAAGGGGTGGGCACTGTGGAGGTCACTGTTTTTAAATGGGTAAGCACAGTGGAGGTCACTTTTATTAAAGGGGCGGGCACTGTGGAGGTCACTGTTATTAAATGGGCGGGCACTGTGGAGGTCACTGTTATTAAAGGGGCAGGTGCTATGAAGGTCCCTGTTAAAGGGGCAGTCACTGTGGAGGTCCCTGTTAAAGGGGCGGTTACTGTTAAAGGTGCAGTCACTGTGAAAGTCACTGTTAAAGGGGCAGTCATTGTGAAAGTCACTCTTAAAGGGGCGGTCACTGTGAAAGTCACTGTTAAAGGGGCGGTCACTGTGAAAGTCGAGTTAAAGGGGCGGTCACTGTGAAAGTCCCACATTAGCCAATAAAAGCATGCAAGTCTTTCTCTTCAAATCCCAACTGCCATAAACACAGTTTTACTCCAGGTTTCCATAACAACCCAGCCATTTTTCTTTACTGCTTATAGGGGCAGGCACTGTGGAGGTCACTGTTATTAAAGGGGCGGGCACTCTGGAGGTCACTGTTATTAAATGGGCTGGCACTGTGGAGGTCACTGTTATTAAAGGGGCAGGCGCTATGAAGGTCCCTGTTAAAGGGGCGGTTACTGTTAAATGAGCAGTCATTGTGAAAGTTACTTTTAAAGGGGCAGTGATTGTGAAAGTCACTGCTAAAGGGGCGGTCACTGTGAAAGTCACTATTAAATGGGCGGTCACTGTGAAAGTCACTGTTAAAGGGGCGGTCACTGTGAAAGTCACTGTTAAAGGGGCGGTCACTGTGAAAGTCACTGTTAAAGGGGCGGCCACTGTGAAAGTCCCTGTTAAAGGGGTGGCCACTGTGAAAGTCACTGTTAAAGGGGAGGTCACTGTGAAAATCACTGTTAAAGGGGCGGTCACAGTTAAAGGGGCGGCCACTGTGAAAGTCACTGTTAAAGGGGCCGTCAATGTGATAGTCACTGTTAAAGGGGCGGTCACTGTGAAAGTCACTTTTAGAGGGGCGGTTACTGTTAAAGGGGCAGTCATTGTGAAAGTCACTGTTAAAGAGGCGGTCACTGTGAAAGTCACTGTTAAAGAGGCGGTCACTGTAAAAGTCACTGTTAAAATGGCGGTCACTATAAAAGGGGCGGTCACTGTGAAAGTCACTGTTAAAGGGGCGGCCACTGTGAAAGTCACTGTTAAAGGGGCGGTCACTGTTGAAGGGGCGGTCACTGTGAAAGTCACTGTTAAACGGGGCGGTCACTGTAAAAGTCACTTTTAAATGGGCGGGCACTGTGGAGGTCTCTGTTAAAGGGGCAAGCACTGTGGAAGTCACTGTTAAAGGGGCGGGCACTGTGAAGGACACTGTTAAAGGGGCGGCCACTATGAAGGTCACTGTTAAAGGGCTGGTCAATGCTAAATGGGCGGTCACTGTTAAAGGGGCGGGCACTGTGGAGGTCACTGTTAAAGGGGCAGGCACTGTTAAAGGGGCGAGCACTGTGAAGGTCATTGTTAAAGGGGTGGGCAGTTTGGAGGTCAATGTTAAAGGGGCGGTCACTGTGGAGGTCAATGTTAAAGAGGCTGGCACTGTGAAGGTCATTGTTAAAGGGGGAGGTACTGTAGAGGTCACTGTTATGGGGGAAACTGTCGATATCTTTTTACGACACACGGAAACATAAAATGAAATAGATTAAATATACCTGTGCGAAGCCGGGTCCTTCTGCTAGTTTATATACCTAGCATGTGCTGCTAGGCTGATTTACAGTCAGGTGAGGTTAAATACCGGACCAGATTGAAGTGCCGATCCAGGTTTTGGCAGCACCTGGCTGTCTTTAAATAGGCAACTGGGCTCAGAAGCCGTGTCTCTGTGTTGGGATCTGGGAGCCTTGTGTCTGGATGAAGGCTTGCTACCTGTTTGGCATGAAAACAGGTTGGTGCTGCTATGGTCAAGGACTCTTTGAGGCAGAATTGCTGCATGGTGTGAATTACCACCAACACCGCAAGGTGACTTTTTGTTTAATTATGACTGCTTGTTTTATCACTTGCCTAAAGTGTGAATAAAACTGAACTGTTTGGTCCAAAGAACTTTTTGTTGCCTCTATACTGCGTCCACTAATCCTGTCTACCAAAGCAAAACCCCACAATATATATACACACACACACCTATTCTGTACATATATAAATATATACACACACACATATATATACACACATATGTCCACGTACCTTTTCTGCAGGCTGTTGGGGGGGGGGGGGGGGGAGGCACTGCTCCAGCTTTCTCTTCTGCTAGAGCAGACAGGGAAGCTTAATGTCATGAGAAGCGAGGGCCAGTCCAAACCTGCAGCGAGTTACAGCTGCTGTCTGGTAAGAGGAGCTGATGGCCCCTTGTATAGTCTGAGGGAAGAAAGGGCAGGGATAGTGTTGGGAGAGCGGATCTGGCGCCCCTTTCAGGATGACAGGTTATTGTGCCCTGCAGAGCCACACAGGTGACACACTGAGCAAACTGAGCCAGACTTCTGGTGCATTTAGCTTAGTAAATCTTCCCGATTATGTTGAAGGCATATATGACATAATATGTTAACAAACTCTTCTCAATACTGCTCCCGCTTGTATCAGGTGGTATATGTCACAGCCACATTTCCCTATGTGATGCTAATCATCCTGCTTGTTCGAGGGGTCACTCTTCCTGGAGCATATGAAGGAATCATGTTTTATCTGAAACCTGACATCACGAGGCTCAAGGACCCTCAGGTGAGGTGGGTGGCGGGCAGTAATGAATACGCTACTATTTTGTGGGATGAGGGAGGCTCACATGTCTGCATAAGTGGTTGTCCTGAAAATGTCATTGTCTCCTAGCAGTTTTAAGAAATAAAGGATGGATACAGTGACTCTGCAAATAGTATCATGCATGATAAGTTTAGACACCCTGATATTTAGGGACATTTCATGATTATTGTACTTGTACTTTGTTTACACTGCAGGTCTGGATGGATGCTGGAACCCAAATCTTCTTCTCATATGCCATCTGTCAGGGTTGTCTGACGGCACTGGGGAGCTATAATAAATACAACAACAACTGCTACAGGTATACAAACTATCACTGTTCCACAGTGACCAAGGGGCAAGCTATTTAAATGCCTCTTGACTTGCTTGGCCACATCTTACAGAGCATTGTCTTTTATTTTCTTCATCTTCAGGGACTGCATTGCTCTTTGCTTCCTGAACAGTATAACCAGCTTTGTGGCTGGATTTGCCATCTTTTCAGTTTTGGGGTTCATGGCACGAGAGCAGGGTGTCCCAATTTCGCAGGTGGCTGAATCTGGTAAGTTAAGGGCTCTCAGTTCTAGATAAATGACTGCATGGCCACCTGAGACCAAAATCACTATTTATGGGAAAAAAATATAGCCGTGGCAAGTCAAACCATGCAGCTGCTGGGGCCCATGCAGAAGAGGGTCTCAACTGAGGATGGTTTATTGCCCTGACTTTAGACCCCCAGTAGAAACACCTTGATTGTAAACCACTTGTAGCGGAACCTTGATTGCAGACCTGTTGTAGTAGAACGTTATTTTCAGACCTCTCTTATAGCAGAACCTTGATTAAAGATCTCTTGTACAAGAACATATATTATAGACCTCTTGTAGTAGAACCTTTAGTGTAGATACACGATCTCTTGTAGTAGAACACTGATTGTAGATTTATTGTAGTAGAACTTGGACTGTAGGCCTTTTGTAGAAGAACCATGATAGTAGGCCTTTTATAGTAGATTATAGTTGTTTTATAGTGCATTATAGACCTCTGCAAACAGAACCTCGATTGTAGACCTCTTTGAAGCAAAACCTTTATTGTAGATCTCTTTGTAGTAGAACCTTGATTGTAGACATCTTGTTGAAAAGCCTTAATAGCATCCCTATTATAGTAGAACCTTCATTGTAGACCTGTTGTAGTAGAACCTTGATTATAGACCTCTTTGAGAAGAACCTGGATTGCTAACTTCTTGAAGTAGAACCTTCATTCTAGACCTCCTGGTCTAGAATGACAACTAAAAATTGTAATTCTCTTGGGTGGGAACATCCAAAAATATACTTGTTATTCAGTATGCACTGTAAGCGTCATATGTTTTATCAACAGAGTCTTGAAATATTCTTATTGATATATTCTGTTTCTCATAGGTCCTGGTCTAGCATTTATCGCCTATCCAAAGGCGGTGACCATGATGCCAGTGTCCCCTCTTTGGTCTTGTCTCTTCTTCCTTATGCTCATCTTCTTGGGACTTGATAGCCAGGTATTGGTTTAAAAAATAAATAAGCTGGAAACAGGGTTTTATTTGGCATGCAAATGGACTTACACTATTTTTGACAAATCTGTCAGTATAGTATACGTTGGCCCCTATTTACTAATGTGAGTGCACTTATACATTTTTGGAAATTGCAGCAAAATTTGGTGCCAGAGGGCCTGGCTTAGCAGTAAAGGGGCCTGAGATGCAACTTTTTACTCTGACTTTTAAAAATAGTGCCAGAATTCTGTCGCAAAGTAAGCTTACCAATAGTTGTAGTGTCCCAACTGGGATAGTACTAGTGGATAAATGGTTACTATTATGTGCTGTTTGATATGTCTTAACATAATTCTACATTTACAGGAGAATGCTCTATTATTTTGCACTAGTTTTGCACTGTTTGTCTTTATATGCTAAGAAATGCCGTAATAGATCTTTAAATATGTCTTGAGCATGTATTGATGTGGCTGGGGCAACTTTCTATCTTTTCTATTGACAATCTCCTTGAAGGAGCGTGGAGCTAGGCTAGCTTTGAGCTTGTGCTTCCTTTCCAGTGTAGTTAGTCTGGAGCAATCTTAGGGCTCATTCACACGACCGTGTGAAGCCCGTGCCCCTATTGCGGACCGCATTTGCTGATCCGCAATACACGGGTCCTGTTCCGTGGCCATTCTGCATCACGGATGTGGACGGTGAATGGGGGTCGCAATCCCTATGTGGCTATGTGGCTGCCACAAGGCAGGTGCCCATGCTTAGCGGACCGCAATTTGTGGTCGACAGCACGGGCACAGGCTTCACATGGTCGTGTGAATAAGCCCTTAGAAGAAGGATGCATCTGTGAGCAGAATACATAGGTCAGGAGTCTCACAGCCCACGACTACGTCTTAGGCGTTCAGCCTGGCCTAGCAATTTATGCAGCTGACCTGATAAGTGTGCAGCTGAGAGGAGTGCATGGTATAGTCTGCGAGAAGAACACTTTGGTTACAGGCCTCATAACATGGATTAGGCCTTAGGCTTCTGGCCTGGCTTAGCATCTTTTGTAGCTGTCATGCTGCTTATAATTTGGAGTTCTGCATCTCTCTGCTCTTAAGTGCAGAAAATTTGAGATATGGAATTTGCACATACCTTAGCTGGGAACTGCATAGCACAGAAATTACTGTTTGAGGGATTGTATCATGAGAAACACATTTCTACATCTAAGAGTTACTTGTTCGGCTTCATCTCTACTACTCCCATCCTCTCCACACACCCCCCTTCCTGCACATAATGTTTGGCCTCAAAATACAATGGGGTTTCCCCACATTGGTTCGAATCCTATCCGTGATGCCAAAATTATGTGCCGCAACCTAGGGGATTGTGGATAGGATGGGAGTAATAGACAGGATGTATGGAAGTAAAATACACATTTATTTTACTTGCAAGCTGAAGCACATTTGTTTTGCAATGCTTTCTCCAGAGTTAAGAACATTAGTTGACTTAGGCTAATTTCACACTTGCGGCAGTGTGATCCGGCGGGCAGTTCCGTCGTCGGAACTGCCTGCCGGATCCGCCGATCTGGATGTGACTGAAAGCATTTGTGAGACGCATCTGGATGCGGATCCATCTCACAAATGCATTGCAAGAACGGATCCGTCTCTCTGCTTGTCATGCGGACAGACGGATCCGTCTTGTATCTTTTTTCAAATTTTTACCGGTCTGTGCATGCGCAGACCAGAAGGACGAATCCTGCATTCCGGGATTTTGAATGCCGGATCCGGCACTAATACATTCCTATGGGGAAAAATTCAGGCAAGTCTTCAGTTTTTTTCGCCGGAGATAAAACCATAGCATGCTACGGTTTTATCTTTTGCCTGATCAGTCAAAATGACTGAACTGAAGACATCCTGATGCATCCTGAACAGATTACTCTCCATTCAGAATGCATGGGGATATGCCTGATCAGTTATTTTCCGGTATAGAGCCCCTGTGACGGAACTCTATGCCGGAAAAGAAAAACGCTAGTGTAAAAGTACCCTTACAGAAAAATGTATTCCAAGGCTGGGGCTACACATGAGGTGTGCCTTACAGCTTCAATACATGCTCAATAGTGTTCTAGTGGGACACTACATGGTTAATATAAAGTTATAATTGTCGCTGTGATAAATTTGGTGCATGTCTCGGCAGCCTGTCTAAGATTACGCTGTCCACAGAATTAGTAAATTTGTCCAATTGTGTCACTTTTGTCACTGGAAAACTGAACTGGTATCATTCTTTCTAGTTTGTCTGCGTGGAGAGTCTGGTCACCGCCATTGTCGACATGTTCCCTGAAGTGTTTCGGAAGAAGTACCGCCGAGAACTCCTCATTTTAGGCATTGCTATTATCTGCTATCTGTTGGGTCTTATCCTCCTGACTGAGGTATCAATATTCAACCTTTTGATGGGCCAAAGGTTGTAATGACATATAGGTTACTGTTTCAAAGGGACATCCAGATTAGCACCATTTGAAGTACATTTCTTATTTAAATGTTATTTTTCTCATAAAGTGACCCGTCTGTACTTTCCTTCTTCATCAATATAGGGTGGCATGTACATCTTCCAGCTATTTGACTATTATGCAGCCAGTGGGACCTGCTTGCTCTGTGTTGCCATCTTTGAAGTGGTCTGTGTTGGCTGGGTTTATGGTGAGTCTGGGGAAAAGACAAAAAGAAGGTTTGAGTTCACAGATGGCATGAAGATTAACAACGATTCCCTTGCAGGTGCTGACCGCTTCTATGATAACATAGAAGACATGATCGGCTACCGGCCGTGGCCGCTGGTAAAGTACTGTTGGTTGATAGCCACCCCTGCAGTGTGCATGGTGAGTTCTACTAAGCCTTTGCAGGTGTGATTGTCTACTATATGGAGTAACCATAATTCCTTCCCAACTCCTGGAGACCATGTCAGAAAAGTCTGTCTCCTATATCTTCAGACTTCCTGTCTTCTCCCATCTCATATTGTTCATCTTCCTTAGGGAACATTCCTCTTCTCTCTCATCAAGTACACACCCCTGAAGTACAATAACCGCTATGTGTACCCACCATGGGGCTACGCCGTTGGCTGGCTTATGGCCATCTCCTCCATGATCTGCATACCAGTGTATGCTGCCTATATCATTCTGAAGACAAAGGGTCCATTTACTCAGGTAACCTGCTAATGGGTTATGAGTACTCATCACTGTCATCACCAAACAAACTTTGTGAACTGCTTAGTGGTTCAATATTAATCATATGCAATCAGATTGGTCCAAATATTGTGTGTTACTTTCATGTTCCTGAGTAGTCTTATAATATTCTTTTCAGCCATCTCTCACTTATACCTGTTTCTGGGAAAGCTTGTTGACAACAAATATGGCCACCATTACAGTGGTTGTCATCCAGCGTGCCCAGATGTCACGGTGCGATGTGGGGGAAAACTCCACACCGAACACCGATGGGAAGCGGGAACTGAAACTAAACCTGGGCACAAGGGGTAAGGGAGCTTCTCACCCCCTAGAGCAACCCTGATGCAAGTACTGACTAACTTTAAGTATGAACAGGCCTCGATAGTAGGGAAGTTCATACACCAGAACCTAGGGACCTAACTCACCCTGTAGAACCCTGGTAATAGTTCTGGACAAGAGACGACCGGTTCCTCCACCAGAAGGATGAACCAGAATCTCCCTCAAGCCAAAGGAAAGAGGAAGACAAAACTTACTGTCATGTTCTAGCGTCGGTCCACCTGACCCCTAGAACATCCTACAACGAAAGTATAACACCAAAACACACACACAGAAATGACAGTGAGTAGCAAACTAGAACGATAGGTAAGAAACCAGTGGCAACAACTACCACTGGGCCAAGAGCACTGATATACTAGGCCACTTGCCTTGCCGCAGCTGCTGGAAGAGACACCAGCAGTCCAAACAACAACGACTGGAACCCATGCATATGTACTGGAATCCAACCACCATACAGGACACATTAAAAACAACAAACAAAGAACCCAGCACACCAGTAACTGCCTGGACCCCCCTCGCGGCGAGGATACATGGCGGCCTCAGGCAGAGCTGCACAGTGACTTCTTGTTGCCGCTCTGGGGAACCCAAGAGCCCTCTCACCGAAGGCACAGACAGGAGAAATGTCTAGCATCTATGCAGGACTATACACACCAGAAACAGACCAGACATGGGACAACAACTAGACATACAACACCAATCCGTAACATAAACCATACCACACATAGAAACAGAGTAGGAAGGGGAGGTGACATTGATGTCTCATTAGGTGGCCCTTAAGAACTGGGCAGATGGAACACCAAGGACACGAACATAGCTCCAGCATCAAACAAAGGCTGGAGAAAAACTAAACTCCTGGGGCTCAGCAACAGGATAAATAGCACCTAGTGACCACACCCAGCCCAGGAACTTAACCCCACTAGTACCAGACGGAGAAGGAACCAGGATACAGGGAGCAGTGCACACACATGCTGCATAAACTACACGTTGCCCCAGGCAACCAGCATACACTGCAAACGTGTTACAGCGAACAACACTGAGACTGTGACACAGCCGTGACACCAGACTACTGAATAACGAATATTCTTAGGCAGCCATTCAGAGCTGTAGGAAAACTTAGATAAAATATAGAATGAGGATGTACTGTATATATCATATCTGGATATTTATATCATGTCTTTCAGAGGCTGAAGCAGCTTGTCACTCCACATCCCGACCTTCCACAGCCCAAGAAAAATGTCTCAGAATTCAGCGAACTCCAGAAAAGTGGAGTCTTGGCAGTTAAAGTAACAGATGGTCTCATCTCGCCAAAGGAGACGCGGTTCTGATACGGCTACACTAAGGAATTTGTACAGCCAAGGACTTTCCTACTCCACCACCTTATCCTTCATGAGGGTATCTGGACACCAGCAGTCCAAATCAGTCATTTACTGCCCTTGACAACCCACTTCCTGTCCTGTCCAACATATTGCATCATTGAAACAGTGTGGGTCTTGCCAGAGGTTCCCTACTTCTCTGGGCCTCATCCCACTGGACACAATACTGTTCAAATCACTCCTTTTGTTATTACATTGGGTTTTATAATTACCTACAATATCACTCATTACATCCTCATCCCTATCTTTAAACCTGACCTTTTTTTTTACCGGCAAAGGAAGGAATGCTGTTTCAGATATCCCCCATTAGGGGGCAATGCACATTTCAGCCTAGAGACTTACAGTAAGTGTAGCTATCAGTAGCACTCGGCACACCATACTGACCCTATTAGTGACCCTAGGTAAAATGTCTTATGGTTTACTTGTGCCTTTGGAAATACGGTGTTTTCTAAACCGTGATGTCATACGTAGATGACACTAGTCTGCTAAAACCTTTACATGGTTTGTAATGCTGCAAATGACACCTTAGTGCAATCAGTGCCTGGTGCTGTTATAATATCAATATATCAATGCAAACCCTGAACAGGACATGCCCTGTAAGTTTGCACGGACCTGTGTCAGTGATACCATGGATATAGATATACTGTTGCAATGAGGATTATGCAGTTTTATACTGTAGGTGTACTAAATGGATTAAAAATAAAACATTAGACTTTTGTTATTAGATGGCTGCTATTTGAAATACTGACAAAATCTCTGGAGCAGTCAAGTGGACCATTCTGTATTCTGAATGTAAACAGGGCAGCTCCCTCTCCCTCTCTCACAGCCACAGCAACATTTCAAACACTCATTATCATTTCCCATAATACATAAATATATGCTACTAGCCAACATGTTTACGCACAGAATGGGTGTGTGGTTTAGACTGACAGGGGGAGAGGATTATGTTTTTTTTTACAAAATTATTTTCGGTGCACAAAGTGAATTTCTTCATTTTGGTGGACTGATAGAGTACGGTACTGTAAATAAAATAGCATTGTAACAGTTTTTTTTATTTCATTTATAAAATTAAGTATTATCATTGACTAATAAGGCTACTTTCACACTTGCGTTCGGGGTTTCGCTTGTGAGTTCCGTTTGAAGGCTCTCACAAGCGGCCCCGAACTGATCCGTACTGCCCCAATGCATTCTGAGTGGATGCGGATCCGCTCAGAATGCATCACTTTGGCACCGTTTGGCCACCGTTCCGCTCAGCAGGCGGACACCCGAACGCAGCTTGCAGCGTTTTCGTGTCCGCCTGGCCGTGCGGAGCCAAACGGATCCGTCCAGACTTACAATGCAAGTCAATGGGGACGGATCCGTTTGACGTTGACACAATATGGTGCAATTGCAAACGGATCCGTCCCCCATTGACTTTCAATGTAAAGTCAGGAGTCCCAATTAACCACCTCAGCCCCCCTAGCTTAAACACCCTTAATGACCAGGCCACTTTTTACACTTCTGCACTACACTACTTTCACCGTTTATTGCTCGGTCATGCAACTTACCACCCAAATGAATTTTACCTCCTTTTCTTCTCACTAATAGAGCTTTCATTTGGTGGTATTTCATTGCTGCTGACATTTTAACTTTTTTTGTTATTAATCGAAATTTAATGATTTTTTTGCAAAAAAATGACATTTTTCACTTTCAGTTGTAAAATTTTGCAAAAAAAACAACATCCATATATAAATTTTTCTCTAAATTTATTGTTCTACATGTCTTTGATTAAAAAAAAATGTTTCGGTAAAAAAAAAATGGTTTGGGTAAAAGTTATAGCGTTTACAAACTATGGTACAAAAATGTAAATTTCCGCTTTTTGAAGCAGATCTGACTTTCTGAGCACCTGTCATGTTTCCTGAGGTTCTACAATGGCCAGACAGTACAAACACTCCACAAATGACCCCATTTCGGAAAGTAGACACCCTAAGGCAGTGGTGGCGAACCTATGGCACAGGTGCCAGAGGCGGCACTCAGAGCCCTCTTTGTGGGCACCCGCACCCTGGAAAAAGTGTATGGTGTGCCAGTATGCCTTAGACTTATCCTGCCATTTATCAGCGCAGGGTGCACTATGAACAGCCCAGGCAGTGCACTGAATGTAGGCAGGCAATTATACTACATGGAAGATATACTGGAATATACTCGACTGTAGTATTCAGGTCTAATTGCCATGTTGGCACTTTGCAATAAATAGGTGTGTTTTGGGTGGCAGTTTTGGCACTCGGTCTATAAAAGGTTCGCCATCACTGCCCTAAGGTATTCGCTGATGGGCATAGTGAGTTCATAGAACTTTTTATTTTTTGTCACAAGTTAGCGGAAAATGATGATTTTTTTTTTTTTCTTACAAAGTCTCATATTCCACTAACTTGTGACAAAAAATAAAAACTTCCATGAACTCACTATGCCCATCACGAAATACCTTGGGGTGTCTTCTTTCCAAAATGGAGTTACTTGTGGGGTAGTTATACTGCCCTGGCATTCTAGGGGCCCTATTGTGTGGTAAGTAGTTTGAAATCAAAATCTGTAAAAAATGGCCGGTGAAATCCAAAAGGTGCTCTTTGGAATGTGGGCCCCTTTGCCCACCTAGGCTGCAAAAAAGTGTCACACATGTGGTATTGCCGTACTCAGGAGAAGTTGGGCAATGTGTTTTGGGGTGTCATTTTATATGTACCCATGCTGGGTGAGATAAATATCTTGGTCAAATGCCAACTTTGTATAAAAAAATGGGAAAAGTTGTCTTTTGCCAAGATATTTCTCTCACCCAGCATGGGTATATGTAAAATGACACCCCAAAACACATTGCCCAACTTCTCCTGAGTATGGCGATACCACATGTGTGACACTTTTTTGCAGCCTAGATGCGCAAAGGGGCCCAAATTCCTTTTATGAGGGCATTTTTAGACATTTGGATCCCAGACTTCTTCTCACGCTTTAGGGCCCCTAAAATGCCAGGGCAGTATAAATACCTCACATGTGACCCCATTTTGGAAAGAAGACACCCCAAGGTATTCAATGAGGGGCATGGCGAGTTCATAGAATTTTTTTTTTTTTTGGCACAAGTTAGCGGAAATTGATTTTTTTTTTGCTTTTTCTCACAAAGTCTTCCTTTCCGCTAACTTGGGACAAAAATTTCAATCTTTCATGGACTCAATATGCCCCTCACGGAATACCTTGGGGTGTCTTATTTCCGAAATGGGGTCACATGTGGGGTATTTATACTGCCCTGGCATTTTAGGGGCCCTAAAGTGTGAGAAGAAGTCTGGAATATAAATGTTTAAAAAATTTAACACATTTGGATTCCGTGAGGGGTATGGTGAGTTCATGTGAGATTTTATTTTTTGACACAAGTTAGTGGAATATGAGACTTTGTAAGAAAAAATAAAAAAAATAACAATTTCCGCTAACTTGGGCCAAAAAAATGTCTGAATGGAGCCTTACAGGGGGGTGATCAATGACAGGGGGGTGATCAATGACAGGGGGGTGATCAGGGAGTCTATATGGGGTGATCATCCCCCTGTCATTGATCACCCCTCTGTAAGGCTCCATTTAGACGTCCGTATGTGTTTTGCGGATCCGATCCATGTATCCGTGGATCCGTAAAAAACATACGGACGTCTGAATGGAGCCTTACAGGGGGGGTGATCAATGACAGGGGGGTGATCAGGGAGTCTATATGGGGTGATCACCCCCCTGTCATTGATCACCCCCCTGTAAGGCTCCATTCAGATGTCCGTATGTGTTTTGCGGATCCGATCCATGTATCCGTGGATCCGTAAAAAACATACGGACGTCTGAATGGAGCCTTACAGGGGGGTGAGCAATGACAGGGGGGTGATCAATGACAGGGGGGTGATCAGGGAGTCTATATGGGGTGATCACCTCCCTGTAAGGCTCCATTCAGACGTCCGTATGTTTTTTACAGAGCCACGGATACATGGATCGGATCCGCAAAACATATAAAGACATCTGAATGGAGCCTTACAGGGCGGTGATCAATGACAGGGGGGTGATCAGGGAGTCTATATGGGGTGATCACACCCCTGTAAGGCTCCATTCAGACGTCCGTATGTGTTTTGCGGATCCGATCCATGTATCCGTGGATACGTAAAAAACATTTAGCCGCCTGAATGGAGCCTTACAGGGGGGTGATCAATGACAGGGGGGTGATCAGGGAGTCTATATGGGGTGATCACCCTCCTGTCATTGATCACCCCCCTGTAAGGCTCTATTCAGACGTCCGTATGTGTTTTGCGGATCCGATCCATGTATCCGTGGATCCGTAAAAAACATACGGACCTCTGAATGGAGCCTTACAAGGGGGTGATCAATGACAGGGGGGGTGATCAATGACAGGGGGGTGATCAGGGAGTCTATATGGGGTGATCAGGGGTGATCAGGGGTTAATAAGTGACAGGGGGGGTGTAGTGTAGTGGTGTTTGGTGCTACTTATTACTGAGCTGCCTGTGTCCTCTGGTGGTCGATCCAAGCAAAGGGGACCACCAGAGGACCAGGTAGCAGGTATATTAGACGCTGTTATCAAAACAGCGTCTAATATACCTGTTAGGGGTTAAAAAAATCGCATCTCCAGCCTGCCAGCGAACGATCGCCGCTGGCAGGCTGGAGATCCACTCGCTTACCTTCCGATCCTTTGAACGCGCGCCTGTGTGCGCGCGTTCACAGGAAATCTCGCGTCTCGCGAGATTACGCGTAGATGCGTGACTGTGCGCAGAGCTGCGGCCTCCGGAACGCGATCCTGCGTTAGGCGGTCCGGAGGCGGTTAATACAGTTGTGTTCAAAATTATTCAGCCCCCAACGCTGTAAAGAGTTTTAGGGAATTTAGTGTACATTTGTAATTGTGTTCAGAATGAAATCTTACAAGGACTTTTTAAAGAACCAAATGCAACTAAAATGACATCAATTGTAATACAGTATTAAATGTTTTTTTTGTGATTTCTTCATTGACACAATTATTCAACCCCTTAAAGACTACCACTCTTAAGAACAGAGGTTCATTCAAGTGTTTTCGATCAGGTATTGAAAACACCTGTGGATGTCAAGGAGCAGCAATCAAGCATAATAAGCACCAATTAGGCAGATTTAAAAGGACTGTGATACTCAGCTCCTTCTAGACATTTACTGGTGTGTTTACAAACATGGTGAAGTCAAGAGAATGGTCCAGGAAGACAAGAGAAGAGGTGATTTCTCTTCACAGGAAGGGCAATGGCTATAAGAAGATTGCAAAGATGTTAAACATACCAAGAGACACCATAGGAAGCATCATTCGCAAATTCAAGGCAAAGGGCACTGTTGAAACGCTACCTGGTCGTGGAAGAAAGAAGATGCTGACTTCGACTGCTGTGCGCTACCTGAAGCACAAAGTGGAGAAAAGTCCCTGTGTGACTGCTAGGAACTGAAAAAATATTTGTCAGATGTGGGTACTGAAGTTTCAGCTCAGACAATAAAGCGCACACTGCGTAATGAAGGCCTCCATGCCAGAACTCCCAGGCGCACCCCCTTGCTGTCTTCAAAGAATAAGAAGAGTTGACTGCAGTATGCCAAAAGTCATGTGGACAAACCACAAAAGTTTTGGGATAGTGTTCTGTGGACTGATGAAACAAAATTAGAACTGATTGGGCCATGGATAAACACTATGTTTGGAGGAGGAAGAACAAGGCCTATGAAGAAAAGAACACCTTGCCTACTGTGAAGCATGGCGGGGGGTCAATCATGCTTTGGGGCTGTTTTGCTTCTACAGGTACAGGGAAGCTTCAGCGTGTGCAAGGTACCATGAACTCTCTTCAGTACCAGGAGATATTGGATGAAAATGTGATGCAGTCCGTCACAAACCTGAGGCTTGGGAGACGTTGGACCTTTCAACAGGACAATGATCCCAAGCATACCTCCAAGTCCACTAGAGCATGGTTGCAGATTAAAGGCTGGAACATTTTGAAGTGGCCATCGCAGTCACCAGACTTAAATCCGATTGAGAACCTCTGGTGGGACTTAAATAAAGCAGTTGCAGCGCGCAAGCCTAAGAATGTGACTGAACTGGAGGCTTTTGCCCATGAAGAATGGGCGAAGATAACCGTAGATCGCTGCAAGACACTTGTGTCAAGCTATGCTTCACGTTTAAAAGCTGTTATAACTGGAAAAGGATGTTGTACTAAGTAGTATGATTGAATGTCACTTGGGGGTTGAATAAAACTGATAATGATGTGAGCACAGAAAAGACATTTGTGGTTATTTCATTATAAATGTTATGTTATATTTGTCTGACTTACAAGTGCCTCTTTGATTTAATTGTAAACAAGATGACTGAAATGATCAAAATCAATGTCAAACTGGCCAAAACACTCAATTTCAGTGGGGGTTGAATAATTTTGAACACAACTGTATACCATCAGATCAGAGTTTTCTTCAATCCGATGGTATATTTTAACTTGAAGCGTCTATGTTAGAATATACCATTGGGAACGCCTCTATGTTAGAATATACCATCGGATTTGAGTTAGATCGTGAAACTCAGATCCGACAGTATATTCTAACACAGAGGCGTTCCCATGGTGATGGGGACGTTTCAAGTTAGAATATACTAAAAGAACTGTGTACATGACTGCCCCCTGCTGCCTGGCAGGTGCTGCCAGGCAGCAGGGGAATGACTGACCCCCCATCATTGGTGGCAGCGGAGAGTTCCGATCGGAGTCCCAGTTTAATCTGGTGATAGAACCCCTTTAAGGCAGGGTTTCTCCACCCCTGCCCTCTGGACCCATCTACCGGTCAGGATTTGAGATTATCCCACAGAATGAATACCTTTGGTAAGTCCTGATGCATTCACACTAATTATATCACCTGCTCAATACTAAGGAAATCCTGAAAACATGACCGGTAGGTGGGTCCTGAGGACCGGAGTTGAGGTCAAATCAAGGTGTCAAATCTCAGCAAAGGAGGACATGCAGAGGACCAGCTGCAGGCAACAGTCAGTCACCTGGAGCTCCATTTTAGGTAACCATACAAAATCCATCCTATCATCTATGGACAGTGTATATGGCCGTGATAAAAAGCTGTAGGGGGCACTATCACTTCTCTACTATCCCCCTCCGTAGAAAAAATCAAACTGATTTTCATTTTAGAGATAAAAGGAATATAGGAAATAGCTCACCCACTCGCATCCACTATGAGGTGCTCTAGTCTAAAAGTGAAACACCCTTCACGGCTGAAAATACATAGAATATTGGAAGACTGGCACTCTCAACACATGGAGTCATAAGGTTGCAGATCACAAAATTTATTATAGGTACATAAAAAGTTAAAATTAATAAAATATGCAATTCAATACACTATTAGTAAATAAACACACTCTGGTATCAGTAGTAACAAATGAATCAAGGTGATAAGTTCATTTTGTCAATGCTACAAATCCATAAAACAAGGTGATAAGTTCATTTTGTCAATACTACAAATCCATAAAAAATTGGCAATAAAAAAAGAAAGAGCCTCCCTTTTTGTTCCTGATAAAAAAGATCCAATATTGAAATACTTCAGTTATATTAAACTCTAGGTATGATATTCCTTTTCAAGCAGGCTATATATTTTAGCAGTTCAGAATATATCTGATAAAGCCCACTCTATAGGTATACTTCGGCGGTAATCAGTCCCTTCGGTATCTCAAGATATATATAGTGCCAGCCCACTATACGGGCATGTCTCTGTAATAGTCCGGCACTCTCAGACAATGTACCGATGACAACCCACTGTGTGGGCTTACCTTCTCCTTTCTGTCGGACAGTCGTCCAAGTGTTCTAGGAGCTGCTGGAGGCCGGCGTGCCGGCTGTTCCTTGGTCAGCGTTCCACGTGGAGTCAGAGACAAAATCGTCGCTCCGGAAGTGACGTAGCGGCACTCGAGGTTTTGTTCTTTAGTATTTTCTTCGGCCAGTTGTATAAGGCATAAGCTCCGTTCCGTCCGATCAGGGATACAGTGCACTGTTATCCCGCAGAGTATAAGGAAAATCTTCTTATAGCTGGGTCATGTATAGATCTTTATCCAGATCACTAGAAACCAAACGCGTTTCGAGGACACCTCTCCTCTTCTTCAGTGGTAATGACCCTACTCCATATTAGATTGGTTTTTATACTCCTGGTTGGAGATTCCAAAAGTCAGACATGGAGTATTTATCAACATCATTTTTTCTTTTTTTAGATGCATTGGATATCATTTTTTCTTTTTTCATATATATCCTCACCATTTTTTCCCATCCAGTATTTCATAAATTGCATTATTTTTCAATTTCTCTACTTGCGTTTTTGTTGCGTTTTTAGTGCGTTTTTGTTTGGCACATGCGTTTTTTTGGCAAAAGCTGTAGATCTTCTCAGGGTATAAAGTCCTTCAAGGATTTTGTTGCAGCAACTTTACTTAAACTTTTATGATGATTTTTATCAACCATTTTTGTAGATCATGTTTCAATTATATCTAATTAATTCATTTGTCATCTTTCATCATATGTTATATACTAATCAACATCATAAATACATATGATTAAAAAATTAAAAAATTATTATAAAATGCGAACTGCATCATAATAATTCCCATTAAATGTGACATCCTATTCGGATTGTTCAGGATATAATGGATGTTATCAAAATATTCATCCAATATCAACAGAATATAGGGGTTGAGTCGATTTTATACTTTAAAGTTGTGGCAATAGTTCTTTTTGGGATTGTAGATCATTTTCTAGGTATACAATATTATGTATTGATGTATATGATTTTCATTTTAAATTGCAACTGTTAGGAGCACAGGTCATGTGCACTACAGATCCCAGCATGCCCGTATACCATCAGAAGGTATTTAGTTACATGTATAGATTCAGACATTTAAAGCCACAACATCTCCGCTGGCTCCTCATAACACGGAGAAGATGGAAGAAACACACATTGGGGGCTCAACACCCGCCCTATTGTGCATGCCGATCCATCCAGATTTCTGACTCCTAACCTACACAGCTAGTGTGGGTTTGGTTGCCCCGTTGCCAAGCTGGGCGTTATGACATCACAGGAGCGTTGCCGCTGATCCCTGGAACACTCAGTTAGAGCGGTTAGAGCGAGGCTAGGATATTGGAGAGAGGAGAGGTGAGCACCTTTTGCAGATCAAGCGATTTCTTATTTCCCTTCTTTTTTTTTTTTTTCTGTCCCCATCCCCCACCACTTCCCGCAAACATAGTTTCTGGTGTGTTGCGGAAGAGGCAGAAAAATGGCTGCTATGGGGGCTGGAGGAAAACTCCAGCCCCAGAGACAACTCCATCGTTCCCGGAGGCCCCCGTACAGCCAGAAGCCAAGACCCATTGGCTATTTTGGACGCCTTACAGCTGGATTAGAAGGTATCGTGCCAGATTTTACAACACTGTTTGCAACATCTAGACAGGAACCTGGCCGTTACCTTAGGTTGCAGGGTGGACCACCAATACCACCAGCACGACCACCTGCCGATAACACCTGTGCGGCAGAGGTACAGATATTGGAACATCAGGTACCAGAGCCCACCATAACACCAGGTGAGGAGCAGACCCATCCCTCATTGACCAGGAAACCATCTGCCTGTGAGATACCAATCCAGAGAGGACCAGTAGCAAAAGTAACATTTAGAGTCCGCAGTGCGCCTTACGCCCTACCACTGCATGACAGCTGACTAATGTCCCACAATGGCTCCCTGTCGGTTATGAGTCTCGGAAGATCATGATAGCCATGCTGACCAGTCCATTGGTGGATGATCGGAGGTCCTATGTGACTCATGAGGGAGAATATGTCAGGTACACCTGTACCCGTGATGTCATCTGCCACTTCAGAGAATATAACGGGAAAATCTCCTTCTGCCGCAAGAAACGGTAGTAGTGGCGCCCCTTGCAGTGTGCGAGTACTATCTGAGCACACAGCTGATATTCAGATTGACTTTTCGGTTTTGACCTCGGCTTGACTAATGGACAACGTTTTTTTTGCCTGCCCTGACCTCAGCCTGTTATATGACTATGATTGCTTGCTGCCTGCCCTAACCCTTTGCTCGTTTTTGACCACTCTTCTGCCTGCCGATTTGGTACTTTATTCTAAATGACTGCAGTGCGGTCTGTCCTGCACTCTCTCCCGGCCTCACATGCTGCTGCTGGGGGGGTGAGGGGTAAAGAGGGAAATGTTGCTGCCAAGGGGGGAGGGGTGGAAACGAGAAAATGTTGCCAGTGAGGTGGGAGATGGTACCAACATTTAAAAAATTAAAACCAGGACATGTAGGCCTTGCCCTCAGACCAGGGGCAGACACAGACAGCAGAGGACCCCTGTGCAAAGTATGTACCTGGGCCCCCTTCCCCCCCCCCAAAAAAAAAAAACCATACAGATATAAATATATACGTGCAAAATAAAAAAAAATCTTGATAATATGGGTCAATATGTTTATTTTATTTTTTCATACTAGGTCACGCCTCTAACTCCTCCCAAGGCCAGCACATAGTAGTAACGCCCACACTATGCCCCCTTCACAGCACTTATGCCCAGATATGTGCCCCCTTTCACAGTCGTTATATCAAGATATGTGCCCCTCACAGTAATTATGCCCAGATATGTGCCCCTTCACAGTAGCTATGCCAGATATGTGCCCCTCACAGTAGCTATGTCAGATATGTGCCCCTCACAGTAGTTATACCAGATATGTGCCCCACAGTAGTTATACGAGATATGTGCCCCTTCACAGTAGCTATGCCAGATATGTGCCCCTCACAGTAGTTATACCAGATATGTGCCCCTCACAGTAGTTATGATAAGATATGTGCCCCTTCACAGTAGCTATGCCAGATATGTGCCTCTCACAGTACTTATATCCAGATATCTGCCCCTTCACAGCAGTTATGCCCAGATATGTGCCCCTTCACAGTAGCTATGACCAGATATGTTATACAAAAGAAAAGGGCTGGGCACTCACTATATCTAGTAGCCGTGGTGCTTTATTAATTAGAATCAATTATTATAATATTAAAAACACATATTCTAACACACATTCATACACATCAATAATAGTATCTAAAATATAAATATAATCACTGTAACACAATGGTAAAAGGACCTATTTGATATATATAAAAGTCAGATATGATCAGTAATTCGCATATGACCAATAATCCGCATATGTGGAGGACGAAAACAGTCCAAAACTATCAGAATGTTCAGTCCAATATCAGAAGTGTGCCATATACAAAAAGGACGGATGAAATAGTTGATCCGATATCCTTTTACAGAGACGAATAGTCCTGAATTCAAATATTCGCACAGTTCAAAGTAACAGCGTTAGTTTCCAAATGGATAATTTGTCAGTTGTATTATAGTCTACTCACATAATAAATGTACTTAGGCGGCTCAGATCAGCAATCCGCGGCATCCCGCGTAATAGTCAGGGTATGATCTCCGCTTGTACGTGTGAGCCACAACTTCACAATGGAATAGTCTTTGATAACTCCTAGTAGGTTTCACAGAGAGTTTTCAACAAGCTGTTTTTCAATTGAACAATCAAAGTTCCTCACTTACTGGCGCCAGTAGTATCTTTGTAGTCCACAGCTCTGCAGATATGCGTTCCACCTTCAATTTATTTTCTACAAGAAGGGGCGAAGCTGCAAAGGTTGGTGGTCCTTAGGTCCAGTCGGGGGGTCCAGTACCAGATGCGTTTCGGTGCTCTTAGTGGCCCCTTCCTCAGTGGTTGACCTCCCCTCCCTAATGTCTCTCCTTTTATAGAGGACTTCAGTAATCAATCCAACTTGGAAATGAGCCAAGTATTCCTCAAATTCTGAAATGGATCGGGTTCTCCTCAAAATCTGTGGTGGATCTCAATATTGGGATCTCTTCAAATAAATCAATATTAGATACACCAAAATATCCTCCATACTCCTTTCCATAATTTTCATTAGATATGTATAGATCTGGATTGTATATATCAAAGATACACCAAATATAAAGAAACCGCTTATGCGGTATTGATGCGTCTTTGTTGCATTTTTTGTTGCATTTATATTCAAAACGATCCAGATTTCATAACTGTGTAGATCCCTCATATACATATCTATAAAAATATATATAAATATCAAATAAAAGGTCACCATCGTGTCAGGCTATGTTATATAGCCTTATTGCAATAAGCTGGAGATTTTAAAAAAAAAAACAAAAAAAAAACGCATGGTCTCCAAAAAACGCATATGCGGTTTTGATGCGTTTTCAATGCGTTTTTTTTCTAAAAACAGTAAAACATGTTATATAATGCATAAATAACATCAAATTCCCAAAAAATACACGCAAATATCCCATAAAAACATGTAAAATATATAATAGTGAATGTATGAAGATTGGTATTTCCTTACTCATGTTTAACTACATTTATAATTTTTTTTTATAAAAAACCTCCATGTCAGGTTCCTAAGAGGTAGTCCTAAGTTACATTTCATACTTATATATAAACAAACTTCTTGTAATGGCGTTCTATTTCAAATTCAGATCTTAATGACCAGATATGTGCCCCTTAACAGTACTTATATAGAGATATGTGCCCCCTAGGGGTGGAAACAGAAAGCAGAGGGCCTGCCCCCTCCTTCCCCTAGCCCCCCCCGCAACCACACATACAGAAATAAACATAGGCCATAGGCAAAGATTAATACATAGTGATGTGTGACAGCAGAAGGCACACCAGCTTGTCAGCTCCTCCCGATCCTTCAGGGGGTGGAAGGGGTGATCAAGGGCATCAAAGATGGTGGAGACCGTTCAGATCCTGTGGTCCATATTAATGCCCCCTTAAAGCCCTCACACAGTAATTATTGCCCATTTGTGCCAGAACACAGTAGTAATACCCACATTGTCCCCTGTCACAGTAGTTATGCCAGATATGTGCCCCTCACAGTACTATGCCCTGATATGTGCCCCCTCACACAGACCCATTGAAATGAATGGGTCTGGATTCAGTCTGGATGATATGCATTTGCTGCACACATCGCGTCCAGTAGGAAAATTTGCTATTGAAAGAGGATTTAATCGGACATCACACGTGGAGGGATACCGGTGCATGCCATTTGCCGACACCAGACAAAGCAACCATGCGACGCTCAGCAAGTATCGTACATGGACCCTTCTGATTTGATAATTGTTGGGTGTCGGAAATGTTTTTGCTCTTTCTCCATGTCTGATCAGTAGAACCTGAGGGGGTCATTTATTATCCCGAAATACGCCTATATTTCAGGTGCAGTCACCGCAATCTGTGACTTTGTCCCGCTCACGCCATGTCTAAATGAGTTGACATGGAAGGGGAGGGGCCGACAGGCCCGTCTCATTCACCATTTTCTACGCCTGGTTTAGGGGTAGAAAATTATCTACATCTAGAACTGGGACATCTATAACATGTAGAACTGGCGGAGGATCCGCCAAAGTTATGAAGAGGCCGGCGCCTCTCCATAACTTCAGGGGAAGCACCGCCAGATATAGGGGTTATTAAGATCGGGGTCTAAAACGCTGGTCTTAATAAATGACCCCCTGAGTGTCTGAGCAACACTTTTAACCAATTTACACGACACTAACCATATGTATTTTGTGATCTGCAAATTGCGGATGACGTCTGTAACGGAACGCCTAGCACCCCGACCGGGTACCTCCTAGTGCTTCCAGAGGACTCCAAGCACTCCACTTGACACCGTCAGCACTGCAGACCCCACGAACCGCCGAAGCTTGGTGGAGGTCTCGCCGTCTCCTACCCACCCTGGACCTACGACAAGGCTCCAGGCTCCAGTGGGTGAACCTCTCCTAAATGCAGAGAGCAGGAACCATGAACAAGCTCTTACAAGAGCTTATACTCAGGGGAGTATTGTGATATAGCAATCCCCAAGAGTGTAGTAGTTATCCCATTCCCCAAACATGAGCCAAAACTTCATGAAGGTATAAAAACAGGAACTCTCTTTATTTTAACACAAGCATTGATTTATACACATCTTCCAACAAGGTTACCACCCACAGGGTTTTGTAAAAACAGCCAATAACCACGTACAATACACTCAGACACTCCCACACAAAATCCTCCCCTCTGCCCGTGATAGAATTACCTCACACTGGGTTGATGCAATCATCACAGGCAGGCGAATACACAATATCCTCTGTCCTGGATACAACCGAGAAGTAATTCAATTATCTCTCAGGACAAAGGACATCGCCAATACACACAGAGAGACAATGGGACAGACCTCCCTACTCAACGTATACAATGTCCCACCCTTTTCAATACACATAGACATTTAACATCCCAAAATGGCACGAATTAGACCAGGGTTCAAGTTAGTCCAAGTCCTTTGTGAACAAATGAGGCCTGGCTGATGAGAGGGCCCATAATCCTGGGGCAAGAGGCTAGTAGCCAGGCCCCTCCAAAACCCAGTGGCGAGGTTGATTTCGCCACAACGTCCATGTGCCATCTACCTTTTTTTGCAGACCCATTAACGAGCCTGCATGTTGGGGACCAGTATAGGACATGTCACATTTTCTATCCTTTGGGGAACAGACATAAGGATGCAGAAAGCAAATTACTTCTATGTGCTTTCCATATCCGTATGTCCGTTCTGCACAAAACAGAAAATGTGACACGTCCTATACTTCTCTACAAAATGCGAACTGCAGACCCATTTAAGTCAATGGGTCTGCAAAAATATGCGGATCGCACATGGACCACATCCATATCTTGCCGATCCACGGGACCGCAAAATACATGAGTGTGGGCCAGTCACAAGAGGGCCAGAGGGGGACAGGGGTGATGGGTGGAGTAAAAAAAATAACATACCAAGTGTCAAGTTCAGTGTCTGGCAGGGACAGTGGGCACAGGGGCGACCTCCAGTCCTTACTCACTTTCTCCTGAGTTGCTGGTTTGCTGCAGGCCTCACAAATTAAGCACCAACTCTGAGGTGCTGAAAAGCTAGGAGAGGACCAGATGTGGGTGAAGCTACCGATGGGGGCTACCACCATCACTAGATGGGGGCGGGGCTACCGCCATCACTAGACGGGGCGGGGCTACCGTCATCACTAGACGGGGCGGAGCTACCGTCATCACTAGACGGGGCGGAGCTAGCGCCATCACTAGACGGGGCGGAGCTACCGCCATCACTAGACGGGGGCGGAGCTACCGCCATCACTAGACGGGGCAGAGCTACCGTCATCACTAGACGGGGCGGAGCTACCGCCATCACTAGACGGGCGGAGCTACCGCCATCACTAAAATACATATAAGGCCTCTTTCACACGACCGTTGTGTGCACCCGTGGCCGTTGTGCCGTTTTCTGTTTTTTTTCGCGGACCCCATGACTTTCAATGGGTCCGTGGGAAAAACGGAAAATGCACCGTTTTGCAGCCGCATCCGAGATCCGTGTTTCCTGGCCGTGAAAAAAATATGACCTGTCCTATTTTTTTCACGGCCAACGGTTCACGGACCCATTCAAGTCAACGGGTCCGTGAAAGAACACGGATGCACACAAGATTGGCATCCGTGTCCGTGATCCGTGGCCGTAGGTTACTTTTTATACAGACGGATCCGAAGATCCGTCTGCATAAAAGCTTTTTCATAGCTGAGTTTTCACTTCGTGAAAACTCAGAACCGACAGTATATTCTAACACAGAAGCGTTCCCATGGTGATGGGGACGCTTCTAGTTAGAATACACTACAAACTGTGTACAAGACTGCCCCCTGCTGCCTGGCAGCACCCGATCTCTTACAGGGGGCCGTGATCAGCACAATTAACCCCTTCAGGTGCGGCACCTAAATGGGTTAATTGTACTATCATATCCCCCTGTAAGAGATCAGGGCTGCCAGGCAGCAGGGGGCAGACCCTCCCCCCCTCCCCAGTTTGAATATCATTGGTGGCCAGTGCGGCCCCCCCCCCTCTATTGTAATAATAGGTTGGTGGCCAGTGCGGCCCCCCCCCTCCCTCTATTGTAATTATTCGTTGGGGGCACAGTGTGCGCCCCCCCCCTCCCTCCCTCTATTGTAATAATTCGTTGGTGGCACAGTGTGCGCCCCCCATCGGCCCCCCCTCCCTCTATAGCATTAACAACATTGTTGGCCAGTGTGCGGCCTCCCACCTCCCCCCCCCCCCATCATTGGTGGCAGCGGAGTTCCGATCGGAGACCCAGTTTAATCGCTGGGGCTCCGATCGGTAACCATGGCAACCAGGACGCTACTACAGTCCTGGTTGCCATGGTTACTTAGCAATAGTACAATAGTAGAAGATTCATACTTACCTGCTGGTGGCTGCTGCGATGTTCGTGTCCGGCCGGGAGCTCCACCTACTGGTAAGTGACAGGGTCTGTGCGGCGCATTGCTAAATGAACTGTCACTTACCAGTAGGAGGAGCTCCCGGCCGGACACGAACATCGCAGCTCCCAGGTAAGTATGAATCTTTTACTATTGTACTATTGCTAGTAACCCGCTGCCACCAATGATCGGGGGGGGGGGGAGATGGGAGGCCGCCCACTGGCCACCAATGTTGTTAATGCTATAGAGGGAGGGGGGGCCGATGGGGGGCGCACACTGTGCCACCAACGATTTATTACAATAGAGGGAGGAAGGGGGGGGGGCGCACACTGTGCCACCAACGATTTATTACAATAGAGGGAGGAAGGGGGGGGGCGCACACTGTGCCACCAACGATTTATTACAATAGAGGGAGGAAGGGGGGGGGTGCACACTGTGCCACCAACGATTTATTACAATAGAGGGAGGAAGGGGGGGGGGGCGCACACTGTGCCACCAACGAATTATTACAATAGAGGGAGGAAGGGGGGGGGCCGCACTGGCCACCAATGATATTCAAACTAGGGAGGGGGGGGGGTCTGCCCCCTGCTGCCTGGCAGCCCTGATCTCTTACTGGGGGATATGATAGTACAATTAACCCCTTCAGGTGCGGCACCTGAGGGGTTAATTGTGCTGATCACGGCCCTCTGTAAGAGATCGGATACTGCTAGGCAGCAGGGGGCAGTCATGTACACAGTTTGTAGTATATTCTAACTAGAAGCGTCCCCATCACCATGGGAACGCCTCTGTGTTAGAATATACTGTCGGAAATGAGGTTTCACGATCTAACTCATATCCGACAGTATATTCTAACATAGAGGCGTTCCCATGGTAATGGGGACGCTTCAAGTTAAAATATACCATCGGATTGGAGAAAACTCCGATCCGATGGTATAAAAGGGACTCCAGACTTTACATTGAAAGTCAATGGGGACGGATCCGTTTGAAATGGCACTATATTGTGTCAATGTCAAACGGATCCGTCCCCATTGACTTGCATTGTAATTCAGGACGGATCCGTTTGGCTCCGCACGGCCAGGCGGACACCAAAACGACTTTTTTTTCATGTCCGAGGATCCTCCAAAAATCAAGGAAGACCCACGGACGAAAAAACGGTCACGGATCACGGAAAAACGGGACCCCGTTTTGCGGACCGTGAAAATATACTGTCGTGTGCAATAAGCCTAATTGTAATAAAAAAGACATGGAGGAGAATACAGCACCACATACCTCTTACATCCAGTGACATCTCCTGTCATGTAGACCTTCTCCTCCATTTGACCCAGACCACCATGGCAAATTTTTTCAGCCGCATCTCGTCTCTACAGTTTGTAACACAGACACGTTAGATTTCTCAATTTTTCTATCAACCTCCTCATCCTGGTGTCCCCACAGCGTCATCCTGCCACCCCCAATACTGTGGCCGTTGTGCTTCCCAATGCCCCAGGAACTATACTGCTGAAAAAATAGTGACCCTAATAGACATAATTGGGGTAATTTATCAAACTGGTGTAAAGTAGAACTGGATTTCCAAAAGAGCTGACAAATATGAAAGGTGTAATCTGATTGGCTGCTATGGGCAACTAAGCCAGTTCTGCGTTACACCAGTTTGATAAATTACCCCAAATGTTGCTATAGTGTCCACAGCAGCTATAATGTCCCCTAGAGCAGTGTTTCCCAACCAGTGTGCCTCCAGCTGTTGCAAAACTACAACTCCCAGCATGCCCGCACAGCCAAAGGATGGCCTAGAGTGCCCCCAGCAATAATAACACCCTCTATTGTGCTCCAGGCAATAATCCCTGTATAGTGTCCCCAGAAATAAAAGAATTGCCCCTACAGTGCCTCCCCAATAGCAACACCCCCATATAGTAATTTCCACCACACTGCCCCCACATAGTAATCCCCTATAGTAATTTGCCCCCACACAGTAATTTCCCCCAAACTGCCCCCATATAGTAGTTTGCCCCCACACAGTAATTTGCCCTACACTGCCCCCACATAGTAATTTCCACCACACTTCCCCCACATAGTAATTTCCACCACACTGCCCCCACATAGTAATTTGCCCCCACATAGTAATTTGCCCCCACACTGCCCCCACATAGTAATTTGCCCCTACAAAGCAATTTCCCCACACTGTTCCCACATAGCAATTTCCCCACACTGCCCCCACACAATAGTTTTCCCCACATAGTAATTTGCCCCCACATAGTAATTTGTCCCCACATAGCAATTTCCCCACACACAATAGTTTCCCCCACACTGCCCCCACATAGCAATTTGCCCCCACATAGTAGTCCCTCTCATAACAATTTGCCCCCACACTGCCCCCACATAGCAATTTGCCTCCACACTGCCCTCACATAGCAATTTGCCCCCACACTGCCCCCACATAGCAATTTTCCCCCACACCGCCCCCACATAGCAATTTTCCCCCACATAGTAGTCCCTCACATAGTAATTTGCCCCCACACTGCCCTCACATAGCAATTTGCCCCCACATAGCAATTTGCCCCCATACCGCCCCCACATAGCAATTTTCCCCCACATATTAGTCCCTCACATAGCAATTTGCCCCCACACTGCCCTCACATAGCAATTTGCCCCCACATAGCAATTTGCCCCCACATAGCAATTTGCCCCCACATAGCAGTCCCTCTCATAATAATTTGCCCCCACACTGCCCCCACATAGCAATTTGCCCCCACACTGCCCCCACATAGCAATTTGTTGTTCAATTATTTTATTCAGGCATAAAAAATATAACAACATGTACCATTATAAAGTGCGAAACACAACATAATTAAAAGCGATATCAATAGGGTTACATTAATTTAAGCAAGAAGCTCTCACTTACATAAAACCCATGGCCCACATAGCAATTTGCCCCCACACTGCCCTCACATAGCAATTTGCCCCCACACCGCCCCCACATAGCAATTTGCCCCCACATAGTAGTCCCTCTCATAATAATTTGCCCCCACACTGCCCCCACATAGCAATTTGCCCCCACATAGTAGTCCCTCTCATAATAATTTGCCCCCACACTGCCCTCACATAGCAATTTGCCCCCACATAGCAGTCCCTCTCATAATAATTTGCCCCCACACAGCAATTTGCCCCCACATAGCAATTTGCTCCCACATAGTAGTCCCTCTCATAATAATTTGCCCCCACACTGCCCTCACATAGCAATTTGCCCCCACACTGCCCCAACATAGCAATTTGCCCCCACATAGCAGTCCCTCTCATAATAATTTGCCCCCACATAGCAATTTGCCCCCACACAATAGTTTTCCCCACATAGTAATTTGCCCCCACATAGTAATTTGTCCCCACATAGCAATTTCCCCACACACAATAGTTTCCCCCACACTGCCCCCACATAGCAATTTGCCCCCACATAGTAGTCCCTCTCATAATAATTTGCCCCCACACTGCCCCCACATAGCAATTTGCCCCCACACTGCCCTCACATAGCAATTTGCCCCCACACTGCCCCCACATAGCAATTTCCCCCCACACCGCCCCCACATAGCAATTTTCCCCCACATAGTAGTCCCTCACATAGTAATTTGCCCCCACACTGCCTTCACATAGCAATTTGCCCCCACATAGCAATTTGCCCCCATACAGCCCCCACATAGCAATTTTCCCCCACATAGTAGTCCCTCACATAGCAATTTGCCCCCACACTGCCCTCACATAGCAATTTGCCCCCACACTGCCCCCACATAGCAATTTGCCCCCACATAGCAATATGCCCCCACATAGCAGTCCCTCTCATAATAATTTGCCCCCACACTGCCCCCACATAGCAATTTGCCCCCACACTGCCCCCACATAGCAATTTGCCCCCACACTGCCCTCACATAGCAATTTGCCCCCACACCGCCCCCACATAGCAATTTGCCCCCACATAGTAGTCCCTCTCATAATAATTTGCCCCCACACTGCCCCCACATAGCAATTTGCCCCCACATAGTAGTCCCTCTCATAATAATTTGCCCCCACACTGCCCTCACATAGCAATTTGCCCCCACATAGCAGTCCCTCTCATAATAATTTGCCCCCACACAGCAATTTGCCCCCACATAGCAATTTGCTCCCACATAGTAGTCCCTCTCATAATAATTTGCCCCCACACTGCCCTCACATAGCAATTTGCCCCCACACTGCCCCCACATAGCAATTTGCCCCCACATAGCAGTCCCTCTCATAATAATTTGCCCCCACACTGCCCCCACATAGCAATTTGCCCCCACACTGCCCCCACATAGCAAATTGCCCCCACACTGCCCTCACATAGCAATTTGCCCCCACACCGCCCCCACACAGCAATTTTCCCCCACATAGTAGTCCCTCACATAGCAATTTGCCCCCACACTGCCCTCACATAGCAATTTGCCCCCACACTGCCCCCACATAGCAATTTGCCCCCACATAGTAGTCCCTCTCATAATAATTTGCCCCCACACTGCCCTCACATAGCAATTTGCCCCCACACTGCCCCCACATAGCAATTTGCCCCCACACTGCCCTCACATAGCAATTTGCCCCCACACCGCCCCCACATAGCAATTTGCCCCCACATAGTAGTCCCTCTCATAATAATTTGCCCCCACACTGCCCCCACATAGCAATTTGCCCCCACACTGCCCCCACATAGCAATTTGCCCCCACATAGTAGTCCCTCTCATAATAATTTGCCCTCACACTGCCCTCACATAGCAATTTGCTCCCACATAGCAATTTGCCCCCACATAGCAGTCCCTCTCATAATAATTTGCCCCCACACAGCAATTTGCCCCCACATAGCAATTTGCTCCCACATAGTAGTCCCTCTCATAATAATTTGCCCCCACACTGCCCTCACATAGCAATTTGCCCCCACACTGCCCCCACATAGCAATTTGCCCCCACATAGCAGTCTCTCTCATAATAATTTGCCCCCACACTGCCCCCACATAGCAATTTGCCCTCACACTGCCCCCACATAGCAATTTGCCCCCACACTGCCCTCACATAGCAATTTGCCCCCACACCGCCCCCACACAGCAATTTCCCCCACATAGTAGTCCCTCACATAGCAATTTGCCCCCACACTGCCCTCACATAGCAATTTGCCCCCACACTGCCCCCACATAGAAATTTGCCCCCACATAGCAATTTGCCCCCACACTGCCCCCACATAGCAATTTGCCCCCACACTGCCCTCACATAGCAATTTGCCCCCACACCGCCCCCACATAGCAATTTGCCCCCACATAGTAGTCCCTCTCATAATAATTTGCCCCCACACTGCCCCACATAGCAATTTGCCCCCACACTGCCCCCACATAGCAATTTGCCCCCACACTGCCCCCACATAGCAATTTGCCCCCACACCGCCCCCACATAGCAATTTTCCCCCACATAGTAGTCCCTCACATAGCAATTTTCCCCCACACTGCCCTCACATAGCAATTTGCCCCCACACCACCCCCACATAGCAATTTGCCCCCACACTGCCCCCACATAGCAATTTGCCCCCACACTGCCCTCACATAGCAATTTTCCCCCACACCGCCCCCACATAGCAATTTGCCCCCACATAGTAGTCCCTCTCATAATAATTTGCCCCCACACTGCCCCACATAGCAATTTTCCCCCACACTGCCCTCACATAGCAATTTGCCCCCACACCGCCCTCACATAGCAATTTGCCCCCACACCGCCCCCACATAGCAATTTGCCCCCACATAGTAGTCCCTCTCATAATAATTTGCCCCCACACTGCCCCACATAGCAATTTGCCCCCACACTGCCCCCACATAGCAATTTGCCCCCACACTGCCCCCACATAGCAATTTGCCCCCACACCGCCCCCACATAGCAATTTTCCCCCACATAGTAGTCCCTCACATAGCAATTTGCCCCCACACTGCCCCCACATAGCAATTTGCCCCCACATAGCAATTTGCCTTCACATAGCAGTCCCTCTCATAATAATTTGCCCCCACACTGCCCCCACATAGCAATTTGCCCCCACACTGCCGCCACATAGCAATTTGCCCGCACATAGTAGTCCCTCTCATAATAATTTGCCCCCACACTGCCCTCACATAGCAATTTGCCCCCACACTGCCCCCACATAGCAATTTTCCCCCACACTGCCCCCACATAGCAATTTGCCCCCACATAGTAGTCCCTCTCATAATAATTTGCCCCCACACTGCCCCCACATAGCAATTTGCCCCCACATAGCAATTTGCCCCCACATAGTAGTCCCCCTCATAATAATTTGCCCCCACTCTGCCCCCACATAGCAATTTGCCCCCACACTGCTCTCACATAGCAATTTGCCCCCACACTGCCCCCACATAGTAGTCCCCCTCATAATAATTTGGCCCCATACAGCCCCCCCATGTACTCGATTTAACTTCCCTAATATGTCCTCCTGTGTGTCCCCCCCCCCCCCCTCCATGAAATAAAAAAATAAAAAATGAACAAAAAAATGAAAAGATAAATACTCACCTATGTCCAGGGCCAGGCGCTTGCTCGCAGAGGAAGGCGGGATGAGTCAGGCGCGTCACAGTGCTGCGTCCCGGCACATGCGCGCGATGATGTCATCACGCACGCCTGCGCCGGGATTTCTCTACCGCATAGGCCTCAGGCCTATAAGGCCTGAAGCCTATGGCGGTGATCGCGGACGGGACAGGGAGCTATGCGCTCCCGTGCCCCGCCGCAGTATGTGAGCGTTCGGGTCAGCGTTGGGCCCCCCAGCGGTGCTGGGCCCGGGGCTGCCGACCCGAACGTCCCTATTGTAATCCGCCACTGATGCTGGATGGAGTTATGAATGGTGAAGCTGGGATCGGGCGGCTCTCTGCTTCACCATTAGAATAATCAGCTGTCTGTGCGTCCTGTGGAAGACCCCCTCCCACGCTGGGCCCCTGTGCAGCTGAACCAGCTGCACAGGCGGTATGTCCGCCCCTGCTCTGACACCTTTCCATCACATTCAGCATTACACTTTCTAGTAGTCTGTGCTGCTGTATCGTTTCTTTGGGATTGCATGAGACAGGCTAGTCTTTGCCCCCCTGCGCATCAATAAGTCTTGAGTACCCTGTTGTCAGATTCACCAATTGTCCTTCCTTAAACTACTTGTAGTATGTAATAATCACTGCATACCAGGAACACCTCACAAGACCTGCCATTTTGGAGATACTTTGACCCAGTTGTCCAGTGTCAGACAGGCCCACCAGACAACCAGAGGATCCTCCGGTGGGCCCAGGTTCTGATGCCATAGTGGGCCCAAAACATTCAAGAGAAAAAAACATGTGGAACTGCCTTTTGAGCCAATACGTTGCCACTAGGGTCTATTGCTTTCAATCAAAATCTGATAGACTTTATTGATGATATGGGGTTTGGGCCCCCAGAAAATGTGCATCTGGTGGGCCCAAAAAACCCCAGTCCGACCATGCAGTTGTCTGTCAACTACAATTTGGTTCTTGTCAAAATCCCTCTAATCCTTACTCCTTTTTTCTGCTTCCAGTACATCAACTTCAGGAACTTAATGCCACCACTTTACTATGGGGGTAATAATTGGTCCTTTAATCAAGAACATGCAGTCCGCCTCGCAGTCGCTCGCACACATCAGTTGTGCTGCACTCAGGGCTCGGGCTGTTGTGTGCTCCTCCAGTCCCAGGCTGTAGAGAACAGAGAGCTGCTGATTGGTGGATTAGAATCTGATCAACCAATCAGCACTTCCCCTCAGAAACATGAATGATGATTGCTGTTACCAACTGTCATTCCTGGTTACCGGCTGCAGGAGGAGGAAGATGTCTCCCTTCTCTGTCTGCAGGAGAGAAGCATCCGTGTGTCTGTAGTGAAGTCTGCGACCCCTCTTTAGATCATGGTAAGTTCTCAGTCAGACATTGCAGGAGGGGGATCATTACTGCACCAGGGAACTGTATGGGATGATTTATGTGGATGAAGAGGTTCATCTAAACCTCTGCATAAGACGAGCGGAGCTGTTCATAGCAGCCAATTGGTTCATCTATTCACTGCCCCCTTCATCGTACTGGTCACTTCCCACCCTAATTTACAGATCACTGCCTTATCTTACAATTCACTTCCATATATTGCTGGTCACTGTCCTAACTCACTGGTTATTACCCTACCTTACTGGACTCTATCCGCCCTATTTTACTGCTAACTGTCCTATCTTCAATTCACTGAGATTGATGATATAGAACACCAGAGAAGATATGTTGGGAATTATGGGTTATCTCAATGTCCTGTTTTTGGGTATGGACACGAATCAGTAAAATCAGTTTTTTGATACTACAATTGGGGTTATGGATGATATTTGTTGTGGGTGACTCTCACAACTTACCCATTATTAATTATCATATCTATCAGTGGTCTTAATAGTCTGACATTTCCACTGTCCTGTCTTACTGGTCATTACCCTATCTTACTGGTCATTACCCTATCTTACTGGTCTCTGTCCTATCTTACTGCTTACTTTCTCCCCTATCTTCCTGGATGCTGCTCTATCTTACTGGTCAATGTTCCCTCTATTTCACTGGTCACACAAACAACAGCAACCATGATAACACCAAGGTAAGGAGAGGCGATGATTAAGGCTACTGTCACACTGGCGTTTTAGCTTTCCGTTTGTCAGATCCGTTCAGGGCTCTCACAAGCGGTCCAAAACTGATCAGCTTTGCTCTAATGCATTCTGAATGGAAAAGGATCCGATCAGTATGCCTCAGTTTGCCTTCGTTCGGTCTCTATTCCGCTTTGGTGTCCGTCTGACAAAACTGAGCCAAACGGATCCGTTCTGACACACAATGTAAGTCAATGGGGACGGGTCCGTTTTCTATGACAATCTGGCACAATAGAAAACGGATCCGTCCTCCATTGACTTTCAATGGTGTTCAAGACGGATCCGTCTTGGCTATGTTAAAGATAATACAAACGGATCCATTCTGAACGGATGCAGACGGTTGTGTTATCTGAACGGATCAGTCTGTGCAGATCCATGACGGATCCGCACCAAACGCGAGTGTGAAAGTAGCCTAATTATTATGTCCACTGCTTTTGGTAGTTCACAGCACAAGGAGAGATTTATCATTCCACCAGAAAACTGATATACAAAAGTTGCAAATTCTGTTTAACCACTTAAGGACCACAGGTTTATACCCCCCTAGTGACCAGGCCCTTTTTTACAAATCGGCACTTCACAACTTTAACGGTTTATTGCTCAGTCATGCAACTTGGCACCCAAATTAATTTTACCTCCTTTTCTTCTCACAAATACAGCTTTCTTTTGGTGGTATTTGATTGCTGCTGAGATTTTTCGTTTTTCTGATATTAATCAAAATAGACCGCAATTTTCTTAAAAAAAGTGTATTTTTAACTTTTTCTGGTAAAATTGTTCAAATATAATTACATTTCTATACAAGTTTGTTTCAGAATTTATTGTGCTACATGTCTTTGATAAAAAAAATTCAATAAGTGTATATTTATTGGTTTGCGCAAAAGCTATAGCGTTTACAAACTATGGTACAAAAATGTGAATTTCCGCATTTTGAAGCAGCTCTGACTTTCTGAGCACCTGTCATGTTTCTTGAGGTGCTAGAATGCCAGGATAGTATAAATACCCCCCAAATGACCCCATTTTAGAAAGAAGACACCCCAAAGTATTCGCGGAGGGGCATGGTGAGTTCATGTATGATTTAATTTTTTTTCACAAGTTAGCGGAAAATGACACTTTCTGAGGAAAAAAAAATAATAATAAAGTTTCCATTTCTGCTAACTTCTGGCAAAAAAAAAAAAAATCTCCCACGGACTCACTATGCCCCTCAGTGAATACCTTGGGGTGTCTACTTTCTTAAATGGGGTCATTTGTGGGGTGTGTTTACCGTTCTGGCATTTTGGGCGGGGCTAAATTGTGAGCAACCCTGTAAAGCCTAAAGATACTCGTTGGACTTTTGGCCCCCTTACGCACCTAGGCTGCACAAAAGTGTCACACATGTGGTATCGCCGTACTCAGGAGAAGTAGGGCAATGTGTTTTGGAGTGTATTTTTACATATACCCATGCTGGGTGAGAGAAATATCTCTGTAAATTGACAATTTTGTCTAAAAAAAATTAAAAAGTTGTCATTTACAGAGATATTTCTCACACACAGTATGGGTATATGTAAAAATACACCCCAAAACACATTGCCCTACTTCTTCAGAGTATGGCGATACCACATGTGTGACACTTTTTTGCAGCTTAGGTGCGCAAAGGGGCCCAAATTCCAATGAGTACCTTTAGGCTGGGTTCACACGGGCGTTGCAGGAAAATGTGCGGGTGCGTTGCGCGAGTCCAAAACATTGTAATGCGTTTTGCACTCGCGTGAGAAAAATCGTGCATGTTTGGTACCCAAACCCGAACTTCTTCACAGAAGTTCAGGCTTGGGATCGGTGTTCTGTAAGATTGTATTATTTCCCCTTATAACATAGTTATAAGGGAAAATAATAGCATTCTGAATACAGAATGCATAGTAAAACATCGCTGGAGGGGTTAAAAAAAAATAAAAAATAATTTAACTCACCTTAGTCCACTTGATCACGGCCCGGCATCTCCTTCTGTCTCCTTTGTTGAATAGGACCTGTGGTGAGCATTAATTGCAGGTCAAGGACCGTTGATGACGTCACTTCGGTCATTACATGATCCATCACATGATCCATTCCCATGGTAAAAGATCATGTGACGTACCATGTGATGACCGGAGTGACGTCATCAAAGGTCCTGTTCCTGTAATTAATGCTCACCACAGGTCCTATTCAACAAAGGAGACAGAAGGAGATGCCGGGCCGCGATCAAGTGGACTAAGGTGAGTTAAATTTTTTATTTATTTTTTTTAACCCCTCCAGCGCTGTTTTACTATGCATTCTGTATTCATAATGCTATTATTTTCCCTTATAACCATGTTATAAGGGAAAATAATAATGATCGGGTCTCCATCCCGATCGTCTCCTAGCAACTGTGCGTGAAAATAGCACCGCATCTGCACTTGCTTATTCACTTCTATGGGGCCTGCGTTGCGTGAAAAATGCAGAATATAGAGCAAGCATGTCAAACTCAAAGGCTAACATGGGCCAAAAAAACAAAATTTAAGTTTATGTGGGCCGCATCAAAAAAAATAAATAAAATCGTACATTTTCATAGAACAACATTGTTGTTTCATGACTGCTGACCCCCAACATCCCGTTGCCCAATAACACAAGTGAGACCTATATATATATACAAATATTAAACTTCACTATAAGACGCAGCTAGGTTTTTGAGGAGGAAAATAAGAAAAAAATATTTTTAACCAAAAGTTGTGCTTTTGGTGGGCTTTGAATTAATGGTGGTCTGTGCATGACACTATTATGGGGGATCTGTGGATGACGCACTGTCATGTGGGGGATCTGTGGATGGCACTGTTATGGGGGACCTGTGGATGGCACTGTTATGGGGGATCTGTGGATGGCACTGTTATGGGGGATCTGTGGCTGGCACTGTTATGGGGGATCTGTGGATGGCGCTGTTATGGGGGATCTGTGGATGGTGCTGTTATGGGGGATCTGTGGATGGCACTGTTATGGGGATCTGTGGATGGCACTGTTATGGGGGATCTGTGGATGGCACTGTTATGGGGGATCTGTGGATGGCACTGTTATGGGGGATCTGTGGATGGCACTGTTATGGGGATCTGTGGATGGTACTGCTATGGGGTGGGATATCTGTGGATGGCATTGTTATGGGGTGGGGGGATCTGTGGATGGCATTGTTATGGGGTGGGGGATCTGTGGATGGCATTGTTATGAGGTGGGGGATCTGTGGATGGAACTGTTATGGGGTGGGATATCTGTGGATGGTACTGCTATGGGGTGGGATATCTGTGGATGGTACTGCTATGGGGTGGGATATCTGTGGATGGCATTGTTATGAGGTGGGGGGATCTGTGGATGGAACTGTTATGGGGGGGATCTGTGGATGACACTGCTATATGTCATCCACAGATCCCCCTCATAACAGTGTCCCCCAATACACCAGCGCTCTTCTCACTGAAGTATTTATAAACGTGAATCCTTATCCTGTTATTAAGTTGAACTAACGCTGCGCTCTCCCATGTTCCCATGTTCCCCTGTATCCCCACAGCACTTACGAACACGCTTCCATAGCAGGCAGAGCGGACGGCACCAGTAACGTCACTCACTGACGTCGCACGTCTGCTCCGCCTGCTTCATTCATAAAGTGGGCGGAGCAGGCGCTCGACGTCAGTGAGTGACGTTACTGCTGCCGTCCGCTCTGCCTGCTATTGAAGCTTAAGTAAGTGCTATGGGGATACAGGGGAACATGGGAACATGGGAGAGCGCAGCGTTAGTTCAACTTAATAACAGGATAAGGATTCACGTTTATAAATACTTTGGGGCCCGGTGTAAGAGTACAGTGACTGCACCGGGCCCCGCCCCTAGTTACGGACTCCAGCCCCTCCTATTCATTGCGGGCCGCATGTTTGACACCCATGATATAGAGCATGCTGCGATTTTCACGCAACGCACAAGTGATGCGTGAAAATCACCGCTCATGTGAACAGCCCCATAGAAATGAATAGGTCAGTATTCAGTGCGGGTGCAATGCGTTCAACTCACGCATCGCATCCGCGCGGAATACTCGCCCGTGTGATAGGGGCCTTAGGATTTCACAGGGCATTTTTACGCATTTGGATTCCAAACTTCTTCTCACGCTTTAGGGCCCCTAAAATTCCAGGGCAGTATAAATACCCCATAAGTGACCCCATTTTGGAAAGAAGACACCCCAAGGTATTCCGTGAGGGGCATGGCGAGTTCATAGAAATTATTTTTTTTTTGCACATGTTAGCGGAAATTTTTTATTTTTTTTCTTACAAAGTCTCATATTCCACTAACTTGTGACAAAAAAGAAAATATTACATGAACTCGCCATACCCCTCACGGAATACCTTGGGGTGTCTTCTTTCCAAAATGGGGTCACTTGTGGGGTATTTATACTGCCCTGGCATTTTAGGGGCCCTAAAGTGTGAGAAGAAGTCTGGAATCCAAATGTCTAAAAATGCCCTCCTAAAAGGTACTCATTGGAATTTGGGCCCCTTTGCGCACCTAGGCTGCAAAAAAGTGTCACACATGTGGTATCGCCGTACTCAGGAGAAGTAGGGCAATGTGTTTTGGGGTGTATTTTTACATATACCCATACTGTGTGTGAGAAATATCTCTGTAAATGACAACTTTTAATTTTTTTTTATACAAAGTTGTCAATTTACAGAGATATTTCTCTCACCCAGCATGGGTATATGTAAAAATACACCCCAAAACACATTGCCCTACTTCTTCTGAGTACGGCGATACCACGTGTGCCACTTTTTTGCAGCCAAGATGCGCAAAGGGGCCCAAATTCCAATGAGTACCTTTAGGATTTCACAGGGCATTTTTACGCATTTGGATTCCGTGAGGGGTATGGTGAGTTCATGTAAGATTTTATTTTTTGTCACAAGTTAGTGGAAGAAAAAACAAAAAAACTAAAAATAAATCAATTTCCGCTAACTTATGGCAAAAAAAAGAAAATCTTCTATGAACTCGCCATGCCCCTCAAAAGTGATCTTTATAGCGCCGCAGCGATTTTACTGTGTTTTTGCAGTGATCAGAAAAAAAAAATTCTGTCACTGCGGTGGGGCGGACTGAACGCAAGTGTGCGCACAAGATCAGGCCTGATCGGGCTAACACTGCGTTCGTTTTTTGTAGAGCCTAAGGTGACCCTAATGTACTGATATAGATCTGATTGCGATCAGTCTTGATCACTTACAGATACTATATAGTACTAGTGCTGATTAGCGACAGCGATGACGCTAATCAGCGACTAATCAGTGACTGCGGTGCGGTGCGGTGGGCTGGGCGCTAACTACCTAACAAGTAGCTAAGTAACTGGCGGTGATAAGGGACCCTTAGGCCCAATTCACACGTCCGCAATTCTGTTCTGCATTTTACGGAACGGAATTGCGGACCCATTCATTTCTATGGGGACAGACTTTGTCCCGCTCGGATCCGGAATTGCGGATCTGCACTTCCGGGTCCGCACTTCCGTTCCATAAAAATATAGAACATGTCCTATTCTTGTCTGCAATCGCGGTCAAGAAAATACATTTTCTATATAGTTCTGGCAATGTGCGGATCCGCAAAATGCGGAAAGCACATTTCCGGTGTTTCGTGTTTTGCGGATCCGCAAAACACATACGGACGTCTTAATGGAGCCTTACAGGGGGGTGATCAATGACAGGGGGGTGATCAGGGAGTCTATATGGGGTGAGGGGTGATCAGGGGTTAATAAGGGGTTAATAAGGGGTTAATAAGGGGTTAATAAGTGACAGGGGGGGTGTAGTGTAGTGTGGTGATTGGTGCTACTTACAGAGCTGCCTGTGTCCTCTGGTGGTCGATCCAAGCAAAAGGGACTACCAGAGGACCAGGTAGCAGGTATATTAGAGGCTGTTAACAAAACAGCGTCTAATATACCTTTCTGATGTTAAAAAAATCGCATCTACAGCCTGCCAGCGAATGATCATCGCTGGCAGGCTGTAGTTCAACTTCTCAACTGCGTATCGCTTATTTAGATAATACCTATTATCACCGACCTTATCTAGACCATTTTTCATTCATATGCTGCTATTACTGTGATACCACATTGCTGCTATTAATTTATGCTGCTGCTCCCTATATACAGTATATGCTGCTATCATTTTATTCATTTTATATATTTTAAATCCATTGATACATTGTTTATACTAATAAACCTTATATAGTTGATGCTATAGTGTGAGTGCTCGCTTACCCTATTTATTACTCCATGAACTTCATGATAAATTAAATGCAGCCCCCCTGCTCTTGATACAGTTGCAAGAAAAAGTATGTGAACCCTTTGGAATGATATGGATTTCTGCACAAATTGGTCATAAAATGTGATCTGATCTTCATCTAAGTCACAACAATAGACAATCACAGTCTGCTTAAACTAATAACACACAAAGAATTGAATGTTACCATGTTTTTATTGAACATACCATGTAAACATTCACAGTGCAGGTGGAAAAAGTATGTGAACCCCTAGACTAATGACATCTCCAAGAGCTAATTGGAGCGAGGTGTCAGCCAACTGGAGTCCAATCAATGAGATGAGATTGGAGGTGTTAGTTACAGCTGCCCTGCCCTATGAAAAACACACACCAGTTCTGGGTTTGCTTATCACAAGAAGCATTACCTGATGTGAATGATGCTTTGCACAAAAGAGCTATCAGAAGACCTACGGTTAAGAATTGTTGACTTACATAAAGCTGGAAAGGGTTATAAAAGTATCTCAAAAAGCCTTGCTGTTGATTAGTCCACAGTAAGACAAATTGTCTATAAATGGAGAAAGTTCAGCACTGCTGCTACTCTCCGTAGGAGTGGCCGTCCTGTAAAGATTACTGCAAGAGTACAGTGCAGACTGCTCAATGAGGTGAAGAAGAATCCTAGAGTGTCAGCTAAAGACTTCCAAAAGTCTCTGGCATATGCTAACATCCCTGTTAGCGAATCTACGATATGTAAAACACTAAACAAGAATGGATTTCATTGAATACCACAAAGGAAGCCACTGCTGTCCAAAAAAACCATTGCTGCACGTTTACAGTTTGCACAAGGGCACCTGGATGTTCCACAGCAGTACTGGCAAAATATTTTGTGGACAGATGAAACCAAAGATGAGTTGTTTGGAAGAAACACAGAACACAGAAAAAGAGGCACAGCACACCAACATTAAAAACCTCATCCCAACTGTGAAGTATGGTGGTTGGGGCATTATGGTTTGGTGCTGCTTTGCTGCGTCAGGGCCTGGACGGATTGCTATCATCGAAGGAAAAATGAATTCCCAAGTTTATCAAGTCATTTTGCAGGAGAACTTAAGGCCATCTGTCCACCAGCTGAAGCTCAACAGAAGATGAGTGTTGCAACAGGACAATGACCCAAAGCATAGAAGTAAATCAACAACAGAATGGCTTAAACAGAAGAAAATACGCCTTCTGGAGTGGCCCAGTCAGAGTCCTGACCTCAACCTGATTGAGATGCTGTGGCATGACCTCAAGAAAGCGATTCACACCAGACATCCCAAAAATATTGCTGAACTGAAACAGTTCTGTAAAGAGGAATGGTCAAGAATTACTACTGACCGTTGTGCACGTCTGATCTGCAACTACAAGAAACGTTTGGTTGAAGTTATTGCTGCCAAAGGAAGTTCAACCAGTTATTAAATCCAAGGGTTCGCATACTTTTTCCACCTGCACTGTGAATGTTTACATGGTGTGTTTAATAAAAACATGGTAACATTTAATTATTTGTGTGTTATTAGTTTAAGCAGACTGTGATTGTCTATTGTTGTGACTTAGATGAAGATCAGATCACATTTTATGACCAATTTGTGCAGAAATCCATATCATGACAAAGGGTTCACATACTTTTTCTTGCAACTGTAAATCTCTCCTGAGATGTTTGGTGAGTGTAAAACAACTCCAAACATGTTAGGACAGTTGCAGGCTATTATGGGATGATGGGAGTTATATTTCTACAGCAGCACTTGCTGAGCCAGAGGTTGGAGACCATTGTTCTAGAAGTTGAAAAAATTTCTTGCATAAATCGTTATCAGGGTTTTGGTTTATTTCTAGTTTACATCAAGTTTTATATTTCTCCTCTATTGCCTCCACAATTGCCTGGAAATGATTTATATGTTGTATTCTTCCTTGCAGGTGTGCACATGTCCATTTTGTAGGAAGGATGACATCACAGATACAGAGTTGACCATCTGATAGCCTAGCCCAACTGCCCACCTCTCCTGAAGACCCTCAGCTTTTTAAGTCAAGTGGAGGACATCATCTCTTGAAGATGATCCCACAGATGCATCCCAGCAGTTTGAGCACCACTCCTACAAGAAGAGTCAATGCCCTGAGTGATTTCACTGGGGAATTCCTCTGGGGTGGTACTTGTGTTGGGACGCAGCTCTGGCTGACTATCATCATTCTATAAGATAATGATGTACGTGTGTGCTGTCAATAACTCCATAAAGATTTGTGAATGTTTAGATTAAATGGCTACTATAAGACAACCAGGAATGGATGTCTAACATCCCATGATCTATGCAGCTTATCTGTATACTTCATGCAGTACGGGAAGTCTAAGTGGCTATTTATGGACAGGTAGGAAAGATAGTTAGCTAACAAATGAGAAATGCATATATGAGTGATAATGTAATGATCAAAAGAGGAGAAAATGTAGCAGGAAAGAATTAACTCTGATTTCTTGTATCAATCATTATCAGAGTTTTGGTTCATGTCTGGTTTCTTTCTACTTTCCTGCTTCTGCTCTATTGATATAACATTCAATAATTGCATGGAAATGATTAATACGTTATATTCATAGTTGAGGGCGTGGATATGTCCATTTTGTAGGAAGGATGACATCACAGCTACAGAGTTGACCGTCTGATAGCCCAGCTCGACTGCCCACCTCTCCTGAAGACCCCTCAGCTTTTTGAGAGTTGGGTGGAGGACATCATCTCTGAAAGAGGGTCCCACAGATGCACCCTAGCAGTTTGAGCACCACTCCTACAAGAAGAGTCAATGCCCTAAAAGCGTGATTTCACCGGGGATTACTCCGGGGTGGTCCTTGTGTTGGGATGCACCTCTGGCTGGCTGTCGTCATCCTTTTAGGTAGATAATAAAGTGTGTGCTGTCAATAACCCCATAAAGAAGCGGAATGTTCAGATGAAATGGCTACTATGAGGTGGTCAGGAAGGGATATCTAACATCCCATGATGTATACAGCTTACCTAGTACATGCAGTTTAAGAGGCCTTTTCAAGACAGCTAGGACAGATAGTTAGCTAACAAATCAATGAGAAATGCATTTATGAGTTATAATGTAATGATCAAAAGAGGAGAAATTGTGAAAGGAAAGAAGTAACTCTGATTTCTTGTATCAATCATTATCAGGGTTTTGATTCATGTCTGGTTTCTTTCCAATTTCCTGCTTCTCCTCTATTGATATAACATTCAATAATTACCTGGAAATGATTAATATGTTATATTCATAGTTAAGGGCGTGGACATGTCCATTTTGTAGGAAGGATGACATCACAGCTACAGAGTTGACCGTCTGATAGCCCAGCTCGACTGCCCACCTCTCCTGAAGACCCCTCAGCTTTTTGAGAGTTGGGTGGAGGACATCATCTCTGAAAGAGGGTCCCACAGATGCACCCTAGCAGTTTGAGCACCACTCCTACAAGAAGAGTCAATGCCCTAAAAGCGTGATTTCACCGGGGATTACTCCGGGGTGGTCCTTGTGTTGGGATGCACCTCTGGCTGGCTGTCGTCATCCTTTTAGGTAGATAATGAAATGTGTGTGGTCAATAACCCCATAAAGAAGCGGGAATGTTCAGATGAAATGGCTACTATGTGGTGGTCAGGAAGGGATGTCTAACATCCTATTATGTATACAGCTTACCTAGATACTTCGTGCAGTACATGCAGTTTAAGGGGCCTTTTCTATACAGCTAGGATAACTAGTTAACAAATCAATTAGAAATGCATATATGAGTTATAATGTAATGATCAAAAGAAGAGAAATTGTGAAAGGAAAGAAGTAACTCTGATTTCTTGTATCAATCATTATCAGGGTTTTGATTCATGTCTAGTTTCTTTCCACTTTCCTGCTTCTCCTCTATTGATACAACATTCAATTATTGCCTGGAAATGATTAATATGTTATATTTTTAGTTGAGGGCGTGGATATGTCCATTTTGTAGGAAGGATGACATCACAGCTACAGAGTTGACCGTCTGATAGCCCAGCTCGACTGCCCACCTCTCCTGAAGACCCCTCAGCTTTTTGAGAGTTGGGTGGAGGACATCATCTCTGAAAGAGGGTCCCACAGATGCACCCTAGCAGTTTGAGCACCACTCCTACAAGAAGAGTCAATGCCCTAAAAGCGTGATTTCACCGGGGATTACTCCGGGGTGGTCCTTGTGTTGGGATGCACCTCTGGCTGGCTGTCGTCATCCTTTTAGGTAGATAATGATGTGTGTGTGTGTGCGTGCTGTCAACAACTCCATAAAGATGTGTGAATGTTCAGATGAAATGGCAACTATGAGGCGGCCAGGAATGGATGTCTAACATCCCATGATCTATGCAGCTTATCTGTATACTTCATGCAGTACAGGCAGTCTAAGGGGCCGTTTTCTAGACAGGTAGGTTAGATAGTTATCTAATAAATCAATGAGAAATGCATATGTGTAATAATGTAATAATCAAAATGGTGAAAAATGTTAAAGAAATAAATTATTTCTGATACCCTGCCTGCCTGTAATCTAATTTCATTCATATTAATAATATATTCTGTTGTGCTTGAGAAAATTATACTTATATACGCATACAAACTTTTATAACAAGAAGACCTCATATCTTGACGTCCCATCGAGCCTACCATCAACACCCCCACATTCCAAGAAGACAAGGATACATATCTCTGGAAAATGACTTCTCGCCTTCTGATTGGTTGTTTACCATGTTCAATACTACATTCTCTTTGCATGCTGTATGTGACTATATTGTAATCTTACAATATATTGTAATATTACTTTATTGTAATCCCCTGCGGGGACCCTTAACCTGTTTGGGGCATAGGGCCTACAGGTACGCCCTGATGTCCTGGTACTTAAGGACACAGGGCATACCTGTACGCCCTGTGTATTTCCGATCACCGCCGCGTGGCGGGCGGTGATTGGAACAAGGTGCCTGCTCAAATCATTGAGCAGGCACCTTGGGTCAATGCGTGGGGGGGTCCCATGGCCATCGCCGCAAACCGCAGGTCAATTCAGACCTGCGGTTTGTGGCTTTTACTGTAGGTTGCGGCGGGCGGTGGTGCCATCGGGTCCCCGTGCAGCTGTAGGGGGGACCCGATGGCATGGAAGGCAGCGCGATGCCTTCCTTAGGCATCGGCGCTGCCTTCCGGTGACGAGCCTGTGAGATCCAGCCCCCTGGATCTCACAGGCCGGAAGCTGTATGAGTAATACACACTGTATTACTCTTACAGCCAATGCATTCCAATGCAGAAGTATTTTCCATTAATACTTTCATTGTCCATTAATACAGTCCTGATCAAAAGTTTAAGACCACTTGAAAAATGGCAAAAAATCATATTTTACATTGTTGGATCTTAACAAGGTTCCAAGTAGAGCTTCAAAATGCAACAAGAAGAAATGAGAGTTAGAAAAAAAAAATTTTGAGCATTCAATTAATTGAAAATAACGATTAAACTGAAACAGGCTGTTTTTCAGCAGATCCAAATTTTAGGACCACATGCCTTTAAAAGGCCAAATCTGTACAAAGATGTGGATTAATTGTCATTTTCTGTCAGGTAGTCACACGTTGTGATGGCAAAGGCAAAAAAACTCTCCCTTTTTGAACGTGGTCAGGTTGTTGAACTGCATAAGCAGGGTCTCTCACAGTGCGCCATCGCTGCTGAGGTGGGACGCAGTAAGACAGTCATTTGGAATTTCTTAAATGTTCCTGAGGGTTATGGATCAAAAAAGTCAAGTGGAAGACCCAACAAAAATTTCATCAGCACTGAGCCGAAGGATCCAATTGGCTGTCCTTCAAGACACTGGACGATCCTCAACCCAAATTAAGGCCCTTACTGGTGCTGACTGCAGCCCTATAACCATGAGACGGCATCTGAGACTGAAGGGCTTCAAAAACAAAAAACATCATCAAAGACTTCGTCTCCTTGAAAGCCACAGAACTGCTCGTTTGCACTTTGCAAGAGAGCACCAAACATGGGACATTCAAAGGTGGAAGAATTATTTTTTTCTCTGATGAGAAAAAATGTAACCTTAATGGTCCTGATGGTTTCCAATGTTACTGGCATGACAAGCAGATCCCACCTGAGATGTTTTCTACGCGCCACAGTGGAGGGGGCGCCATAATGGTCTGGGGTGCTTTTTCCTTCAGTGGAACAATGGAGCTTCAGGAAGTGCAGGGGTGTCAAACGGCCGCTGGCTATGTCCAGATGTTGCAGAGAGCATTCCTCATGACTGAGGGCCCTCGTCTGTGTGGTAACGACTGGGTTTTTCAACAGGACAACGATACAGTACACAATGCCCGCAGGACAAGGGGCTACTTCCAGGAGAAAAACATCACTCTTTTGGCCCATCCTGCGTGTTCCTCTGATCTAAATCCAATTGAGAACCTTTGGGGATGGATGGCAAGGGAAGTTTACAAGAATGGACAACAGTTCCAGACAGTAGATTGCCTTCGTGCGGCCGTCTTCACCACTTGGAGAAATGTTCACACTCACCTCATGGAAACACTTGCATCAAGCATGCCGAAATGCCTATCTGGATAGAGGATAAATATTTTAAACTTATGGAAAGAATAATTACGGTTCAATCATTATTTTATTAAAGTATATAAATGAGTAATGTATAAATATATCCAATATGTATACATAAACATGAAAATTACAAAGGTCGAAAACTGGTCATACAAATAAGTCTGAGGTAGTAGTACATTCTATGATTAGCATTACAGAACATTATTTCAAGTAACAAGCCCGTGGGGACTTCTGGAAATAAATCCAAGAGCACCCATGGTATATATTCTCCAAATTTCAGACCAGCAACCACATAGGACAAGGAGAGATATCACAAGACATGACAGACCAAGACAAGACATAAACAAAAGGAAGGGGAAAGGAGGGGTATAGGATAGGAGGCTCTGCTTAGTGTATTATTTAGGAGCCATTACCCGGAATAATACCTGTTGTCAACCAATCATGGAAAGATGTGGAGGTGCGAAACTGATTCCATGGGTCCCAAATCCCCCAGAAGGCCGAAGCAGATCCTGAATCCACAGCGCCTAACTCTTCCATATGAACTAGTGAATCCAGAGCGCTAGACCAGGTCACTCTCAAAAGACTCTCCGTAGACCTCCATTGACGGGGGATTATCTGTCTCATAGCTAAGACAAACATGGAAAGAATAATTAATGGCCTAGTTTGGCGAAGAAAACGTGTGAGACTCAAATTGGAATATCTATATAAACTTCTGGAGCAGGGGGGTTTAAACCTCCCTTGCTTCAAAGGTTATTTTATTGCTGCTCAGTTATGGACATGCCATGAATGGCAAAATAGAAAATTTTTAAGTAGGGTAGTGAGAAGCTCCTCACATATTTACGCTTTTGGAATCCGGGCTACTGATTAATAGAGACCGGGGCCATAAAGAGACTACAAAATCACTACTGAAAATGTGGGCTACCACTAGAGGATGGTTGGGGGTAAAGGGATCACTTACATTCACGCCTCTTTGGCACAATATTCACTTACAGACCCTAGAGGGTATAGCAACGGATCAATTTTGGCAAAAGAATGGGATTTTTTATATCACACAAGTTGTTAAGAATAGAGAGATAAGGTCGTTTGTGGAATTATCACATAACATAGCGAACCTTTCTTGGTTCAGGTATTTTCAGCTTCGGTCGGCACTTTTTAGTTTGAATGATAAATCACTGTTAGAAATAGATAATACCTCTCCGCTAAATGGGTGGTTAGGGAAGATATCACAAAGAATGAAGATTTCAAATATATATAAATTATTACTTAAGTCACGTTTTGGAGAGACACAATCGCCTGGGAGATGGATTGCCCAAATATACAATCGATAGGGTGGGGAAGCATTTTTACGAACTTTGACTTATTATCTCACAAGTTTAATCATGTTTTAATACAGTTCAATATTTATCATAGACTATATGTTACCCCCATTTGGTTAAACAAGTGTGGATTAAGAGATACCTCCAAATGCCCCCGATGTGATACTGCAGGTGCGGATTATCTGCACATGATCTGGGCATGCCCAGAACTTGGAGTTTACTGGAATGGTATTAATAATCTCCTCATCCATAAATTAAAAATATGGATTTCTCTTGAGCCACAATTGTTTTTACTGAAAGATTTTTCGTCACTAGGTAGCCATAAATATCAAAAAATCTTGTTAGGTAGAATACTATTACTGGCCAGAGTCCTGATTAGTCGGAGCTGGTTTGCACGCCATACTCCAGAGGTAAACAATTGGATAAATCTGGTTAATAAGGTTAAAAACTATGAACGGATTCTTTATAAGCAGAGAGATGTACTAGAGAAATGGATTAAGAAATGGGACGACTGGAAGTTCTGATTTAACTTTATCTGGAAGTTACTAACATTTTTGTTGCATGTTGAAGCTTTACTTGGAACCTTGTTAAGATCCAGCCATGCTAAATATGATTTTTTGCCATTTTTCAAGTGGTCTTAAACTTTTGATCAAGACTGTACTTTCATTGTCAATGGGGACAAAACTGAACTGAAGGGAACAGAGTGCACCAAAATGCATTCAGTTCCGTTTCATTGTGTTCCAATGACACACGCAAAAACGCTGCAAGCAGCGCTTTTGAATGCGTCCTGGGATGCAGAGCAAGACGGATCCCGTGACTCACAATTGTGACGGATGGTGGATACAGCAAAAACGCAGATGTGAAATTAGCCTTAGCAGTTGCAAGGACATCATGCAGCTGCAGAAGCAGTATTACCCCTTAGCTGTGGCTAATATGTTGGTCTCTGTTACAGGAGAAATCAGCAATTAAAAGAAATGTTAAACAATAAATGTAAAAATTTATAAAAATTATAAAACACCACCAGTCAGGGGCATTGCTGGGGTTTCAAAAGATCCAGGGCCAAAGTCCCAATGCATATGGCTCCAGTCGACACCCCACCGCTCGCACTAGCACTAAAAACATTTTAGGCTACTTTCACACTTGCAGTAGCAGGGTCCAGCAGGTATTGTAGTGATTGGGGCCAGAGCAGACTTCCGGCAGCATGGTGGGCTAGCGTTAGCACGGATCCGGCAGGCTGTTCCCCCGCTGGAACAGCCTGCTGGACTCTGCTGCCGTAAGTGTGAAAGTAGCCTTAATTGCTTTACTTGCTGCATAGACACTATCAAACATACAGGACTATTCAGCAGCACATACTTCTCACATCCAGAGCCTCCCAGGTGACGTCTACTCTGATGTAGATGTTTTCTTTCATCTTCTCCTAGACAACTTATTTCAGCCGTGCCTCATCTCTGCAGAGATTACCACATAGACATCTTAGGTTCCTCCCTTTGCTATCATTCTCACCATCCTCCAGTCCCACAAGTATTATCCTGCTGCTCTCTGTGCTCTCCAATACCCCCAAATACTATCCAGAAGAAATAATAGTTCCAAAGAGATAGTTCCTCCCCATAGTATTTGTGCTCCTCAAAGCCCCACCAATAATAATTCCCTTCTAGAATGCCCTCATTAGTACTATAGCCCCCTACAGTGACCCTGTTATAGGACATATTAATTATTAATACTTGGGATTTAATATTAATAATTTTAATAAATAGGCAATTACTACTTACTCTGCCTACTTCCAAACTCTGTCTCTCTGTTTCTTTACCTTCCTGAACTGCGTACTGAACTATAGAGATTGGTGATCGCCGAACAGTGTGCTGTCTTCCTGGCGCTAGAGTTCGACACATCGTGGATCGGGTTGACAGATTACTGGGAGGGGCTGGAGAAAATCCAGCCGTCATGGTCCATATCGGAACCAATGACAAAGTTATAGGTAGGTGGAGAGTCCTTAAAAATGAAATCAGGGATTTAGGTCAAAAGCTTAGGGCAAGGACCTCAAAGGTAGTATTTTCCGAAATACTGCCTGTACCACGGCCCACACAAGAAAGGCAGCGGGAGATTAGGGAGATTAACAAGTGGCTCAAGAACTGGTGTACGAAGGAGGGGTTTGGGTTCCTGGAGAACTGGGCCGACTTCTCTATCGGCTACAGGTTCTATCGTAGGGACGGGATGCACCTCAATGGGGAAGGGTCAGCTGTGTTGGGGAGAAAGATGGCTAGAAGGTTGGAGGAGTGTTTAAACTAGGGAATGGGGGGAGGGAAATTACATTATAGGAGGGGAAGATAGTGCAGTGGGACTGGGGGAGGAATAGAAGGAGGGACTAGAACAGCTCAGAAGGAAAGATATAGGGTAAAAAATATACATAAACCTCTCAAATGTACGGATGGAGTAGAGTTAACACTCCTGTTTTCTGAGATTTCTGAGTTGTGTTATCTAATCCAAGCAAACACCTTCAATTGCTTTTCAATGGCTTTTGTCTCAAGATAACACGTTGAGTAAAAAAATATGAGTTAAGAGCAGGAGTGCTAACCCTGCTACATCTGTATGTATACTAATGCCAGAAGCCTGACTAATAAAACTGGGGAACTGGAATTAGTGATGTGTGAGGAGGACTATGAAATAGTGGGAATAACGGAAACATGGCTGGATGATAGCTATGACTGGGCAGTTAATGTACAAGGTTACATCTGTTTAGAAAGGATCATCAAAACCGGAGAGTGGGTGGGGATGCTTATATGTAAAGTCCTGTCTAAAGCACACACTCCGGGAATATTTAAGTGAGGGACATGAACATGTGGAGTCACTGTGGGTAGAGATACATGGAGCTAAAAACTATAATAAAGTCCACAGAAAATCTACTACTAAACGAGATAGACAATGCGGCAAATCATAATGAGGTGGTTATTATGGGAGACTTCAACTACCCAGATATAGACTGGGAAACTGAAACTTGTATAACTCATAAAGGAAACAGGTTCTTGGCAATAACCAAAGACAATTACCTCTCCCAATTGGTTCAGGACCCGACTAGAGGGACAGCAATACTGGACTTAGTATTAACCAATAGGCCTGACAGAACAACAGATGTGCAGGTTGGGGGAAACCTGGGAAATGGTGACCATAAAGTAATAACCTTCCAATTATCATTTAAAAGAGCATTTCTACAGGGAGGAACAAAAATACCAAACTTCAAAAAAGCTAAATATAGCCAACTAAGAGAGGCCATAGGCCTAACTGGGACAAAGTCCTCAAAAATAAAAATACAGCCACAAAATGGGATATCTTTAAAAGCATTCTAAAATCTCATTGTGAGAGGTACATACCGTATGGGAATAATAGGTTAAGGAACAAAAAGAAACCAATGTGGATAAATAGAACTGTAAAGAAAGCAATAAATGACAAAAAGAAAGCATATGAATCACTAAAACAGGAGAGTAGCACGAAAGCACTGAAAAACTATAAGGAAAAAAATAGAACATGTAAAAAACAAATAAAAGCGGCCAAACTAGAGACTGAGAGATTAATTGCCAAAGAGAGCAAAACTAACCCTAAAATGTTCTTCAATTATATAAATGTTAAAAAGTATAAATCTGAAGGTGTCGGCCCTTTAAAGAGTAATGAGGGGGGAGTCGCAGAGATCGACGAGGATAAAGCAAAGCTGTTAAATATTTTTTTCTCCAATATAATCACTGAGGAAAATAAACTGTCAGATGAAATGCTGAATGTAAAAATAAATTCCCCATTAAAAGTGTCCTGTTTGACTGAGGAAGAAGTACAACAGCGACTTAAAAAGATTAAAATAGACAAATCGCCAGGACCGGATGGCATACACCCCCGTATCCTAAGGGAATTAAGTAATGTCATAGCCAGACCCTTATTTCTGATATTTGCAGACTCTATACTGACAGGGAATGTTCCACAGGATTGGCGCATAGCAAATGTGGTGCCAATATTCAAAAAGGGTCCAAAAACAGAGCCTGGAAACTATAGACCTGTAAGTTTAACATCTGTTGTGGGTAAACTGTTTGAATGTTTTCTAAGAGATGCTATCTTAGAGCATCTCAACGGAAATAAGCAAATAACGCCATATCAGCATGGCTTCATGAGTGATCGGTCATAACAAACTAATTTAATCAGTTTCTATGAGGAGGTAAGTTCTAGACTTGACAGTGGCGAATCAATGGATGTCGTGTATCTGGACTTCTCCAAAGCATTTGACACTGTACCACATAAAAGGTTAGTATATAAAATGAGAATGCTCTGACTGGGAGAATATGTCAGAACGTGGGTAGGTAACTGGCTGAGTGATAGAAAACAGAGGGTGGTTATTAATAGTACACACTCAGATTGGGTCACTGTCACTAGTGGGGTACCACAGGGTTCAGTATTGGGCCCTATTCTCTTCAATATATTTATTAATGATCTTGTAGAAGGCTTGCATAGTAAAATATAAATTTTCGCAGATGACACTAAACTGTGTAAGTAATTAACACTGAAGAGGACAGTATACTACTACAGAGGGATCTGTATAGCTTGGAGGCTTGGGCAGATTAGTGGCAGATGAGGTTTAACACTGACAAATGTAAAGTTATGCACATGGGAAGGAATAATGCAAGTCACCCGTACATACTAAATGGTAAAACACTCGGTAACACTGACATGGAAAAGGATCTAGGAATTTTAATAAACAGCAAACTAAGCTGCAAAAACCAGTGTCAGGCAGCTGCTGCCAAGGCCAATAAGATAATGGGTTGCATCAAAAAGAGGAAAGATACCACTTTACAAATCGCTAGTCAGACCACACATGGAGTACTGTGTACATTTCTGGCAGACATAGCAGAGCTGAAGAGTGTCCAGAGGAGGGCAACTAAAGTAATAACTGGAATGGGGCAACTACAGTACCCTGAAAGATTATCAAAATTAGGGTTATTCACTTTAGAAAAAAGACGACTGAGGGGAGATCTAATTACTATGTGTAAATATATCAGGGGTCAGTACAGAGATCTATCCCATCATCTATTTATCCCCAGAACTGTGACTGTGACGAGGGGACATCCTCTGCATCTGGAGGAAAGAAGGTATGTACACAAACATAGAAGAAGATTCTTTACGGTAAGAGCAGTGAGACTATGGAACTCTCTGCCTGAGGAGGTGGTGATAGTGAGTACAATAAAGGAATTCAAGAGGGGCCTGGATGTATTTCTGGAATGTAATAATATTACAGGCTTTAGCTACCAGAGAGGGGTCGTTGATCCAGGGAGTTATTCTGATTGCCTGATTGGAGTCGGGAAGGAATTTTTTATTCCCCTAAAGTGGGGAAAATTGGCTTCTACCTCACTCTTTTTTTTTTTGCCTTCCTCTGCATCAACTTTCAGGATGACAGGCCGAACTGGATGGACAAATGTCTTTTTTCGGCCTTATGTACAGGGTGGGCCATTTATATGGATACACCTTAATAAAATGGGAATGGTTGGTGATATTAACTTCCTGTTTGTGGCACATTAGTATATGTGAGGGGGGAAACTTTTCAAGATGGGTGGTGACCATGGCGGCCATTTTGAAGTTGGCCGTTTTGAATCCAACTTTTGTTTTTTCAATAGGAAGAGGCTGCACCGCAGGAGAAATGCTAGCACAGACTTCCAGTATCCGTAGTTTCAGGTGCAGCACATCTCATCTTCATGGTATGGTGTGGTATATGGGGTACAAAGATAGTGGGGCCATTCTTCATCAATGGAAACCTCAAGGCCACTGGATATGCGAAATTACTACATAATGATGTGTTTCCCTCTTTATGCACTGAAGCTGGCATGTTCCCTGAGTTTTTCCAGCAAGATGGAGCACCACCACATTATGGGTGTCAGGTCCGAGCATTCCTAGATGAACAGTTTCCTGGAAAGTGGATTGGTCGTCGTGGGCCAGTTGAATGGCCCCCAAGGTCTCCCGATCTGACCCCCTTAGACTTTTATCTTTAGGGTCATCTGAAGGCAATTGTCTATGCTGTGAAGATACGAGATGTGCAGCACCTGAAACTACGGATACTGGAAGCCTGTGCTAGCATTTCTCCTGCGGTGTTGCTATCAGTGTGTGAAGAGTGGGAGAAGAGGGTTGCATTGACAATCCAACACAATGGGCAGCACATTGAACACATTTTATAAGTGGTCAGAAACTTGTAAATAACTCATGAAAGAATAAAGTTACGTTAAAACCAAGCACACCATTGTTTTTCTTGTGAAATTCCCAATAAGTTTGATGTGTCACATGACCCTCTTCCTATTGAAAAAACAAAAGTTGGATTCAAAATGTCCGACTTCAAAATGGCCGCCATGGTCACCACCCATCTTGAAAAGTGTTTCCCCCCTCACATATACTAATGTGCCACAAACAGGAAGTTAATATCACCAACCATTCCCATTTTATTAAGGTGTATCCATATAAATGGCCCACCCTGTACTATGCTACTATGTTACTATGTATTCACTTTTATCACATAAAGGAGCAGCTCATGCAGGAGTTGAGAAAGAAAGGCAAGCTACCTGAACCCTTCCAAGAGGTAACACTCTTTGCAGACCTCTTGCAGCACTAAAACAAGAGAGAGAGTGAGCACTTACAACATCTGCGTCATATGGTAATAGTTTTACTTGTGGGATAAGACCTATGTGGTCAGATAGGGTTAAAACAATTATACACCATTCACAATAAAATACATTAACATAAAAATATCTAAAATGTTATAAATTGGTACCAATATTTCAACTGATGCCAGGGTGAGAACTAGTTGCCACGCTGTGACAATTGATGTAGCAGTGTCACTACCTGTTGTGTCACACACCGCACATTAAATAACAGCGTCCTGAAAATTCCTCATGTGGGGCAATTTGAAGTAACTTGTCTCCAATGCGAACAATCGCCGTGCTAAGTGATTCCTCCAGAAATGTTCAATCCAGCCAAAAGAATAATGGCAAAGTCCCACGCTACAGTTTTGCAATTCCTACCTGGTTCCTGATAGTGTGTCTCGCTGTGTGACGTCTCACGCTCCTTCCTCGAGGCGAGCGATGCCGGCTGTTTGGTCGTCTTGCGCCGCACGTCTCAGGCCGGTGACGTCACAGTATCGCGGGATCCAGCAGGTAGGAGTCTGATCAGCAATGTTCGCTACAAACTAGATCTGTAAACTAGATCTGTAGTTATCCGCTGAAGATTCATTCATGCATGGCCATGCAATCCATAAGAGGGTCCAGTAGACTAGGTGGGCGCTTTTTTCCTTCTCTTTCACCAGACGCGTTTCGGGGCGTCTACACCCCTTCCTCAGTGGTCAAAGCGCCATTAATCGTTGTCCACCTTTTATAGTCTGTTTGGTAATCCACAAAAACAGGAATCCGGATAATCTGGATATCATAACTTCCAGTGCGGTTTTTGTTGCGGTATGTGTGCGGTTTCTCAACACCCATTGCGTTTTTTATGAAAATTACATCTCACACATTATAATATTATACCCGACTCAGTACTTAGATTAAAAAGTGATAATTTAATACTTTAATACAAACACTTATGTTAAAATGATTAAAATGAATAAATACACATACATACTAACCCTTTCTAAAAAACCAATTAATAAACATCGGCTGATATATCTATCGGGGACATTACTATAGATATATAAAAGGAGGAACGTTACAGGAGAATTCCTGCCAATGAAATAAATGTAGAAAGTGGGGTTCGGAAGTTGCGGATGCTGATCTCCACTCCGAGGGGGGGCCCCAGAGCCTACAAATGGCTAACGATGGGACCCCCCATCAGAGAGGGGACCAGCACCCTATAGAAAGCTGAAGATCTCCAGGTCCGAATTCAGGCCTGCTGGTAATAGGCAGCCAAATTCATAGATGTGTTTCGATTCGGCTCTGGACATCCTCCTAATGTAATCACCCCCTCTCCAATGTCTATCAATTTTTTCCAAAGCCACAAAAAACAATTTAGATGGATCCCTATTGTGTGCTTCATCATAATGTTTAGAGAGGGAGTGTTTTAGATAGCCCTTTTTGATATTTGATACGTGTTCACTTATTTTAGTTTTTAATAACCTTTTTGTTCTGCCAATGTATTGGCGCTTACATGGACACTGTATCAAATAGATAACTCCAGATGAGTTGCAAGTAAGGCAATTATTAATTTCCCAGACATAAGAATTATGTGCTGAGTGTACTGTAGTTGTTTTCCTTTCTTGTAGGCTCATCCTGCACCCCATACATCTCCCGCACTTGAAAAAACCTTTTAGATTCATATAGGATCCTAAATTGGTAATTATGGGTCCTTTTTCTTTTTCTTTCACTGACGGGGCTATTTTAAGTTTTAGATTTGGGGCCTTTGTATATATTATTTTCGGTACGTTAGGCAGTAACGGGCCTATCACCTTATCACTCGCAACGTGATGCCAGTGTTTAGATATAATACTTTTTATCTTTTTGTAATCACTGCTAAAGGGTAAGATTACTTTAATATCACTCTTAGGATCCTCAGTTGTCTCAATTACCGTTTTTTCTTCAAAAAAGGACTTTCTTTCAAGTTCTCTCACCTTATTTAGAGATTCATCCAAAACCATTGCTGGGTATTTCTTATCTATAAATTGCGATTTCATTCTGGCTGCCTCTTCCTCAAATTTCTCAGGTTCAATACAATTTCTCTTAATTCTCCGGAATTGACCTAATGGGACATTTAGTAGCCACCTTGGTAGGTGGCAACTATCAAAGAGAATGAAGCCATTTTTTGCAGTCGGTTTCTGGTATGTGCTGCAAGAATAATGGTTACCCTCCTTTCTTATCAATAAATCCAAAAATTCAATCTCCTCCCTAATATTGGACGTGAAGACTAAATTTCGGTCATTACTATTAATTTCTTCCAAAAACTTCAGTAATTCTGTCTCTCCCTTCCTCCAAATGAATATCACGTCATCGATGTAACACCGCCATAGGACCAGATCCGCCCCAAGTCTGGGCATGATGGTAGTAAATTCCCATTCTGCCAAAAATAAATTGGCGTAACTTGGGGCAAATCTGGTCCCCATGGCGGTGCCACATCTCTGCAAGTAATACTCCCCCTCAAAATAAAAATAATTATGTTGTAAAATATACTGGATGCCTTCCAGTATCAATTTTATTTGGGGGTCTTCAAATGTACCATTCTTTATCAGTTGTTGTTCGACTGCCTCCAATCCCTGTTGATGATCTATAACTGTATACAGGGATTGGATATCTAGAGTTCCCATGATCCAGTCTGGTTCAATTGTCAATCCCTCCAGAATCTGGATAATCTGTGTGGTGTCTTTCAAGTAGGTTTTAGTATTTTTCACCACAGGTTGGAGCTGAAGATCTATGTATCTAGATAGGTTGGAAGTGACGGATCCTATTCCGGACACTATAGGGCGTCCCGGAGGATCCGTCAAACTCTTATGTACCTTGGGCAGGCAGTAGAAGGTAGGTAGCCTTCTCTCTGTGTCCAAGATAAATTCCAGTTCTTGTTTTAGGAGAATTCCCTGTTCCAATCCCCTCTTACATAGGTCCTCCAAGCCCTGATAAAAACCCTGTATTGGATCACTCTTAAGTTTTATATATGTAGCCTGATCAGCTAACAGTCTCAGACACTCCTTGTTATATTGATCAGTGTCTAGAATTACCGTGGCTCCGCCTTTATCGGCCGGTCGTATGGTTACCTTATTGTCTTTTTGGAGTGACTTGATGGCCTGAATCTCCCGTTTCGTCAAATTATTATTAGTGGGAGGTCTAACTTTCATCTTCCTTAGGTCATCTTCAACACATTTTTGAAAGGTTGCTATCTCTTTGCTTATCTCATTATGTGGGAACATTTTAGATCTCTTTTTTAGGGAGGTGTGCTTAAATGAGTCAACCACTTTCACATCAGCCAGTTCTCTGGTTAGAGGATTTTTTATATAGTATTTCCTAAGGCAGAGGTTCCTAATGAATTTTTGGACACCTATAAAGGTTGAGAATTTATCTGCAGTATTCGACGGGGCAAACTTTAACCCCTTATTTAATAAATTAATTTGTGCAGTGGTGAGAATTTTAGAACTTAAATTTATTATGGATCCCATCTCTGGGCTTGTGAGTGTTTCTGGTGCCGTGACTCCCTTCCTCTTACTTCTCCTGGTCTTCCTTTTTCTGAGTGCCAGTGTTGTTGGTGATTTGTGTCGTTGTTGTGATAATGGTGCTGACTCCGTGTTTGGTGATTGGAATGAAACTCCTTCCCTGTAGAATGTTGATACCTGGTGTTCTTGTGCCTCAAATTGTATGGTGACCTGTGTCGTGGTGGTGTTTGGTCTCTGTATCTTGTGCGTGTTCTGTGATGTGCCGGGGTAAGGTCTAAAAAATGTTGCCCTGCCAATTTTTCATATCTATTACTGACAGGTACATTGTACCTATCTATTCTCTCTTCTCTGCCTAATTCCATATCTAACAATCCCTGGTGTGGACTATCCTCCTCTTCTAAAGTTTCTATATGCCTTTCTTGTTCCTTGCTTTTATAAACTTCTATATATTTTTTACTTTTTTTTATTAATTATATCCCCCTCTAATTGGTCCAAACTTCTACATAGTCTATCCTGCCATGTATTAAATTCTGCATTTCTTGGGAATTTCTCTATATGTTCCCTTAATTTATTAATCTTTATGTTCAGATCCCCCAGGATCTCTAATCTCCTTTTAATGATCAATTTCATCATGGCAACTGATTGATTGATCAATAGATTATTCCACTCTCTAGTGAATTCATCACTAATGAGATCCTGGGCTGGGTTCTTATTGATTAATAATCCTTTTGGGATTTTGGTCTCTTCTACATAATAGTTTAGGGAACGTATCTCCCAATGTTGCCGCAGTTGTTTTTGTAACAGACTTTCCAAACTTCTAAAACTCTCTGTCATTGAATTATTCTCAGGAGTTTCAATATAGTTAGGATCATTAAATTTGTAATTCTCAGCTTTCAGCCTTTTATTATCCATATGATGCCAGATGTCCATAGTATACTTCGGGGAGCTCACCCACAAATACGGGCTAGAAAAAGTGTAATTGTATATATATAGGCGGGTGGCTCTCACCTAGTCCTTGTTTTAGTCCTTTATTACTTTGGGATCGGGCACCCAATTCTGAGTTAGCAGCACCCACCGTAGCTACTAGGTGAGAGCCACCCGCCTATATATATACAATTACACTCTCGCAGCACACTTTGGCAGAAAGGAGAAAACTACTACCCCTCACCAAAAGTCTTGGTCACCACGATATTCCGTAGTGGGGCTTCCTAAAGAAGTTTATCATCACCAAAAATGTAGATCAGCACCTCATTACCTCCTTGGAAAGGGACTCCATTTTCTGCAAAGTTGGGGGCTACACCATCCAGATGCCCTCTCACCTAAATCCCCCATACAGCTGTCTAGAATACGGATGGAGTAGAGTTAACACTCCTGTTTTCTGAGATTTCTGAGTTGTGTTATCTAATCTAAGCAAACACCTTCAATTGCTTTTCAATGGCTTTTGTCTTAAGATAACGAGATGAGTTAAGAAATTTGAGTTAAGAGCTGGAGTGCTAACCCTGTTACACCTGTACCTATAGAGTGGCCATCCACATCACGGGACACGTGAGGCCTTCATACTGTATTCCATAATGCAGGACACTGTTTTATGATTCATTAAACTATACCCATGGTTTGTGCAGTCTCATTACCTGCTTAGTCGTTGTTTTGCTTGTTATTATTGTTTTCTATGTTTTTTCTTTTTTTATGACGTACATATCTAAGGGGTCCTTCCCTTTTTTCAATATTAATGTTATTACAGCCTCTGTCATTGATTCTGGAAGGGTAGCCTTCTCAATTGATTCTAGAAACACACTTAATAAACGAGGGAGGGTAATCTCCCCATATTTACGATATAATTCATATGGTAGTCCATTTGACCCAGGGGAAGAATTTCTGGAACATGCCTTCAGTGCAGCCTCTAGCTCCTCTAAAGAGAGATCCAAGTCCAGAAACTCCCTCTGAGTATCGGTAAGAACTGGAAGAGAAATAGAGTCTAAATATGAATTAATCTCTTCATCTAATATAACCTTATTTGATTTATATAATTCAGAAAAATGCTTCAAAAAGGTTCCCTTTATACGCTCTTGTTCTTCAATAATAGTACCCTTAGATGACCGAATACTGACTCTCTCTTTTTTGGTTCTTGATTAGAGATCACCATCGCTAAGTTTCCCTGGTCTCCCTGCATCAGAAAAATATTTTTATCCCTTAAAAAAGAGTCTCTGCTGGGCCTTTTCCAAGAAAAAGTCAGCATACGCCCCCGGCTTGCATTCTGCATATTTTCCCTATTTCCTGATGTTCTATTCCTAGAGAATTCATTCGCAACTAACACTGCTTCTTTTAACTCCCCCTCCTTCTTACCTTATCTCTTTTTTGGATTTGAAATACTACTAACAAAAATTCCCCTTATAAAGGCCTTAAATGTGTCCCATTCCTGTTGGACTCCAGCTGTGTTATCATTAATATCCCAAAAGTACCCCATCTCCTGTTTCACCAATTCATGAATATCATTATCCATTATAGAAATCCAATGGGGGTTCAATTTAAATAGAGGTCTTACTTTGTAATCATTACCCCCCCATGGTTAATTCAAGAGATAACGACCTGGCCTCATATTTCATTAAGTCTAAGATGTTTTTTATTTATCAAGGATAGGTTTATACTGGACATGCAATTTTCAGATTTACTTATACAAGAATAAGCTCTTTTCACCTTTCCAACCCCTCTCCATACATCCACATAACCTGCTTTCAGACAAAAATGTGCCACGGGTGACACTTGGGCTGAAGTATAAGTATCTCCCCTTAAAGAGATCCTATTTATTTCTGGATTCATGACACAGTTAAAGTCTCCAATAACTAGTGAGGAGCATTCAGGCCACTGATCCACAAAAATTAATAAGCAATTAAGTACGTATAAAGAGAAGGGGGGGTGGAATATAAACAAAAGCCAAAATATACAATCTTCCAGAGAGTTTCCCATAGAGAAAAACAAACTTCCCTTGCTTATCGGTAGAAGATGCCTCCCAGACAAAATCAACTCCCCTATGAATCAAAACTGTAACACCTCTGGAGTAGCTGGTAAAGCTAGAATGATAAGTCTGCGCAGCCTATCCGCTACCGAGCCGCAAAACCGACTCCTCAGTAGCATGAGTCTCCACCAAGCAAACAATCGCAGGTAGATGTCTCAGGACCTGGTCAAAAACTGCCTGTCTTTTAACCCCTTTAGGACCCTGCCATTTTTCACCTTAAGGACCAGGCCATTTTTAGCAAATCTGAAATGTGTCATTTTATGTGGTAATAGCTTTAAAATGCTTTTACATATCCAGGCCATTCTGAGATTGTTTTCTCGTCACATATTGTACTTTAAGACAGTGGTAAAATGGATTAAAAAAAATTCATTTTTATTAATAAAAAAAAAAAAAAGAATTTACAAAAAAGAATTGAAAAATTAACAAATTTCCAAATTTCAATTTCTCTACTTTAATAATAGATAGTAATACCTCCAAAAATAGTTATTACTTTACATTCCCCATATGTCTACTTCATGTTTGGATCATTTTGAAAATGACATTTTATTTTTTGGGGACGTTAGAAGGCTTAGAAGTTTAGAAGCAAATCTTAAAATTTTTAAGAATATTTCCAAGCCCCAATTTTTTCCGGACCAGTTCAGTTATGAAGTCACTTTCTGGGGCTTACATATTAGAAACCACCCATAAATCACCCCATTTTAGAAACTACACCCCTCAAGCTATTCAAAGCTGATTTTACAAACTTTGTTACCCTTTAGGTGCGCCACGAGAATTAAATGAAAATGGGAATGAAATTTCAGAATTTCACTTTTTTTAGCAGATTTTAAATTTTAATCATTTCAAGGTGTGTAGTGAGCACTTAGACCCATCAGGCATTTCACAGAATTAGGAAACGTTTGGCTGTGAAAATCAAAAATCCATGATACGGGAGCACATGGCCAGTGCCCCATATTGCGAACCCGCTGTTTGCGGTCTGCAATACGGCCAGGGCCGGGCAATGGCCACGTGCATGAGGCCTTGGCAAGCACCCAACAGATTAGGGAGGGTGCTTAGGGACTGGTGTTCCCCCTCCCCATTTCCCCTGGTTATGTGGGAGGGTTGAGTTGCCCCTATAATGGATAATGGGTTGTTGGGGGTAAGAGGGACAGCAAGGGTTAACACAAAGTCCACCTCCTTATAATTGTATAATGCCAATAGGGGTGGGGATGGAGCAGTAATCCCTCCTTCTCAGGAGGTGATATATACCTTCCCCCGGCCTCTGGACTTCCTCTTGTCCGTGGAAGCCAAGTTGTGCAGTACGTACCCAGCTGGCTCTGTCCACCCCAAGATGACCGCAAGGGACGCTTCCCTTAAGGATGCCCTCTTGGCGAGATACAATGAGGAGGGCGAGGGCTAGCTGCTGTTCCTGAGCAGCCTCAGCTCCCCTCGGCCCTCCTTCTCCTCCTCCTGCTGATATGATCAGGACAGAGCTGCCGCAGTCAGCAGGCAGTTCCGTCACTTCAAAAGGGGGTCGGCGGTTCGCACGGCGAACCAGCTTCCCCGCCAGTCTCCGGGCTGCCCGCACTCACCTCAGTCCCCCAGGGAGCGCATGCGCCGCGTCATCTGGCCATTTTGTTCGGGGCGCACAGCAGTGCGAGTTAGCCCTGCCCCTTCCGCTCGCAGCATTTCCCGGCGCTTTAGGGTCAGGCAGCACGTAGCAGGCGAGTTTTCTAGATAACATGGGAGCACATGGCAGTTCTGCAGCCCATGATTTCCCCCCTCCCCCCCCCCTCCCCCTCCTTCTCAGCCCACAGAGCCTGCAGCTGCATCAGGGGAGTGCAATGGGGGTGTTGCTATTGCCCCATGGCTGCAGATAATGTGCACATAGAGCAGTTGGTGGCAGCTGGTCTACAGATGGAGCCCCCTATTGTAGACACCCTGCCACCCCCTCCCCCTGCTGCCACTCCCAGATCTCGTAGGCACAGGGAGCTTTCTGTATCTTCCACTTACTCCCACAAAAGCAGGAGGCGCTACCGTCGCATTTCCCGCAGGCGCCGGTCCCATCGCCATTCCATGGATTCCGGGAGAAGTAGGCGCTCCAGGTCCTCTAGATGGCGCTCTCGTCATCTTCGGATGGATCGACAGGCGCATCTGAGGAGTCTGGCCTGATGTCACGGTCAAAGCGTAAGAGGCAGGTGCCTAGTCATGCATCCAGGACTCCCAGCCTGGTCCCAACAGCGGCACACCAGGTAGAGGTCCCGGAAACCGGTCCTTCATCGGCGACCACAACTTCTGCACCTGGTGAGTACCAATATACCGGGGCATGGGGGACGGGTGGGGTTAGTGCAGGCGTGGAATCAATGTTGAGAACGTTGTTAGACAAGTTGCAGGGCCCACCTCATCTTCCAACCCCTCTCCCTTCCCAGAAACCGTCTCCAGTATTGGCGGGGGTCCATAAGGACTCCTTTTGTGGTGTCAGCCCTCTGGCCTACCATGTGGAAGAAGCTTTTAAAGACAAAATCTGGTCCAACCAATACATTGATATATGGTCATTGATATCGCTGGACCAGCATACAATAGACAAGGAGAGTCGTTTTTCAGACAAGCCTTTTTATACGGAAACCAAGGGTGGCCAAGACCATGAATAATTGGTTGCAGGCTTTCTCTGTTTTGGGTTGTATCATGGGTCAACGTCACCCTGACCGTTGCTTGGAATTATTTGTCTACCAGGACACAATATACTGTACACTCTCCTATTTCACCCTGTTCTCCTTTTATAGTGTAGATGATGCCTCTCTATCCTTTCCCTACACCTTGAATAATCTTTCCCTGAACTTCTAAATCGAATTTTCAGCACAATGAAGTCTTTTCTACCACTGTCGATAGTGCCTGCTGACGTCTCTCCCTGCACCAAGTACACTGGAAAATGGCTGAATTCAAGATGGCTGAGGCTATTTATAGGGCTGTGACATCACAGGGGCTGCATGCACAGCATTGTAGGTGATCCCTCGTTCTCAGATTTCTTTGCTCCATGTCCTACCATGTGCAGCACCCATTTTTCGGGAAAAATGCGATTCATTACCATGAAGCGTGAGGAAATTCGGCTTCGGTGCGAATCTAATTTTTCCTGAAATTCAGATCAAATTCCACTGCAACTTTGATTCGCTCATCTCTACTCTTTATGGTTGGTTATGGACAGAATAGAGTTAAATCTGGCAGTCTTGTAGTTAGTTGCCGGGGTTATGGGCTGGTCTCACTCCCTGGTTAGAGAGTATCTAGTCACCAGAGCTAGAGGCAAGACGTGCATGTGTGTGCTCCTACCAAGTAGGCCCAAAGCAAAGCCTTATCAGGCAAACAGCATTCCTGAGACTGAAAAGCTGCCAGAGAGAATTACCCCAGAGTGGGAAAGAGAACAGACATTTCAGATGGTTTAGAACCACTTCAGAGGCTGAGTCGGGATAAAAACAGTAAGGTTCCACTCGTGTATAGAAAAATTAGCTTTCTGCTGTCGAAATGGTGTATTGCTTTAGTCACAAATGACGGAAATTGAAGCAGCTCACCTCCATCCATTATGTTGGTGCGTGAACACAGGGCTGGCTCTCAGTTGATATATGGAAAAGAGAAGTTTGTTTAGTCTTGAAACATAAAAAAAAAGTAAAATCTATTTCACTTACGTGTTTCTGGAGGACACCCTCATGCACACAAACTTATTTTCTTTCCGTGTCCGTTCCGATTTTTTTGCGGACCATAAACGGAACCATTATTTCAATGGCTCCGCAAAAAAAACTAAAGTTACTCCGTTTGCATTCCATTTCCGTATGTCCGTATTTCCGTTCCGCAAAAAAATAGAACATGTCCTATTATTGTCCGCATTAAGGGACAAGGATAGTACTGTTCAATTAGGGGCCAGCTGTTCTGTTCCGCAAAATACGGAATGCACACGGACGTCATGCGTATTTTTTGCACATCCATTTTTTGCGGACCGCAAAATACATACGGTCGTGTGCATGAGGCCTAAGGGTGGATGTCCACCAGAAACGTATTTTTCTATAAGTTTCAAGACTGAATAAAATACAATGGGGGAGATTTATCAAACTGGTGTAAAGCAGAACTGGCTTGTTGCCCATAGCAACCGTTCAGATTCGAAAATGAAAGGTGGAATCTGATTGGTTGCTATGGGCAACTAAGCCAGTTCTACTTTACACCAGTTTGATAAATGTCCCCCAATGAAATTGAACAAACTTCTTTTTTCCATATAGCTTTAGTGCCCACCACATTCTCAGACGGACTGGCCCCCCACATCTAAGATCTGCACCTCTCAGCCCAGGAAGTGCAGAACGAATTAAAAGGGGTTTCCAAGATTTTAATATTTATGACCTATCCTCAGCAAAGGTCATCAGTATCTGATCAGTGGGGGTCCGACACCTGTGCCTACTGTAGGTCAAGTGACCAATGAATGTGTTGTCACTGGCCTAGGGAAAGCAGCGAGAAGGCCGCGGAGTGAGGACAGCCACTGTACATCACTACTACTCATGTCAGTCGCTACTACCACTCCCCTCCTCCTGGCTCTCCCCCTGTAGGCCTCTGCACATGTTCAGATCCATCCTTCAACTGCCATCAGCCATATTTACTCTTAGAAGCTGTGTCAGTTAGGGCTCATTCAGACGACCATATTAACGAGTATGCATCCGTTCCACAATTTTGTGGAACGGATGAGGACTCATTCATTTCAATGGGGCCTCATAAGAAGCATCAGTTGTTCTGTTCCACGGCTCGCAAAATAGAGAGAGCATGTCCTATCGCGCACACGGCCGGATCCACAAATTGCGGCCCACCAAACACTACACCCATCTGAATGAGCCCTTTTAGGGAGGCAGCTGTGCTAGAAATGACACAGCCCTGAGCTGTGATAGTGAGAAAGCTTCAGCAGAAAGGACATGCCCCCTGAGAAAGGACACGCCCCCTGAGAAAGGACATGCCCCCTGAGAAAGGACACACCCCCTGAGAAAGGACACACACACTGAGAAAGGACACGCCCCCTGAGAAAGGACACGCCCCCTCAGCTGCCAGCCTGAAGAGAATCAAGCAGAGCAACTGAAGCAATGAACAGGGGAGCTCTGGATCAATGAGGTGTACTATATGATGTCTCATTTTTATTTTATTACATCAATCATGGCATAACCGCTTTAGGAGACTTTTTATCACTGCAGCAAAAGATATAATGAGAGTTCATAACTCACTCCAAAATTTTAAGGTCCTAGAATTGATTTTTTTTTTTTTGTTTCAGGTTCAATTGAATTAAAATTAAGTGATATGGTACGAGGAGCCAAAATATCTGGCCAATGCGCCATCAAAATGGCCAAAGATAAAGCCACACCGCGCTTCTCTATCTTTAGAAACAAGCGAATGAGAGGCTGGTGGCCATTTGTCAAACTCAGAACTGAAGAAGATGAAGAGAGAGAGGAACGAGAGACGAAGGATAAAAAGAGTAAAAAGAAAAAGAAAAAAAAGAATGTAAAACTGGAGGATGTGCAATACACTGATTCAAGTGGAAACATTTATATCCTGGCAGTAAGTAAAGTGAGGTAAAATAAAATACTACAAAGATGTAATAGACGAGGTGATATTACATGGAATAACTTTTCCCTGCTGACAAAAATTGGATATTTTTATAATTTGACCTGTGTATGACTACTTAATCTTAGATAATTTATTTTTATTTTTTTATAGTTTAGGCTTCAAGTTTATCCTTGGTATGTTATGGATCAAGAACTATGGGGGAGATTTATCATTCCCTTTATGCCTTTTTAAAAAATTGTCACATTTCCCCTTTTTCGACGCCCTCGCCACTTTTCTAAAAGGGGTGTGGCAAGGGCAGGGAAGGGGGTGTGGCGTTAATGAAGCCAGAAATCTACAGCAGCTCTGACCTGTCATAGACTTCTGGTTAGGCGCACGGACTGCATTAGGCACATTCTCCAGCAGCGCATGGGATATCAAGACAGCACATGGGATTATAGTCAATGGAAGGTGAACTGTGGTAGGCAGTTCCTCTGTCAGAACAGCCTGACGGCCTTTACCTTAAGCGCAGATGTGAAACTAGCATAAACTCTTTGGCTGCATAATGAAATATAAAGCAGCATTTTTTATGCCTGGCCCCAGCGTGATGTTGGAAGAGCTACTCTGCAGGGAAGGAGACAGATGATAAGTGGCAACAGCCATACATCAACTGTGAGGGACAGGAAGCAGATGATAAGATTTATCAGTAGTCTTGTCACCCATTGCATGCACAGAAATTTGCTATACAGAGTCATTCACATTGAGGCAGATATCTTTTTATTTAGAAAGCTGGAAAAATTCACTGGCCTTAGACATCCTGATTCCAAGTATTATATCACTATGACAAGGATATTATATTATAATTATGTTATAAGGATATTCTGTTGCTCCGAAGATAAAACATAATATATAATATGTAAAAAATTTAAAGGGGTTAATATCTGGTGTAATGCTCACCATTTTCCATATAATTATATCACTGCTAAAAACCACTGCTCTCCAGTGTAATTTTCACACTTTTCTTTTACTAATATCTGGAGGACTTTCCTCCATTTCTGTGGGTTGGCAGCAGCTCATCAAGCACCTGCACCCCCTGGAGGGCACTACAATCAGCTCTTGTAAACCCTTTCTTCCCCTGCACAAAAAACAGCCCCTCACACATGCAATGCAGTTTCCTTCAGTGAATGAATGAAAGGTGTCTGGGCTGCTTCTCCGTAAGATGACTACACCAGCAATGACAGGAGGAGAAGAGCAGGGAAGCTACTGAGTACAGTATGTTAGTCCACCAGTCAATCCAAGGTGGACCAGAATTTCAGGGCCCTGAAAAACAGCAGGGGGCGCTAACAGAGATGAAAATGTAATGTACATGAAAAATGCTCAATAGTTTTATTGTATGTATACTGCAATAATACTTCATTCATTGCATAGTAATACTTTTCGTGGGATAACAATTGGTGTTGAGCGAGCATGCTCGGCCGAACACCAGTTCAGCTCGAGCATCGCTATGCTTGGCACATCGCGGAGTGCGGCCGAACACCTCGTGTGCTCGAGCCAGTGTATTTAAATGTAATTTAGCATCTATATCTGAAAAGTTTCGGCTGGAATTGGATCCTATGCATATTACTATATGTAAATATATTATGGCTAAAAACATATATATATATAAAAAAAATCTGAAATGTTTCTGCCAGGATTTGAACTCCCAAGCTTGTACATTAGAGGCGACACTATACACTATACACTACACTATACAGCGAAATGTTAACCTGCACAGAAATATAAAATAAGTCTTCTGCTGAATAGGAATACTCACTAAATCAGAAACTACTATGAGGTTTTTCTGACATAGGTTAGCATTCAGCTTTATAGCTGAGTGGATAAGGTCCTTGCCTCTAATGTACAAGCTTGGGAGTTTGAATCCCAGCAGAAACTTTTCAGAAATTATATTTAAATACACTGGGTGTCCCCAAGCACTGACTCCCTATATGGACATAGCTATATATGGAGTCAGAGAAGGGACTCCTAAGCCGAACTAGAGGCCCCACACCCTACCCTATTCAGAGCCGGGGGTGCCTGGGGTTCTCCTATTGACCATTGTGCTCGGTAGAACATCCGAGCATCGCTCAACACTAATAACCATTTAATAAATTCCTGGTTGTTTGGTTTAGGGGAAAGTTGAAGCTGAATTTCAGCTTCTGACAGTGGAGGAAGCAGAAAAGAGTCCAGTGGGATTAGGGCGGAAGGAGCCAGAACCTCTGGATAAGCCAAAGTAAGATATATTTCAGTAATTTCCTTTTCAAATGTTTGTTTGCCAATGTCTCCCCTATGATCATGTTCCTTGTGGTGGTGCTCCATGGAACACAAATCATAAGCCTGCCATTTTATGGAGGTCTGTACATCAGATATACCTACTAGCTTCAGAAGATTGTGGGTATTTTAAGAATTATGTAATGAAAAAAGCTATCAAGACAAGCATAATTTCCAAATTTTTTAACATTTATAAATTGACTTAAAGGGATATTCCCATCCCAATGATCACTGTTAAATCTGTTAATGATTTGACAGTGATCAATTCCCACCCTTTTTGAGAAAATAAGTCCCCTCTTACCTGATCGTTGTCTTTCGTCTCCCCTGGTTACGGCCACCTCTCCAGTCGAATCCTGCCGGGCTGCGCTTGCGCAGAAGATTGAAGATTTTCTCCCAGCAGGGCCGCGCAATGTCTTGAACGAGCACGCCGCCGCGCATGCGCCATGATGACTTCTTCCTGGCCAGTATAGTACAGAGCCGCGAACGCGCACGCTGGCTCTGTACTATACAGGCCAGGTATAAGTCACCATGGCGCATGCGCGGCGGCGTGCGTGTTCAGGACATTGCGCGGCCCAGCCGGGAAAAAATCTTCAGTCTTCTGCGCAAGCGCGGTCGGGAGAAGAATCCAGGAAGTGAATGTCGCGCTCAAGGAAGGTAAGTATGAAAAGGGAAGATGGGAATACCCCTTTAAAGATCCTAAATGAAAATATGTGCATCTCAATAAATTAGAATATCATCGAAAAGTTTATTCATTTCAGTAATTCAATTCACCGTTCAGCATTTCCGTTCTCCTGCTCCGTTTAGGAGCAGGAAAACGGAAAGGACTTATTCGGCACATAACTGAGCCGAACGGAACCTAAGGACTCCATAGACTATAATGGCGTCCGTTAGGTTTCCGCTCAGAGGAAGATTTTTGAAGCAGGGACAAAAATCCTGCATGCACGACTTTTGTCTCCGCTCCAAAATCATCTTCTGAGCTGAAACCTAACGGACCCCATTATAGTCTATGGGGTCCGTAGGCTCCGTTCAGCTCAGTTATGTGCTGAATCCGTCCTTTCCGTTCTCCTGCTCCTAAATAAGCTGAACAGTGATGTGAACGAAGCCTAATGAACCCAAAAGTCAATATCTCAGAAAATTAGAACACTGTAGACTCATGGTGTCACACTCTAATCAGCACAAAACACCTGCAAAGGTTTCCTAAACCCTGAAAATACAGATAAGCCAGTGCCCTGACTCTACCTCTATTACAGGGATCAGCAACCTTCGGCACTCCAGCTGCTGGGAAACTATAACTCCCAGCATGCAACATGCTGGGCTGTTCTTATAACTCCTATAGAAATGAATGGAGCATTCTGGGAGTTTTAGTTTCAGAACAGCTGGAGTGCCGGAGGTTGCTGATCCCTGCTCTATAAGGCTACTTTCACACTGGCGTTTCTGGGTCTGCCTGTGAGATCCATTTCAAGGCTCTCACAAGCGGCTCAAAACGGATCAGTTCAGCCCCAATGCATTCTGAATGGATAAGGATCCGCTCAGAATGCATCAATTTGGCTCCGTCCAGCCTCCATTCCGCTCTGGAGGCTGCTTGCAGCATTTTGATGTCCGTCTGACGATGCAGAGCCAAACGGATCCGTCCTGACTTACAATGTAAGTAAATGGGGACGGATCCGTTTTCACTGACACAATATGGTGCAATTGAAAACGGATCCGCCTCCCATTGACTTTTAGTGTAATTCAAAACGGAGCCGTTTGCATTATCATGATCATGGTAATGCAAACGGATCCGTTCTGAACGGATACAAGCGTTGGCATTATAGGTGCGGATCCGTCTGTGCAGATACCAGACGGATCCGCACCTAACGCAGGTGTGAAAGTAGCCTTATCTGTACCAAACACGCCTTGTGCAGAATACTGTACATTTCTTTGTGTTATATGTATGTAGTTTACTCTGAGTGTTTTTATATGCTATATTTACGTTATATACCTTTTTTTCTATGAATTTTTTTCCATAAACATACATATTTTCATTTTACAGCCGTCCAAAAACCTCACTCAACTGGTTTGTGAACCCACTGAAAACGTTTGTCTTCTTCATCTGGAGGAAATATAAGAAGTACATCATTGCTCTAGTGATCATAGCCATTCCCACCATTTTCTTGGTCCTCATCCTTTACACCATGCCGGGATACATCAGTGAGAAGATTATTAATGGATAGGCATTATCAACGTTACGCACAGTGTAAATAATATAATGTTGTGAATTATTTTATGTGAAGGAAGTCCATGCTGTTTACACAATCACACTGCCCTATGTGAGCTCAACATGATCATAAGCGCCAAATTTAAGAAAACGGGTCAAATAATAGGTGTCTTTTTGAAGAATGGTTGCATTTCCCATGAAACAACAATTCTGGAGCATGTAGTCCTATGACTCTGTGATGTGCTATTCCTCTATTATTCCTGCCAGAAGTAATGAATAAATGAATTCCTAGCAGTTGGGGGGTGTCCCTGCACAGTTTGACACTATCCAATCAGTGCTGCTATTGTCAGTCTGTACAGAGACACACTCCCAACTGGTAACACCCATCTGGACCTTCATTCCAAATGGCTAGTAATGTATTTATAACTTCTAGCGGGAATAATAAAGGAATGGCACTACATAGAGTCAAAAGAATAGATGCTCCAGAATTGTTATTCCAAGGGAATGTAAGTAGTTACTACAACAGACATGTCGGGAGAGGTCGCAGGTCCTGCTTAAGTCCATGTTTGTTGCTAAATAAGGATTAATCTACCCTTTGAGGTAATCATTTTGCACCCTATAGGGTCCGATTTCTGTTTATTGCGACACATAAGGCAGTTCAGTGTATATCCCTGTATTAATGTGCCATATATATAAATGCAAGGGAATTGCTGACATATTTCCCCTATTTTTTAGGATTTTCCATTGGATTACTCTCTGGTGTTTCAGGGGCCTTTATGAAGGATCTCTCAGGTTAAGGGCTCATGCACACGACCGTTGTTGTTTTGCGGTCCGTTTTTCACAGATCCGTTGTTCCATATCTCAGATTTTTTTTTCTCTGATTTAAGTCCTCTTCCGTTCTGTTATTCCACAAAACATATCTATATGGTTTCCGTATGCGATCCATTTTTTGCGGATCGGAAACGGAAACAGTAACTTATTAATCACCTAACACATGAGCAATATGGGCTGGGCTTAGCATTTCTACAGAATGTGTTCCGTGTGCGTTCCATATTTTTTGCGGACCCATTGACTTGAATGGGGCCTCGGACCGTGATTTGCGGACAATAATAGGACATGCACTACTTTTTTGCAGAAAGGAAATGTGGAAGTACGGAAACGGAATGCACACGGAGTACCTTCCGTTGTTTTTGCCGACCCATTGAAGTGAATGGTTCCGCATACAGTCCTAAAAAAACCGGAACGGAAGCGGAAAGAAAATACGTTTGTGTGCATTAGCTCTAAGGATGTGAGAGGAACATCATATATTAAGGATGATTTCAGATTGCTGTGTATCACACTTTTATGTCGTCCACATTCATTTTCCACACATAAGAAGGACATGGGAAAATACAACTAAATACAACTTAAATTCCTCAGTTACTTATTAAAAATGCTGAAAATGTATATAGTTGGCAAGGTTGGCGCCTGTTTTCCTGCCAATCCACTTTTTGGGCCAGGCTGGATACAGTTGGGTGTTATGGAGGGGTCCTTACTCTTTATTTTTCCACCCTTAGATCAGTGGCCCAAGGGCATTTAACCCCTTAAATTCCTCAGTTACTTATTCAAAATGCTGAAAATGTATATAGTTTGCAAGGTTGGCACCTGTTTTCTTGCCAATCCACAGTTTGGGCCAGGCTGGGTACAGTTGGGTGTTATGGAGGGGTCCTTACTCTTTATATTTCCACCCGTAGATCAGTGGCCCAACAGAGTTTAACCCCTTAAATTCCTCAGTTACTTATTCAAAATGCATATTTTTTCATCCATTTTTCACTATCGTTTTTTTTTAGTAAAAACACAAATAATCTAGATTTTTTTTTATTAATCTGATTGTTCACAAATAATATTTAACATTTATGTAGAAAAAAACTGATTTACTGCAGAGGAATAAGAGAAAAAAAGGTTTATTTGTCATAGTAATGTATAAGAAACTGCCGAATAAGAAACCAACTTCAGTGAATAAGGAACTGGACGAATAAGAAACCAACTTCAGCCTCGTAACGACATAAATCTGTAACCCCACAGATAATCATGCCGTGCCAGCACCATCTGCTGGATGTCTGAGAGAATTACAGCACATCAACAAGGTTACTGTGATATTAGGATGCTAAGGATTTCAGTTTACATGGACTGTATATACATGCATGCAATCCCCTGTAATAATCACATAGCTCTCTTATCTGCTTGTCTCTATAATCTACTTATGGCTGTATTACATACAGTGATGTAGCAGGCGATTGTCGGGTGGGAAGCGTTCCTTCTCGGCTATCGCCTGCTCGTCAGTGGAGGAGACCACTATACACTGCCAGATCATAACTAACAAGTGTTCCTACAAACGCTTATTACTGATGATCTGCCTGACAATTGGCCAGTGTAACACAGCTGTTAGTCTACTTAAGATCTCCTTTAGGCCTCATGCACACGACCGTTGTTTGGGTCCGCATCCGAGCCGCCAAATGCGGACCCATTCACTTCAATGGGGCCGCAAAAGATGCTGTGCTGTCCACATCTGTGGATCCGTTCTGCGGCCCCGCTAAAAAATATAACATGTCCTATTCTTGTCCGCGCTTTGCGGACAAGAATAGGCAATTATATTGCCGGCGCCCGTTCCGTTCCGCAAATTGCAGAAGGCAACACGGGCTGCTTCAGTTTTTTGCGGATCCACAGATTGCGGACCGCAAAAAAACGGCACGGCCGTGTGCATGAGGCCTTAGACGAAATTAGATTTTTACTTGTGTCACTAAAACAGGTCCCCTGTTATTTTTTCATTAAATGGAAATGGCACTTTAATCTTTTTATTCATGTTTACAATTTTAAATGAACTTTTCCCCATGAAAATACAATCTGCAGACATCATGTCATAGAGCAGGAGGAGCTGAGCAGATTGATACCTAGATACGTGGGAAAATATTCATTATAACTTAAAGAGGTTATCCCATGATTAATATAAAAAATTAAAATCAGACATCATATAGTACATAACAATTACTTTCTAACAAAGTTAGAACCAGCCCTGTACCTCACATGAATCCATGTTCTGTATTTTCCCGGGGGGGGGGGGGGGGGGGGGGGGGATGGACGGGGGGGGGGGGTGGTGTCCTTTCTGCTGCAGGTCAGGGGGCATGTTCTTTCTCAGGGGTTGTGTCCTTCTGCTGCAGTTCAGAAGGCATCCCCTTTCTGCTGCAGGTCTCTCCCTGTAAGGCTACTTTTACATAACAATAAAAAAAAAAAACAGTCCATTTTTTACAGACTTTTTTCAATGATGCCTTTCTGTAAAAATGGACATTAGAAAACGGTCCCTTTCAATTGTATGGGGGCTGTCGGCCAGTGAAAACGGAAAGAATAGAACATGCAGTGCAGTGTGAAAAACCCCATGGACTACCATTGTTCTTAAAACGGGCAGGTCAGTTTTTCACTGTTGTGTGAATGTAGCCCAACTGTCACAGCTTCTAACAGAAGATCTTGCTGGTGGCAGTCGAAGGATAGAAGTGAGCATGTGTGACCATCTCAGTGAGCTTTGACAAATGTAGATTGTGGGGAAAACACCTCTAAGTTAAATCCCTGCTCGTTCTATACTTAGGAGTCCAATGGGTGGTCCTTTGAGTGACTGACCTATTTCTTAGTATGAATACTGATATAGGGAAAGTTGTCAATCACTGATAGGACCACCCACTGGACTCTAAGCATAGAAATATGTAAGTGAATAGAAGTTACGCTGACTCTTTTTCCACAAAACTATTGTCGTCGCAATTCATGCGACTCTCCTTCTTCTTTGTGTGGTGCCAAATCAATTAGAAGAATAAGTATGTGTACACCATACTGCCTTATAATGAGACCAGACAAACTAGGTGGTTTCATGAAAGCATCTTCTCATCTTCTCTGAGCCATTGGTAGAAGAGAGCCTTTATTCCCAGTACATTCACTTAAATAGCAGACATGACATCACCAAAAGGGGTGTTCCTTAAGAAGAGACTATTGGCTCCTTAACCTGATAGGAGTGGTTTCACTGAGTCTATAGGTGTATTTGAAGACTGTAATGTAATCCCCTCTTCCCCCTCCCTCATTGACCTTCTCATACATATGGTTTGCAGCCATCTAGTGGACAGAAATGTGTACTACAGAATATTCTCATTATATATGCGTAAAATAATAAATCCTTCTCTCACAAATCCCTCATTTTGCGGGCAATAGACCAGAGGTGAACAGGCAAAGTGAGGTACTCTCCCAACGCCCTAAACAGCGAAGAGCTGGACTTTCCTTATTGCTTCACCAGGTCCCCTCAACTCCCTTTTCGGGTTTGCCTTCACCTTGTCCTATTTACCCCGCAACCATCAACAAGGTTTTATTTACTTCAGGATGGAATAATCTTTGTCTTTGACAGGGGCACAGCACATATACATAGTGTGGGCATGGATGTATTATACATTTTCAAAAACAATTTTCCTAAAATGTAGAACTATATGACAGCCTGTTAAAACCAAATTTTAATAACATTGTAGTTGCTGAACCAGTTCCCAAAACATTATTCTGGCCATGATATTAATTTCAGAATTTTTCCCGTCAGTTCATTTGATAAAGTTCATCAGTTTCTTCAGATCCTTGGTGATCCTTCCATCAGTTTCTTCAGATCCTTGGTGATCCTTCCATCAGTTTCTTCAGATCCTTGGTGATCCTTCCATCAGGGGCAGTGTTGTCCGGGGTGTAGATGCAGCAGTTCCTGTAGACCCCTCCTTTTTCTGCTGTCAAGGACCAGTCGGTTCTGTAGAGTCATCACTGGAAAAGAGCTCAGTTGTTCCACCATTCTCTGCACAGCATCACAGATATAATTCACAAATCTCTGTTGATGACAATAGATATGTTAATCCAATAAAAAAAAAAATATTTTTATTTTTTTTATTTTTACTAATCATGGGAGTTAATGACTCAAATCCTGCAACTATCTGACTTTTAGCTTTAAATTAATCAGAAACTCTTCTACAGACTCCTATGGCATCCATGTATAAACGTGAGTCAAAGGATGTAGGGAGTGACCTCCTTAGTCGTGACCGGACATTGTTTTCTGATTTGATCCCACTCAGGAGGTGAGAATAGAACAAATGGCATCAGTACCCGATCAGGACTTGATCAGGTACATTGACCACTTCATTCCACCTGCATCCTGGGTCGGAGTTTCAAATCTCCACACAATCACCAGATATCTGCGTTTTGATCATTTTGGTTGATAAACCAACTGTCAGAGTAAACGTTAGAGTCACTACTTGTCGTCTTCATCTGAATTATGTAAGAACAATATCCTGGAGGGAAAACACCAAAGGGCTTTCCTGTATAAATCCTGTCTCTAAGGTCAGTTTGTCATTATATTTTAAATTGGCCAAATATTTAACGCCAATTATAGGTAAGGATGTAGGAGCCACAGATGCTACTGAACTTTGAGGTTTCTCTCTTACCAACATTCTAGATTTGCCTAGGGGTTCTTTGTCACTTACACATGCTCCTAACACATATATCCCCAAATCCTGTTCTATAGGATTTCTAATGGACAGGAACAGAGGATTACACTCATCATGTTTACAACTGTTTGGTGGGGTTCCCTTCAGGACAGTCATCCTTTGCGACAAACCTTCACCTTTACTGACTCTAGAGGTAGTTTCCACTGGTATATATTCACAACACTTCAGATTAGTACTCCATTCTGTTAATTTCCAATATCCACAGTTGGTATGGTCATATTTAAATACAATTACCATAGACTGGGTCAGTCCCCGTCACACAGATGTACTTATCAGACCAAAACCAAGTGTCCTATCTGTAATCTGTCTTACAGTCCACTATACTGCAAAAGTCAGCTTAGTTGTTCCTGACTCATCTTGATAATATAACACCGTTGGAATTTGATTTGACTGTGATTTCCCCTTTGTACAATATGGAACAAACAATAAGGCATGAAACAACATTATGGCTCTTATAGTCCTGGCACTTGATTGCAATACGATCAGTTTCTCCTTGCAATTCGACAGCAGTGGCGGCGGTTATCAGGACTTGATGTAGATCTTCAAACCGTAGCTCTAGGACTTTCCGCCCGTCTCTTGTTTCACCAATACCCAATCTCCTGATTGTAAAGAATGAATCGCTTCTATACAGTCTGGATTCTAGGAAACAACTAAAACTTGGAAATACACATTAGACAATAAATTGTGCAACAGACAACATAATTTGGAAAACTACTATGCTGCATCTGGAACTATTGGGGAAATAGACACCTAATCCAGGAGAATTCCCAAAGAGTACTTCATGAGGACTTAGGCCTATCTTCCGGTTAGATGTATATCGGAGGAAGAAAAACCCCAGGGATAGGTACTCTCACCTCAGTCAGTATCTTTTAGCTGTAGCCTTTGCTACAGGCCAAATCCGAATATCCTGGAAAGAGATCAATATAGACACAGACATATTCACACTGTTCCACCTTTGTTCTGAATGTAGTCAATCCGCAGTCTCTGAAATGGGTAAGATGACCTTGGCATATGCCTTCCTGGAACTCCCATAGTACTCCCATCATTATTACAGCATTCACCTAGTGGCAGCATTGTTGACCCCAGAAGCCGTCCATCACAGAACCCAATCACACCTTCTCTCTCTCGATTTGCCCATGTTCTAAATCCATCCTCTTTAGGTAGAGCGCCCTCTGAAGGAAGAGTTTATTACCAACTCTCCAGAGTCCTATTATCACTTCTACCTTTATCCTTTGATGTTTCCTTTCAGCCTCTGTAACCTGTATCTGAAAAAGGCAAACTTTTTGGAAGTCCACTGGCCTTAAGCCATCCTATATCACACAGATTTCCACTTAGGGTAGACTTCAGGTAATAATGTAACCTCTACCTCCTCAGGCAGCATCAGGGCATCAAACATCTTTCATACACTCAGCATTCATTATTGATGGGCTTAGCCATGGATCCAACAAAATCTCTGCTTCACCAGATTAGACCATAATAATGAGTGATACCGAAGGCATACCTGGATGTTAGCAGTCTTACCCTCAGCCATCTTACCAACCTCAGCGAGTGTCTTCAGCTCTGTCTCCTGCACTACCATTGCTGGACGGAGTGGTTCTTTCTTGACAACATCAGATTAAGTAGGAACAGCATATCCTGTCCGAAATGATCCATCTTCCAGGAACCTGAAATGATCTACCAGAAACTCAAAAATGTGGTTATTAATTGGAGACATTAAATTTGAATTTCAATTTTTATATTTTTATTTACTACTCCCAGAAAGCACTTTTTATTTTTATTTACAGAGGTGGGAAAAAGTATTTGTATTTACTACTCCCAGCCTCCCCCCTTCCAGATGCAGCAGAGTAATCGGATCTAATTTTGCACACCCTTAAGACAGTGATTAATTGGTGAGAGGAGTAGGAATTGTATTACTAGATGCTCCTACACATGTGATACTACCCTCAGTCATGAGAGATCATGGAACATGTTTGCTATGAGGCAATGTAATTAGATCCTAAGGACTGTATAGATAACAGGGATCCAGTATTTGATTCTGGGTTGTTAATTTCCTATGGGTGTTTCATTTGAAGGGGCTGAACATTTGTCTTCCTCCCACAGGCGAGGAAGTGGGCAAATACATACAAAGTCTTCCCCCCCCCCCCCCTTTGTGGGAGGACTGATAGGCAGCCACGCCCGCCTTAGGTCTTTGTTTGATTTAACTTTAACAATATGACAAAATAGGGACAAAATGAACTTCTCTCAAGCCTAGCCAACACTAGACCTTTCTAGATGATTCTCAAGTTCATACACAAAGGCAGCACTTAGGATTTTCTCATGCATAGATAAGGTAATCTCAAAAATCCAAATCCACCCAACTTTCCTGGAGTCTAGTGAAAACTTTCTGCACACTCTCTGTGTCCTGATGACAATGTGACTGACTGATGACCTAAACGCTTCCTTACAGACTCACTGATCTTCACTATGCATTAAATCCCCAGCTCTACATTGGACTCAATTTTCCAAATCTCATAAATAATATGAGAAAACTCTCCATATTTTAACTAATTTTCTATAAAGCAGCATAAGTAAGTCCTCTGAATTGGGAATTCTATTCATCATGGCAAAATTGATGTTACTACTGGGTGTGGAAGATGTCATACATCATATAATGATGCAGATATCCCTACACTTTCACTCATACCTGAATAAGGACTTAGAATGGGTGCAATCTAGATTGATAGGACACTTCCAACTAGCATCATGGGAATATTTCTAGTAGTCATCATAGGGGCAATTACTGCAGGTACCTTTTTAACTGATGGGACATACAATTGGGAAGGGTTATTTTCAGACATCACTGGATATAATCCAGTGTTGGAAACTATGATAGGATTGTGTCTTGTCTCTAAGATCCACAAACAAACAACATGTTACTCGCACACACACTCATCCCCCATAAGGCCTAAGGAAAGAGTTTTTGGGGGGTGGGGAAGGCTAGAGGGAGCAGAAGGCACAGTGGGTGGTGCTGATTAGCACATTCCAGCACATGGTGTAGAGGAGGGGCTGACAGAAAAAGCAATAGGTAGTCTTTGATGGACCACAAGACCCAGGATTACTTTTTTTTTACAACACATGTGGTGGGGGGAAGGGAATGCCGCATGGCCAACTATCTTTGTTCCCTTACCACACCCAAATCCTCCATTTTACTATAGCAGTATTGTCCATTCTCCTCAATTACTTTCAACTTTCCATATACACTTTTCCACAAACTTTAATTTAATCTATTTCCTACTGCATTTGCAACATCTAGGGGGAACTTTTACACAAAACTGCATATTTACGGATAATACCGGAAATCGCTGCTACTTAGTATGACAGAATGCTTTCAACTTTTATTTCTAACTGAAACTTTTCCTTTCTTTTCTCGCATCAACTGAGCCACCGTTAATATCTCTTTACTCTGTCCTGCAACATTCGAATTTCCCATTATTGTAGTTGCACAAAGCTCTAACAATTGCTACTTATCAAACCCGCAAACTTAAGCGTAGTTGCACAAAGCTCAAACGGAATCCGATTACTATAAGTAATCGCCACCGAACCCACAAACTTAAGCGCAGTTGCACACAGCTCAAATGAAATAATAGTATTGAACCCACAATCTCTCAAAGTGAAGACCCCTAGTCAATTCACCGGGATACAAAATCTTAATAACTTCCAATTGCCTATGACAATTGGTATTAACCCTTTTCCCAAAATTCTCGTCAGAACCTTGGCTGGGAACTAATTCTACGTCACAGGATATCCGGCTCAGCTGTCTAACAACTTCAGTTTAGTTTCAGCATGTTCTACCACACAAAGAAGGAATATTTCAACAGGTTCTTTCTAACAGACAGATCAGCTATAACTTGAACCCTTTTATCGCGATAACACCAATTCAACTCTTGAGAACCCACAAAAGCGGAAGTTACAGAGGAGATTTGTAAGAAATAAAGCTTTCTTACCTTGCCGGCATGTGATCTCGTCTGATGGTTCCGTTTAAGTCGCTCTCGTGGCGTTTGAATCGGAAGTTACGCAAGCTATCTGCCCCACGCTTGGCGCCATTTTGTCGTCGCAATTCATGCGACTCTCCTTCTTCTTTGTGTGGTGCCAAATCAATTAGAAGAATAAGTATGTGTACACCATACTGCCTTATAATGAGACCAGACAAACTAGGTGGTTTCATGAAAGCATCTTCTCATCTTCTCTGAGCCATTGGTAGAAGAGAGCCTTTATTCCCAGTACATTCACTTAAATAGCAGACATGACATCACCAAAAGGGGTGTTCCTTAAGAAGAGACTATTGGCTCCTTAACCTGATAGGAGTGGTTTCACTGAGTCTATAGGTGTTTTTGAAGACTGTAATGTAATCCCCTCTTCCCCCTCCTTCATTGACCTTCTCATACATATGGTTTGCAGCCATCTAGTGGACAGAAATGTGTACTACAGAATATTCTCATTATATATGCGTAAAATAATAAATCCTTCTCTCACACTATATATCAATCTGCTCAGCTCCTCCTGCTCTATAACCTGCTGCCTGCACTTTGGACACCATGTTCATCATGGCAGTTTCCCTTTAAACCTTGATCTAAGGATGTCTGAATGGACAGACTGTGAACTTATGACTTTTGTGTTTAAGGTTGGCTGCATGTTGCAGGACATATGATACTAGAGGAGAGGACACAAATAGAAGTTTCCAGATGTGAACCCTGGCACAACTGAGAAGCAACATGTGCAGCAGTGACACGGCACTACATGCTGCTTCTAGCTTAAAGGGATTCCCCAGGATTTACTCATTGATGACCTATTCTCAGGATACGTCATCAATATGAGATTGTCTGGGTCCAACTCCCGGCACCACCACTGTTCAGCCATGTGAGGAGGCCGCAGCACTCCCGTGACTGTTGTAGCCTCCTGAATAGAGTTGAGCGAACACCTGGATGTTCGGGTTCGAGAAGTTCGGCCGAACTTCCCGGAAATGTTCGGGTTCGGGATCCGAACTCGACCCGAACTTCGTCCCGAACCCGAACCCCATTGAAGTCAATGGGGAGCCAAACTTTTTGGCACTAAAAAGGCTGTAAAACAGCCCAGAAAAGGGCTAGAGGGCTGCAAAAGGCAGCAAAATGTAGTTAAATCCCCTGCAAACAAATGTGGATAAGGAAATGAATTAAAATAAAAATAAAATAAATAAAAAATAACCAATATCAATTGGAGAGAGGTCCCATAGCAGAGAATCTGGCTTCATGTCAGCAGAGAATCAGTCTTCATGTCATAGCAGAGAATCAGGCTTCACGTCACCCAACATTGGAACAGTCCATTGTCATATAATTTAGGCCCCGGCACCCAGACAGAGGAGAGAGGTCCCATAACATAGAATCTGGCTTCATGTCAGCAGAGAATCAGTCTTCATGTCATAGCAGAGAATAATGCTTTACGTCACCCACCACTGGAACAGTCTATTGTCAGATATTTAGGCCCAGGCACCCAGGCAGAGGAGAGAGGTCCCATAGCAGAGATTCAGGCTTCATGTCAGCAGAGAATCAGTCTTCATGTCATAGCAGAGAATCAGGCTTCACGTCACCCAACATTGGAACAGTCCATTGTCATATAATTTAGGCCCCGGCACCCAGACAGAGGAGAGAGGTCCCATAACAGAGATTCAGGCTTAATGTAAGCGACTCAGCAGAGAATCAGTCTTCATGTCATAGCAGAGAATCAGGCTTCATGTCACCCACCACTGGAACAGGCCACTGTCAGATATTTAGGCCCAGGCACCCAGACAGAGGAGAGAGGTCCCATAGCAGAGATTCAGGCTTCATGTCAGCAGAGAATCAGTCTTCATGTCATAGCAGAGAATCAGGCTTCACGTCACCCAACATTGGAGCAGTCCATTGTCATATAATTTAGGCCCCGGCACCCAGACAGAGGAGAGAGGTCCCATAACAGAGATTCAGGCTTCATGTAAGCTAATCAGCAGAGAATCAGTCTTCATGTCATAGCAGAGAATCAGGCTTCACGTCACCCAACACTGGAACAGGCCACTGTCAGATATTTTTAGGCCCCGGCACCCAGACAGAGGACAGGGTCATTCAACTTTGGGTTGCCCCGCAATATAATGGTAAAATGAAAATAAAAATAGGATTGAATGAGGAAGTGCCCTGGAGTACAATAATATATGGTTAAGGGGAGGTAGTTATAAATGTCTAATCTGCACAAGGGATGGACAGGTCCTGTGGGATCCATGCCTGGTTCATTTTTATGAACGTCAGCTTGTCCACATTGGCTGTAGACAGGCGGCTGAGTTTGTCTGTAATGACGCCCCCTGCCGTGCTGAATACACGTTTAGACAAAACGCTGGCCGCCGGGCAGGCCAGCACCTCCAAGGCATAAAAGGCTAGCTCTGGCCACGTGGACAATTTGGAGACCCAGAAGTTGAATGGGGCCAAACCATCAGTCAGTACGTGGAGGGGTTTGCACACGTACTGTTCCACCATGTTAGTGAAATGTTGCCTCCTGCTAACACGTTCCGTATCAGGTGGTGGTGCAGTTAGCTGTGGCGTGGTGACAAAACTTTTCCACATCTCTGCCATGCTAACCCTGCCCTCAGAGGAGCTGGCCGTGACACAGCTGCGTTGGCGACCTCTTGCTCCTCCTCTGCCTTCGCCTTGTTCCCCTGTGACATTTGGGAATGCTCTCAGCGCGTCTACCAACGTGCGCTTGTACTCGCACATCTTCCTATCACGCTCCAGTGCAGGAAGTAAGGTGGGCACATTGTCTTTGTACCGTGGATCCAGCAGGGTGGCAACCCAGTAGTCCGCACACGTTAAAATGTGGGCAACTCTGCTGTCATTGCGCAGGCACTGCAGCATGTAGTTGCTCATGTGTGCCAGGCTGCCCAGAGGTAAGGACAAGCTGTCCTCTGTGGAAGGCGTAACGTCATCGTCCTGCGTTTCCCCACAGCCACGCACCAGTGATGGGCCCGAGCTGCGTTGGGTGCCACCCCGCTGTGAACATGCTTCATCCTCATCCTCCTCCACCTCCTCCTCATCCTCGTCCTCCTCGTCCTCCAGTAGTGGGCCCTGTCTGGCCACATTTGTACCTGGCCTCTGCTGTTGCAAAAAAACTCCCTCTGAGTCACTTCGAAGAGACTGGCCTGAAAGTGGTAAAAATGACCCCTCTTCCTCCTCCTCCTCCTCCTCCTGGGCCACCTCCTCTTCCATCATCGCCCTAAGTGTTTTCTCAAGGAGACATAGAAGTGGTATTGTAATGCTGCTAATAGCATCATCGCCACTGGCCATGTTGGTGGAGTACTCGAAACAGCGCAACAGGGCACACAGGTCTCGCATGGAGGCCCAGTCATTGGTGGTGAAGTGGTGCTGTTCCGCAGTGCGACTGACCCGTGCGTTCTGCAGCTGAAACTCCACTATGGCCTGCTGCTGCTCGCACAGTCTGTCCAGCATGTGCAAGGTGGAGTTCCACCTGGTGGGCACGTCGCATATGAGGCGGTGAGCGGGAAGGCCGAAGTTACGCTGTAGCGCAGACAGGCGAGCAGCAGCAGGATGTGAACGCCGGAAGCGCAAACAGACGGCCCGCACTTTATGCAGCAGCTCTGACATGTCGGGGTAGTTGTGAATGAACTTCTGCACCACCAAATTCAGCACATGCGCTAGGCAAGGGATGTGCGTCAAACCGGCTAGTCCCAGAGCTGCAATGAGATTTCGCCCATTATCGCACACCACCAGGCCGGGCTTGAGGCTCACCGGCAGCAACCACTCATCGGTCTGTTGTTCTATACCCCGCCACAACTCCTGTGCGGTGTGGGGCCTGTCCCCCAAACATATGAGTTTCAGAATGGCCTGCTGACGTTTACCCCGGGCTGTGCTGAAGTTGGTGGTGAAGGTGTGTGCCTGACTGGATGAGCAGGTGGAAGAAGAGGAGGAGGAAGCTGAGTAGGAGGAGGAGGAGACAGGAGGCAAAGAATGTTGCCCTGCGATCCTTGGCGGCGGAAGGACGTGCGCCAAACAGCTCTCCGCCTGGGGCCCAGCCGCCACTACATTTACCCAGTGTGCAGTTAGGGAGATATAGCGTCCCTGGCCGTGCTTACTGGTCCACGTATCTGTGGTTAGGTGGATCTTGCCACAGATGGCGTTGCGCAGTGCACACTTGATTTTATCGGATACTTGGTTGTGCAGGGAAGGCACGGCTCTCTTGGAGAAGTAGTGCCGGCTGGGAACAACATACTGTGGGACAGCAAGCGACATGAGCTGTTTGAAGCTGTCTGTGTCCACCAGCCTAAATGACAGCATTTCATAGGCCAGTAGTTTAGAAATGCTGGCATTCAGGGCCAGGGATCGAGGGTGGCTAGGTGGGAGTTTACGCTTTCTCTCAAATGTTTGTGAGATGGAGAGCTGAACGCTGCCGTGTGACATGGTTGAGATGCTTGGTGACGCAGGTGGTGGTGTTGGTGGTACATCCCATGTTTGCTGGGCGGCAGGTGCCAATGTTCCTCCAGAGGCGGAGGAAGAGGCCGAGGCGGCAGCAGCAGAAGAGGCCGAGGCGGCAGCAGCAGAAGAGGTAGCAGGGGGAGCCTGAGTGACTTCCTTGTTTTTAAGGTGTTTACTCCACTGCAGTTCATGCTTTGCATGCAGGTGCCTGGTCATGCAGGTTATGCTAAGGTTCAGAACGTTAATGCCTCGCTTCAGGCTCTGATGGCACAGCGTGCAAACCACTCGGGTCTTGTCGTCAGCACATTGTTTGAAGAAGTGCCATGCCAGGGAACTCCTTGAAGCTGCCTTTGGGGTGCTCGGTCCCAGATGGCGGCGGTCAGTAGCAGGCGGAGTCTCTTGGCGGCGGGTGTTCTGATTTTGCACACTGCTCCCTCTTTTGCTACGCTGTTGGCTCGGTATCACCACTGCCTCTTCCTCCGAACTGTGAAAGTCAGTGGCACGACCTTCATTCCATGTGGGGTCTAGGACCTTATCGTCCCCTGCATCGTCTTCATCCCTGACCTCCTGTTCAGTCTGCACACTGCAGAAAGACGCAGCAGTTGGCACCTGTGTTTCGTCATCATCAGAGACGTGCTGAGGTGGTATTCCCATGTCCTCATCATCAGGAAACATAAGTGGTTGTGCGTTAGAGCATTCTATGTCTTCCACTGCTGGGGAAGGGCTAGGTGGATGCCCTTGGGAAACCCTGGCAGCAGAGTCTTCAAACAGCATAAGAGACTGCTGCATAACTTGAGGCTCAGACAGTTTCCCTGGTATGCATGGGGGTGATGTGACAGACTGATGGGCTTGGTTTTCATGCGCCATCTGTGCGCTTTCTGCAGAAGACTGGGTGGGAGATAATGTGAACGTGCTGGATCCACTGTCGGCCACCCAATTGACTAATGCCTGTCCCTGCTCAGGCCTTACCATCCTTAGAACGGCATTGGGCCCCACCAAATATCCCTGTAAATTCTGGCTGCTACTGGGACCTGAGGTAGTTGGTACACTAGGATGTGTGGCTGTGGCAGAACGACCACGTCCTCTCCCAGCACCAGAGGGTCCACTAACACCACCACGACCATGTCCGCGTCCGCGTCCCTTACTAGATGTTTTCCTCATTGTTACCGTTCACCACAATAAGAAAAATATTATTTGGCCCAATGTATTGAATTCAAATTCAGGCCTTTTTTTACAGACACCTAACACTATCTGGCTATCTATTTAGGTACCGTATTACACTAATACAGGCACAGCAGTAATGACAGATTTAGCTGAATATAAATTTGAGGCCTATTATTTAGGCGCTGGGTGACAGGTATACGTTTACGGACAGAATTAGACTTGGATATGCACAGTAGCGTGTGTGTGAAGTTATTGAGAATGACCCTATCAGCACCTTGAATCTAATATACCCTTTTAGGGATAGATTTAAAGTAGGCCTGATACAGCAGAAACCACTAATTTAGGAAATTGCTAGGTTGGGAATTGTATTTCAACCCAGAACAAAAACTGTGCTTTGACGGACACAAAATAACTTGACCAGCTACAGCAATAACCACAGATTTAGCTGAATATAAATTTGAGGCCTATTATTTAGGCGCTGGGTGACAGGTATACGTTTACGGACAGAATTAGACTTGGATATGCACAGTAGCGTGTGTGTGAAGTTATTGAGAATGACCCTATCAGCACCTTGAATCTAATATACCCTTTTATGGATAGATTTAAAGTAGGCCTGATACAGCAGAAAACACTAATTTAGGAAATTGCTAGGTTGGGAATTGTATTTCAACCCAGAACAAAAACTGTGCTTTGACGGACACAATATAACTTGACCAGCTACAGCAATAACCACAGATTTAGCTGAATATAAATTTGAGGCCTATTATTTAGGCGCTGGGTGACAGGTATACGTTTACGGACAGAATTAGACTTGGATATGCACAGTAGCGTGTGTGTGAAGTTATTGAGAATGACCCTATCAGCACCTTGAATCTAATATACCCTTTTATGGATAGATTTAAAGTAGGCCTGATACAGCAGAAAACACTAATTTAGGAAATTGCTAGGTTGGGAATTGTATTTCAACCCAGAACAAAAACTGTGCTTTGACGGACACAATATAACTTGACCAGCTACAGCAATAACCACAGATTTAGCTGAATATAAATTTGAGGCCTATTATTTAGGCGCTGGGTGACAGGTATACGTTTACGGACAGAATTAGACTTGGATATGCACAGTAGCGTGTGTGTGAAGTTATTGAGAATGACCCTATCAGCACCTTGAATCTAATATACCCTTTTAGGGATAGATTTAAAGTAGGCCTGATACAGCAGAAAACACTAATTTAGGAAATTGCTAGGTTGGGAATTGTATTTCAACCCAGAACAAAAACTGTGCTTTGATGGACACAAAATAACTTGACCAACTACAGCAATAACCACAGATTTAGCTGAATATAAATTTGAGGCCTATTATTTAGGCGCTGGGTGACAGGTATACGTTTACGGACAGAATTAGACTTGGATATGCACAGTAGCGTGTGTGTGAAGTTATTGAGAATGACCCTATCAGCACCTTGAATCTAATATACCATTTTAGGGATAGATTTAAAGTAGGCCTGATACAGCAGAAAAAACTAATTTAGGAAATTGCTAGGTTGGGAATTGTATTTCAACCCAGAACAAAAACTGTGCTTTGACGGACACAAAATAACTTGACCAGCTACAGCAATAACCACAGATTTAGCTGAATATAAATTTGAGGCCTATTATTTAGGCGCTGGGTGACAGGTATACGTTTACGGACAGAATTAGACTTGGATATGCACAGTAGCGTGTGTGTGAAGTTATTGAGAATGACCCTATCAGCACCTTGAATCTAATATACCCATTTATGGATAGATTTAAAGTAGGCCTGATACAGCAGAAAACACTAATTTAGGAAATTGCTAGGTTGGGAATTGTATTTCAACCCAGAACAAAAACTGTGCTTTGACGGACACAATATAACTTGACCAGCTACAGCAATAGCCACAGATTTAGCTGAATATAAATTTGAGGCCTATTATTTAGGCGCTGGGTGACAGGTATACGTTTACGGACAGAATTAGACTTGGAATTGCACAGTAGCGTGTGTGTGAAGTTATTGAGAATAACCCTATCTGCACCTTGAATCTTATATACCCTTTTAGGGATAGATTTAAAGTAGGCCTGATACAGCAGAAACCACTAATTTAGAAAATTGCTAGGTTGGGAATTGTATTTCAACCCAGAACAAAAACTGTGCTTTGACGGACACAAAATAACTTGACCAGCTACAGCAATAGCCACAGATTTAGCTGAATATAAATTTGAGGCCTATTATTTAGGCGCTGGGTGACAGGTATACGTTTACGGACAGAATTAGACTTGGATATGCACAGTAGCGTGTGTGTGAAGTTATTGAGAATGACCCTATCAGCACCTTGAATCTAATATACCCTTTTAGGGCTAGATTTAAATAACCACACTATTGATGGTTAAATGGACTTGGTGGCAGCTTGCCCCTGATGTAGGATATAGGCAAAAAATAACCACACTATTGATGGTTAAATGAACTTGGTGGCAGCTTGCCCCTGATGTAGGATATAGCAAAAAAATAACCACACTATTGATGGTTAAATGGACTTGGTGGCAGCTTGCCCTTGATGTAGGATATAGCAAAAAATAACCACACTATTGATGGTTAAATGGACTTGGTGGCAGCTTGTGCTGGCGCACCACAAGCCACAAAATGGCCGCCGATCACCCCAGAAAAAAGTGACTGAAAAACGCTCTGGGCAGCCTAAAAACAGTGAGCAATTGAATAGCAGCAGTTCAATGATCCACAGCTGTAGATCGATCACTGAATGAAGTCTTTTGGAGGAGTTAATCACTGCCTAATCTCGCCCTAACGTCGCAGCTGCAACCTCTCCCTACACTTGTAACAGCAGAGTGACGTGCAGCGCTACGTGACCCAAGCTTATATAGAGGCTGGGTCACATGCTGCACTGGCCAATCACAGCCATGCCAATAGTAGGCATGGCTGTGATGGCCTCTTGGGGCAAGTAGTATGACGCTTGTTGATTGGCTGCTTTGCAGCCTTTCAAAAAGCGCCAAGAAAGCGCCGAACACCGAACCCGGACTTTTATGAAAATATTCGGGTTCGGGTTCCGTGTCACGGACACCCCAAAATTCGGTACGAACCCGAACTATACAGTTCGGGTTCGCTCATCCCTAGTTTAGACCCTAAATAACAATGTTGTATACTGCAGCCACCACCATACATTGTAACTATAATATAATAATATACAATGCTGATGAGGCATATATATAATATAAACACCATCATACATTGCTTAAATAATACCAACATACAATACAGTGACCAAATAATTCCATATGTCAAGTAGTCTAATACACAGTTGAGTCATTATGACTTTGGCAAAGTGTGGCTTATGAAGGAAGTCACGTGTTGTGAGCTGGCTTGGTGGGTATATAAGGTGTGCGATAGTCTGAACACAGATCTCTCACTGCAGTCATGGGTAAAAGGGGCAATTTATTAGAGTTGCATAAAGGGATGATTACTGGCTGTTGGGCCAAGGGTGGCGGTATTTCTGAAACTGCGCGGTTTGTGAACTGTTCTGGTGCTGCAGTGGTGAAAGTGTATCATGAATGGACAAATGGCAGCATTGTCAATAAGTGACATGGAAACGGAGGAGCACCATGTGCTACTGATGTGAAAGGTGAATGTCAGGTATGAAGGTGCATGAGGGCAGACTTGCTAAAATGAACCAGGGGCTACCAGACATGTGTCTAAAACAACAATTCAGCGAACCCTACTGTGTATTGGGCTCCAAAGCAGATGGATGGTCACTGCACCTCTGCTAATGAAGTTACATCAGCAGAAAAGGTTTTATTCAGTATCAGAATTGGACCTCCACTGATTGGCAAAGGGTTGCCTTTTCTGATGAGTTACATTTTCTACTTCATCGAATGGATGCACGTTGGTGTGTAAGGTGAGAAACATCAGAGAACGAACACCCTGCAACCACTGCTGGAAGAACACAAGCTGGTGGTGGCAGCGCTATGGTCTGGGGGAATGTTTTTTTTTGGCATTCTCTAGGCCCTATCATCTATGTTCAAGGCTTTCTCAACCAATTTGGGTATGAATCCATCCTGGCATACACCCATACATGCTAATTGTCTTCCCTGGGGCGGATGGAATCTTCTAGCAAGACAATGTGATACGTCACATGGTTTGAAGTGTCTGACATTGGTTGGAAGAGCATGACCAGGACTTCCAGGTACTACCCTAGTCTCCTTATTCCGCAGAATTGAACCCAACTGTGCATCTGTGGCACCACCTCAATCATCATGTTCGCTCTACGGATCCTCCCTCAAGCAGCTGTGGGATGCACTGCAGTCAGCATTGCTCCAGATACCTGTGACAACCTACTAGGACCTTGTAGAGTCACTCCCAGCCTGTCTAGTTTCTGTCCATGCAGCACACGGCGGTTACTCTGGATATTAGCTGGTGGTCATAATAATGTGACTCGACTGGGTAATAGTGCTATACAATTTCTAAATAGTACCGCTGCACGTTAAAGATTTATGGAGTCCTCAAGCCTCATGTAACGGGTTATGTGCGACATCCCTTTCAGTAGGGGTAGCTGATGTACCCAGGTCATAGACCAGGGGTCCTCAAACTACGGCCCGCCGAGGACACTGATCCGGCCCGCCAGGTGTTTTGGCGGCTGCAGGGCACAGCAGGAGATGAGCGCTGCGCTTCCATTGCGCTCATCTCCATAGTGATCTGTATCGCCGTCCTCAGGACAGCGATACAGATTGCTGTGCTGTGGCGGGGGAGGGAGATGCGTCTCCCTTCCCTGTTCCTCTGATAGGCTGCGGGCCTTGTGCCGGCAGCCTATCAGAGGCCAGTGCAGGCGGCGCGATGGGGGCAGTGTGGTGCAAATTACTGTGTGGGGCAGTGTGGGCCAAATTACTATATGGGGGAAATTACTGTGTGTGGGGGCAAATTACTATGGGGGGATTACTATATGGGGACAGTGTGGGGCGCCTTGCTATTGGGGAGGCACTGTAGGGGCAATTATATTATTTCTGGGGACACTATACAGGGATTATTACCTGGAGCACAATATAGGGTGTTATTATTTTTGGAGCACTCTAGGGGACATTATAGCTGCTGTGGACACTATAGGGACATTTGGGGTAATTTATCAAACTGGTGTAAAGTAGAACTGACTTAGTTGCCCATAGCAACCAATCAGAGCTCACCTTTCATTTTTGACAGCTCTTTTGGAAATCTAGTTCTACTTTACACCAGTTTGATAAATTACCCCAATTATGTCTATTAGGGTCACTATTTTTTCAGCAGGATAGTACCTGGGACATTGGGGAGCACCACAGGCACAGTATTGGGAGTGGCAGCAGGATGACACTGTGGGGACACTAGGATGGGGAGGTTGATGGAAAAATTTAGAAATCTAACGTGTCTGTGTTACAAACTCTATAGAGACGAGATGAGGCTGAAAGAATTTGTCATGGCGGTCTGGGTCAAACGGAGGAGAAGAGGAAAGAAAAGGTCTACATGACAGGAGATGTCACTGGATGTAAGAGGTATGTGGTCACTATGACATGTAGAAAGTGTTTTTAAAGGAGAGTTACACTTTTAGGCTCCATTCACACGTCCGCAATTTCGTTCCGCATTTTGCGGAACGGAATTGCGGACCCATTCATTCCTATGGGGCAGCACGATGTGCTGCCCGGACATGGAATTGCGGATCCGCACTTCCAGGTCTGCACTTCCGTTCCGCAAAAAAATAGAACATGTCCTATTCTTGTCCGCAATTGCGGACAAGAACAGGCATATTCTATTAGTGCCGGCAATGTGCGGTCCGCAAAATGCGGAACTAACATTGCCGCTTTCCATGTTTTGCAGATCCGCGGCTCCGTGGATCCGCAAAACACGTTGTGGACGTGTGAATTGAGCCTAAAGGCTATATTTGTTTGTTTTTCCAATCTGCTTCTTGTTTTTTTCAGTTAAAAGGTTTACCTGGGAATTTGATATGGATGGTCTATCCTCAGGATAGGTCATCAGTATCAGATCAGTGGGGATCCGACTCCTGACACCCCTGCTGATCAGCTGTTTGAAGAGGCCACGGCGCACACCAGAGCTCCGGTCTCTTTATAGTTCACCAAGCCCAGTGCCGTACATTAGACAGCAGCGATGCTTGGTAATGCAGCTCATCTCCTTTCACTTGAATGGGACTGAACTGCAACTAGGCCATGTGACTCATATACAGTGACATCACTGGCCTCCCAACAGTTGATCGTCAGGTGTCCCAGGAGAAGGACGCCAGCCGAACTGATATTGATGACCTATCCTAAAGATAATCTTATACAGCTTGCTGGTACTGTATTACACTGCAGTTTCTCTGTACGAGAATTTGCGTGGAAAAACCATGTGTAATCCGCAATCCGTGCAGGTAGGCTATGTGTGAATGTGTTGTTTGTGCAATATTTATTTTGTGGCCCCACTTAAAATTTTGCCCAGGGCCCCACTTTGTCTAAAACCGGCCCTGCCTGCCAGAACCATTAACGCCAGTGTGAAACAGGCCTTACTCACTTACATAGCACTGACATATTCCACAGCACCTTACATACTACTTGCTGTCCCCAGGGGAGCTCACAATCTAAGGTCCCTATCAGTATGTTTTGGAGTGTGGAAGGAGCCAGAGTACCCAGAGGAAACCCACCCAGAACAATTCCATACAGATCAAATTTGAACCTAGGACCCCAGTGCTGCAAGGCGCCAGTGCTAACCACTGAGCCACGATACTGCCCATGCTCTATATCAGGCATCACATGATTTTTAAAGATTTTGTCTTGCACTGCTGAACATAAGTATTTGAACACCCTGCGATTTTGCAAGTTCTCCCACTTAGAAATCATGGAGGGGTCTGAAATTCACATTGTAGGTACATTCCCACTCTGAGAGACAGAATTTAAAAAAAAATCAGATTGGATGATTTTTTAAGAATTTATTTGTCTTGCACTGCTGATCATTAGTATTTGAACACCTGAGAAACAGCAATAATTCTCAAGACCTGTTACTGTGCCTTTAAAAAGTCCACCTCTACTCCACTCATTAATCTAACTTAGTAGCACCTGTCTGAGCTCTTTAAAGACCCCTATCCACCCCACAGTCAGTCAGATGCCAACTACTACCATGGGCAAGACCAAAGAGCTGTCAAAAGACACCAGAGACAAAATTGTGGACCTCCACAAGGCTGGAAAGGGCTACGGGGCAATTATCAAGCAGCTTGGTGAAAATAGATCAACTGTTGGAGCAATTGTGAGAAAATGGAAGAGGCTAAAGACGACTGTCAGTCTCCCTCGGACTGGGGCTCCATGCAAGATCTCACCTCGTGGGATATCACTGATGATAAGAAAGGTGAGGAATCAGCCCAGAACTACAAGGGAGGAGCTGGCCAATGACATGTAGAGAGCTGGGACCACAGTTTCAAAGGTCACTGTCGGTAGAACACTACGCCATCATGGTTTCAAATCATGCATTGCACGGAAGGTTCCAATGCTCAGGTCATCACATGTCCAGACCTGTCTGAAGTTTTCCAATGACCATCTGGATGATCCAGAGGAGGCATGGGAGAAAGTCATGTGGTCACAAAGTAGAAACCTGACAGATCTAGAGGAGATCTGTGTGGAGGAGTGGGCCAATCCCTGTTGTAGTGTGTGCAAACCTGGTCAAGAACTACAGGAAACGTTTGACCTCTGTAATTGCAAACAAAGGCTTCTGTACCAAATATTAACACTGATTTTCTCAGGTGTTCAAATACTTATGTTCAGCAGTGCAAGACAAATAAATTCTTTAATAATCATACAATGTGATTTCCTGAATTTCTTTTTTTTATTCTGTCTCAGAGTGGGAATGCACCTACAATGTGAATTTCAGACCGCTCCATGATTTCTAAGTGGGAGAACTTGCAAAATCGCAGGGTGTTCAAATATGGTACTTCTGTTCTTCACTGTATGTAACACAGAGATTAATGAATCCGTCTCAGAGAACAACTGGCTTTGTTACCCATAGCAACCAATTGCAGCATAACTTTCGTTTCATTTTCTGCTGTACACACTGAAAGCTGCGCTGTGATTGGTTGCTGTGGACAGTTTCATAAATCTGAGTCGCAGGATTTTTCAGTCAGCTTTATTGACATAAGACCCACAAAATCACTCATTAAAGGGGTCATTAAAGGGGTTGTGTCATCTTATCACTAGGACATGCCACCAATGTCAGATAGTTGTTGGTCCCAGGAACCTGCACCAATCTCCAAAATTGGACTCTTGAAGTGTGTGAAGAGCAGCTGCTCCGAATTGATTTGTATGGGACTACCAGACATAGCAGAGCAGTGCCTCGGCTATCTTCGGTAGTCCCATAGAAATGAATGAAGAGCACACTGTGCATGCGCTGTGCGCTCTCCTTCACTTTCGCCCATTCTGGAGATAGATGCTGGTCTCAGTGGTGGGAACCGCACTTATCTGATGGCATGTCCTAGTGATCTGCTATCAAAGTCTGAGATGACACAACCCCTTTAATGATGAAGACAGAATAAATAATGCGGTCCTAATTAGTTAATTTAAGCCCACTGCCGCTTGTGCGGCTGCATTGCAACCATGGCACTGCTGCGCCATGTTACCAAACCCTTACTGTTTTGGGAATGCTACATTGTACGTGCTGATAAATTGTTGCCTTCAGTGGCTGCACAGGAAGGGTCATTGATGTGAGCGCCTGTCCCCAGCCCCCACTACCCCCTCTCTGCCACCTCGGTGTACAGTACAGTCTGATTTCCTTCCCATTTCACTGGTTATTTGGCTCGGAGCAGGGTAAAAATAGCTCAGCTCACGTCACATGTTGGCAGCGCTGCCAGTCCGCCACACTCACACATTTTCCACTTGTAAAGAAGCGTCCGCTTCCTCTGTGTTTCGATTCAGGCTCCTTTCTATCAGAGCGGGAGCCTTCAGGACTGGCCTCAAGCAATCAGACGTTTAACTGTCTCAGTGATGTGTTACTGGACTGTCACCTGTTATATTTAGCTGCCACCCCCTACCCCCAACCCAGGCCATGTCCCTCTTCTCTAATCCTCTGCTTCTGCTCATCCACTGCTTACAGTTGCATGAATAAAATCTCAGTACAGTGGAGACTGACACTAGAGAGCAGTACTCAAGAGTTCTGTTTTCTGCCATTATTCAGTACACTACAGAACTTACCTAAATAGACAGAACTTAGTTACTATGGTTCATGAATTAGGCTACTTTCACATCTGAGGCATGGAGATCCATCAAAAATGGTGAAAATTGATTGGACACTCAGCATGCAGCAGGTTTGAGTCCAGCCGATTCTCTGGACCCCATTATACTCAAAGGGGCCGGCGGGCATTTCCGTTGCATCCGGCAGTGCCAGATCTGGAGAATTCTGGCAGGCTGTTCTCTGCCACAATTGCTGCCGCAGATGTGAAAGTAGCCTTACCTGGTTCATGAATGAAATGCGAGAATGACAATGAAGACTGACACACAAACAGAGCAGTCAAAGAGAGCTCCATTTCTTTCCCTAATATCATGTACTGCAGCACTCCCCTATCGGTCATAAAACCATGTGCAATGAGCTCCCCCTAGTGGTAGCTGCATGGAGCCAGAATTTGTTTCCTTGATTTCTATGTTTATGAAAGGGGTTAGGAACTTCATAAACCTGCAGTAGAATTAGTTATTTTGCAGCACCTGCATAATGGGTTTCCAAGCAAGTTACAGGGTAATATTCAGTTTTTTTACAGTTACCACTAGAGGGAGCTCACAGCATACAGAGTTAAACAGCTATCAGTATGCTCAGTAATAAACCGTATGCTGTAATGGTGACTGCAGGTAGCCAAAATAATGTATCAGAAAAAAGTATAATATATCAGAAAAATGGGGCTCTGGTGTCTATATGTTGGCCCATTTAGATAAAAAATAAGTGAGTGATTTACTTTAAGCTGTGTGTGTGTGTTGGGGGGGGGGGGGATCAGTGCAAGACCTGTACTATCTCCCCCAACTGGTATTGCTGTTCTCTTGTAGTGGAACTTCCCCCTCAGGAAGGATGTATGACTGCATGCACTGCGCCCCCTATAGGTACAGCACTGCTGTCGGAGCCCCCTCCAGGTCTGCCACATAAATAAATTATAAGCAAGTAACCAATCAGCAGAACCATTAGATAGGCAGGAAATGACCTGGGGCGCTAATGGAGGTTGATAGTGTGGATTGGCACAGGTTAATCCGCTTGTTCTGCTCTAGTTCTCTCGCCTCGCAGGTTTGTGCTACTAGATAAGAAACCAGTTTATTTTTAAAGAGTTTTACTGATGCAAAAGTAATGTAATGTGACATCTGTGATGGCAAGCGCTGCAGAGCCGGGTGGTAGTGTCTGGGTCAGGCTACAGAGGGAAATAAAGTCCCCCATATGGTGAGAGCCAGGGGTCTGTGGAACCCTAGTCCAATGTTCAATGGAAGAAGACATAAATGTATACCAGCAGAGTGTCAGTATCTGTGATGCTGCAGGTAGAGTACCATTTACTGCAACAACGCACAAAATGATCACTGGTAGAATTTATAAAAAAAAAACATCCACTGCTAACCTAATGTAGGATCATGCATAAAGCAAAGCATTAAAAAAAAGTCTGTTTCTGGGAAAGCTGGGTAAGTGATACAACGGATGGTCACCACCACAAGGACGATCACTCAGCTTTTCCAACCGTTCTGACTGGCAGTAGAGTAACCAATGGGGCACAAATTCCACATAGTGTATATCTAGTCTAAACCTGCCGTTTGTGCATCTCAGAAAGCTCAAAAAGGCAAGGTCAGGGAGCAGCCATATTATATTGTCAGCCAACCGTTCTAGAAACAGATATACCTTTTTAATTGAGCTTTACAAAACTTAAAGGTAACCATTGATTCAATGTTTCCAACATAATTTAATAACTCAAATGATGATATGAAACTTTGTAATGTATTTTATTACAGAAAAAAATGCTTCTTTTCCATTTATCGGACACTTGATAAGATCCTGCAGAATACAAGTCATATAAGACCAGGAATACGGCTATTCCTAACACATGACAGCATATTCTGAAAAGTCACCTGAAAGGACAGTTGCACTTTGAGATGATTACTGATCTTAATGTCCCTTTACATTATAGAATTTAGATCTCTTTAAGGACTGCTAGCCATAAAGCTGGTCACGTACTGTATGTCAGCCAAACCTGCTGATTTTGGCGAAACTTGCTAAACGTCAAATGTGTATGGGGGCCTCTTGACTCTCCCCAAGTGGGAAGTGTCCTGGGAGAAAGGGATGGGACAGTTGGACTTCAACATGTCCAATGCTTTTGAAGTTCTAACACATGTGACCGCTGAGGCTACTGACGGATTAGCGGCGTGAGAAGGGTGGGACTTTTAAAGTTTAACACAGCTTCTGACCATTGGCTTTGACAGTTCCTAGGCCAACAACCCCTTTAAGTTTTTTTATAGCCTAACATGGCTGATAACAGGGAACAATAGCCTGCATTCAACTGTCCTACAGTCAACCTCTTCACTGCCTGAAATGGCTAATAACAGGGGACAACCAGTGGAAGACATACTGCAGGTTTATTGTCCATTTGTCCTTCTCAGTGAACCCTTTAATTATTGTGGGTGTTGTGTCTTAATGACGAGATGTTACATGGCAAGGAGTCTAAAATTGTTAAAGGGGAGGGTTGAAAATGTGAGACAGGTAATGTCACCTCTAGTTACTCTTAGGATCACTGAGCATAGATCTATCTTGGGAGAAAACAGCTTTCGGCCATAGGTGTTTTAGTGAAGGAAGACAAAGTTGTCTACACAATTAGTGACATTTTCCTGAAAAGGGCAGAAATCTTTGTGGGTGGGGGAATGAGTGCAGAGCGTAGAATAAGGCACAGAGGATGTAGTAGGTGCTGAGATTTTTCAAAAAGGTAGAACTTCACCAAAGGAAGGAGTAAAACTGCACCAAATGTAAGATTTGTAATGTGCAAGAAGACGGGCAAAGATGCAACTGCACGGATGAAGAAATTGAGTTCAGGGATTGTAGACCAAGCATTCAGCCGTTTATAAGTTACCGTATATATTTTTTTAGAAAAACTAATATGGCTGCCATTACACCTTCCAAAAGGGTTTAAAAAAAAGGTGAGACGATGGGAATAATTGTTCCATTTCTGCTGGTGAAAGAAGACAGTAAATTACATTTCTGCAAAAAACACACCCTCCCCTCTACATTCACCGCCCATGCATTATCCTCTCAGTACCAGGGAACCAACCCTGTTTAAAAAATAAATAAAAAAAAGTTGCAAAAAGCTAATGTAGAAATTAAAGGACCAGAACCAAAAGTGATGTCCCCTGTCACTTATTTCTTAAGGGGGGATAGGAGGCCAGAAATGTGCAATGTGCCAGACCGCAGGGGTGATATGTGAGTGTAATGGTGTGCCGAATGGGTGTAGCAGTTGTACTCACTTTTGCCGTAGCTCCCTGGGCCGGCGTGCAGTGTAGGGGAAGACAGCACTAAATCCTCTGGGGCACTCTCCCGCAGGGAATACCAGCCAGCTGGAAGTTGAGGTGCCCTTGATGGTAGTGGGTATGCTTAGGGTGCTTTGGTGGCTGGGCCCCTGTGTTGTTCGTGACGCCAGCACCGTAAGGTGCAATTAGGAGATAGAGTTGAGTGATGAGAGAGGCAGTACATGAACCAAACAGGTACTTTACTTGTAAATTGTAGTCTTACAATAAGTATAGCAGCATGTTGTCATAAATACAGATGGTAAAGCTGTAAATCCCAATAACAGGCTCAGTGAGGTGGTGTATGTAGGTTCCAGCTCAACTGTATAGGAGTGATGATCTTACTTGTACTTGGTTCCTGATCTTGCTCTGGTTACTCAGCCTTTCAATATTAGTATGGATCCTCTATAAGTTCTATTCTGCAATTCAGCAAAATTCAGTGATTCAGTAATTCAGCAACACAAGGGCGGTCTCCCTCATGGCAGGCAAACTCTCTGCTCCATTCTTTGAAAAGGTTGCACAAGATACAGCAATTATTCTCTTAAACCCCGGAAGGGTCCCTGGAAGGGGTATTACAGTAAAGGATCAATAAGTCCTAGTCTTTTACTACAAAGGTTGCAGTAGTATGAGCTCACAGAGCCAAGTCTGTCTCCTCTCCTCCTAACTCCTCACTCCTAATCTCCTACTAACTTCCTGTGGCTAACCTATATAAATGGTGTTACAGAGACCTCTATTGATGTATGTATGTAATACATTCACCAGCCTGAAATAGGAATTTAGCAGCTGTGACAAAGGAAATGCATAAAATTACATGAAATTACCTATAGCAATTTGGAGTGTTCCCATGCAACTGGAGTGGGACACTACAAATGTCACCAGAGAGAAGGGTTCTATGTCACAAGCGCTGTATGAAGTCACCCGCTAGATAACCAATACATCATCTATTGCATATGGTGGTCATACATAGTAACATAGTATATAAGGCCGAAAAAAGACATTTGTGTCACGGCGGACGTGCACTCAGACTAACAGTTAAACCACCAACCAGGCTCTAGGCGAGAGGCAGGGGAAGGGTCACCTCCTAACTTATCCCTGACCTCTCTCCCTGCACTGCTCAGCCCACATGCAGACCTTTGTGGTAGGTATGATGTGTCCTCGTGCCTGGACTGAAACACCCTAAATTCCCTGAGATGGTGAAGAGGGGAAATAGGAGCAGCCTGCTCGCACAGAACCTGGATGGGAGAGATGACACCAAATAATCAAACAAGAAACCACACATATCTCTCTGCGCTGGAACAGACAATCTTCCTTTCTAGCTTCCAAGACCAAAGTGATTAATATAATCCGCTCAGAGCACTGGGGTGGAGTGCTATTTAAACTCATAACCCCACCCAGTGCACCTGATGGGAGGCGGATCCAGCACAGCTCCAAAACAAAACACTAAACTCGTGCTGCTATTCTGGCCGACCTCCGCACACCATCAGGACGGGGCATGACAGTACCCCCCCTTCTACAGGTGACCTCCGGACACCCTGGACCAACCTTATCCGGATGGGACCTATGAAATGCCCTCACCAGTCGGCTGGCGTTGACATCTAGCGCCGGAACCCACGTCCTCTCCTCAGGGCCGTATCCCCTCCAGTGCACCAGGTACTGAAGGGAACCCCGAAGAATTCTACTGTCGAGAATCCTGGAGATCTCGAACTCCAAGTTTCCCTCGACCACAAGAGGAGGAGGAGGCAATGGCGATGGTTCCACTGGTTTCACATATTTTTTTAGTAACGACCTGTGGAACACATCATGGATCCTCCAAGTCTGCGGAAGATCCAGCCGAAACGCTACAGGATTGATCACCGCAGAAATTTTATACGGACCAATAAATCTTGGACCCAGTTTCCAAGATGGCACCCTCAACTTGATATTCTTAGTGGACAACCATACCAGATCACCCACACACAGGTCCGGACCAGTCACACGTCTCTTGTCAGCCATTCGTTTATACCTCTCACCCATCTTCTCCAAATTCCCTTGAATCCTCCGCCAGATGGAGGATAAGGCAGAAGAGAATCTCTCCTCCTCTGGCATCCCAGAGGAACCAGTCCCAGAAAAGGTACCAAACTGAGGATGGAAACCGTATGCGCCAAAAAATGGCAACTTACCCGTGGACTCCTGCCTACTGTTATTCAATGCAAGTTCTGCTAAGGACAAGAATGAGGACCAGTCCTCCTGATTCTCAGCCACAAAACACCTCAAGTAGGTCTCCAGGTTTTGTTTAGTACGCTCCGTCTGACCATTCGACTGCGGATGAAAAGCCGAAGAGAAAGAAAGTTGAATGCCAAGCCGAGAGCAGAACACCCTCCAAAACCTGGAGACAAACTGCGTGCCCCTATCAGAGATCACATCCGAAGGAATACCATGCAATTTCACAATATTATCCACAAAAATCTGCGCCAGAGTCTTAGCGTTAGGCAGACTAGTTAGTGATATAAAGTGAGCCATTTTACTGAAACGGTGAACCACCACCAAAATCACTGTTCTCCCGGAGGAACTCGGCAGATCCGTAATGAAATCCATAGACAAATGCGTCCAAGGACGAGACGGAATAGACAATGGAAGAAGTGAACCAGCCGGTCGAGTATGAGCAACCTTTGACCGAGCGCAGGTTTCACAGGCTGTCACGTAATTCTCAATGCTCTTACGTAACCCTGGCCACCAGAACCTCCGGGACACCAGATCACAGGTGGACTTACCACCAGGATGTCCAGCAAGGACAGTATCGTGATGTTCCTTGAACACCTTGTATCACAGGCCCTCAGGAACAAACAACCTCCCTGGGGGACAAGAACCAGGAGCCCCCTCCTGGGCTCCCAACACCTCCATCTCCAATTCAGGGTATAGAGCGGAGACCACCACCCCATCCGCTAAAATCGGCGCAGGATCCTCTGAATCACCTCCCCCAGGAAAGCTGTGAGACAAGGCAGCTGTTGAGAAAGGTTGTAAACCCGAGACTTTGGCAACTTAGCCCCTGGGATGAGATTAACTGGACAATCATAGTCACGATGAGGGGGCAATTCCTGAGCCTCACCCTCTGAAAAGAAATTCGCAAAATCTGAGAGATACTGAGGTAAAGCCGTAATGGACACACCAGAGATAGATGTGCCAAAACAATAAGGGCCCATTCACACGACCGTATGAACGGATCCGCATCCTTTCCGCATTTTTGCGGATGGTATGCGGATCCATTCATTTCTATGGGCTCTGAAAATATGCAGACAGCACACCGTGTGCTGTCCGCATCCGTAGTTCCGTTCTGCGGATCCGCAAAAATAAACTCACATGTCCTATAGTTAAATGTTCCGTAGCCCCATTCAAGTCTATGGTTCCGCAAAAATGCGGATCATACGGAAGTGCTTCCGTATGTTATCCGCAAAACATACGGAAGAACGGATCCGCATATTTGCGGATCCGAAAAACACATACGGTCATCTGAATGTTTATCTGAACAAAACTCACTCCAACCGATGATTTGTCTTGCTTGCCAGTCTATAATTGGGTTATGTTTAGTCAACCATGGCAACCCCAAAACTATAGGAGCTGGCAAATCCTTCAAGACAAAACAAGAAATAATTTCAACATGTGAATCACCCACCCTTAAGTGAATACCATGAACAATGTGAGTAAGGCTCCTTTGAGAAAGAGGGGAAGAATCAATTGCAAAAACACGAATCTCGTTCTCTAAAGTGCAAGTACTTAGTCCTAGATTTTGAAGGAAAAGAAAGTCAATTAGGTTTACCCCAGCACCACAATCAAGGAACGCCTCAACAAAAACATTTCTTGACTCCAGCGCCACCATAGCTGGAAGGAGAAAACGGGAACTGCAGGGAGCTTGCATACCTGCCTACTCCACCATGCTACCTACTCATTCATGCTACCAAGTGTCAGGGAAGTACTTTTTTTCTTTTTCTCTACCACCTGCAGTTTAACATAAGGACAAGCAAAAACAAAATGACCACTCTTTCCACAATAGTAACATAGTTTCAGAATGGCAAGAAATCAGACCCAATTGCATGGGTTCCTCCACTACCCCCGCGTTACCTGTAACATCACCCGGGGAGGCAGTAGAGATGAAACCACTCTCAGAAGGGATACCTTGCGCAGGGGGAGCCCTATACCTCTCTCTGATACGTCTGTCTAGCCGTACTGCTAAAGACATGGCGTTCTCCAAAGAGTCTGGGTATTCATGAAAAGCAAGGGCATCCTTCAATCTTTCAGATAACCCCTGACAAAACTGGCTACGTAACACGGGATCATTCCACTCTAATTCAGTAGCCCATCTCCTAAATTCAACACAGTAAGCCTCTGCAGTATGTTCCCCCTGAAACAAATTACGTAATCGCGACTCTGCCATCGAGACCCGATCTGGGTCATCGTAGATTAATCCCAGAGCCTTAAAAAATTCCTCCACCGACCGGAGCGCCCGAGAACCAGGTGGCAGAGAAAAGGCCCAGGATTGCGCGTCCCCTTTAAGCAGAGAAATAATTATACCTATCCTCTGACTCTCATCACCTGACGACGATGGACGCAGCCGAAAGTACAATTTGCAGGACTCTCTAAAACGGACAAAGTCATCCGTACCCCCTGAAAATCGATCAGGAAGAGACACTTTAGGCACCACACAAACTTGACCTTCTCCTGATGCCAGAGAACTCTGACACTGTGCGACCGAATCACGCAGCTCCGCAACCTCTAGGGATAGCCCCTGCATGCGGTCAACTAATGCTTTAATTGCCGTCATCACAAAACCGCTGAGTAATGACAGTCAAAGTTTTGGGTGGATTATAATGTCACGGCGGACGTGCACTCAGACTAACAGATAAACCACCAACCAGGCTCTAGACGAGAGGCAGGGGAAGGGTCACCTCCTAGCTAATCCCTGACCTCTCTAACTGCACTGCTCAGCCCACATGCACACCTTGGTGGTAGGTATGATGTGTCCCTGTGCCTGGGCTGAAACACCCTAAATTCCCTGAGATGGTGCAGAGGGGAAATAGGAGCAGCCTGCTCGCACAGAACCTGGATGGGAGAGATGACACAAAACAATTAAACTTGAAACCACACTTATCTTTCTGAGCTGGAACAGACAACCTTCCTTCCTAGCTTCCAAGACCAAAGTGATTCCTATAATCTGCTCAGAGCACTGGGCTGGAGTGCTATTTAAACTAATGACCACACCCAGTGCACCTGATGGGAGGCGGATCCAGCACGGCTCCAAAACAAAACACTAAACTCGTGCTGCTATTGTGGCCGACCTCCGCACATAGTCAGGGCGGGGCATGACACACATGCATCAAAAGATTCATTAATCTTCTTTCCTAACTGAGGTCCATTTCCTTCATTTTCCTTTGTAAAAACTGAACAGAAGTATTCATTGAGGCAGTCAGCTAGTTCTTTATCTTCTTCCATATACCTTCCTTCTTTTGTTTTTAATTTTATAATTCCTTGTTTTAGTTTCCTTTTTTCATTTATGTATCTGAAGAATGCCTTATCGCCTTTTTCCCCTGAATGAGCTAATTTCTCTTCTGCCTGTGCTTTAGAAGCTCTTATAACTTGTTTGGCCTCTCTCTGCCTAATCTTATAAATTTGCCTGTCATCCTCGTTTGTTTTTTTTTATAATTCCTAAATGCTATCTTTTTGTTTTTAATGATTTTGCCCACTTCTGCTGAGTACCACAGTGGTCTCTTCCTTTTTTTGCTTTTACTGACAAGCCTAATGCAATTTTCTGTACCCCTTAATCAGTATTTGGCAGAAACAGGTATATGGCACCCCTCAATCAGTATTTTGTGGAAGCAGGTGTATTGCAGCCCTCAATCAGTATTTGGTGGAAACAGTTATATGGCACCCCTCATTCAGTATTTTGTGGAAGCAGGTGTATCGCAGTCCTTAATCAATATTTGGTGGAAGAAGGTATATAGCAATAGCACCCCTCAATCATTTTTTGGCGGAAACAGGTATAAAGCACCCCTCAATCAGTATTTGTCTGAAACAGGTATATAGCAATAGCACCCCTCAATCAGTATTTGGCGGAAAACAGGTATAAAGCACCCCTCAATCAGTATTTAGTCAAAGAAGGTATATGGCACCCCTCAATCAGTATTTGGCGGAAACAGGTATATAGCACCACTCAATCAGTATTTGTCGGAAACAGTTATATGGCACCCCTCATTCAGTATTTTGTGGAAGCAGGTGTATCGCAGTCCTTAATCAGTATTTGGTGGAAGAAGGTATATAGCAATAGCACCCCTCAATCAGTATTTGGCGGAAAACAGGTATAAAGCACCACTCAATCAGTATTTGTCGGAAACAGTTATATGGAACCCCTCAATCAGTATTTTGTGGAAGCAGGTGTATCGCAGTTCTTAATCAGTATTTGGGGGAAGAAGGTATATAGCAATAGCACCCCTAAATCAGTATTTGGCAGAAACAGGTATAAAGCACCCCTCAATCAGTATTTGTCGGAAACAGGCATATGGCAATATGTCACCCCTCAATCAGTATTTTGTGGAAGCAGGTGTATCGCAGCCCTCAATCAGTATTTTGTGGAAGAAGGTATATGGCACCCTTTAATCAGTATTTGGCGGAATCAGGTTTATAGCACCCCTTAATCAGTATTTAGCGGAAACCTGTATATAGTACCCCTTAATCAATATTTGGCAGAAACAGGTATATAGCACCCCTCATTTAGGATTTTGTGGAAGAAGGTATATCGCAGACCTCAAGCAGTTTTTTTGGGGGGGCAACAGGTATATCAAACCCGTTTCAATTATTTACTCCAATAGCGTTTGCCCCTCTATCTAGCTGCAGTATCGCAGCAGAACCGCACACAACTGCTGCACAATATAAATACACTATAATATAATTTCTGTTAGAAAGTATATTATAAGTATATCACACCCCTCTACATCACACCTATCGATAGCCCACCTATACCAGTCCTTAAAAGGACTTTTGTGGCCCTATTAGCTAGCGTTTGGTGTCCCTAACTGTCCCTGCTCCAAAATAGAACCTCTCCCTACACTGGCAAAACACATAATGTAAAATGGCTGCCAAATCGGGTTCTGTTGTAGGGTTGGGGGGGTGTCCATGTGCTGAAACGTCTCAATTGGCTGTCCTGTCCCACCTGATGGATGTGTCATGGGTCAAAGTTTTGCGCTATGCAAAATAAATGGCGTGTGCGAATATCGCCATATGTTTGCATGTTAGGCGAATCGCGAACGAGCAAAGTTCGCCGCGAAACGACCGCCGGGCGAACCGCAAGGCCATCTCTAATTATGAAACCATTGGTTGTATAATTGGTGGGACATCTTTGGAATATGATTGACGCGGAAGCGAGACTCCTGTATTAAAGCCACATCCACTTTCTTTTTATTTAAGAAGTGGCAGACCTGACTCTTTTTTGTTGGGGCATTAAGCCCTCTGACATTAACCCCTTAGGGACCGGGCTAATTTTCACCTTAAGGACCAGGCCATTTTTTGCAAATCTGACCCGTGTCACTTTATGTGTGAATAACTTTAAAACGCTTTTACTTATCCAGGCCATTCTGAGATATTTTTTTCTTCATATATTGTACTTCATGACACTGGTAAAATGGAGTAAAAAAAAAATCATTAATGGCAAATGGAGATGAAATTTCCGAATTTCTATTTTTTGGCAAGTTTTCGATTTTAATCCATTTTATCCAGTAATAAAGCAAGGGTTAACAGCCAAACAAAACTCAATATTTATTGCTCTGATTCTGTAGTTTGCAGAAACACCCCATATGTGACCGTAAACTACTGTACGGGCACATGGTAGGGCGTAGAGGGAAAGGTGTGCCGTGTGGTTTCTGGAAGGCAGATTTTGCTGGACTGGTTTATTTACACCATGTCCCATTAGAAGCCCCCCTGATGTACCCCTAGAGTAGAAACTCCGTAAAAGTTACCCCATCTAAGAAACTACACCCCTCAAGGTATTTAAAACTGATTTTAGAAACTTTGTTAACCCTTTAGGTGTTCCACAACAGTTATTGGCAAATGGAGATGAAATTTAAGAATTAAAATTTTTGGGAAAATTTTCCATTTTAATCCATTTTTTCCAGTAACAAAGCAAGGGTTAACAGGCAAACAAAATTCAATATTTATTGCCCCGATTCTGTAGTTTGCAGAAACACCCCATATGTGGCCGTAAACTACTGTACGGGCACACGGTAGGGCGTAGAGGGAAAAGAGCGCCGTGGGTTTTTTTGAAGGCAGATTTTGCTGGACTGGTTTATTTACACCATGTCCCATTTGAAGCCCCCCTGATGCAACCCTAGAGTAGAAACTCCATAAAAGTGACCCCATCTAAGAAACTACACCCCTCAAGGTATTCAAAACTGATTTTACAAATGTCATTAACCCTTTAGGTGTTCCACAAGAGTTAATGGCAAATAGAGATAAAATTTCAGAATTTCGATTTTTTGGCAACTTTTCCATTTTAATCCATTTTTTACAGTAACAAAGCAAGAGTTAACAGCCAAACAAAACTCAATATTTATTGCCCCGATTCTGTAGTTTGCAGAAACACTCCATATGTGGCCGTAAACTACTGTTCGGGCATACGGTAGGGCGTAGAGGGAAAGGAGTGCTGTGTTTTTTTTTGAAGGCAGATTTTGCTGGACTGGTTTATTTACACCATGTCCCATTTGAAGCCCCCCTGATGCACCCCTAGAGTAGAAACTCCATAAAAGTGACCCCCATCTAAGAAACTACACCCCTCAAGGTATTTAAAACTGATTTTACAAACTTTGTTAACCCTTTAGGTGTTCCACAAGAGTTATTGGCAAATGGAGATTAAATTTAAGAATTTTCAGGCAAATTTTCAATTTTTATTCATTTTGTCCAGTAACAAAGCAAGGGTTAACAGCCAAACAAAACTCAATATTTATTGCCCTGATTCTGTAGATTGCAGAAACACCCAATATGTGGCCGTAAACTACTGTACGGGTAGATGGTAGGGCATAGAGGGAAAGGAGTGCCGTGTGGTTTTTGGAAGGCAGATTTTGCTGGACTGGTTTATTTACACCATGTCCCATTTGAAGCCCCCCTGATGCACCCCTAGAGTAGAAACTCCATAAAAGTGACCCCATTTTGGAAACTACAGGATAAGGTGGCAGTTTTGTTGGGACTATTTTTAGGGTACATATGATTTTTGGTTGCTCTATATTACATTTTTGTGAGGCAAGGTTACCAAAAATAGAAATTCTGAAATTTCATCTCCATTTGCCATAAACTGTTGAGGAACACCTAAAGGGTAAATAAAGTTAGTAAAATCAGTTTTGAATAACTTGAGGGGTGTAGTTTCTTAGATGGAGTTTCTACTCTAGGGATGCATCAGGGGTTCTTCAAATGGGACATGGTGCCAAAAAAAGGCCATCAATCTGCCTTCCAGAAGCCATACGGCGTTCCTTTCCTTCTCCGCCCCGGCCGTTTGGTCACACAGCAGTTTATGACCACATATGGGGTGTTTCTGTAAAATGCAGAATTAGGGTAATAAATATTGTTTTGTTTGGCTGTTAACCCTTGCTTTGTTACTGGAAAAAACGGATTAAAATGAAAAAGTTGCCAAAAAATAGCTGTTTTGGCACCGTTTTTATTTTATTTTTTTGACTGTGTTCATCTTAGGGGTTAGGTCATGGGGTATTTTGATAGAGCAGATCCTTACGGATGCGGTGATACCTAATATGTCTACTTTTTTAAAATGTATTTAGGTTTTACACTATATTATCCTTTTATAAACAAAAAAAAACAACATTTTAGTATCTCCATAGTCCAAGATTCATATATTTTTTTTTTTAGCCTATTATCACCATGCAAGTTCCAGTAGGGAGCTTCGGTGGACTTAACTGGTGGGCCGGAAAACTAGTACGAGCCCCAGAGCTTCTCGTACTAGTGTGGGCCACAGGGTCCCTGGCATGGCGGTCCCCTTGCTCCGCCTGGCGACGTCTCTGCTGCCTTGGGGAATCATCATCATCACCAGATGATGAGGGGGACGAGGATGATAAAAGGAAAGTGGGGTCATCCTCGTCCTCACTCCTCACTGGGGCTCTAAGAGTCGGAGGCAAGCCGGGCGTATGCCTCCTCGGCCGAGAACATCCGGTAGGCCATAGGGGAGTGTGTGTGTGCGTGTTTGGAAATCTTTATTTAGTGTGCATGTGTGTGGGGGCACGGGTGTTCGCGTACTTTTCCCTAAAACTAACAGAAAAAAATATATAAAATTCTAAATCGCTGATCAGCCATCCGAAGCTGATCAGCGGTGGGGTGTGCGATGCGCTAATAGTGGCCAGACACTAAGGGCTGTTTCACACGAGCGAGTCCATTGCAGGAATCATGCTCCGTGTGTGAGTGTGATCCTCCGCTCTGGACTTGCAGGAGCGCACAGCATTATCATGATTTATAATGCTATGTGTCTCTGCTTGATCTTATTTCTACAGAATCATACTGACAGCTTTATGTCACTATGATTCTGTGGGAAAAAAGGCCATGCAGAGGCACATAGCATTATAAATCATGATAATGCCGTGCGCTCCTGCAAGTCCAGAGCAAAGGATCACACTCACACACGGAGCATGAATCCTGCAATGGACTCGCTCGTGTGAAACAGCCCTAAGAGTGCCGGCCACAGTCAGCGTACGCAAAAAAAAAAAACTGCTTGTGCCCAAAAAACATGTGTGTGGGGGGGGGGGGGGGGGGGCGGGGGGCAAGCTGCAGCACCCCTGGGGGGTCAAGGGTCACACAGCTGTGCTGTGGACCCCAGACACCCGAATAGGGTGATGCAACAATTAACTTTTTTTTCACTAAACTTTCCCTGAATATCCCTGCCTAACCTAACCTGTCCCTAACCTTTCCCTAAATACCTTTCAGTACCAGATGGCACTGTGGAGGGTCAGAAGGGGGTGCTGGGCACAGGTGGGGGGTTGCTGGTCACAGATGTGATGCAGCCTCCTCTCTCCTCGCTCCCGGACACAGAAAGGAGGAGAGGAGAGCTGAATCAAGTTAAACGTCCCGCCCGCCACTGCAGCCAATCAGAGCCGATCCTGAGAGTTGATGTCACCATCACCTCTCAGGATTGCAGGATGGTGATTGGTGGTGTATTATCACACCACCGATCACCATCCTGTTCCGGGTTATCGGATCACCAGAGACCTGAATAACCCGGAAACGCAGCAAACCGCAGGTCTGAATTGACCTGCGGTTTGCCGCGATCGCCGATACGGGGAGGGGGCACAGGACCCCCCGTTGTGCATTGTCCCAGGGTGCCTGCTGATTGATTTCAGCAGGCACCCAGTTCCGATCACAGCCCGCCGCGCGGCGGTGATCGGAACTACACATGACGTACCGATACGTCATGCGTACTTAAGTACTGGGACATCATAGCGTACCGGTACGTCATGTGTCCCCAACAGGTTAAAGGTACATACCTGCAGGTTAGCCATTTCTAAAAACATAATAGTCTTTAGCCATAATTCCAGACCTGTACCTATGGTTGAGGTGAGGTAAAGGAAAAACGTAATACATAGAAACATAGAATGTGTCGGCAGATAAGAACCATTTGGCCCATCTAGTCTGCCCAATGTACTAAATACTATGGATAGCCCCTGGCCCTATCTTATATGAAGGATGGCCTTATGCCTATCCCATGCATGCTTAAACTCCTCCACTGTATTTGCAGCTACCACTTCTGCAGGAAGGCTATTCAATGCATCCACTACTCTCTCAGTAAAGTAATACTTCCTGATATTACTTTTAAACCTTTGCCCCCCTAATTTAAAACTATGTCCTCTTGTAGCAGTTTTTCTTCTTTTAAATATTCTCTCCTCTTTTACCTTGTTGAGTATCACGGTCGGCGTGACTATCACATACGTGACACAGAGGGAGGGAACAAGGAAGGCCCTGACCAAGTGAGAGGGAAGGTGGTGACCCCTGACTCACCTAGCGGCTGGCACCTGGCTGCCCTGACGTCCCTAGACGGGTTCCTCACCCGTACGCCGATCACGTGCCTAAAGCCCTGGCTTTCCCTAAGCTGAGCCCTAGATAGTGAACAGGGCGGTGGGAACACTAGTCCGCACCACTAGCTCTAAAGGAAAACACCAAGGGAAGGACAGACAATACAAACTCAACATATAATCCCAGGTGGGCGACAACAGGAGACAACAAGAAGCCCAACAGGGATCCGGAGGGTAGCACTCTGGAACGACAACCAGGATTCACAACTCCAGTGGGTCAGTATAGATGTCCAGGCAGGAAGCTCTATAACTGGCAACTAGAGAAGTGTGAGGGGAGAATATAAGGAGGTTGGGAGTGGCAGACAAGAAACAGCTGAGGAGGAGAAGCTACGGATCCCTGATTGAGACAAAAAGGATAGCAAGGCAAACACAGAAAACAATCACTAAGAAACAACGTGATCTTTAGATATAGAGCGCGCAGCCACCCGCTGCGACCTCCTGACCCCGGGTATAACGGAGTCAGACGTGGCTCTAGATACCCTCGTGACAGTACCCCCCCTTTCACGAGGGGCCTCCGGACACTCAGGACCAGGTCTCTCCGGATGAGAGGTATGGAAAGCCTGAATTAACCTGTTGGCGTTTACCTCTGACGCTGGAACCCACATTCTTTCCTCGGGACCGTAACCCCTCTAATGCACCAGATACTGAAGAGAGCGGCGGACCCGACGAGAATCAACAATTCTGGCTATTTGAAACTCCAGATTACCATCCACAATAACAGGAGGAGGTGGCAGCGGTGATGGTTCTAGAGGTGGAACATACTTCTTGAGTAACGATTTATGGAAGACGTTATGGATCTTAAAAGTCTGAGGTAGCTCCAGGCGAAAAGCCACAGGGTTAATGACGGCTACTATTTTATAAGGACCAATGAACCTAGGGCCCAGTTTCCAAGAGGGAACCTTCAACTTAATATTCCTAGTAGACAACCACACATAGTCATTCACCCCTAGGTCCGGACCTGGCGACCGTTTCTTATCGGCCATGCATTTATATTTACCACTCATCTTTTTCAAGTTACAGTAACTTGCACCTTCTGCCATACCGAAGAAAGAGATGAAGAAAACCTTTCCTCTTCGGGAACCCCAGAAGACCCCCCCCTCTTTGAAAGTACAAAATTGGGGATGAAAACCGTATGCACCAAGGAATGGTGACTTGCCAGTGGACTCCTGATAATGATTATTTATGGCAAACTCAGCTAACGGTAAATATGATGACCACAACTCTTGGTTTTCAGACACAAAACACCTTAAATATGTTTCTAGGTTTTGGTTGGTACGCTCACTCTGTCCATTCGACTGAGGATGGAAAGCTGAGGAAAAGGACAAGTGTACCCCCAAACGGGAACAAAAAGCTTTCCAAAACTTAGAAATAAACTGGGTTCCCCGATCCGAAACCACATCGGAAGGGACCCCGTGAAGCTTCACGATTTCACTGATAAACACCTGAGCAAGAGTTTTAGCATTAGGAAGTGCGGGTAGCGCAATAAAGTGTACCATTTTGCTAAACCTGTCTACTACTACCAAAATAACTGTTTTACCCGCAGACAACGGTAAGTCAGTGATGAAATCCATTGACAGATGTGTCCATGGCCTATTGGGGATAAAAAGAGGCAATAAAGACCCTGCTGGACGTGTATGAGAGACTTTCGCGCGTGCACAAGTAGAGCAAGTAGACACGAAATCCATTACATCCTGACGCAACCTTGGCCACCAAAAACGACGAGATAATAGCTCCAAAGTTGCTTTACTACCCGGGTGCCCAGCAAGTGCCGAATTATGATGTTCTTTTAATAATTCAAGACGCAGGTTTAACGGTACAAACAATTTCTCTGAGGGGCAAGAGGCCGGGGCGTCCCCCTGGGCCTCTAACACCTTTCCCTCTAGAACAGAGTGTACAGCAGAGACAACCACTCCTCTTTGTAAAATAGGTACCGGATCACTAGCATTACCCCCTCCAGGGAAACTACGAGATAACGCGTCTGCCTTGGTATTTTTTGCCCCAGGACGATAGGTGATTACAAAGTTAAATCTGGTAAAGAATAGCGACCACCTAGCTTGTCTAGGGGTGAGACGCTTAGCCGATTCTAGGTACAGAAGGTTTTTGTGATCCGTAATCACCGTGACGGGGTGGATTGCTCCCTCTAAGAAGTGACGCCACTCTTCAAGCGCCAGCTTAATCGCCAACAGTTCCCTATTTCCAACATCATAGTTCTTCTCTGCAGAAGATAATTTTTTGGAAAAGAAAGCGCAAGGGCGCCATTTGCCAGGAGACGGACCCTGAGACAATACAGCCCCCACTCCCACCTCTGACGCATCTACCTCAACAATAAAAGGCTGGGAGACATCAGGTTGAATTAGAACAGGTGCCGAGGTAAACCTCTCTTTTAGAGAGGAAAATGCATTTTTAGCAGCGTCAGACCATTTAGAAAAATCAGTCCCCTTCCTAGTCATGTCGGTAAGGGGTTTAACGATCACTGAATAATTTTTAATGAACTTTCTATAGAAATTTGCGAAACCCAAAAACCGTTGTAGGGCTTTAAGGTTCTCAGGAAGATCCCAATCTAAAATTGCCTGGACCTTCCCAGGATCCATACGGAAACCTGAAGCAGATAATAGATATCCCAGGAACTGTATTTCCTGAACGGCGAAGACACATTTTTCAATTTTCGCATATAATTTATTCGTCCGTAGGAGCTGCAGTACTTGCCTGACATGCACCTCATGTGTTTTCAGATCAGCCGAATAAATTAAGATATCATCTAGGTATATGACAACAAACCTGCCGATGAGATGACTAAAAATATAATTAACGAAATGTTGGAAGACAGCGGGGGCATTGGTCAGACCGAAAGGCATAACTAGATTTTCATAATGCCCCTCAGGGGTGTTAAAAGCTGTCTTCCACTCATCCCCTTCCCTGATACGAATCAGATTGTAGGCCCCCCTAAGATCAAGTTTGGAGAACCACCTAGCACCCGCAATCTGATTAAAAAGGTCAGGAATGAGAGGAAGAGGGTATGGGTCTCGGATGGTTATCTGGTTTAGCTCACGAAAATCTAGGCAAGGACGCAGGCCCCCATCTTTCTTTTTAACAAAGAAAAACCCTGCAGCCACGGGTGAAGAAGAGGGTCTGATGTGTCCCTTAGCCAGACTCTCGGAGATATAATCTTTCATGGCTTGTCTCTCGGGACCCGAAAGATTATACAACCTGGACTTGGGTAATTTTGCACCGGGAATCAGGTTAACCGGGCAATCATAAGGACGATGAGGTGGTAGCTTCTGACAACCCTTTTCAGAAAAAACGTCCTCAAAGTCCGAAATAAATGTAGGTAGGGAAGCTATGGAGGCGATTAAGCAATTGTTATTTAAGCAATTCTCTCTGCAATGCTCACTCCACTCCAATATCTCCCTGGCCTGCCAATCCACCACTGGATTGTGCGCTACCAACCAGGGAAGACCCAATACCACAGGAGAGGGAAGGCCCTCCAGAACGTAACATGAAAGACACTCATTATGGTGGTCCCCTACCCGAAGGTGTAAATTATGAACAATGTGGGTGAGGTTTCTCTGAGACAGAGGAGCCGAATCTATAGCGAATACGGGAATAGGTCTCTGCAGCGTACAGAGAGACAAACCCATAGTGCGGGCAAAATGGGCATCAATCAAATTTACCCCTGCTCCACTGTCTAGAAAAAAAGAAATAGACTCCGTCTTAACACCAAAAACAATAACCACAGGTAACACAAATTGAGATGTTCGTATGGAGGAAACGTATACCCCCCGGCTGACATCCTCCGCACAGCCTGGTGTTAGTAGTTTTCCGACGGTCTTTTGTTTTTGAGAAAGGAGGGACAGACATTAATGAAATGACCCTTCCCCCCACAGAAAAAACAAGCCCCCCCCTACGGCGAACCTCAGGAGGACGGACCTGAGGAGAAGTTCCGCCCAGCTGCATAGGCTCATCTAAGTCAGTACAGACTAATTGTTGCTTGGGAGAGGTAACCAATTGCTCAGGAATTTTCGATCTCTCCCTAAGACGCCTATCTATTCTGATAGAGAGGGACATAACAGCATCAAGGGAAAGGGGGGTCTCATACAGCGCCAGTGCATCCTTAACCCTTTCAGATAACCCAGAGCAGAACTGACTCCTGAGAGCCGGGTCGTTCCACTGAGTATCCGTAGCCCACCTACGGAACTCTGAGCAATATTCCTCTGCTGACCGATCTCCCTGTAGGAGTCTCCGTAACTTCGACTCAGCCAGGGCGACTCGGTCAGGGTCATCATATATGAGACCCAAAGCCCCAAAAAATCCCTCCACTGACCGGAGAGCCTGGGAACCAGGGGGTAACGAGAACGCCCAGGATTGTGGGTCCCCCTGAAGCAGGGAAATGACAATCCCAACCCGCTGTTCTTCATTACCTGAGGAGTAAGGGCGCAACTTAAAGTATAATTTGCAGGCCTCACGGAACGTTGCAAATTTGTCCCTTCCCCCAGAAAATCTGTCAGGAAGAACAACCTTGGGTTCTGTAACAACCTGGTTACCCATAGCAACCGCTGGGGGTGCGGTCTGCTGCATTTGCTGCTGTTGTTGGAGGACAGACGCCTTCAATCCTGCCACCTCCAAAGACAGGCCTTGAAGCTGTTTTGCCAAGGCAGCAATAGGATCCATATTGGATTCTAAGTAGAGAAAAAAAAAACAACAAAAAGAAAATAATTATTTTTTATTTTTTTTTCTCAAAAAGTAAAGGCCAGTTATAATATCACGGTCGGCGTGACTATCACATACGTGACACAGAGGGAGGGAACAAGGAAGGCCCTGACCAAGTGAGAGGGAAGGTGGTGACCCCTGACTCACCTAGCGGCTGGCACCTGGCTGCCCTGACGTCCCTAGACGGGTTCCTCACCCGTACGCCGATCACGTGCCTAAAGCCCTGGCTTTCCCTAAGCTGAGCCCTAGATAGTGAACAGGGCGGTGGGAACACTAGTCCGCACCACTAGCTCTAAAGGAAAACACCAAGGGAAGGACAGACAATACAAACTCAACATATAATCCCAGGTGTGCGACAACAGGAGACAACAAGAAGCCCAACAGGGATCCGGAGGGTAGCACTCTGGAACGACAACCAGGATTCACAACTCCAGTGGGTCAGTATAGATGTCCACGCAGGAAGCTCTATAACTGGCAACTAGAGAAGTGTGAGGGGAGAATATAAGGAGGTTGGGAGTGGCAGACAAGAAACAGCTGAGGAGGAGAAGCTACGGATCCCTGATTGAGACAAAAAGGATAGCAAGGCAAACACAGAAAACAATCACTAAGAAACAACGTGATCTTTAGATATAGAGCGCGCAGCCACCCGCTGCGACCTCCTGACCCCGGGTATAACGGAGTCAGACGTGGCTCTAGATACCCTCGTGACATTGAGTCCCTTTATGTATTTAAAAGTTTCTATCATATCCCCTCTGTCTCGTCTTTCTTCAAAGCTATTCATGTTAAGGTCCTTTAATCGTTCCTGGTAAGTTTTATCCTGCTATCCATGTACCAGTTTAGTAGCTCTTCTCTGAACTCTCTCCAAAGTATCAATATCCTTCTGGAGATATGGTCTCCAGTACTGAGCACAATACTCCAAATGAGGTCTCACTAGTGCTCTGTAGAGCGGCATGAGCACCTCCCTCTTTCTACTGGTAATTCCTCTCCCTATACACCCAAGCATTCTGCTAGCATTTCCTGCTGCTCTATGACATTGTCTGCCTACCTTTAAGTCTTCTGAAGTAATGACCCCTAAATCCCTTTCCTCAGATACTGAGGTTAGGACTGTATCACTGATTTTATATTCTGCTCTTGGGTTTTTACGTCCCAGGTGCATTATCTTGCACTTATCAACATTAAATTTTAGTTGCCAGATTTTTGACCATTCCTCTAGTTTTCCTAAGTCCTTTTCCATTTGGTGTATCCCTCCAGGAACATCAACCCTGTTACAAATCTTTGTGTCATCAGCAAAAAGACACACCTTACCATCGAGGCCTTCTGCAATTTCGCAGTAGATAAAGAAGCCAGCGTGAGCAGAAAGCAAATCTGACTCGTATGTCTTTTGAACCTGAGAGGCGGTCCATAGAAAGTGGTCCATTTACCAGAGCGGGCATTCAGAAAAGGGGCTGTATATATTTACATTATGTAGTTTCCAATCGGGTGGAGCAGTGAGCACACAACAGATGTCATTGCAGCCCCATAATAAACTACTCCTCCAACAACTGGAAACCAGCATGTAAGACAAAGGAATGGAAGGGTAATACAATCATCATTAGAAATAAAAAAGAGAAGAAAAAGTAAAAAAGTGGGGAAGAAGGAAGTGAGGACGGAAGAAAAGCATTAGAGTAAAGGCTTAGAAAATGAGTGAACTGTTCAAGCTGAGGTGCATGGGTTGGAAAGTTATTCAATATTTCTTATATCACTCTTTGATGCTTGAGATCTTGATGTCTTCGTAGGTCTCTGCGGCTTGGCTGGAACTGCTTGCCAGGGATCCATCGCCGTTAGTGGAGGAAGGGAAGCAACGTTTTGTGCGGGGCATCAGGATGTCAAGACTTGAAATGTCCAATGCTCCATAGATCCTCTCAAGATTGGCGTGTGCCCTAATAACGATCTTGCGATTTGGGGTATTGATCAGGAGGCCGGAGGGGTGCAACCATCTATACGTCACTTGACGTTTCTGTAGAACCTCTAATAGTGGTTTTAAATGTCGCCTTTTCCTCAGGGTCATGGGAGAGAGGTCTTGGAAAACAGTAATTGCTGACCCCTCAATCTCTAGTGCACTGTTAGACCGGGCTGCTGCCATTATTTGCTCTTTGGCCAAAAAGCTTGACAGGCGGCATATCACGTCCCTGGGGGGTTCTTAAGGTTTAGGCAGTGGTCAGAGGGCGTGATGCACTCTGTCCATACTAAATAACTCTGGTTGAAACAAGGCATTCAAAGAACTGCGTAATTGTGGTGTGCAGCACGTCAGGGCCAACAGATTCAGGGACCCCTTTAAGTCATATTATTGCGTATCTCTCTATTATCTTGGTCCTCAATTAGGGAGAAGAGATAATTGATATGGGCTTGGGCATTATCTAAGTTGTGTGATATTTGCTCACCGAATTCAGTTGTGGCGGTTTGATCAGCCTCCAGCGCCTCAACCTAGGATCCCAGTTGCTGCATGTCCTGCTTTATTTCTTTCAGGTCTTGCCGTATGGGTTCTAAAGCTGCATTAATCAGCCCTTTCATAAACTCTCTGGCGATAGGTAGGTCATCTGCTGCAGCTGTATTCTCTTGCTCGCTGTCTCTATCTCCTTCTGAGTCAGGTTCACCTCCCGCTCGCCGCGCCACCGCCATCTTCGTTTCACCTCTAGCTTCTGTTTTCTTGACGAATCTTTCCATGTTGCTTTGACTGGAAGACAATTTTGGTCGACCAGGGGTTTCTTTACCTTTCTCTTTAGTGAGTTTGCCCATAGCTGCTTAGAAGAAAGCTGAAATTTGCCCGCTCTAGATAGGCCTGCAGCGGAGCTCACAGAGCAGTGTGCATCCGGCTCGGCTGCTAGACTCCGCCCCCCGGAGTGTGGGCTTTAGACAGGACTTTTCATAAAGGCAGACCCCTCCCCCTTTCCGGTTTTGGCGATCCTTTCTAAACAGACTGTAACCCTGTACGTTAACCGCCCAGTCATAGCTATTATCCAGCCATGTCTCAGTTATTCCCCCTATGTCTTAGTCCTCCTCACACATCACGAATTTCAGTTCCCCAGTTTTATTAGTCAGGCTTCTGGCAGTATACATGCATTTAAGAGGTTTATGTACAGTCGTGGCCAAAAGTTTTGAGAATGACACAAATATTCGTTTTCACAAAGTTTGCTGCTAAACTGCTTTTAGATCTTTGTTTCAGTTGTTTCTGTGATGTAATGAAATATAATTACACGCACTTCATACGTTTCAAAGGCTTTTATCGACAATTACATGACATTTATGCAAATAGTCAGTATTTGCAGTGTTGGCCCTTCTTTTTCAGGACCTCTGCAATTCGACTGGGCATGCTCTCAATCAACTTCTGGGCCAATTCCTGACTGATAGCAACCTATTCTTTCATAATCACTTCTTGGAGTTTGTCAGAATTAGGCTACTTTCACACTAGCGTTCGGAGCGGATCCGTCTGATGTTTCATCAGACGGATCCGCTCCGATAATGCAGACGTTCGCATCCGTTCAGAACGGATGCGTCTGCATTAAAACTTAGAAAATTTTCTAAGTGTGAAAGTTGTCTGAGCGGATCCGTTCAGACTTTACATTGAAAGTCAATGGGGAACGGATCCGCTTGAAGATTGAGCCATATTGTGTCATCTTCAAGCGGATCCGTCCCCATTGACTTACATTGTAAGTCTGGACGGATCCGCTCGCCTCCGCACGGCCAGGCGGACACCCGAACGCTGCAAGCAGCGTGCAGGTGTCCGCTCACTGAGCGGAGCGGAGGCTGAACGCTGGCAGGCGGATGCATTCTCAGTGGATCCGCCTCCACTGAGAATGCATTAGGGCCGGACGGATGCGTTCGGGGCCGCTCGTGAGCCCCTTCAAACGGTGCGCACGAGCGGACACCCGAACGCTAGTGTGAAAGTAGCCTAAGTGGGTTTTTGTTTGTCCGTCTGCCTCTTGAGGATTGACCACAAGTTCTCAATGGGATTAAGATCTGGGGAGTTTCCAGGCCATGGACCCAAAATGTCATTGTTTTGATCCCTGTTGTTGGATTGTTGGAAGAAGTTGCTGTTGGAGGGTGTTTTGGTACCATTCTTTATTCATGGCTGTGTTTTTGGGCAAAATTGTGAGTGAGCCCACTCCCTTGGATGAGAAGCAACCCCACACATGAATGGTCTCAGCATGCTTTACTGTTGGCATGACACAGGACTGATGGTAGCGCTCACCTTTTCTTCTCCGGACAAGCCTTTTTCCAGATGCCCCAAACAATCGGAAAGAGGCTTCATCGGAGAATATGACTTTGCCCCAGTCCTCAGCAGTCCATTCACCATACTTTCTGCAGAAGATCAATCTGTCCCTGATGTTTTTTTTTGAGAGAAGTGGCTTCTTTGCTGCCCTTCTTGACTCCAGTCCATCTTCCAAAAGTCTTCGCCTCACTGTGCGTGCAGATGCGCTCACACCTGCCTGCTGCCATTCCTGAGCAAGCTCTGCACTGGTGGCACTCCGATCCCGCAGCTGAATCCTCTTTAGGAAACGATCCTGGCGCTTGCTGGACTTTCTTGGACGCCCTGAAGCCTTCTTAACAAGAATTGAACCTCTTTCCTTGAAGTTCTTGATGATCCTATAAATTGTTGATTGAGGTGCAATCTTAGTAGCCACAATATCCTTGCCTGTGAAGCCATTTTTATGCAACGCAATGATGGCTGCACGCGTTTCTTTGCAGGTCACCATGGTTAACAATGGGAGAACAATAATTTCAAGCATCACCCTCCTTTTAACATGTCAAGTCTGCCATTTTAACCCAATCAGCCTGACATAATGATCTCCAGCCTTGTGCTCGTCAACATTCTCACCTTAACAAGTTAACAAGACGATTACTGAAATGATCTCAGCAGGTCCTTTAATGACAGCAATGAAATGCAGTGGAAAGGTTTATTTGGGATTAAGTTAATTTTCATGGCAAAGAAGGACTATGCAATTCATCTGATCAATCTTCATAACATTCTAGAGTATATGCAAATTGCTATTATTAAAACTTAAGTAGCAACTTTTCCAATATTTATGTAATTCTCAAAACTTTTGGCCACGACTGTATATTTTGTACCTACACTTTTCCTTCTGAGCTGTCCCATTACCTTGACCCCAGTCTTTATCTGCACTATCTTCCCATCCTATAACGTAATTACCCTCCCCAGTCCCTAGTTTAAACAGTCCTTCAATCTAGCTATCTTCTCCCCCAACACAGCTGCCCCTTCCCCATTGAGGTGCAGCCCATCCCTACGATAGAGCCTGTAGCTGACAGAGTTCTCCAGGAACTCAAACCCCTCCTTCCTACACCAGTTCTTGAGCCACTTGTTAACCTCCCTAATCTCCCGCTGCCTTTCTTGTGTGGCTCGTGGTACCGGTAGTATTTTGGAAAATACTACCTTTGAGGTCCTTGCCCTAAGCTTTTGACCTAAATCCTTAAAATCATTTTTAAGGACGCTCCACCTACCTCTAACTTTGTCATTGATTCTGATATGGACCATGACCGCTGGATCTTCTCCAGCCCCTCCCAGTAATCTGTCAACCCGATCCGCGATGTGTCGAACTCGAGCGCCAGGAAGACAACACATCGTTCGACAATCCCGGTCTTGTTGAGTTTCCCACTACCAGCACCTGCCTGGCCTGCCCTGCTCTCCTGCTTACTGGAGCTGACATTCCCCTGACTGGCAGAGGAAGTGTCTGTCACGGGTGGTGTTGCAGAAAGCTGGAACTTATAAATAAACATCCGGCTGGCTTTATCCCAAACTAAGGAGCATATGGGTGAGCCCTATAAAACCCCTAGAGCTCTCCCTGACTGCTATGCCCATGCAAAGGTCTTTATGGTAGACGATTGCATGCCCACGTACCTAATACTGTGTGACACCTGAAAACCCTATAATAGTGAGGGGACACGACCACCGGCTCCCTGCACTTAATACGGACGGAGTCAGGGTCACCTAGAATCAAGCCAGCAAGGAAACACAAATAAAGGAAAAAGACTTATCTGAGGAATCAGCAGTAGCAGCCTCCAACAGTGAACAACTCATCCAGGAAGTAGTATAAACCGCAAAGTGAGGCAGTATGGGAGGGAATATAAAGGGAGACAATTAGTGTAAATAGGTGACACCTGGGAGAAGGAAAGGAGATGAAAAAGTGAAACCAAAACAAAGAACGCCATGCAAGAGGTAGAGAAGAACGTCTAACAGACCTTCTCACAGAACTGGCTGTGACAGTGTCTGGCTGCAGCAGTGCTCTCCATGAACTGACATCCCCCTCATCTGCCAACCGGGCAAACTTGTTGGGGTGTGTCAGATCAGGGATAGCCTCCCTGGCACTCTTCTCTCTACCCCGCTTTCTGTTACCCGGCTAGTTACCTCACTTTCCTGAGCCTCCTCGCTATCACCCTCCCCCACATCTACCCCACACAGTGCTTGCTCAGTGAGCAGCAAACTCTTTTCCAAATTGTCAACGCTTTTCAGTTTTAAAATTCGCCCGTTTAGATACTCGATGTGCGATTCCCAACGGGCAATGTACATGTCATCAGAATTTAGTCCACACTAAGAAGATGTTTCTCAGCAGTTTATTATTTTATGTTTGGCTGGTTTCAGCTGAGCTGCCATAGATAGAACATGATGTGAATGCATCAAGATCTGAGCAGTGGTCATATTCTCACCTGGCCAAATACTGTTGGTCAACCACAAGATTTTTTAGATCATATTTAATCATGTGTCAGCCATTATTTCTCCCTTTAAGACCACCTACAGACATCATGAAAGAAAGAAATTAGTGTGGGCTTGGTGATGACCTGGTGTTTGCCCCTGATCTATCTCTGTCCTTCAACGACTCTTCACCAGAGCTGAGCATCAGACACGTTTCTGGTTGATTGTATTCGACATGAACTTGATGCTCATTAACAGAAATCAATATGAGGGTTAATGATGATTAGAGAGTAGTGAGCTTGTAGAGGCAGGGTGGTGCTGAACATTCAATGTGAGTTGTGGGTCGGGGCAGACAGCACCTATAATACAGGTAGTTAAGCTTCACAAGGTAAGTGGTGCCCTTCAGGGCCAGGCCTTCTTTATATATTCTTCTTTAACTGAAATAGATAGAGAGATATGAGATAGACAGATTGTTCTATAACTATTTTACATTTTAATATGGTGTTATAATTGAGATAGAATAGACAGACAGGCAGACCAATCGATCGATATATAATATGAGATAGACAGGCATGAGAAATAGAGGTAGATAGATAAATAGATAGATAATAGATAGATACATTGGTGCTTGAAAGTTTGTGAACCCTTCAGAATTTTCTATATTTCTGCATAAATTTGGTCATTTATTTGTTGAGGAAAATGATCCAATATTAAATGTCTGTGAGTGGCAAAAGTATAAGAACCTTTCGGATTTGTAGATATTTTGAAGGTGAAAAGAGAGTCAGGTGTTTCAATCAATGGGATGACAATCAGGTGTGAGTGGGTGACCTGTTTAATTCAACCTTTTGCTTAACGGCGCACAACTATATACATTGTGGCGGTAAGCTCTTATCTGTAATCCGACATATAAAAGCGCCAGGTTAAATTATACATCTTCTTCTTGTATATAGTGAGATGGGGCACGCTCGTATAACCTGGGCATCTCCTGTATATAATTATATATGTACAGCTGGTATAAGTTATACATCTTCCTGTATATAGGTTTATGGACCATGCTGATATAACCTTGGCATTTTCTGTATATAATTATATATGTACAGGTGGTGTAAGTTATACATCTTCTTGTATATAGTGATATGGACCATGCTGGTATAACCTGGGTATCTTCTGTATAGAATTATATATGTACATCCGGTATAAGTTATACATCTAAGTTATACTGTACATCTTCTTGTATATAATGATTTGGAGCATGCTGGTATTACCTGGGCATCTCCTGTTTATAATTATATATGTACAGCTGGTATAAGTTACACATCTTCTTGTATATAATTATAAGGAATATGCTGGTATAAACTGGATATCTCCTGTATATAATTATATATGTACAGCTGGTATAAGTTATACATCTTTTTGTGTATAGTGATATGTGCTGTCCGCATCCGTTGCTCCCTTCCGTGGTCTGCAAAAAAAAATAAACTGTCCTATTCTTGTCCGTTTTGCGGACAAGAATAGGCAGTTATATCAATGGCTGTCCGTGCCGTTCGGCAAATTGCGGAACGCGCACGGACGCCATCAGTGTTTTGCGTATCCGCGATTTGCAGACCGCAAAACACACAATGGTTGTGTGCATGAGGCCTTACCCTTAGCTGAAGGGAGAAGAAAAACACCACAAGTCATTAGAGACTCACTCTAGCCTCTAAGATGGCGGCACCACCTCTTCCATTTTACCTTGCACTGCTGCTGTGTGCTCTGCTCAGTCCTCCTCTTCTGGTCGGAAAAAGGAGGAGGAGGCAGCAGCAGCGCGGCAGTATGGGGTAGGCGGCGTCCCGCTGAGCAGCACACAGAACATCCTGTAGGATGTAGGAGAAATTCAAATGTGGACATTTTGCCAGTAGCCTGTGAGCGGACATTAAAAACTTGTGAGCGGGGGCACCATAATTGCTGCGCGGCCTCGCACCCACGCAGCTTAGAGGGAACCCTGGCTGTCAGAATCCAAAATGCACTTCAGTCCTTTGAAGTCTTGCACTGAGCCCAGCCATTAGATAAATTACACAAATAGCATCCATTTTCACAGTACAAACATACAGTAATGGTATTAGAAGTGTTTTGTCTTTAAATGTTTTGTAATAGAAAAAAAAAAATGTATAAGAAAGAAAAAATGTTTTTTTCAATATTTTCAGTTTTTCCTTAAATATGTATTTTTAAATGTTATATTTGTCATCTAATGGAACAATAGAAAGGACTAAGGTGTCCCGTGAAAAACAGTATAAAATACATGTAGATTGGTTCAGAAATAAATGAATTATTTGCAGTTAGATAGGCCCATTGCTAAAACTGAAAAACTGACCTCCGATAATGAAGCGGTTAAGAAAATGGGATCTGTGAAAATCTGATCTTCACGATACATGTTTGTGGAACTGTATCATGTCACGAACAAAGGAGATTTCTGAGGACCTCAGAAGAATTGTTGATGCTGATCAGGCTAGAAAAGGTTACAAAACCTCTCTAAAAGGTGGACTCCACCAATCCACAATCAGACAGATTGTGTACAAAAGGAGGAAATTGAAGACCATTATTATCCTTCCCCGGAGTGGTTGAGCAATAAGGATCATGCAAAAAGCAAGATGTGTAATAGTATGCAAGGTCACAAAGGAGCTTAAGGTAACCTCTAAGTAACTAAAGGCCTTTCTCACATTAGCTGATGTTAATGTTCATGAGTCCAGTATCAAGAGGAGACTGAACAACACAACAGTGGTGTCCATCAGTGATGGCCAGTTCGCCGTGTTCGCCCGCGAACACATGCGGGCTGCCATCTTAACTCACAAGTCTGGCGATGCAAAGGTAAGTCCTTACCTGTGCCTGTGCGCGAGCCGGTCTGAAACAAATGCTGTCACCGGGAGCCATGCGCCTTCATCAGGCTGTTCTCGGAACTGCCTGCTCCCGGTGACCGCATTTGTTTTAGACTGGCTCGCGGCGCAGGCACAGGTAAGGACTTACCTGTGCATTGCCGGACTTGTGAGTTAAGATGGCAGCCCGCATGTGTTCGCGGACGAACACGGCGAACTGGCCATCACTGGTGTCCATGGCTTCTGCATTCCAAAAATAACATTTCTGCCATCTGTAGTTTGCTAAAGATCACCTGGACAAGCCACGAGGCTATTGGAACAATGTTTGTGCACGGATAAGAGCAAAATAGAACTTTTTGGTTTAAATGAGAAGGAAAACACTGCATTCCAGCATAAAAACCTCATCCCATCTGTGAAACACAGTAATAGTAGTATTATAGATTAGGCCTGTGTTGCTGTATATGGGCAGGACAGCTTGCCATCATTGATGAAACAATGAATTCTGAATTATACCAGCAAATTTTAAAGGCAAATGTTAGGACATCTGTCCATGCTGAATCTCAAGAAAACGTGGGTCATACAGCAATATAGCGACCCTAAGCACACAAGTTGTTCTACCAAAGAATGGTTAAAGAAAAAAAAAGTTAAAGTTTTGGAATTGCCAAGTCAAAGTCTTGACCTTGATCTAATACAAATGTTGTGGAAGGACCTGAAGCAATCAGTTCATGGGAGGAAACCCAGCAACAAAGCAGAGTTGAAGCTGTTTTGTATGGAGGAATGGGCTAAAATTCCTACAAACCGATGTGCAGGACTTATCAACAAAGGACTTATCAAGCAAAGTAATGGTTCACATACTTTTGCCACTCACAGACATGTGATATTGGATCCATTTCCTCGATAACGAATGACCTACTCTAACAATCTTGATTCATTTGTTTGATTTAGTTATCTTTATCTAATTTTAGGACTAGTATAAAAATATAATGTAGCTTTAGGTCAAATTTATGCAGAAAATCCTGAAGGGTTCACAAACTTTCAAGAACCACCTTGGATGCATATGAGATTTGATAGATTTGTTTTTATTCTCAGTTCTCAGCTACAGAAGTATTGATCCAGTTCTCGTTCCACTCCCTTTCCCTGAGTTTAGCAGTGCTGAGTTTTTGTCCCATCATTGCCTCCATTTTCGGAGACCTCCATATACCCAACGTGCCCACCCCAGGATGGGCAAGACAGACAGTATCTCTGTTGAGCTGAACTCCCCATGTGAGGCACGTCAGGCTGCACCCATAGAGACTCACTCCTCAGTTGTGGATGCCAAGAAAAAGAAGACCAACTCTGATGATCGGGGTACATGGAAAGGAAGATTTGACTTCCTACTGTCTTGTGTGGGCTATGCCATTGGACTGGGGAATGTGTGGCGGTTCCCATACCTGTGTGGAAAAAATGGTGGAGGTAAGAGGCAGCCAACCAAATGTAATAAGGATTCTTTCCCTTTATGTCCTAGACATCCTTGAGATCATTCCTTAGTTATGTATGTTTCTGGGAAAGCTAGTTGACAATGCATATGGCTAGTGTTTCACTCACAGTGTATCTCACCCAGCTTTCTTACAGTTATCAATGGCAAAGCTGCCAGGTTATACAGTAGACCTCTACCCTGCCCACAAGTGTTGTCCCCATGTCTCCACCAGGTGCCTTCCTGATCCCATATTTTCTGACACTGGTCTTCGCTGGAATTCCATTGTTCTTTCTTGAAACGGCTCTGGGTCAGTTCACGTCTATTGGTGGACTGGGGGTGTGGAAGCTGGCCCCCATGTTTAAAGGTACAGTTACACAAAACTTATTTAAACAAGAAGCTGGAGCTTAAATTGGTTTGCTTTTAGCTTGCAATCTTCTAGGTCGGACAAATGCCTTATGACAGGGTATAGACCTTAAATGGCAATACCAAAATTGTTTAGACAGGTTACAGTTATAACAAATGCTCAACTGTATTAGGTCTTGATGTTACTATTCATTGGCAGCAAGCATATGTCTTGAAAACGGGGAGCATTAGAACACAAATTATATTAGAAAGCTGTAGAGATTAAGTGATTTAGCTTTATTGGTTGTATTTGTTACTTGATATCTGAAGTTTTGTGTTTTATCCTGTACAGGAGTTGGGATGGCTGCTGCGGTACTGTCCTTCTGGCTGAACACTTACTATATTGTAATCATCGCATGGGCCCTTTATTATCTCTTCAATTCCTTCTCCTCGGTAAGCACGTTTTTTCACAACCAAATTAGCTATGAAATGGTAACCAAAAATCTGTGCCCAGTCCCCATAACCATATCCCAAAATCCAGAGGAACATGTTTCTAGGAGAGAGAGATTTTCACCAGCACTTATGGATGTGATTTTGGGGGTTCACATATTTTTGGCCATGTAGTATAGCTATGTAATGGTGGTGATGTCGTTGGTGTATCACTTGTAGTGTATTATTAATCTGTATTTAAAGGAGTTAACCAAGATCATAAAATTTTGGACAAAGACAGGCAATGAGATCAATTATCAAACAACCAATCGTGGGCAGCTAGATCCTCCCACCACTCTAGTGCTCCCTGCTGGTCTTCATTTACTTGGCTGCAGTGACGATGTATTGGTCTTCCCACATGGCCACTGCAGCTGTCATGTGGGTAGATGACCATGTCATCGCTGCAGCCAAGTAAATAGAGAATGGCAGGCCGCACCACAGTGTTAGAGCTGGGGATCTAACCAGTAAGTGTTGGTTCTTATTTTCTGCCTTTGTCCAATTGTGTTTATGATCTTGGACAACCTCTTAAGGGATGTTGTCTGGGAATATATCATTTCTAATTGAAAGGTAACCTTGTCCCCACAGCTCTGAACTTATGTTCTGGCTCCTGCATCACTATCTTCTGGTCCAGGGTTTGTTTTCTTTCTCACCAGCATGGGCATGGTCACATTATTCTCTTCAGCCAACCACTGGCTTCAGCATTGATATGTCCACAAATGACACTTTACAGCTGAAGACAGCCATTGGCTGATGAGGATCGGGGGACCATGCCCATGGTAAGGAAGAAAACAAACCCCAGACTGGAAGATGGAGACACAGGAGCCAGTACAGAGGACCGGACAGGGGAGGGGAGCATGTAAATATGATTTTTTTCAGTACAGGAGGCAAGCTGCCAGCAACTATTAGAAATTATGTATTCCCAGACAACCCCTTTAATTCTTACTTTTTCTCCCTCTGGTGGGAAGACTCTACCCTGGCAGAGCTGCGATAATAGCTGGAACACGGATCGATGTTTCTCCAACTACTCCTTGAATGACACCACAAACCTCACCAGCGCTGTCACTGAGTTTTGGGAGTAAGTCATTGGATTTTGTTGACCTGACCAGAGTAAATTATTCTTGAGGGCCAAGTCCTATATCATCAATAAAGTCTAAGGCTACTTTCACATCAGGGATTTTGCTGTACGGTTTTGAGACCTGGCAGGGGATCTCAAAACCACAGAAAAATGCTTCCATTCTAATACAACAACTGGCTGCATCAGTTCAGAACGGATCCGGTTGTATAATATCGAAAATGAAGAATAAAAAACATTGTAAGTCAATGGTCACTGGGATCCAGTTTTTTCGTGTCCCAAAAAAAAAAAAAATGTATCTAACACTATTGCCTTACATGATTTTTGGTGCCGGATCCGGCTTGTTCAGTTTTCCGTGCCGCACACAGAAATGCTGCTTGCACAGATTTTCCAACTGTACAAGCTCCTTCAACTTCAAGAAAATCACAGAGGCATCTATTTTTATTCATAAACCCTAGGAAAAAAGTCTCCTATTTTTAGATTGCCCAGGAATTTATGCATGGTTGGCAACCTTGGCTCTAGTAGGGTTATATGAACAAAAACTGTCTTCATGACGACAATCCTCTTAAAGGGGCTGTTAATAAATCATATAATTATGGGTAAATCGTCTGCAAATTTCAAGTAAGGATATGTTCACATGTCGTGTTTTGACAATGTCAAAATCCACTGCATATCCCATGGCAGAAACCAATGCTGTTTCTGATGTGTTTTTTCATTTTGAATGTTGAGGTCCACCTCTCAGTTTAGCTCTATTGAATGGAGCTAAACTGCGAGCGGACTCATGCTGCGGTTTCCTGTAATGCCCGCACGGTAACTGTGCCAAGAATGGACATGTCCCTTCTTAGTGCAGTCTTGAAAATCATACATAAAATGTTGTTGCATCCCAGATCCCGCGCGGTTTTCTGCACGTAATCTGTGATGAAACCCATGCCAAAAATCTGATGTGTGAACATACCCTAAATCTTCTGCTAAAATTTGGTCTCTAAATTTGGAGATTCTCCTTGTATTGTTAACATGTGCTGTTTGAGGGACTGATTTATTGTGTCTGCTCCATTGTTGTTCCTATCTTGTCTATTGAGCTCAGGATAACTAATCGATCAAGCAGGATAGGTGAATTAGCAGTCTGTCATTTGACCAAAGTGTCTAATGCTGTGTCTGACAAATATCTTTGTCAGGAACTATTGGGTGCCAACCAGTATGGCCATAAATATAGGAGTGAAGGCTGTGTCAATGCACAACTGTCCATAGCAACCAATCAGATTGATACTTTCATCTTCCAAAGGAGCTCTGAAAAATGAAAGGTGGAATCTGATTGGTTGCTAAGGGTAACTAAACCACTTTTCCTTTGCACTAGTTTAAGTGAATTTCTCCCAGTGTTTTTCAGAAAAACACCAGTAATGCCAGAAGTGGATTCTAAGAGAATGAGAAATATGAAGGAAGGACTTCTTCTTCCTGCTAGATCCATTGCTGTCTTTGATAAAAAAAAAAAAAATGCTTCAAAACTGGTATGATGTTTTTACATAAAACACTCTATATAAAACCAGCATTCTTGAAAAATTTGGTGACAAACGTTGTGGGACTTAGAACAGATTGTTGAGGGACCTAAGAAATTACTTTAGACCCCTTTCAGACAAGCGAGTTCCACGCATTGGACTTGCAGCGGAGTATGAGGCAGTTCCTGTCCTGACCTCCCAGCACTGCCGGGGTCGCATAGCATTATATTGATTCATGATGCTATATAACCCTTAGAGGTCTGGAATGTATTGTATAACACTGACATAATACTGTCAGTGGTATCCAATGCATTCCAGACATCTAAGGGTTATATAGCATCATAATTCAATATAATGCTATGCGACCCCGGCAGTGCTGGGAGGTCAGGACGGGTGCTGTTTGATACTCACACTGCGAGCCTGGATTAGAAAAACCATAGCTACTCTTTTCCAGAAAGTTGTGTCTTATACTACGGAGTTCAAATGGGGTAGAGCTACAATACCAGACACATGCTGTGGACAAATGTGGCACTGTTCTGGGTAGAAAGCAGACATATTTTATTAATCCTCCCTTTTCCTGCTTCCAGCTGAGTATTCTGTATTTCCTTTGCAGGAGGAACATGCATCAGGTCACAGGTGGACTTGGAGAACCAGGGAACATTCGTTGGCCCCTCGTATGCACCCTGGCATTATCCTGGATCATGGTTTACTTTTCTATCTGGAAAGGAGTAGAGTGGACAGGGAAGGTGCAGTATGGAGGTTTCATGTGCCTGAGCCTGTATTGCAGCACATACAGGGAGAGATCTATTGGAATTTCATGTGTCAATCTTAATCTAAAAAATTTTGGAGTAAGATGTGTCAAATGGGGCAAACAGCTTACCAATTGTAGTGCATATTTGGCTGTCAATACCCTAGAAAATGAAACGTACACTTGCTATAAGCAGGTGGCGATTTCCGCTATAATGTGCGCCAGTTTCTGGAGAGAATTACAGTGCTTCTGTGACTCTGCAGGACAGCCCTCACGCTAAACCTCACCCACTTTTCTCATAACTTTTGCAAAGTGTAAAGCAGTAAAAAGTAACTTCTTGTGTAAATGTGTTGCATACCATAGTTTGTGACTTCTTAATTCCAGAATTCTGGCGCAAATGCAATAATAAATTTCCCCCATAGTCCCTACTGTTCTATGAATCCGCATGTGCCATCGTATCGCTCCTTTGCGCAGCATGTATCATCAGTTATTGCGTCCTGAGTTTCATCTCTTACCACATTCACCTCTCAGGTGGTTTACTTCTCAGCGACCTACCCATACTTCATGCTTGTGATCTTGTTCTTCCGTGGGATCACCCTTCCCGGAGCGATGGATGGGATCCGCTTTTACATCACTCCAGACTTTAGTAAACTCTCAGAATCTGCGGTGAGTGCTGTCTGACTGTAAAAAGCTTCAGATTCTTAGTGCCACGTCCAGCTATTTACTATATTCCACTGTATGTAGCGGGTGCAATGATGGGTAACAGCGATCACGCCGCCTCCCATCACTGAACCCCTCAGATGCCACGTTCATCGCTGATCACAGCATCTGACATTAAAAATGAGGCCTTTCAGAGGTTAATCAGGGTTAAAAAATAAATAAAAAAAAAACATACTCAACTTATCCATTTTCATGCAGGGAGGCCGTGGCGGCCATCTCGACTGAAGAAACCACACAAAATCTTGCGCGGTGATGTCACACATCACCGTACGCAAGATTTTGTGCAATTTCTTCAATCAGGCTGACCATCATGGCCTTTCTCTCCGAGCAAATGGATGAGGTATGTTTTTTTTTATTGCTATTTCAGTAAAAATATATTCCTTACCGAAATTCGGCATTGTGGTGAATCAAATTTTTCCTGAAATTCAGATCAAAGTCAGTTTGACTTTAATTCGCTCAACATTATTTATAGTAGGTGGAGTTCCATTCTTCCGAAATGGAGCTCCAAATTCCCTGCTTATAAATAAATGTAAATGATAAAATTCCAGCTGCCTGCAATCACCACCAGGGGGAGCTTACAATGACCAGCTTCATTGCATGAACAGTATTCAGTGAGCTCCCTCTAGTGGTGAGGTTTATACAAATGTGCTCTAAAGTGGGCTTTTCTGTACAGGACTTCAGATTGGGCTTAAAACGTACCTAACCTTTCAAAAAACTTTGAATTAATCAATAGTGCAGTGTGTGTACCTGAAGAATAACACTATTTCTGGCCATTATATCACTTGTATCTGGCATTTTTAGGAGTTGTCTTCTCTGTGCATGCTGAATGTCTAGTTTGCAGTTCTTATAGATCTGGTGAGTGGAGACAAGCTGCCATCCACTGCACACAGAAAGTAGAGGAGAACTTGCTTCCTAACCTTTTCTTATGGATGCAGAAGCAGCCCATGATCATGGAGGACATTGTAGATAGATACTGACTTATATGTTTGTGATTAACGCGCTTAGGAACTAGACATTTCTTACTGATAAGCCATATGAAAAAGTTTCTCATGGTCACTTGTACTATGCAAAATTAGTAATTATTTAAAGGTTCTGGATATCTTTTTTACCTTTTTATAGAATTTTTCACATTTTGGGCTAAAAATATATATTTTTAACATTTTCACGTTTTTCCTTGCTATTATCTACTAACTCCTGACAGCTCATAAACACTCATTATAGCTAAATTCTTAGCAGTTTGATAAGAATTTAGCTATAATGAGAGCCGTCACAGCAGCTCTCTGACGGATTCAGTGTTAGGCAGAGAGCAATAGTCTGTAAATGCATTGAAAAGGAAAGCTGTAGAGCAGGGATGCTCAACCTTCGGCCCAACAGCTGTTGAAAAACTATAACTCCCAGCATGCCTGGACAGCCTACAGCTATTAGGGCAGTTTGGGAGTTGTAGATTTGCAACAGCTGGATGGCTGCAGGTTGAGCCTCCCTGCTGTAGAGGGAAAACTGTTGAATTTTTTTAATAAAGACTAACTGAAAAAATAACTTTTATCCAAAATGGGTAAAATGCAATAACAATAATTGCCACAAAAGTGTCTATAGTCCTTAATCAAATATTGTAATGTAGGATAATACTGAGTTGTCTCTTCCTCAGGTTTGGATGGACGCAGCCACACAGATCTTCTTTTCCTATGGACTTGGTCTTGGTTCCCTCATTGCACTGGGCAGTTACAATTCTTTCAACAACAATGTATACAGGTGAAGTTTTTATCCTCTAATATGGCTATCACAAACTATAACTCCCAGCATGCCCAAAGGCTGAGTTGTAGTTTTGCAACAGCTGGAGTGCCACAGGTTGATGATGACTGCTTTAGGTCACTGGATAAGATGGTAACTCCCAAGCAGATGGAGCTCGATGACATTAAAGTAGTTGTTCAAGTGAAAATAAAAATCTGGCAGCACCTGTGAATTTAATAAAATAATCAATACTTTGGTCATGATATCATCTTCCTGACTGCAGTGGTGACATCCAGTAGACACCAGGTCACCATGCAGCCAATCATTGGCCTCAGCAGTATACAGGACGGGGCTGTGATGTGAAAGGGATGTTGCCAATACAGCCAGGAAATCAAACACTGGTGGGGAGGACCAGAGAGCGAGGCTGGAAGCAGCAGGACAGAAAAGTGGTATCACTTCTTTTGTTATTTTATCACATTTATGCCACTGCCTCTATAATCCCTTACAAGCAAGGTTTTCTGCCTTCCATAGAGATTCCATCATCGTGTGCGGGATTAATTCTTCCACCAGCATGTTTGCTGGATTGGTCATCTTTTCCATTGTTGGATTCATGTCACACATTACCAAGAAACCGATCCAAGAGTTGGCGGCATCAGGTAAAGATACAATCAGTCACCTTAAAGAAACACTCCGGCAAAAGTTATACACTTTATTATGCCTAGACTAGGGTGTGAGGGGTAGGGCATGACACCATCTCAAATCTACCGTATCTTGTGGGGAAATGGTGGATTTCCAATTAGAAGTGTGCAAAAATGCTGTTATGTTACTCTCTCTCCACAGGACCAGGACTGGCATTCCTGGCATATCCACAGGCTGTAACCCAACTGCCAATGTCTCCTGTCTGGTCCATTCTTTTTTTCTCCATGCTTGTCATGTTGGGTTTGGACAGCCAGGTAAGAAACTGTATTCCGCTGGTGGACCTGGCTCCTTTTGAAACTGATGTCCTAGTCTGCGTCCTTCCATCAATTTTCCCTCTAAGACTTTGTAGCTAGTTGGGGACCTGGGCACTGCTCCCACTTTGCTGAGCAGCACCCTAATAGTGATATACAGGGCCACGTAGCATCCAGTTAAATGGTATTAAACAGTATGCAGGTGTAGAACATTGAAAGCTATTGGGGGGAATTTATCTTTCCCTTTGAACCTGAAACTTTTGTCAAAAAGTTGCAAATTTTGGCACGTCATTTTATGCAAGAAAAAATTGTGACCTTTTTGTGATTTTTCAGCATACCATGTTTTTAAAAACTGGGTGAGCTTTTTCAGAGAGGTTTGGCCCCCTGCAGCCCGACAGATTTACTATCATTTACACCATAAACTAGCATAAATTATAGAGCAAATTTACCCCAGCTTATAGCAGCTGTAGATTTGCTGTTCTGGTACAAAGACCACCAGAAGATACAACAAGTTTATTAAGAAGCCTGTGTCTCTTAGTAAATCCCCCTCATTGTCTAAATTTATGGTGGTGTAGGGTAGTGAATGGGTTAATGTTTGGTTAACCACTTAAAGACAAGGCCATTTACCCCCTTTCCTGATCAGGTGCATTTTCAATTTTTTTTAGCACATACGTCTTTCAAAAGCCATAACTAAATAATTTAAGCGCCTTTTTTCTGTGTATTTCGTTTTTTAGTATATTCACAATTTTTGTTCATTTCTTTTGTTAATAGCACAACATGAAACTATTATCCTTAAAGGGGCTCTCCTATATTAATGACCTATCCCCAGGATAGGTTATCAATATCAGATCAGCGGGGGTCCGGCACTCTGCACCCCTGCCGATCAGCCGTATGATGAGACAGCACGTGCTGTCCCCCGTCTCTCTTCCTGTTCACTGCTGCTGTTTATGGCAAAGCAGCCGCAGAGCAGGAAGAGACAGGAGACAGCATGTGTGCACTGCACGCGCCGTCTACTCATACAGCTTATCGGTGGGGGTGCAGATCTGATATTTATGACTTATCCTGAGGATACGTCATCAATATAGGAGAGCCCGGAGTACCTTTTTAACAGTCACTTTTATATATGGGATGCATGGGCTATGGTTACTGGGGGCCTGCTAAAAGGTGTGGTGTGGTGTGTGGTGTGCGGTGTTTTTTTTAAAATTTTTACACTTTGTGCCCTCAAGTTTATACAAGACCTTTGGGGGATATTTTACAGGGGAAATACAGCCCCTAGAGAGGTTGTACAAGGATGTACAACCTCACTGCAAAGCTGACCTTGGCCTAACAAGACCCAGCCAACTACGTAGACACCCAACCCCTGGGATCAAAGGAGGACGCGGGATCTGTATACACAGCGCTCATTGAGCACTATGTATGAAGCGATCAGGAAGGCAGGGATGGTAAAAAAAAAAAAACAAAAAAAAAAAAAACATCCCTGCCTTCTCTAAGGGGAGCCATGCTGTCACTGACAGCGGGCTTCCTGCTCTTGCAGCTGCGGTCTCTGTAAGGATGTATTAAAATGTCAGTGCAGGGATGTCTACTGACCACCTGGACATATATAACCAATGAGCGGTCAGCAAATGGTTTACAGGTTGTTTAGTAAAGTGAAGAGGTTAATGTTTGTATGCCCGCTGATCTAGGAAAGAAAAAGTGTTAATATCAGAACCCTTCGTGATCTAGGGCAGTAAAAGGGTTAAAGGGATATTCTCATCTCTGGTATATATGACATATCACTGTACACACAACCATTCAGCAATTGTCACTGCTTAGATAACCGAGGGTAACCCAAAATTCAGAAAACACTACACAAATTATATTGAACAGGTACCTTATAATTAATACATAACTTTTATTGTAAAATTACTAAAATTGCCCTAATATTTAGGTGTCCATAGTAAAATTGTGCAAAACCACATTAAACCGCAGCGCCACTTAATACTAGGGTTGAGGGGCTCTGATACTGGGTCTCTTACAACTATTTGGCCCTGCCAACCCTAATATCCTGTGCTAGCTAGCTATCCCTCCTTGTCCCTGCGCCGCGAGAGTGACTGCCCAGCTTCGTCATAAGCTAAGGGAAGGACCCTAATGCTAATCAACAGTAAATGTCAACTTGTCCCAACTACATAGGTAAGTAGGGGACCTCAATACAATAAATTGTCCACAAATTTTTGTTTGTCCACAAACGTGTTTCGTTGGTTACAAGCCAACTCATCAGGGGACTCATCAATTCATAAGTGCCTAAATTGTGAAAACACAGGGTATCCAATTCAATTGCTCCCAATCAGGTTGGCGATGGTCAATCGCCCCAATCCTGGATATAGAATGTATTCAGCACATATTCATATAGACTCAAATAAGACTGCAATACATAAACATTAGCTCAATGATAGTCCAAACATCAAAAAGCCTCAAGATACTTAGCTCTCCTCCTCATGTGTAGGTAGACATAGAGTGGAATTAGCCTCATGCGTGTGGCATATGAATACAGTATGTGCTGAATACAATATATATCCAGGATTGGGGCGATTGACCATCGCCAACCTGGTTGGGAGCAATTTAATTTGATACCGTGTTTTCACAATTTAGGCACTTATGAATTGATGAGTCCCCTGATGAGTCGGCTTGTAACCAACGAAACGCTTTGGCACAATTTGTGGACAATTTTTTGTATTGAGGTTCCCTACTTACCTATGTAGTTGGGACAAGTTGCATACATTTACTGTTGATTAGCATTAGGGTCCTTCCCCTAGCTTATGATGAAGCTGGGCAGTCACTCTCGCGACCCAGTATCAGAGCCCCCCAACCCTAGTATTAAGTGGCGCTGTGGTTTAATGTGGTTCTGCACAATTTTACTATGTACATCTAAATATTAGGGCATCTGTAGTAATTTTACAATAAAAGTTATGTATTAATTTTAAGGTACCTGTTGGCTATATGACGTATCCACAGGATTTATTCCATTCGGAAAGTCTTCACTTTTCCAGATTTTGTTATGTTGCAGTCTTGTGCTGAAATAAAAAATAACATTTTCCCACATCATTCTACACTCAGAACCCCATAATGAGAAAGTAAAAACAGAATTTTAGACCTTTTGCTATGACATTTGAAGTTTAGCTCTGGAGGCCTCCTATCTCTCTTGATCATCTTTGAGATGTTTCTACGCCTTGACTGAAGTAAACTAGTGGTAAATTCAGTTGACTGGACATGATTTGGAAAAAAACACCCCTGTCTATATAAGGTCTCACAGTTGACAATTTATATCAGAGCAAAAACATAGCCACGAAGAGGAAAGAACTGCCTGTAGAGATCAAAGACAGGAATGTATGGAGGCACATATATCTGCTGCACTGAAGGTTCCCAAGAGCACAATGACCTCCAAATTCTTAAATGAAAGAAGTTTGGAACAATCAGGACTCTTCCTAGAGCTGGCCACCACACCAAACTAAGTAAAATGGTAGAAACTTCCAGAAGGTCAATCATTACTAGCACTCCACCAATCTGGACTTTATGGCAGAGTGGACAGAAAGAAGCCTCTCCTCAGTAAAAGACACATAAAAGACCACCTGGAGTTTCCCAAAAAATCCCCTAAAGAACTCTCAGACTGTAAGAAACAAGATTCTCTGGTCTGAAGAAGCCAGGATTTAACCTGTTGGCCTCAATTTTAAGTGTCATGTCTCAATAAAATAATGCACTTCTCATCACCAACCCAATACCATCCCTACACTGAACCATGATGATGGCACATCATGCTGTGGGGGTGTTTTTTCAGCAGCTGCGACCAGGAGACTGGTCAGGGTTGAGGGAGGAGCTGAGTGGAGCAAAGTACAGAGATATTCTTAATGAAAACCTGATCCAGAGTGCTCTGGAGCTCTGACTGGGCTAAAAGTTCACCTTCCAATAAGATAATGACCCTAAACACACAGTCAAGACAAAGCAGGAGTGGTTTAAGGACAACTCTGAATGTCCTTGAGTGGCCCAGCCAGAGCCCTGACTTGAACCAAATTGAACATCTCCAGAAAGATGTGAAAATGGCTTTCACCCAACAGTCCCCATTTAACCTGACAGAGCTTGAGATGATCTGCATGGCAGAACATCCCCAAATCCAGCAAACTGAATACATTCTATATCCAGGATTGGGGCAATTGACCATCACCAACCTGATTGGGAGCAATTGAATTGGATACCCTGTGTTTTCAGAGAAGAATGGCAGAACATCCCCAAATCCAGCAAACTTTGTTGCATCATAGCCAAGAAGACTGGAGGCTGTAATCACTGCAAAAGATGCTTTAACTATGCAAGTTTTTAATTTTTCTTTTTCATTAGATTAACATTTTGAACATTCTGTTTTTACTTTGTCATTATTGGGTATTGAATGCAGAATAGAAGAAGGAAGAACCCGCGCTGACCTTATTCCTACCTATGGGTATATTGCTAATGTCACACTGGATATAGTAGACACTGCCCTATAATTTCTAGTGGCTATTTGTAGTACCTCTATTATCGTTAGTTTGCAATCAATTAGAGCATATGTCAGTTCCAAGTACATGCGGTGAATCTAGTACGTTGTTATAATACTGAGATAGTCTGCTGTGGCAGTGGTTTTCACTTACTGTTAGTGCCCCGCTCAGTCCGTTCCTGAAGCGACCGCTGTTGTTGGTGGAAAAGTTGCTGGTAATCCTCTTCTCTTGTCCTGTTCTATCTTCAGATTGCTCTGTGTTGCATGCGCAGCTCCGGCCGGTAGCTTGCGCGCGCACAGAGCAGCCGTTTGTTAGGTTCGTTGTCCTGGAGGAGGAATTGTGGACCCTAGAGGCTTCCGTAGCTTCGGGTGTGACGTCACACTGCAGGTCTCCAGGACAACGAACCTAACAAACGGCTGCTCTGTGCGCGCGCAAGCTACCGGCCGGAGCTGCGCACGCAACACAGAGCAATCTGAAGATAGAACAGGACAAGAGAAGAGGATTACCAGCAACTTTTCCACCAACAACAGCGGTCGCTTCAGGAACGGACTGAGCGGGGCACTAACAGTAAGTGAAAACCACTGCCACAGCAGACTATCTCAGTATTATAACAACGTACTAGATTCACCGCATGTACTTGGAACAGACATATGCTCTAATTGATTGCAAACTAACGATAATAGAGGTACTACAAATAGCCACTAGAAATTATAGGGCAGTGTCTACTATATCCAGTGTGACATTAGCAATATACCCATAGGTAGGAATAAGGTCAGCGCGGGTTCTTCCTTCTTCTGTTTTCCATCACTAGGTCTTCTCCTATTTTGTGGGCTGTTTTTTGGCAATTAACCCCACATCAGAACCCAGCAGCGACGGGGTACACACATAGTCCTTTTGTGTGAGCTCACCTCCACTCCATTTACCCAGACGGCAGCGCTAGTGTTTACTCATTGCTCTTACTAATTGAATGCAGAATCATCGGGAAAAAACTTTTTTTTTTTATTTTAGTACAAAGTTGCAACATAAAATGTGAAAAAAGGGAAATGGTGTGAAGACTTTCTGAATGCATACCAATTGTATACCATAGATGTCTAATAGATACAGTTCCCACCTCTTGGACCCACACCTATCTCCTGATCTCCATTCTGACTAGTGAAGTGGTTGCTGCAAAAGGAGAGCTTGCTGTGCTACTCACTTTGTGTAACTCCCTTTCAAGTCTATGTGAGTTACGGAAATCGCTTAGCACATCAAACTCTGCAATCCTGGCCACCTCTTGTTTTAGGGTTGTTAGGGTGGTGGACATGTTTTCTGAGAATTGTTTAGGGGTGTGGAAGGATTCTTCTAGTAGTCCATATTTTCTAGGACTGTAACAGGAGGCTGGACTATGATCATTCAGAATCTTGTCTCCTCCCTGCGCTTATAGAGATGAGTGAAGGGGGATAGAGAGGACCGTGTAGCTGTAACTATTGCTGCACAGTTCTCTGTATGATTGTGCAGAGCAATTCAGAAATGTTTTGCCCAAACATTATGGGGAGAGTTAAGCCTTTCCCTGAGTTGATACAGCTGATGACCTGCACGTCTGCAAAGCCTAGAGGGAACAGTATATTCCACTTGTCACCATTTCCCTCCGCACATTGTGAGGCTGCCCGTCACAAACAATCCTGTTTACTATCACTGTCATTATCCCATTGCACTGTCCTCTATTACAACAACATGTGCTGCATTACTTTCATTGTTTTCATACTCCTGTCTCCTTTGGCCTGGCCAGTTTTGCACAGTGGAAGGGTTCATCACTGCACTGGTGGACGAATACCCACAATTTCTAAGGAGCAGAAAGAAAACGTTCATTGCAGCCGTCTGTTTCATCTCCTTCATTGTCGGATTTTCCAACATTACCCAGGTACTGGGATACAGCAACACTGGCACACAGTACTCTGACCCAGGAACTGACCTCATCACAGGTCTGTGACCTGCTATTTGGAATGCATTCCTGGCCATAAGGATCTCATCTGCCTTTATGAGCCTAGCAGTATCACATGTTTATGGCAGGTATGCCAATGCTTTATAAGAGTGCCAGAATGTTTGTGATCACTTGTTCTGAGTTTCTGAAGTTATACAAATTGATAGAGGAGCCTATTAGCACAAATAGCACTATATGCACTTGGAAAAAGTATGTGAAGGGAGGAAACCAGACTACACATAGAAAATCTACCAAGCCTTGGGAGAACATACAAACTCCAGTATGTTGCCTTTCATTGAATTCAAACCCACAATATCTGAACCTATACCATTCAACTGCAAGCTGTCCTGGCTTCATCACAGCAGAGAGGCCTAGAACCATGACATAGGTCAAAGACATTCATGGAGGATGCAATAGAGTTCTGAGCTCCTCAGACACTGGGGTTTATTGTGACCTGGATTATTTTATGTCCTACCCTAGTCTTCTAGATTTTGTTGGATGAAGAGGCAAATTCTGGTATTGCAGGTCAATTTCATTAAAATGAATGTGACTGAGCTGCAATACCACACACAACAAATAGACACAGGGGTGGACTGGGAACTTAAAGTGGCCATGGAAAAAAACAAACACAAGTGGCCTCATGTTGTAGGTGGGTCCAAATTGACAGAAGGCAGGGCAACAAATGTCGGCAGGGCCAGCAATACAGTAGGGTTGCACAAAATACTGCCACCCGCCCCACAGTATGAAGCTGTATCATCATCCTGAGGATGGCAATATAATTTAATTCAGGAGGGCCCCTGAGGCCACTGGCCTGATGCTCCTACATTAATTAACACTGAGAGCATCAGATTCTTATGTACCTTGCTGATGGCCAAGAGGAGGCATTAAGTGGCCCCCTGGGAATCGGCCCACCGAGAAATTTCCCTGCAGTCATGTGTTCTATGGCCAATCCGCCCATGAATAGACAGGTCTGATGCTGTTTTTGTGTAATCCTCAGCAATAAGAGGCAGGGTGATAACAGGCAGAGCAGCTCCTGTACATGACTGGGAACCCTGCCCACATTTAGTAACCAAAAGCTGCATGATTTTGCCTTGGTTTTATTTGCAAAATTGTGCAGCTATTGGCCACCACAAATAGGTGAGGCTTTGGCATGTGCATCAGTGACTATGCAAGTTCCTACTGTTAAGCAGACCATGCCGCTAGTTGAGTCTGGACAGTTGCATGACATAAAGATTTTTTTTAAAGGGTTCACAAATTTTCTTGTACAGACATCAGTGTCCATAGTGAAGAGTGCAAATCTGTTCATTTCTGGCTCTTGTCCCTCCTTACTTTCACAGGGAGGACTCTACGTCTTTAAACTTTTTGACTATTACTCAGCCAGTGGAATGTGTCTCCTGTTCCTGGTCTTCTTTGAGACTATCTCTATAGCATGGTGTTATGGTGAGTGACATGGAGTCACATGACTGTTTATCCCTAAAGTTTAAGTCCCCCTTCGCAATAATTCTATGTACCCTTTTCTTAATGTAATCATTATTTTGGGAGAGATTGGTGACAGTCACTCTGGCTGCCATTACAACTCCTAAGCTGCAACCTACGGCATGGGTGCCAGAGGTGGCACTCAGAGCCCTCTCTGTGGGCACCCGCACCCTGGAAAAAGTCTGTGTACCAATATGCCTTAGACTTTTCCTGACATTCATCAGCGCAGGCGCACTATGAACGGCGCAGGCAGAGCATTGAATGTAGACAGGCTATTATAGATAAATTATAAAGTACATGGAGGACATACTATATTGGACTGTTTCAGGTTACATTGCTGTGTTGACACTGCGATAAATAATTAGGTTTTGGGTTGCAGTTTGGGCACTCGGTCTGTAACAGGTTCACCATCACTGCTAGGCAGTTATACCATTCAGGACACTAGGAAAGCTGGGAAACATCTCTGTTGCAATGGCAGCCATATTTTCTAGTTAACAAATAAATGGAAGAAATGACATGGTCACGCATGCACTAGACTGCCTGTAGTGTAGAGGGAAATAAGGAGAAGCCTTGTAATCTCCTCTTTTCAATACTTCCATAACAGGTGTGGACCGGTTCTACCAGGACATTGAGGAGATGATTGGGTACCAGCCCTGCTCCTGGTGGAAGCTCTGCTGGGCATATTTTACCCCATTTGTTTGTTTGGTGAGGAATCATTTTACAGAATTGCCTTTAAATAACTGTCTCCATTATGAAATGCCTGTCTGGGGCACTTCTATTTCAACCTTCTTCTATCCTCACACAGGGTGTTTTTATATTCAGCGTGGTAGAGATGACCCCCCTCACACTAGGGCCATATGTGTACCCAGCATGGGGTCAGGGTATTGGCTGGCTGATGGCACTCTCGTCTATGGTATTGATCCCTGGCTACATGGTATATTTGTTTCTCACCTCATCGGGCACCATCAGTCAGGTAGGTACTAGGCAATATCAAATATATATGACATGTAAGGGGTCAAATCTACATAAGGGTCCATTCACACGTCCACAATTTCGTTCCACATTTTGCGGAACGGAATAGCGGACCCATTCATTTCTATGGGGCAGCACGATGAGCTGCCCGGTCACGGAATTGCAGACCCGCACTTCCGGGTCTGCAATTCCGTTCCCGAAAAAAATAGAACATGTCCTATTCTTGTCCGCAATTGCGGACAAGAACAGGCATATTCTATTAGTACCGGCAATGTGCGGTCCGCAAATTGCCGCTTTCCGTGTTTTGCGGATCCGTGGCTCCGTGGATCCGCAAAACACGTTGTGGACGTGTGAATGGAGCCTCAATGCTAAATAGGTTTTCAAATACCTTGCCAATGTCATAATGTTGTTACATTTTTTACTCCAGTAACATCCAAACCTGCATTCACAATCTACGTGGTGTATGGTTTTATCTGACCTATTTTCAAATGCATAATTGAGCTCTCACAAAGCATTGCACACTGGTAACAGTAAATCAGCAGAATTGTGAATGCAGCTCTGCATGTAACTGGAACACTACTCAATATTAGTACATTTAAAGCATTTAAAATTGAGTTCTTCTTTAACAGTTCTCCTTTACAGTTTTTTTTATATTTCCTTGTGGTGATTTCCCATCACTGTAATTATTCATATCTGTTTATTTATCTAGCGCCTCCGAGATATGATGCGGCCACAAATGCAGCGGGTCATGCAGAAAAATGGATTGCGACCCAGACTTAGCTTAGATGGGAGCACACAAGAGACTCCAGGATTGTAGTGTGCTCCAGGACAAGTACCCCCCATTCTTCATCTCTTTATATAGCTGAGCCTTTAATTCCAGCCTCAATTTCTGTTAACTTCCCAATCTGGGTTGAAGAACTTACACTCAGTGGAGCGTACAACCTACTACCCCAGGATGAACCGACCTTAGTGCCTTACAGTGTTACCTAATATTTTACTGAGTATGATGTACTATAACCATTGAAGAAATAAACAGAAATGCTACAGATACTGATGATTATTATCATTTGTGGCCTGGCACATAGCAGTGGTGCCGAAGGAGTGGGCTGGCACATAGCAGTGGTGGAGGAGTGGGCTGGCACATAGCAGCAGTGCGGAAGGAGTGGGCTGGCACATAGCAGTGGTAGGGAAGGAGTTGCCTGGCACATAGCAATAATGGAGAAGGAGTCTCCTGGCACATAGCAATAATGGAGAAGGAGTCTCCTGGCACATAGCAATGGCGGAGAAGGAGTGGCCTGGTACATAGCAGTGGTGGAGGAGTGGCCTGGCACATAGCAGTGGTGGAGGAGTGGCCTGGCACATAGCAGTGGTGTGGGAGGAGTGGCCTGGCACATAGCAGTGGTGTGGGAGGAGTGGTCTGGCACATAGCAGTGGTGTGGGAGGAGTGGTCTGGCACATAGCAGTGGTGTGGGAGGAGTGTTCTGGCACATAGCAGTGATGGAGAATGAGTAGCCTGGCACATAGCAGTGATGGAGAAGGAGTAGCCTGGCACATAGCAGTGATGGAGAAGGAGTAGCCTGGCTCACAGCAGTAATGGAGAAGGAGTGGTCTGGCACATAGGAGTGGTGGTATACTGCCTGATGAACTAGTCTCTATGTTTTGAAAGATTGCAATTTTTTGATTACCCAATAAAACTATCACTGCTATAATACCTTTGTCTTTTTTAAGGGAAAAGTATTTAACATCACATAGATTAATCTGGCTAACATGGTACCGCTCAATTTTAGCAGTGGTGGAGAAGGAGTGGCCTGGCACATAACTGTGGTGGAGGAGTGGCCTGGCACATAGCAATAATGGAAAAGGAGTGGTCTGTCACATAGCAGTGATGGAGAAGGAGTAGCCTGGCACATAGCAGTGATGGAGAAGGAGTGGCCTTGCACATAGCAGTGATGGAGAAGGAGTGGCCTTGCACATAGCAGTGATAGAGAAGGAGTGGCCTTGCACATAGCAGTGATGGAGAAGGAGTGGCCTAGCACGTAGCAATGATGGAGGAGTCGTCTCCTGGCACATAGTAGTGGTGCAGAAGGAGTGGCATGGCACATAGCAGTGATGGAGGAGTGGCCTAGCACGTAGAAATGATGGAGGAGTCGTCTCCTGGCCCATAGTAGTGGTGCAGAAGGAGTGGCCTGGCACATAGCAGTGATGGAGAAGGAGTGGCCTGGCACATAGCAGTGATGGAGAAGGAGTGGCCTGGCACATAGCAGTGACGGAGAAGGAGTGGCCTGGCATATAGCAGTGATGTAGAAGGAGTGGCCTGGCATATAGCAGTGATGTAAAAGGAGTGTCCTGGCATATAGCAGTGATGTAGAAGGAGTGGCCTGGCATATAGCAGTGATGTAGAAGGAGTGGCCTGGCACATAGCAGTGGTGGAGGAGTGGCCTGACACATAGCAGTGGTGGGGAATGAGTGGCCTGGCATATTGTAGTTGTGCAGAAGGAGTGGCCTGGCACATAGCAGTGATGGAGGAGTGGAATGGCACATAACTGTGGTGGAGGAGTGCGCTGGCACATAGAAGTGGTGGGGAAGGAGTGGCCTGGCACATAGTAGTGGTGGAGAAATGGCCTGGCAGATAATTGTGGTGGAGGAGTGGCCTGGGACAGAATGATTGTCCTGGTACATAGCAGTGGTTAAGAAGGAGTGGCCTGGCACATAGAAGTGGTGGTATACTGCCTGATGAAGGAGTCTCTATGCTATGAAAGCTTGCAATTTTTTTGATTACCCAAAAAAAGTATCACTGCTATAATACCTTTGTCTTTTTTAAGGCAAAAGTATTTAACATCACATAGATTTATCTGGCTAACATGGTACGGCTCTATTTTTGCTATATACTATGAGTTTATTGTTCTAACTTACTGTTGTAATTGACCTGGAAAGTAAGTCATATGTGTCATGATTCATACTGTGGTAGCAAGTGTCTATGAGCCACTGAGCAGAATATTATGTGCCCCCGCCAACAATATTACATTAGTAACATAGTAACACAGTACATAAGGCCGAAAAAAGACAATTGTCCATCCAGTTCGGCCTGTCATCCTGCAAGTTTATCCAGAGGAAGGCAAAAAAAAACGGTGAGGTAGAAGCCAATTTTGCCCAATTTTTTGCCCACTAGGGGAATAAAAAATTCCTTCCCGACTCCAATCAGGCAATCAGAATAACTCCCTGGATCAACGACCCCTCTCTAGTAGCTATAGCCTGTAATATTATTACACTCCAGAAATACATCCAGGCCCCTCTTGAATTCCTTTATTGTACTCACCATCACCACCTCCTCAGGCAGAGAGTTCCATACATTAGCGTTAAAGTTTTCCGGTATTGAGTTCCGCCACAGGGGCTCAATACCGGAAAATAAACGCTTCAGTTTTATCCTAATGCATTCTGAATGGAAAGCATTCCGTTCAGTATGCATCAGGATGTCTTCAGTTCAGTCCCTCTTACGGTATTTGGCCGGAGAAAATGCTGCTTGCTGCGGTATTTTCTCCGGCCAAAATTCCGGAACACTTGCCGGAATGCCGGATCCGGCATTAATTTCCATTTAAAAATGTATTAATGCCGGATCTGGTACCAACTGTTCCGTAAAAAAAAAAAAAAAAATACCGGAGAGATGGATCCGGTGTTTCAATGCATTTGTCAGACGGATCCGCATCCGGATCCAGAAACAAATGCTATCCGTTTGCATACGGATTTCCGGATCCGGCAGGCAGTTCCGGCAACGGAACTGCCTGTCGGAATCCTCTGACCCAAGCGTGAAAGTACCCTTAACTACATGATGTGGAATGCAGAGCTGTGTGGTTCTCCAAGACCATATAATACATGACAGGCTTGGATACAGCATCTGATCACACACTAGCACACATGATAGGCTTAGATTCAGCACTTCAGCGGACATTATCACACATGACAGGAAGCTCTGCAGATCACTTCTTTCTTGGTCACAATATTCTGTACAGGTGATGACGAGTGCCTTACAAAGAGAACATCCCCCATGGTCCCTCCAAGACAGAAGACAGACTCAATGAATAAAGGTAACATTATCTCATGTTATTTCTAGATCTCTATATAACAGATAAAATATTCACTTCTTATCAGTTACAAAATATTACAGGTGTCTGGGTGCTCAGTCACATGTCCACATTTAGTCCATCATCATACCCCCCCCCCCCCCCCCCCACTACCCCAGCATGGATGAATCTCTGGATTTGCCATTTTTAATAGGAGCCTGTATTCTATAATTCATATTTATCAACAGTCAAAAGTGCTCTCTTACCAAGGTAGTCCCCTGGAAATCTGGACAATTTAACAGAACAATTAAAGGATTTGATTTACATTACAAAATAAAATAAAATCTAAATGTATAACATAGCTAACTAATGTAATTGCAATAGTCTCCCAGGGTAGGATGGAGCTTCTATTAACATTTCCATCATAAAAATTAATTTGGCACATTGATAGCATCTATGCCAACAAGACAAAATTGCAAGTATTGGATGGTTAAAGAGATATTGTACTAGTGACATTAAAACAATCCACTATAAGTATCTACCTATTTTATAGAGCTTGTATCATTAAAATAGACATTTTCTTTTTTGTTTATTAAATACATATTATTTATCAGTTCTAAAAAATAAAAATAAAAACGCAGTACCATCTTCTGCCTGCAGCTGTTACCTGTGAAAAGTAAATTTCTCCATATACAAGCTTGAAACAGTGACACCTGCTGGCTAAAAGAAAATAAATAAATAACGGTTGTACAGCTGTATGTATCCGTATACATATTTTCTCCAAATAATGGAACTTTTATTATTCCACCTTGCTTGACTGGAACCATCATCCTCTTCAGTACCTTTGCCAATATATATTCAAGGGTTTCTAGGGTTGATTTCAAGAACATGGCTGATTTCTGACAATATCAGTATTGCACCTGTCCATTACAGCTCAGCCCCATTCAGTTTAATAAAGCACAGCTGCTACACAACCCTCAGACAGGTATGATACTACAAAAAGCAGCCATGTTTTTCTAAAACTGGCCATACACAGTCAATAGTGGTCGGCCAAACTATTGACAGCTATCTCTCCAGTCTCCCTCCCGGCTTCCCTATACACATACATGATCCGCTTGGCCAAACAGATCTGTGTATGTTATGGGGAAAGCGGAGAAAGCTGCCGCCAGACAGTTCTGGTGGCAGATTATCTCCCCGGAGAACAAAAGGATTGGGTGAAAATATTTATTTCGCCCAATCCTTGTCTCCCCCGACATCATCTGTCGGAGCAGAGTCGGGAGCTCCTCACACACTCACTGAACCCGTTCTCGGCAGGTTCGGACGTCAAAGGTATAATGTGTATGGCTAGCTTAAAGGGGTTCTCCGGGAATTAAGAAAATGAAAAATAAAAAATATTTAAATATTACTTTATTTTAAATATATTCCCAAATATCTTTCATTAGTTATAATTGCTAGTTTTGTCTGGGAAGTAATGACCGGTAGAAAAAAAATGGCTGCCGTCCTACTAGTACATACAAAACCTGTCCTAATCACACAGCCACATTCCCACCTCCTCACTGTACTTCATGTCTCCTCATGAACTCCATTGTTACAGAGATTCAGCTGAAGATCTTATCTGTATTCAGGATCATAATCCCTGACAAGCAGAGAAGAGGATGAGGCGACTCTTTAGCTCAGTGTTCTGAAGTAACTTGTCCTCCTGTGTGATTAGGACAGGTCTTGTGTGTACTAATAGGACGGCGGCCATTTTATTTCTCCTGATGATTGCTCCCCAGAGAAAACAAGCCATTATAACTAATAAAAGATATTTGGGAATATATTTATATTAAAGTAATATTTACGTATTTTCATTTTCTTAATTCCTGGAGAACCCCTTTAAGGCTGTTTTTACACTATGAGTGTTTGGTCAGTGACTATGAAGCCAAAACCAGGTGTGGGTCAAAAATATAGAAGAGGTACAAATCTTTCCATTACACCTTATCTATACGTAGGCTCCACTCCTGGTTTTGTCTGACAATCACTGCTGGAAATCACTGACCAAACACTGGCTGTGTGAATAAGACCTAGTGCTACATGTGCAGATCCGACTTTTCTTCTTCTAATCCACACCTAGCTTTGGCTTCAAAAACAGCATAAACCATAAAAAAACCTGAACGTCTGTCCGTACCCTAATCCTGGACAACTCCAATAAGTTCTAGATTAGGTTTTACACATAATGAAATACAGATTACAATTTGATAAACAGCCACGGTCACCCTTGATATGCACAAAACTCTTGTCTAATCTACAGGTTGCCCGGGCTAACGATATAGCCCTATGGTAATATGAAGAAAATGCTTTTTAAAATCTAGCGCTACAACAATCCACTCCTATTCAGAAAAATATAATTCTGTGAACTGTCATTGCCGTGGTAGCCCTTACATTTAATGCTTTAATGGCTGGGTATTCATGTTAGAAGATATCAATGACTTACAAGAACACTGTTTGGCTCTTAGTGGAGCTCATCAGTGAGAATAGGGCTTTCAATTCAGCGTGTAAAGCACCACACTGTTAATGCGCTTATCACTAGGTGTTAATACCCCTAAATATATGTGATGACAAAATACTTCCACCTTGAAAGCCCATTAGTGAGGACAGGATTTTCGATTCAGCATGTAAAGCACTATACAATTAATACTCTTAAGACTAAATATTTCTATTGTGAAATATCATGGATATCATGGCATTTGCACCATGAAAAACTGGTTGGTCATTACTCAACCTTATCAGTGGGCATAGGATTTTCAACTGTGCATGTAAGACACAGCTTGGCCCTTACTGGAGCTCATCAGCAGGAATGGGGCTTTGAATTCAACATGTAAATCATGGTTTGGCCCTACCCGAAGCTCATCATTCCCCTATGTCAGACTGCCACATGTGATAACATGAAGAACATTGGTTTTCCTCTGCTGGAGCTTCAGTTTTTGAAGTAGCATGTAATGTACCATGTGGCTAATACCTTACGAGTTGAGGAGCCATTTCATGAAACATCAGTGAAGAGTGAAACATAAAAAAAAATTCTCCCTACAAAAAGTCTGTATTCACCTTATGGGAGAATAAGATTTTTGATTTTGTATATAATGCACCATGCAGTTAATGCAGTAACCACTGGGTATTCATATTGTGCATCATCAGTGATCACATGAAGCCTCCACAAAAGACAGCAAGCTCATCAGCAGGGATAGGGTTTTTGACTTTGCATGTAGTGATTAGAAAAGGATATATATTCATAAGGTATATACAGCCAGTTTTGTGTAGGAAAAGCTTAAAAGGGTTGTTCCTAGATCCTTTTACTGATGACCTATCCTCTGAATGGTGGAAGTCTAACATCCAGGACCCCCACTGATCAGCTGTTTGAGAGGTCACCGGCAGTCTTCTCTATGCTCACTAAGCACAGCACCATACAGTACATTGTATAGTGGTTGTTCTTGGTATTGCAGCTCAGTTCCATTCACTTCAATGGGGCTGAACTGCGCCTAGGTTATGTGGCGATGAACGTGACATTACATGGCCTAGGGCAGGCTAAGCTCGCAAAGGTTACATTGCTACCTCGAGCACCACTGCCTTCTCAAACAGCTGATCTGTGGGGGTCCTATCCTGAGCATAGGCCATCAGTAAAAAAAAGATCTCAGAAAAGCCCTTTCGGCAAGTTTCAATATACTTTGTTTTTCAGCTATTGGCAAGTTTCAAGGTTTCATGATTATGTATAATAATGAGCCATGCACCCATGCTAGGTTGGCTTTTTAAGCCTTTGGGCATAAATGAGGTTTGTATTCACCGACAAGAAGCAAAGATCTTGAAAAGTGTGAATAACTGAAATACAAGGGCTCACAGTTACTAATGTGAGTGTACCTAGATTTTGGTGTAAATTGCGCCATAATGTGGCACAATTTGCACATCTAGGTTTAGAGAAATCATCTGTGCCTGGGGACATGACTTACTGGAAAAGGTGCATGGTTTTGAGTGAAAGTAGCCTTGCTTAATATGCAATATTTAGCTCCAAAATTGTGCCACAAAAAACAAAACTAAATTCATTCTCAAACTAAGCCAACCAATAGTTGGTATAGAGTCAGAGAAAACTGTCTGTCCCTGCACCAGATTTATCATCCAGCCTGAGCCCCTGTGATAAATCTGGTGCAGGTCTAGACACCATCTAGACCCAAAAGAGAATGCCTGAAAGTAACTAAATTGTGTTCAATGTTTTCTTAGTTTTCTCTGTTACTGGGAAACTGAGAGACAACTAATATGGCTGCTATTGTAGCTTCAATGAACACGCCATCACACAGCCTTCCCTAAGCAGATTTGCCATTTAGGAACCCGGAAATGACTGGTGAACCCATGATGGCCATATTGATCATAACAATGAAGAAACAGATGAACAGCGGGTAGGTGCTCTACAGAACATCACCAATCACACTAGTGAATCTTAATCCTTTGTAGAAGACTCTTCAACATGGCATGAAGCTGGAAACATCTTTTTGTGCATTTTTGCTCCTCTTCTTTTGTGAAGATACGTGGCTCCGGTGATGATCAGAATGACACATGGGGTCCCATAATTCTCACAGTTTGTCCCATTGTAACAACTCCAAATCTTTCCAAAATCTTCTTGTACCTGACGTCCAACTGAGAGCAGAAAGGGCAATGCAGCAAAATCTAGTTGTGCAATGGACAGGAGAATCCCAAGTGAGGCGAATGGGAGGTTGGGGGTCAGGGCTGACTGTGGGAGGATTGTCTTGGGCGTGCTGATCATTACAAAGGTTCTTCCACAATAAAAATATTGGTTAGAGGGCATCAAGTCTACTAAAAATTCACAAACTCAACTCTTTGGAAGTGGGGCAGGGGTTGGGCTAGCTAATTGTGCAAGGGCAAGTAGATGAACATACTGTATGAGATAAATATAAGTGAGTGTGCAAGAACAGCCTGTTTTAGCATGTGCAGGGGGCGGTGAGAGTGCAAGGATGGGTGCCAGTTAATACAGGCAGGATAGAGTGGGCAGGAAGCGCTACATGTGCAATACTTGGTAAGTGTGCAGGCAGATCAGTCCTGGAAAGCCTGTCCCAGTGACTACACAAGACTACGGGAACCACTAGAATACCTGCGTTCTCTAAGTAAGACCCCTGGGGGGCAGTATTGGTGAGGGTGGTTATAAGGAGGAGGGGGCGGGGGTAGAGGGGGTTGGTGGACAGTTCCTCCCACACTGCGCACGGGAGTAGAGGAGCAGGACCCAGACAGGTAGCGGGTGACAGTCTGGTCGATGGCAGGCAATGCCCGACCGGGTGCGTCCAGCACAATCACCTTGACAATCTGCTGACACTGCAGGAGCCGGTCGGAGGGGGCAGCCTGCAGAGCCTCCCGCTGCCCATTAGGAGCCGTGCTGCCCGGAGCTCCATTCTCTGGCCCCTGGGGGCCGCTGTGCTGGGACGTCTGAAGCCTGTTGTGAATTGACACCTAGTTTAGAAACAGCCAAAGAAGCATTAAATGTTACAAGACTATATCCCACGTGCTAATCCTGGCTGCCCTGTGCCCCCCCAGAATCTAAGATCCAGCTCATACCATATATTCTCACTTGGGGGGGCTCCTAATAGAGCGTGACATGCCAGGGTAGGACTACAGGGTCTTAAAGACACATCACTGTGGTAAATAAAAGGGGGTGATCTCCACTGCATCGATATTTACATTACAGACCGCCAGTTCTCCACTTCCCATCCTGCATCCACCATCATGAGTCTGAAGACAACTTAAAGGAAATCTCCAGTCATCACTGTAGATCACTAATGATCAGGCTTGAAAACTATATTTTAAAGGGTTATAGATCGCCCCTCTATGACCCGCTTCTACCTCCAGAACAGGGCCCCTAGGGTGAAGTATAGGGCACTGCTCATGCGTGGCGTGCTCACAATTCACTTCTATGGGAGTTCTTAAATTAGTTCGGCTGTTTCCACAGGTCCCATAGCGGTGAATAGAGAGTGCACTGTGCATGCATGGCCACCTCTCTATTCACCGCTATGAGACTGCCAGAAATAGAAGAGCCAGCGCTAGACTATATTCGGAACTCGCAGAGAGGTGAACGGAGGGTGGCCATGTTTGCACGATGTGCTCTCGTTCACATTGGAGGACCCGTTCTGGACATAGAAGCAGGTCCTAGAGGTGGAAGCCACACCTATCTGACATTGGAGGCATATCCTAGTGAGACAACCCCTTTAAGTCTCTTTTATCCTGATTGGATATTAGTACATTACAGTACAGTAGATACCTGCCAATTGTATAGTAAAAATGGACACAAAAAAGTGGGGGAGTCTTACACATATTTTCTGGCGTGGGAAAATATGTGTCAATAAGGTAACAGCTATAGTTAAAACCAGACTTTAACAGTGAATATAGGAAAAACACAAAGCCTATACAATGTGCAGGTAAGGAGGTCATATAAACAGTATGGAAGAGAAGTTCTCCTTTAAGTGGCCTGCAACAGAGTTGTATCATTACAGGATGACACAGATGTTAAGAATGTACTTTTCTATACAAATTTTCCAGTTTTATACCATTAAACTGATAAATATCTCTCATCTAGGGAAAATATCCAAAAATATATGAGTTTCTAGTGGTCTGCAAAATAAAGTGATTTAGTAATATACAGGGACCTGCTGCCTGCACAGAGAAGAGGATATCCCACATATGCAAAAGTGCAGAAATGCGGTAAAATCTGCTAAAACCTGGCTGAAAAGGTGTAGTCATCTGCTTAGTACAAAAGGAAGTTTGTATTAGTGCCTGGACCACCACACCACCCACTATGCAATGCTGCAGAACATAACAAATGTGTGAAAATAATGAACGAGCCTGTGGCATCTATTCACAAGGTGCCATTTTTGAAGCATAAAGCATTTCAGCATCTCCTTATGAAAGAATAGACTCATCCACACAGCGCGTGTTTGTGCCTCAGAAATACCTCTATACCTCACTTGTGGGGTCTTCATGAACAGTACTTTAGTATAAAAAAAAGATCTCCTTCTCGTATGATGGCAACAGGTCGATGTATAGGGGGTTTAGTACATTGTGAGGAGGGGGGTTGTCATGGGGTGACTGCCAGGGTGCATCTATAGGTACGGTATTAGCCAATTAAAATGGAAGTCGTTGCATTGAGCTGAAGGATGGTTGAGCAGCGCAGGATGGAGCATTGTGATTGGTGAGTACTGCAGCCCGAGTATAACACAGCGCTACTCACCTCCATCACGCTGTCTGTGTCCTTCTCAGGTGACTCGTGCTTACCTTCAAAATATGAGGTGAACTTAGGTGGAGGAGAGAGGAAGAGACACAGAAAGAGGGAGGGAGGAAGAAAGAAAGAGATAGCAAACGGAGAGAAAAGGGAGAAGGTTGAGGAAGGGGGAACATAAGAAGGACGGAACATAATAAAAGAATGAGGGAACAGAAAGATGCCGAAGTCCGGCATTGAAAGAAAATTCATACTGGGCATAAAAGGGGTGGAAAAATCCTGGTGCTCATCATGGCAGGACTGGGGATTCCCATTCTGGAAACAGGTGTGGGTCCCAGAGGTGGGACCTGCACCTAACAGACATTTATGGCTTATCATGTGGATATGGTATAAATGTCTAAGGTGGGAATACCTCATTTAGGGTCCATTCACACGTCCACAAAATGGGTCCGCATCCGTTCAGCAATTTTGCGGAACAGGTGCGGACCCATTTATTTTTAATGGGGCTGGAATGTGCTGTCCGCATCCGCATTTGCGGATCTGCACTTCTGTACCGCAAAAAAATAGAACATGTCTTATTCTTGTCCGCAATTGCGGACAAGAAAAGGCATTTTCTATGAGAGTGCCGGCGATGTGCGGTCCGCAAAATGTGGAACACACATTGTCGGTGTCTGTGTTTTGCGGATCCGCAAAACACATACAGACGTGTGAATGGACCCTAACTATGCGTGACCGTCCCCTTCACTCCAGCCACAATAACTCCTTTCATGCTCTCTTTTTCTTCATCATTCTCCCTGAGCACTACTCCTGTCTCCATGACTTTACTCATTCTGCCCCTTCCTGCATCAGCTCTCTCAACTCTGTGTACTATACTTCTAATTCTGCCATTGATCTGCACTTCCACATCTCCAGGACTTCTCCTGCACCGTCCTACATCTATTCATACATCTCTGCACACTAACTATCCTCCATCTCCTCCAGCTTGCCAATAACCTCCAGTTTTCAGTGTCTCACTCCTGTCCTCAAAACATCTCCCACATTGCACCTTCCTACATTTATTATCTCTACTCTGTATAATACGTTGTCTCTAATCGGTTTATAACCTACACCTACACCATCATTATCTTATCACAATTTTAACTTCAAATCTTATCTTGTGTTCCTCATGCCTACATCTCTACTCTTATGCTGCACGTTTCTACATCTCATCTCTTGTGCTGCATATTTCTACATCTCATCTCTCGTGCTGAAGGTTTTTAGATCTCTACTCTCTTGCTGCACGTTCCTACATCTCTTCTCTCAGGCTGCACGTTCCTACATCTCGTCTCTTGGGTTGTATATTCCTACATCTCTTCTTGCGTGCTGCATTTTTCCAAATCTCTACTCTCGTGCTGCAGGCTCCTACATCTCTTCTCTCGTGCTGCTGGTTTCTACATCTCTTCTCTCGTGCTGCACAGTCCTACATCTCTACCCTTGTATTGCACGTTCCTACATCTCTTCTCCTGGGCTGTATATTCCTACATCTCTTCTCTCATGTTGCAGGTTTCCACATCTCTTCTCTCATGCTGCAGGTTCCTACATATCTACTCTCATGCTGCAGGTTTCTACATCTCTTCTTTCAGGCTGTACATTCCTACATATCTTCTCTTGTGCTGCATGTTCCTACATCTCTTCTCTCGTGCTGCAGGTTCCTACATATCTTCTCTTGTGCTGCATGTTCCTACATCTCTACTCTCATGCTAAACATTCCTACATCTCTACTCTTGTGCTTTATGTTCCTACATCTCTACTCTCATGCTACACCTTCCTACATCTCTACTCTTGTGCTTTATGTTCCTACATCTCTACTCTCGTGCTACACGTTTGTACATCTCTTCTCTCATGCTGCACATTCCTATATACAGTTGCAAGAAAAAGTATGTGAACCCTTTGGAATGATATGGATTTCTGCACAAATTGGTCATAAAATGTGATCTGATCTTCATCTAAGTCACAACAATAGACAATCACAGTCTGCTTAAACTAATAACACACAAGGAATTAAATGTTACCATGTTTTTATTGAACACACCATGTAAACATTCACAGTGCAGGTGGAAAAAGTATGTGAACCCCTAGACTAATGACATCTCCAAGAGCTAATTGGAGTGAGGTGTCAGCCAACTGGAGTCCAATCAATGAGATGAGATTGGATGTGTTGGTTACAGCTGCCCTGCCCTATAAAAAACACACACCAGTTCTGGGTTTGCTTTTCACAAGAAGCATTGCCTGATGTGAATGATGCCTCACACAAAAGAGCTCGCAGAAGACCTACGATTAAGAATTGTTGACTTGCATAAAGCTGGAAAGGGTTATAAAAGTATCTCCAAAAGCCTTGCTGTTCATCAGTCCACGGTAAGACAAACTGTCTATAAATGGAGAAAGTTCTGCACTGCTGCTACTCTCCCTAGGAGTGGCCGTCCTGTAAAGATGACTGCAAGAGCACAGCGCAGACTGCTCAATGAGGTATAGAAGACTCCTAGAGTGTCAGCTAAAGACTTACAAAAGTCTCTGGCATATGCTAACATCCCTGTTAGCTAATCTACGATACGTAAAACACTAAACAAGAATAGATTTCATGGGAGGATACCACAGAGGAAGCCACTGCTGTCCAGTAAAAATATTGCTGCACGTTTACAGTTTGCACAAGAGCACCTGGATGTTCCACAGCAGAACTGGCAAAATATTCTGTAGACAGATGAAACCAAAGTTGAGTTGTTTGGAAGAAACACACAACACTATGTGTGGAGAAAAAGAGGCACAGCACACCAACATGAAAACCTCACCCCAACTGTGAAGTATGGTGGTGGGGGCATCATGGTTTGGGGCTGCTTTGCTGCGTCAGGACCTGGACGGATTGCTATCATCGAAGGAAAAATAAATTCCCAAGTTTATCAAGACATTTTACAGGAGAACTTAAGGCCATCTGTCCACCAGCTGAAGCTCAACAGAAGATGGGTGTTGCAACAGGACAACGACCCAAAGCATAGAAGTAAATCAACAACAGAATGGCTTAATACAAAAAAATACAAAAAAAAAAAAAGGTAAGATTTGTTTGATTTAAAGTTACAAATTTATTTTTTTATTTTTTTATTTTTTTCTCCTCTTTAAAATGGCAGACTTGGTTCAGTGCAGGAATCGTTGTGCATTTATTTCATGTTCCACTCTTTGGAGATTCGGATGCTGTCAGATCTGTAGACAGTTCTCCTTACTGCAGCAGGAAATTGCATTTTTGAAAGCTGAAATATTTAAATTATCTGTTAAACAAACTCCAGCTAGGACTGCTGCAATGCCACTGCCACAGAGGACCCCCAGAAATGGCAGATGGGTTAATGTAGGTTCTGGAAGTCTTAGAGTGGTGGATAGAAGACAGGTCCCACAGTCGGTGGTTCTCCATAATTCATTTGCAGCACTCTCAGAATGTAAGGACAACATGGATATGGACTCAAGCACAGAGGGTGAGAAACCATCGACTCCTATGTCTAATGTATGCAACAAAAAAGATAAAGTGAAGTCTCAAAGGATGCAGCTGTTGCTGGGTGATTCAATCATAAGAAGTGTGGAGCTTAAAAAAAATGGTTTTGTGAGATGTCTCCCTGGGGCTACTGCTAGAAGAGATAGAAGACGTATTATTAATATTGTTAAGCAAGCAAAGCAGGAAGGGGACGTGGATGTTCTTGTCCATCTAGGGACAAATGACCTGGCTTGCAATGAAGTGTCAGAGGTGAAAAAATCTTTTATCACACTTGGTAATGACGTACAGGATTTTGCATCCACCATTTCATTTTCTGAAGTTCTGCCTGTGCATAATGTTCAGAATGATAGGCAGAGGCGCATAAAGGAGTTCAACATATGGCTTGGTAAATGGTGTCAAGAGCAAGGATTTGGCTTTGTTTCTCATGATAGCTCTACTTGGAATAGAAAGGAACTGTACAAAAAAGATGGTTTGCATCTTTCTCTCAAAGGAACAAATGTACTTAGTGAACAACTCCAAGAATTTGCGAAAGAGTATTTAAACTAGGAAGGGGGGGCAAAAGAGTGAAAATAAAAGAGTCCAATTGCCCCCCGAAACAATGCCAGAACAGGCCAGAAGCACTGAGGTTAAGAAATGATAAGCTCAGAGTCCTGTCTACAAATGCTCGCAGTTTAGGTAAAAAAATCAATGAACTTGGGTCAATAATGGCATCTGAGAATGTAGATTTAGTGGCTGTTACGGAGACATGGTTTAATGAAAGAAATGACTGGGACATAACCATACCAGGGTACTCTTTATACAGAAGAGACAGAGAAGGCAAGAAAGGAGGAGGAGTGGCCCTGTATGTGAAAGATAGCATTAAATCTAACCTAATACAAGTTGGTGAGGCCAACATAGAGTCAGTTTGGGTTACGTTGCAGTTTGCTAACCATGCAGTAACTCGTGTAGGTGTGATATATAGACCACCTGGTCAAGTTAAAGAACTAGATGATCTACTAGTTGAAGAAATAGCTAAAATGACAATGAAAGGAGAAGTTATCATTATGGGAGATTTCAATCTTCCAGATATAAACTGGAAAACCAAAATAGCAAGTTCTACCAGGAGTACAGATATTCTAAATTCCCTACTGGGGTTATCTCTACAACAAGTGGTTGAGGAGCCAACCCGGAGGGAGGCCATTTTGGATTTGGTATTCACAAACGGGGATTCGGTATATGATGTCATTGTAGGCGAAACCTTGGGATCTAGTGATCACCAGTCAGTGTGGTTTAATATAAGAACTGTGAAAGAGTCCCACCACACAAAAACAAAAGTTTTAGATTTAGAAAAACAGACTTTTCAAAATGAAATTAGTCATAAATGAGTCCTTATCAGACTGGAACGGATTACATGGAGTCCAGGAGAAATGGGACTACTTAAAAGGTGCATTATTGAAGGCAACAGAAAATTGCATTAGACTCGTCAGTAAAAGCAAAAAAAGGAGGAGACCAATGTGGTACTCAGCAGAAGTGGCCCAAATCATTAAAAATAAAAAGCTAGCATTTTGTAATTATAAAAAAACCCAGAGCAATGAAGATAAGGAAATCTACAAGATTAGGCAGAGAGAGGCCAAGCAAGTTATAAGAACTTCTAAAGCGCAGGCAGAAGAAAAACTAGCTCAGTCTATGAAAAAAGGGGATAAGACATTCTTCAGATATATAAATGAAAAAAGGAAATTAAAACAAGGAATAACTAAATTAAAAACAAAGGACGGAAGGTATGTAGAAGAGAATAAAGGGCTAGCCGACTGCCTTAATGAATACTTCTGTTCAGTTTTTACAAAAGAAAAAGGAGAAGGACCTCCACTAGAAAGAATGACTATTAAATCGTTTGATGCATGTATCTTTACAGAGGAAGATGTTCTAAGTTTGCTGTCTAAGGTGAAGACAGATAAGTCACAGGGGCCTGATGAGATACACCCAAAATTATTAAAAGAGCTTAGTGGTGAGCTGGCAAAACCGTTAACAGATTTATTTAACCAATCATTAGTAACAGGAGTCGTCCCGGAAGATTGGAAATTGGCAAATGTCGTGCCCATTCACAAGAAAGGTAGTAGGGAGGAATCGAGCAACTATAGACCAGTGAGTCTGACATCAATAGTAGGCAAATTAATGGAAACCCTATTAAAGGATAGGATTGTGGAACATCTAAAATCCCATGGATTGCAAGATGAAAAACAACATGGGTTTACTTCAGGGAGATCATGTCAAACAAATCTTATAGATTTTTTTGACTGGGTGAATAAAATAATAGACGGTGGAGGTGCAGTAGACATCGCATATCTAGATTTTAGTAAGGCTTTTGACACTGTCCCACATAGAAGACTTATCAATAAACTGCAGTCATTGAGCATGGACTCCCATATTGTTGAGTGGATTAGGCAGTGGCTGAGTGACAGACAACAGAGGGTTGTAGTCAATGGAGAACATTCAAAACAAGGTAATGTTACCAGTGGGGTTCCACAGGGATCTGTACTGGGACCGATTTTGTTTAATATCTTCATAAGTGATATTGCAAAAGGCCTCGCTGGTAAGGTTTGTCTTTTTGCTGATGACACAAAGATATGTAACAGGGTTGATGTTCCTGGAGGGAAACGCCAAATGGAAAAGGATTTAGGAAAACTAGAAGAATGGTCAGAACTCTGGAAACTGAAATTTAATGTGGATAAGTGCAAGATAATGCACCTGGGGCGTAAAAACCCAAGGGCAGAATATAGAATATTTGACACAGTCCTGACCTCAGTATCTGAGGAAAGGGATTTAGGAGTAATTATTTCAGAAGACTTAAAGGTGGGAAGACAATGTAATAGAGCAGCACGAAATGCCAGCAGAATGCTTGGATGTATAGGGAGAGGTATAAGCAGTAGAAAGAGTGAAGTGCTTATGCCGCTGTACAGAACACTGGTGAGACCTCACTTGGAGTATTGTGCGCAGTACTGGAGGCCATATCTCCAGAAGGATATAGATACTCTAGAGAGAGTTCAGAGAAGAGCTACTAAACTAGTACATGGATTGCAGGATAAAACTTACCAGGAAAGGTTAAAGGACCTTAATATGTATAGCTTGGAAGAAAGAAGAGACAGAGGGGATATGATAGAAACTTTTAAATACATAAAGGGAATCAACTCGGTAAAGGAAGAGAGCATATTTAAAAGAAGAAAAACTACCACAAGAGGACACAGTTTTAAATTAGAGGGGCAAAGGTTTAAAAGTAATATAAGGAAGTATTACTTTACTGAGAGAGTAGTGGATGCATGGAATAGCCTTCCTGCAGAAGTGGTAGCTGCAAATACAGTGAAGGGGTTTAAGCATGCATGGGATAGGCATAAGGCCATCCTTCATATAAGATAGGGCCGGGGGCTATCCATAGTATTCAGTATATTGGGCAGACTAGATGGGCCAAATGGTTCTTATCTGCCGACACATTCTATGTTTCTATGTTTCTTAAACAGAAGAAAATACGCCTTCTGGAGTGGCCCAGAGTCCTGACCTCAACCCGATTGAGAAGCTGTGACCTGACCTCAAGAAAGCGATTCACACCAGACATCCCAAGAATATTGCTGAACTAAAACAGTTCTGTAAAGAGGATTGGTCAAGAATTACTCCTGACCGTTGTGCACGTCTGATCTGCAACTACAGGAAACGTTTGGTTGAAGTTATTGCTGCCAAAGGAGGTTCAACCAGTTATTAAATCCAAGGGTTCACATACTTTTTCCACCTGCACTGTGAATGTTTACATGGTGTGTTCAATAAAAACATGGTAACATTTAATTCTTTGTGTGTTATTAGTTTAAGCAGACTGTGATTGTCTATTGTTGTGACTTAGATGAAGATCAGATCACATTTTATGACCAATTTGTGCAGAAATCCATATCATTCCAAAGGGTTCACATACTTTTTCTTGCAACTGTATCTTCTCTAGTGCTGCATGTTCCTACATCTCTAGTCTCATGCTGCACATTCCTACATCTCTACTCTCATGCTGCACATTCCTACATCTCTACTCTCATGCTGCACATTCCTACATCTCTACTCTCATGCTGCACATTCCTACATCTCTAGTCTCATGCTGCACATTCTTACATCTCTACTCTTGTGCTTTATGTTCCTACATCTCTACTCTCATGCTACACGTTTCTACATCTCTTCTCTCATGCTGCACATTCCTACATCTCTTCTCTTGGGCTGCACATTCCTACATCTCTTCTCTTGGGCTGCACATTCCTACATCTCTTCTCTTGGGCTGCACATTCCTACATCTCTTCTCTTGGGCTGCACATTCCTACATCTCATCTCTTGGGCTGCACATTCCTACATCTCTTCTCTTGGGCTGCACATTCCTACATCTTTTCTCTTGGGATGCACATTCCTACATCTTTTCTCTTGGGCTGCACATTCCTACATCTCTTCTCTTGGGCTGCACATTCCTACATCTCTTCTCTTGGGCTGCACATTCCTACATCTCTTCTCTTGGGCTGCACATTCCTACATCTCTTCTCTTGGGCTGCACATTCCTACTTCTCTTCTCTTGGGCTGCACATTCCTATATCTCTTCTCTTGGGCTGCACATTCCTACATCTCTTCTCTTGGGCTGCACATTCCTACATCTCTTCTCTTGGGCTGCACATTCCTACATCTCTTCTCTTGGGCTGCACATTCCTACATCTCTTCTCTTGGGCTGCACATTCCAACATCTCATCTCTTGGGCTGCACATTCCTACATCTCTTCTCTTGGGCTGCACATTCCTACATCTCTTCTCTTGGGCTGCACATTCCTACATCTCTTCTCTTGGGCTGCACATTCCTACATCTCTTCTCTTGGGCTGCACATTCCTACATCTCTTCTCTTGGGCTGCACATTCCTACATCTCTTCTCTTGGGCTGCACATTCCTACATCTCTTCTCTTGGGCTGCACATTCCTACATCTCTTCTCTTGGGCTGCACATTCCTACATCTCTTCTCTTGGGCTGCACATTCCTACATCTCTTCTCTTGGGCTGCACATTCCTACATCTCTTCTCTTGGGCTGCACATTCCTACATCTCTTCTCTTGGGCTGCACATTCCTACATCTCTTCTCTTGGGCTGCACATTCCTACATCTCTTTTCTTGGGCTGCACATTCCTACATCTCTTCTCTCTCGTTTATTACCCTCCCTATCTGTTATTTAAATACACTTACAGGGTGCAAGCTCTAGGTGCCCAGGACATAATAACCAAAGGTGCATACTTAACACTGACAGGTAATGCACACACAGTTTGCACAACCTTAAGAGGGCCATGCAATATGTTATAGTGAGGAGGTAGACTGAAGTCAGAAATAAGACTAATTACTTTAAAATCAGAGTAAGGATAATGGGTGAGACAGAATGGATGAGAAAAGAAGGATGAAGATCAGACAGAAATGGACAAGGAGCGCCGCAGGCCAGAGCATAACTGGAACGGGGAGACTTGGGGTCATGAGGAGCAAGTCTGTGACACGGTAGGAATGTGCCACTCACCAATGGGGGATTCCTGCGTGCACTGAAGGTCCAACTGAGACCCGTTTGTCCTAATGGGGGCAGTCCTTACCCCATGCTGCTTCTCCAATTCCCCTGCAAAATATAAGACAGATTGGTCACCTTGAGCAGTATTTCTGCTAAAATGTACATACTGTAAAACCCTGTGAGGAAAGCAGTATGGCCTCCATCAGAGCTCCTATGGGGATTATTTAGTTATTCTAGAATTATAAATAAGTGAAAAATTATGGAGTTAAAATAAGGCAAGAGTCCAGGAAAGCTGGGTGACAAACAGCAATGGAAACTGTGTTGTTACCACAATATACACATGCGGACAAAAACCTACAATGGCCACTGAAATAACTTGAAACTGACAAAAGTAGCAAATTTACTGAAAATCAACTAATACAATTCAATCATTGCCTTTGAATTGTGGTTCAACAGAATAATTTATAAAACAAACTAATGAAACTGGCCTGGACAAAAATGATGGTAGCTTTAACTTAATATTTTGTTGCACAACCTTCTGAGGCAATCAAGCAATTTCTGTAACTCTCAATGAGACTTCTGTACCTGTCCACAGGTATTTTGGCCCACTCAGACCTAAAACATTACCAAGCCTCCTCCATGTTTCACAGCAGGTACAATGTTCTTTTTTCTGTATGCTTCATTTTTGCCTCTATGAACATAGAGCTGATATAACTTGCCAAAAAGCTCAGGTTTTGTCTTATCTGTCCAAAGGACATTCTCCCAAAAGCTTTGTGGCTTGTCAATATACATTTTGACAAATTCCAGTCTCCCTTTTATGATTTGCTTTTCTGGTTTCCTCCTCAGTCTTCTTCCATTAAGTCCACTTTGGATAAGACAGCGACAGATGGTGCGATCTGACACTGATGTACCTTGACCTTGGAATTATCCATCTCTTAAATTTGTAATCAATTTTCCTCTTGCGGCCACGTCCAGGGAAGTTGGCTACAGTCCCGTAGACCTTAAACTTCTGAATAATATGTGCAACTGTAGCAACATGAACATCAAGTTGTTTGGAGATGGTCTTATAGCCTTTACCTTTAACATGTTTGTCTACAATTTCCTTTCTAATTTCCTGAGACAACTCTCTCCTTAGCTTTCTTTGGTCCATCTTCTGTGTCGTACCCAACAGCACAGGGACTACTTTTTACCCTTCAAATAGGCAGGCTGATTACAAGTTTGAAGACACCTGTGATTCTAATTACAGGACACACCTTAGTTTACATGTCCCTATGGTAAAATAATTTTACATTTTTTCTAGGGGTACCATCATTTTGGTCCAGGCCAGTTTCATTAGTTTAGATATTTTTTTTATTATTCTGTTGAACCACAATTCAAAAGCAATGTCTGATTT